>NC_045634.1:13173898-13792881 GCF_009829155.1 Mustela erminea
TGTGTATTCTGTTGCTTTGGGATGGAATGTTCTGAATATATCTGTGATGTCCATCTGGTCCAGCGTGTCATTTAAGGCCTTTATTTCTTTGTTGATATTTTGCTTGGATGATCTGTCCATTTCAGTGAAGGGAGTGTTAAAGTCCCCTACTATTATTGGATTACTGTTGATGTGTTTCTTTCATTTTGTTATTAATTGGTTTATATAGTTGGCTGCTCCCTTGTTAGGGGCATAGATATTTACAATTTTTAGATTTTCTTGTTGGACAGACCCTTTGAGTATGAAGTAGTGTCCTTCCTTCTCTCTTATTATAGTCTTTGGCTTAAAATCTAATTCATCTGATATAAGGATTGCCACCCCAGCTTTCTTCTGATGTCCATTAGCATGGTAAATTGTTTTCCACCCCCTCACTTTAAATCTGGAGGTGTCTTTGGGTCTGAAATGAGTTTCTTGTAGACAGTATATTGATTGGTTTTGTTTTTTTATCCATTCTGATACCCTTTGTCTTTTGATTGGGGCATTTAGCCCATTAACATTCAGGATAACTATTGAGAGATATGAATTTAGTGCCATCGTATTGCCTGTAAGGTGACTGTTATTGTATATTGTATCTGTTCCTTTCTGATCTACTACTTTTAGGCTCTCTCTTGCTTAAAGGACCCCTTTCAATATTTCCTGTAGAGCTGGTTTGGTGTTTGCAAATTCTTTCCGTTTTTGTTTTTCCTGGAAGCTTTTTATCTCTCCTTCTATTTTCAGTGATAGCCTAGCTGGATATAGTATTCTTGGCTGCATGTTTTTCTCATTTAGTGCTCTGAATATATCATGCCAGCTCTTTCTGGCCTGCCAGGTCTCTGAGGATAAGTCTGCTGCCAATCTAATATTTTTACCATTGTATATTACAGACTTCTTTTCCTGGGCTGCTTACAGGATTTTCTTTTTGTCACTAAGACTTGTAGATTTAACTATTAGGTGACAGGGTGTGGACCTATTCTCATTGATTTTGAGGGGGGGGTTCTCTGCACCTCTTGAATTTTGATGCTTGTTCCCTTTGCCATATTAGGGAAATTCTCTCCAAGAATTCTCTCCAATATATCTTCTGCTCCCCTCTCTCTTTCTCCTTCTTCTGGAATCCCAATTATTCTAATGTTGTTTCGTCTTATGGTGTCACTTATCTCTTGAATTCTCCCCTTGTGGTCCAGTATTTGTTTGTCTCTCTTTTGCTCAGCTTCTTTATTCTCTGTCATTTGGTCTTCTATATCACTAATTCTTTCCTCTGCCTCATTCATCCTAGCAGTAAGAGCCTCCATTTTTGATTGCACCTCATTAATAACTTTTTTGATTTCAACTTGGTTAGATTTTAGTTCTTTTATTTCTCGAGAAACGGCTTTTATCTCTCCAGAGAGGGTTTCTCTAATATCTTCCAGGCCTTTTTCGAACCCAGCTGGAACCTTGAGAATTGTCATTCTGAACTCTAGATCTGACATATTACCAATGTCCATATTGATTAGGTCCCTAGCCTTTGGTACTGCCTCTTGTTCTTTTTTTCTGTGTTGAGTTTTTCAGCCTTGTCATTTTGTCCAGATAAGAATACATGAAGGAGCAAATAAAATACTAAAAGGGTGGCAAAGACCCCAGGAAAATGTGCTTTAACCAAATCAGAAGAGACCCCAAATTGTGGGAGGGAGAAAGGGGATTAAAAAGAGGTTCAGAAGAAAAAAAATTGAAGGAAAACAAATAAAGAAAAAATATAAAAGAGAAAAAATATATGTATTAGACTAGTTACTAGAACAGGGTCACCCACTTAATTTTGGGAGTATTTTGTTCTCTTAGAAGAAACTACCTTTCCAAATTTTAAAGAATGAAAAACATATATAAGGGTAAACATAATGAAGGAATGGAATATGCCTATAAAGATGAAAAAAATTTTTTTTTTAATTTCTAAAAAAAGAGTTGATAAAGTAAGTTGGTTGGGAGAATAGAGAAAAAGAAAGTGGAGAGTATTTATTCGGGCTGGAGACTAGAATAAGTCCTGAGCTAGAATTAGGGTATATTTTGATCTATTAGAAGAAATTGTACCCCAAATTTTTTAGAAGAAAAAACCCTATGTGTATACAAAAAATAAAGTTAGATACAATGAAGGATAAAATATAACCATAATAATGAAGGTTAAAAAATTTATTTTTTTTTAATGAAAGATATTGTTAAGATAAACTAGTTAAAAAACATTAAAAGAAGAAAGGGTAAAAGATAAAAAAAATTAGCAGATAAAAAATAAAACTAAAAAAAAAAATTAATTAACGGTAAGACTAAGGAATCATGGGGAGAAAGCCATGAATTCCATGCTTTGCTTTCCCCTCCTCTGGAATTCTGCTATTCTCCTTGGTACGTGAACTTGGTCTTGGCTGCATTTCTTGTTGATGACCTGGGGGAGGGGCCTTTGTAGTGATTCTCAAGTGGCTTTGCCGGAGGTGGAATTGCACCACCTGTACCAGGGGCTGGGCTAAGTAATCCACTCGGGGTTCTCTTTTGGGAGCTTTTGTTCCCTGAACACTTTCCACTTCCCGTAGAATTCCAGAGGACAGGAATGAAAATGGTGGCCTCCCAATCTCCGGCCCAGAGGAGCCAAGAAGTGGGGGCCCCACTCCTCAGTGTACTCTCAGAGAAAAATGTTCAATCACTCCCATCTCCCTGGCCTCCGGCCACGCTCTGAGCTCACCCAGCCTGTGATCGGCTCAAGGTAACCCTGAGCTGAGAGCTCACTCCTCAGCACTGTCTCTGTAGCCAGCTTCCCCACTTTAATACCTGGGAGCTCTACGACACTCACACACCACTGATCCTGCTGTGACCCTGCAGGACCTGGTGCTACGCTGACCCTGCATGGGCTTCACCCCAGTTTAGCCTCTGGAGTGATGTCCTTCAGTGGAGCAGACTTTTAAAAGTCCTGATTTAGTGCTCCATTGCTCCGCCACTTGCTGGGACCTGGTCTATCTTCCCGTTGCTTTGGATTCACTTCTCCACTGGTCCTACCTTTCAGAAAGTGGTCAATTTTTCTAGAATTGTTTCTCTTCTTCTCTTCAATCTCCTGTTGGATTTGTAGGTGTTCACAATGGTTTGATAAGCTATCTAGCTGATCTCCTGCTACCTGATGTCCTCTCAGCCTATTACTTCTCCACCATCTTGACTCCTCCCCCTATTTTTAAAATTAAAAAAAAAATTTTATTACATTTTGATTTAATTACATTTTAATTTAATTACATTTCAATTTACATGCCCTCCACAACTTATGATGCTGACAATCTTTTCATTTGCTTATTTGCTGATGAGGTGTCTGTTCAGTTCTTGCTCCTTGTTAAAAATTGGGTTCTTTGTCTTCTTATTGCTGAGTTTTTAGAGTCCCTTGTATATTTTAAATTCAAAGCCCTTTATCAGATACGTGTGCTACAAAGATTTTCTCCCAGTCTGTGGCTTGTCTTTTCATTCTTTTAACAGTGTCTTTTGCAGAAAGAAGTTTTTTACTTTTAATAACATCCAATTTGCCAATTTTCTGTTTTCTGGACTGTGCTTTTGGTGTTGTATCTAAAACCTCATCACCATACCCAAGGTCATGTAGATATTTTATATTTTCTTCTTGAAGTTTTATAATTTTGTGCTCAGGTGTCTGACCTCCTTTGAGTTAATTTTTTTGAAAGATAGAAGGTCTATGTCTAGGTTTATTTTTTTCACACGAATGTCCAATTGTTCTAGCGCCATTTCTTGAAAAGATTTCCTTCTCCAGCAAATTGCCTTTGTGTCTTTTTCAGAAGTCAGTTGGCCCTATTTGTATAGATCTATTTCTGGATTCTCCATTCTATTTTATTGATCTCTGGGTCTCTTCTATTGCCAATGCCATGTGCCTTGATGAGCGTACAGATAATGTGTTTTCCAACTTTGTCTTCAGCAGGACTGTGTAGTCTTTTTAGTGTGATCACAGTCTTGTGATGAAACTGCAGTTATACTAAAGGTGTTTTTCTTTCTATATAAGGCAAAGCTTTGTTGATATGTATAAAATAACTTGGAGAATGAATTTTTATAAACTAATATGAAGGACGATATTATAAAGGATATAGAAAAAAATTGGAGTGAGAATTCTGAGAATCGTGTATATTAATAGAAAGTAAACATTTTAAAAAATTCTCAAGCCTCTAATTTCCTTGATTATAGATGATTGGAGCACAGCAGTTGTCCTTTACAATTAAGGCAAAGGGTTCAATTTAAGTTTCTGCATAGTTTCATCTCCTCCCACCCCTCCTCTAATTATACTTAATAGGAGATTTACCCTCTCAAATAATTTTTAAGCACATAGTACTGTATTCTTAACTACAGATACAACATTGTAGAGCAGGTCTCTGGAATTTACTCATTGTTTATAAAAGAAAACAACAGATACAGAGGTCAAAAGAGAAAATTAACCACTACAACATTACTGCGCAGAAGGAAAAGAGATTTTGTGTGAATGGGAGCACATGACTAGCCATACACCTGGGCACATTTGAGGGATGCCAGAAATGTCATGTCTCCTAAAATGGCCTCCTCAAAGCCATTGCCCCTGGCTCCTTCTCTGTTGGGACAAGTTTGGGCGGCATGACTACCCAACAAGAGGTCACCATGAGGATGTGGGTACCTGTGGGAAGAAGGAAGCAGGAAGAGGACACTGAAAAGTGCACTTGAAAAGGAGACCAAAGCTAATAGCAATTTGTCTCAGGCTAGTTTTGTAGGAGTGAAAGCTCAAGCAGTCATTTACAGTAAAATACGTCTTAAACAATTGATAGTTTCAAATAAGTTTTAGGTAGCCAAAAAAATGAGGATTCTGGCCTTTTTGTTAGTATTACATTACACGTTGTTGCATGAAAGCACGTAGATAAAGGGCAGTGGCAAATACAGCTTCCACGGGCTGCAGCCCTCTTGTCACCCAGTCCCTCCTGCCCTATGCCGTGATCTGACCCAGAGGTGACCTGTGCTTGGCCCCATGCTGCACAGTGGTCATATCTGGAAAGCCCAGTACCTCTCTAGGCCTGCCTTTTGTGTGCTTCTAACCTTATAAGTAGAAGAATAAATAAAGTAAAACTTTGACTTTCAGACTACTAAAAATAAATACATAAATAAATAAATAAAACCCCAAACAGAGTAAAACAAAACCTACTTAGATTGGGTATTTTGCATTTGAGAACTCGGTCAATAAAAAGCTGAGCAGTGTGGCCAACTTGCTTTGATTCCATCAGCCATGTTCTCAACCGATGGGGCCATGGTGTCTGCTTCTGCTGACTTTGGAGGGATCTGTAGTCAGTCTGCTAAATTTTAATTTTATTTTATAAATGAAGAGTCAAGTTTGAGAGGGTGCTGAACAGAATTTTTTTCACATAATGTTTGGTACTATGAGTTGCAAATATGTAGAGATTGAATTGGTAACAGGGGAGTTTCACTTGGCGAAAATCAGGAAGGTGAACGTGAAATGAAGCCTGTGTCAGCGCTCACCTCATGATCAGGAAGGCTTGCATTGTTCATCCTGTTTCTGCCTCCTCTCCATCCGGGTGACTCCCATCCCCCACTCTCTTGCAGTGGGAAAGAATGGGTAGCACCAGAAATAATGTGTATCACTTATACCTTGGAGCATTTACTTGTAGGTCTAAAACTGTGTAGATTTTTCATCTCCTGTTGTGGAATTGTGTCAGCTTGAATTGGTATGGAGGAGTCACACTGGATGTTACATGGGAGGCAGTGGGCTGGAGTGTTGCCCAGACTCCCAAGGGATTTTGCAGAAATGAGAAACCAACTCTTGTTTTAAGCCATGGAGATTTAGGGGTTGCTCGTTAATGTGGCATAACCTAGCCTGCATAATGGACTCACCATTTGCTTATCCTCTTGTTTCAATGACAAGTTACACTGCTACTAAGTGTAGTCCCTTTAAACCTATACGGACAATTAATTCTAGATAATTTTTTTAAATGATTCAGACTTCATTGGAAGGCTGGAACTTTTTTTTTTTTTTTTTCAGTCTAGAAGTTGAAAATTCTCAGTAGAAGAAAGCACCAGCCATAATTTTTCAAGGTGTTCTTATTTCTTATTTCATTTATGTGAAAGAGTTAGGTTTTCACGCTATGCCTACTGCAGTGAAGAGTTTGGAAATGGATTTTGTCACTTCTGGTTATTGAGTACTTGGACTGAAGTTCAAGTATTTCCAGGCACTTCAGATGTAATTCTTGCTTACTTTACCTTTAATACCAAAAATGAGAAAGATGAAAGTGTTACTTTCATAAAGATGAAAGTAGCTTATCTACTGTGGCAAAATTAGTAATACTTAGCTTTCCTTTTTACTTCATTTTGAGGTGATGGGGATTCAAGGTGTAATACCAGTGATGTCTTATTATGGGGTTTATTGGTAAAGATAGAAGCTTAATGCTATTCATTGAATTATTCTGCTGAATTTGGGTGGGAGTACCACTCAACTACTGTAGTAGTGATAAAGGTCAAATTTCAGTAAGTCATAAATATTCTAGTAAAATAAATATGTATATGCATATATATCTCAGAGCCATTTAAATTTTTTTTTTTGAGATTTTATTTTTGAACAATCTTTGCACCCACTGTGGGGCTCAGATGTACAACTCTGAGATCCAGAGTTGCATGTTCTATTTCCTGAGCCAGCTAGGCACCCCACACAGCCATTTTAATGGAAATGAAACTATAGATTTGACTTTCAATGGAAGCAACATGATTCATTGAGAATAAAATTGGTTTGATGAATTTTCTAAAATACAATTTTTACATTTACTACCTTTTATTTTTAACAATTATGTATATGTTAAAAATCCTTATTTTTTATACAAATAATTTGCAAATTATGTTTGATCAAAAAGGGGACTATTGGAAAACATTTTTTCATGAGGTAAAAGAAGAGAACCTTAATAAAGGCAATAATGGAAAAATTAAAAAGGATGGTTACCTTTCTGGAGAAAGGACAAGCCACAGGTTCATGATGTTTGAAAGAGTAGCCGTTGCATGAATGCATTATATTCTCTTTCTCCCTTTCTGAACTGAAGGGAGGAAAAACTAGCAGGAGAGACACCAGAGAAAATAGTATGTATCAGTTTCTCAGAGGCATGATCTTTGGTAGTTAAGGTGAATACGGTCTGAGCAATTGGAAACTTTAGAGCAGATTCCCAGGGAAGAGTGGATGCCATCCAATCTGGGATTAAATTGAAATTATAGGTATTGATATAGATAGAATTAGATGATTTATGTATATAGTAATACATATGATATATAATTACATATTAAACTTGTTACTATATGTATTAGATTAAAATTATATTACATATATCTATATTTAATATATAAATACACATATATATAGATATACTCATATATATGTGAAGCAATGAGAATTTTAAATATATAGGTGGAAGGAAAGGAAAAATGAATCAGGGAGGGAAAGAGGGAAGAGAAAGGAGAAAACTAGGTATATACTGAAACAATATGCAACAAAATGCATATTTCTGACAAATGGTGAAATTATAAACATGATTTCTTTTAAAAATACTTTAAAGAAAATGTTAACTCCATATTGCTTCATTAATTTAAAAAAATGGCAATGAAGGCAAATGAAAAAGATAATGTGGAAGGTGTCAAGTTTACCTAAGCATACTTTAAAGAAACATCTATTTTATTTAAAAATAGGCCCATTTCATTGAGAAATCGCTTGTATTTAAAAAACTGTACACTGGACTTCTGGTTTCCAGTCCAGCATGTAAGAAGCTTGAAGTGTTGGGGAAACTGGATATTGATGAGCAAAAGAGTGAACTTGGATCCCTGTCTTATATCACGTGCAAAAATTAACTTGAAATGGATTAAAGACTTAAATGTAAGACTTTTGCAACCCTAAAACTCATAAAGGAACACATAGGAAAAAAGGCCTCTTACCACTGGTCATGGCAACAATTTTTTGGATAGTACGGGAAACAAAAGCAAAAGTAAACAAATGGGACTGTGTCAAATTGAAAAGCTTCTGCACAGCAAAAGAAACAATTAAAATGAAAAGGCAATTTATGGATTAAAGAATCTTTTCAAAGTATATATATCTGATAAGGGGGTTAATGTTGAAAATAAACAAGGAAGCCACACAGCTCACTAGCAAATACCCACAAAATCCTGGTTAACCATGGGCGAAGGACCCAAACAGATACTTTTATCTGATACACAAATGGCAACAAATAAGTGAAAGGGTGTTCAACATCACTTAACAGGGGAAGGCAAATGAAACCACAGAAAAATATCCCCCTACCTGTTAGAATGGCTATTATAAAGACCAGAAATAACATGTGTGGGTGAGGATGTGGAGAAAAGGGAACCTTATGCACTGTTGGAGAAAACGCAAATTGGTGTAGCCACTGTGGAAAACTGTATGGAGTTCCTCAAAAAGTAAAGAACAAAATTACTGTATGACCCAACGATCCCACTTCTGCTATATATCTGAAGGAAATAAAACCACTATCTTGAAGAACTCTCTGTACCCCTGTGTTTACTGCAGCATTATTCATAATAGCCAGGATGTGAAACAACCCGCGTCCATGGACAGATGAATGGCTAAGGACAAAAATATGGCTAAATAATATTCTATTGTGTATATATAAAAGAGAAGAAACAATCTATCATTTACAACAACGTGGATGAATCTTAAAGCTGTTATGCTAAGTGAAATAAGAGAAAGACAGTTGCTGAATCATCTCACTTATATGTGGAATCTAAAGGGGCCAAACTGATAGAAACAGCATAGAATGGTACTTGCTGAGGGAAGGGTTAGATGAGATGTTGGTCAAAGGAGGCAAACTTCCAGTTATAAGACAAGTAAGTTCTGGGGACCCAATGGACAGCATGGTGACTGTCGTTAACAGTGCTGGATAGTATATTTGAAAGTTGCTGGTTGTAGAACTTACATTTGTTTACCACAGTGACACACAAAGGGTAAGTATGTGAGGTAATGGTTGTGATAACTACTCTTATTTGGTAATCATTTTGCAATGTGAATATAAAATCACCAGGTTGTATACCTTGAACTTACACAATGTTTATGTCAAGTATATTTCCATAAAGCTGGAAAAAAATCTAAAAATACCCTTTTGCTTACACCAAAACCTGTGTGTGCACTTTTATGACAGCTTTATTCATAATTGCCAAAATTTGGAAGCAACCAAATTATCTTTGAATAGGTGAATATATTAAAAAAAAAACTGTGGTACATCCATACAGTGGAATATTATTTATTAATAAAAGCAAACAAGCTGTGAAACTATGAAAAGACATGAAGGGAACTTAAAGGCATATAATTAAGTGAAAGAAGGCATTATGAAAAGGCTAGCATATGTTTCTAACTATACAACATTCTGGAAAAGGCAAAACTATGGAGACAGTAAAATGATCAGGGATTGCCAAGGGTTCAGGAGCACAGGAGATCTATGAGGCAATGGGAGCTATTCTCCACAGTGCTACAATGGGGAACACACAGTGTAGTATCTCTGTCAAAACCCATCGAATGTACAACACCAAGAGTGAGCCCTAATGTAAATTATAAACTTTAATAATAACATTTTGATATGGTTCCTCAATTATAACAAATGTTTTACACTAATGCAAGATGTTAATAGCGGAAACTGGAGAGGACAGAGGGCAAAAGGTATACAGGAACTCTCTTGCACTTTCTGCTCAATTTTTCCATAATTTAAAATCTGGTCTACAAAAGAAAGTTTTATTAATTTTTAAAAAGTGTACACTGGCTTGAAAAGAAGTTCTACTAGGTAGAACACAAGGACCTTGAGCCTGAGCTCAGGATCCAGACTTCCAGTGGGAGCTTGAAGAAGTATGGCGTGTAAAATGGCAGTAATGATGCCTTGGTCATAGGCTGATTTGAGAATCACATGAGATAATCTACAAGGAACATTTGCCTGAGTGCCTCTGGATAGTTGTTAACATCATTATTAGATAGAATTCTTTTGAGGAAATTTCTACTAATCATAAATTCTCAAAATGAGACTGGGCTTTTTTGTGGACTCATTTCATGTCACTGGAATTCAAATATAGATTGATGGTACTTTTAGTATTGATTTTGAAGAGAAACACATCAGCAAAAGGATAATCAGCACACCACTTAACATCCCTTTCAATATTGACATTTCAAGGACTTATGAAGGGAGGCGATGCGTGTAAAGCCACTTAGGAAATGATAAAAGCCAAACATTCAAGGTAACGTTTGTAACGCCTCCTGTTTTTACTGCATATTTCAGCTCATTGTCGAAGATTTTCTCCATAACCTCGCAATGAAACAGAGTTGGAGAAAAACATCAGTGTTCTAAATTCAGCTACATTTTACAGATGGAGAATATGAGACTCAAGAGATTAAGTGACTTCTTCATGATCAAAGCTGATTAGTGAGAAAGCGGAGTTTAAACTATGAGTCTAACCCTTGATTCAGAGCTCATTTTCAACACATGCTGCCATTCTTCTTTCCAGTTATAGTAACATTTTCAAAATTTTGAACATTCCACACTTAAATTAGAACAAAGAAAACTTTGTCCTTTCTTTTTGCAGTGTTTCCTCAAAGACCATAGTCATCACCTTTTAATGAGAGTGCATTTCCAGCTGCTGCTCTGTGGAGACGTTCCTCCCATTTGCTGTTCCTTCTCTTTCCACAGTACCGCAGATCAAAATTTTGCCCCAACATGTGGGCGATGACCTTTACTTACTAACATCACAGTAGCACCTTCACACGAAACAATCTTCGAATCACTATTGTACTACCTCTTTTAATAGGCTTGTGAAGTTGGCAGGATAGATTTTTATTTTAATCTTCATTTTTTAGATAGGAAACAGGGACTCAGAAATTTCTTAGCCAAATTCACAGAGCTAGTTCATTGATTAAGTGTATTTGGACACGTCTCCTGACTTCTAATCTGGTGTTTTACTATCTGCTGCTGCTATTTGGAAACAAAGTGTTATAGTACAGCACATCTCAGTGATACTGTGGCTTTGGTTCCATACCCCACAGTAAAACAAATACTGCAATAACATGAGTCAGATAAAACTTTATTTCCCAGTTCATATAAAGTCATGTTTATACTGTACCATGGTCTCTTAAGTATGTAATAGCATTATGTCTAAAAACCAATGTATATACCTTAATTTAAAAATACTTTATTGCTGCTTTCTGCGCGTGGACGCCACCGAGTAAGCATTGTTAAAGTCTCCCCTCCCACCTCCGTCATGTCTAAGTCAGAGTCTCCCAAAGAGCCTGAACAGCTGCGGAAACTCTTCATCGGAGGTCTGAGCTTTGAAACAACCAATGAGAGTCTGAGGAGCCATTTTGAGCAATGGGGAACACTTACGGACTGTGTGGTAATGAGAGATCCGAACACCAAGCGCTCCAGAGGCTTTGGGTTTGTCACATATGCCACTGTGGAGGAGGTGGATGCAGCCATGAATGCAAGGCCACACAAGGTGGATGGAAGAGTTGTGGAACCAAAGAGGGCTGTCTCAAGAGAAGATTCTCAAAGACCTGGTGCCCACTTAACTGTGAAAAAGATTTTTGTTGATGGCATTAAAGAAGACACTGAAGAACATCATCTAAGAGATTATTTTGAACAGTATGGGAAAATCGAAATGATTGAGATCATGACTGACCAAGACAGTGGCAAAAAGAGGGGTTTTGCTTTTGTAACATTTGATGACCATGGTTCTGTAGACAAGATTGTTCAAAAATACCATACTGTGAATGGCCACAACTGTGAAGTAAGGAAAGTACTCTCTAAGCAAGAGATGGCTAGTGCTTCATCCAGCCAAAGAAGTGGTTCTGGAAACTTTGGTGGTGGTTGTGGAGGTGGTTTTGGTGGGAATGACAACTTTGGTCGCTGAGGAAACTTCAGTGGTGGTGGTGGATATGGTGGCAGCGGGGATGGCTATAACGGATTTGGTAATGGTGGTGGTTATGGAGGAGGCGGCCCTGGTTACTCAGGAGGAAGCAGAGGCTATGGAAGTGGTGGACAGGGTTATGGAAACCAGGGCAGTGGCAGCTATGACAGCTATAACAACGGAGGAGGTGGAGGCGGCTATGGCAGTGGTAGTGGAGGCGACTGTGGCGGTGGTTGTGGAAGCAACTTTGGAGGTGGCGGAAGCTATAATGATTTTGGCAATTACAACAATCAATCCTCAAATATTGGACCCATGAAAGGAGGCAATTTTGGAGGCAGAAGCTCTGGCCCTTATGGTGGTGGAGGCCAATACTTCGCCAAACCACGAAACCAAGGTGGCTATGGTGGTTCCAGCAGCAGCAGCAGCAGCTATGGCAGTGGCAGGAGGTTTTAATTACTGTCAGGAAACAAAGCTTAGCAGGAGAGGAGAGCCAGAGAAGTGACAGGGAAGCTACAGGTTACAACAGATTTGTGACCTCAGCCAAGCACAGTGGTGGCAGGGCCTAGCTGCTACAAAGAAGACATGTTTTAGACAATACTCATGTGTATGGGCAAAAAAACTCGAGGACTGTATTTGTGACTAATTGTATAACAGGTTATTTTAGTTTCTGTTCTGTGAAAGTGTAAAGCATTCCAACAAAGGGTTTTAATGTAGTTTTTTTTTTTTTTGCACCCATGCTGTTGATTGCTAAATGTAATAGTCTGATCATGACGCTGAATAAATGTCTTTTAAAAAAAAAACTTTATTGCTAAAAAATGCTAACCATCCTCTGAGCTTTCAGCTATTCATAATCTTTTTGCTGGTGGAGAATCTTACCTCGATGTTGATGGCTGCTGAGTGATCAGGGTGGTGGTTGCTGGAGATGGGGGCAGTCATGACCAATTTCTTCAAATAAGACAATAATGAAGTTTGCCACATTGATTGTTTCTTCCTTTTTAAAAGGATTTCTCTGTAGCCTATGATGCTGTTGATAGCGTTTTACTCATGGTAGGACTTCTTTTGAATTCAGAATCAGTCCTCTCAAACTCTGCCGCTGAATTTATGTAGTACCAACTAAGTTTACGGACTACTCTAAGTCATTCGTGGTCATTTCAGCAGTCTTCACAGCACTGGTAGATTCCAGCTCAGGAAACCATTTTCTTTGCTCAGCTATAAGGTGCAACTCCTCATCCATTAGTTTTATCATGAGATGGCAGCAGTTCAGTCCCATCTTCAGGCTCCATTTCCACTTCTAATGCTCTTGCTGTTTCTACCACACCTGCAGGACTTGATCCATTGAAGTCTTAAACCCCTCAAAGTCATCCATGAGGGTTGGAACTAACTTCTTCCACACTCATGTGGATGTTGAGCTCTTGCCCGGAGTCATGGAAGTTGTTCATGGCCTCTACCATGGTGAATACTTTCTGGAAGGTATCCAATTCACTTTGCCCAGATCCACCAGAGGAATCAGTACTATGGCAGGTATAGTCTTATGAAATACATTTCTTTAATTTTAAGAAGGTCAGAATTACTCCTCGATGCATAAGTTGCAGCCTGATGTAGTGTTAACAAGCATGAGAACAACATGAATTTCACTGTGCATCTCAGTTGGAGTGCTCGGATGACCAGATACATGTCAATGAGCACAAATACATTGAAAGGAATCTTTTTTTCTGAATAGGTCTCAACCATGGGCTTAAATACACAGGAAATTATGTTATAAACAAATGTGTCGTCACCCAGGCTTTGCTGTTTCACTTACAGAGCACAGGCAGAACAGATGTCGTATAATTCTTAAGGGTCTTAAGATTTTTGGCATGGCCGGTGAACATTGGCTTCAACTTAAGGTCACCAGCTACATTAGCCCCTGGTAAGTGTCAGCCTGACCTTTGAAGCTTTGAAGCCTGCATTGACTTCTTTTCTCTAGCCAGGAAAGTCCTAGGTGGCGTGTTCTTCCAATAAAAAGACTGTTTTTGTCTACAGTACAAATCTGTTGTTTGGTGTAGCCACCTTCATTCATTATCCTAGCTAGATCCCTTGGTAACTCGCTGCAGCTTCTACATCAGCACCTGCTGCTTCACCTGGCACTTTTATGTCACAGAGATGGCGTCTTTCTTTAAACTTCAAAGTAGTCTTCTGTGGCTTCCTCCCCTCTCTCAGCCTTCATAGAACTGAAGAGAGAGAGAGCGTTGCTCTGGATTAGGTTTTGGCTTGCGGGGATGTTGTGGCTGGTTTCATCTTTTACCCAGACCACTCAAATTGTCTTCATATCAGCAATAAGTCTGTATTACTTTTTTATCATTAGTGTGTTCCCTGGAGTAGCTCTTTTAATTTTCTTCAAGTTGTCCCCTATATTCACAGTTTGGCTGTTTGATGCAAGAGGCCTAGTTTTTGGCCTATTTCAGCTTTTGACATGCCTTCCTCACTGAGTTCAATCATTTCTAACTTTTTTTTTTTTTTTTTTTTTAAGATTTTTATTTAGGGGCACCTGGGTGGCTCTGTGGGTTAAGCCTCTCCCTTTGGCTCAGGTCATGATCCCAGCCTCCTGGGATAGAGCCCCGAATCCGGGTCTCTGCTTGGCAGGGAGCCTGCTTCCTCCTCTCTCTCTCTGCCTGCCTCTCTGCCTACTTGTGATCTTTGTCAAATAAATAAATAAATTAACTCTTTTAAAAAAATCATCAAAAAATTCAACCTTAAATTGTCTTCACACAAAGGAATGGCTCTAATCATATTTTTGACTAAAAACTTATAACTTTTTTTGAAAAGATTTTATTTATTTGACAGACAGACTGTGAGAATTACCAAATGTGACACAGAGACCCCAAGTGAGCATATTCTGTTAGCGAAATGGTGCTGATAGGCTTGCTCAATGCAGGGTTGTCACAAATCTTCAATTTGCAAAAACAAAAACAAATTTGGTATTTGAAACATAAGAGATCAGATAAAGCAAAGCACAAGTAAAGTGAGGTATGATTGTAAATCAGAATAATAAAAACACTTGATTTAAAGTCTTAGTTGAACATGTAAGATCTTGATACTACTTGTATTTTGAAACATTTGATATAAACAGAACATAGACAACTGTATTTTACCTATTAAAAAGTACAATTTACCAGAGTGTTTTCTTCATTTTAGCATTACCTCTTTTAAAAACTTAAAAAAAAATTGTCACAGAATCATAGGTATCTCTGACACTACATTTAGTTTTGTTTGTTCTTAAGTAATGCAAAATTTTTTTCTGGTATTTGTGCTGTCTTCAGAAAATAGCTCTTTTTACTCAGTATTTCCAAGATTCTTCTGCTTTGTTTCATATAACAGGAGTTAATTCATTTTCTGCCAAATCATAATCTATGCAAAACATCTCAATACATTCATTCATTTTTCTATCAGTGGAGTTTCAGGGTGCTGGGTGTTTTTGTCAACAAAAATACTCCTTTGAACAATAATGCTATGACGTTTTTATTCTTGTCTCCTAGGCAAGTATTCAAATTTATGAGATCCTGCCCTACTAGTTTCCAAGGTTGTTACAATTATTTCTTGTAAAAATTTGATCAGGTCTTAATTTTTTCCAAGCTAATGCTTCTAAAATGGTATCTCATTGAGATCTTAAACGTATTTCCTGAAAAGCTAATGAGGATAAGTTTTTTGTGCTTATTTGTAATTTGCTTTCTTTTTGAAATAACTTTGTCTTTTGTCCATCAATCTACACATTTTTCTTTCTTTTTCATAGGTAGCTCTTTGGAATACCAATCTTCTGTCAGTTACATGTATCATATGTGTCTTCTCCTAGCTTATGGGTTATCTTTTTTTTTTTTTTTTTTAAAGATTTTATTTATTTATTTATTTGACAGAGAGAGATCACAAGTAGGCAGAGAGGCAGGCAGAGAGAGAGGAGGAAGCAGGCTCCCTGCTGAGCAGAGAGCCCGATGCGGGACTCGATCCCAGGACCCTGAGATCATGACCTGAGCCGAAGGCAGCGGCTTAGCCCACTGAGCCACCCAGGCGCCCGCTTATGGGTTATCTTTTCATGCTCTTTATGACGTCTTTTGATGTACTCAAGTATATAAGATAATTATAGTTATCAGTCTTGTCTTATGATTAGTACTTTTAGATCATATTAAAAACACTTCTTCACTGTGAAGTTTCTAAAATGATTTTTGTAATTTTTCTTCTAAAGAATCTGAAGTTTTTTGTTTCGTATTAAAGTCTTGAATCCATCAGGAGTTTATTGTGGTGTAAGGTATATAGAAGAGATCAGTCCATGCCTCCCATTAAATAACCTATTGTCCCAGCATTATCTTTTGAAAACTTGATCCGTTCTTTAGTATCTGCAATGTTACCACCACTTCCCTACTTCAATTTTTCATATATGTGTCATTCTATTTCTTGACTCTTTATTGAGTTCTTTTTACCAGTTTGTTAATTTTGGTATCTGTACCACAGTATCTTAATTGACCATAGCTTTGCAATATGTCTTCATCTTTGGTAGGGAATGATTTCACAAATTCTCCTTCATCAGTATGTTGTTAATTCTTATGTGTTTGCTCTTCCATGTGAATTTTAGAATCCTATTTCTCAAATAAGGTCAAAGAGGAACCTGTATGATTTTGACTGAAATTGGATTGAATCTAGATTAATTTGGAGAGGGGATACTGTTGAGTATACTCCTTTGAACTTGATGATATTGATATTTCCTATCCATGAACATAGAATATCTTCATTTCTTTTATTTTTATTGTGCTTTAGGTTTTAATTCAGTTTTTGAAGAGCTTGAGTGGTTACAAATATTTTCTTCTAGGGAGAAAATACATTTTTGTCTGCTGGGGTCCAGGGAACAACTCTGACCTAGAACCACTTCAGCCCCTTGAGGGGAGAGTGTAGTCCTTGGGCTCCCACTCACCTTTCTGCAGTTTTGCTGGCTCTAGATTGCTGTATTGGTAGCTGGACCTCCGAGAAAATTCTGATTTTATGTGAATAATAGTAATTATGACTTTGAAAGATATTTTATGTAGTGAAAAAGTCCATCAGAATATCTAATCTGACATTCTGTCAAAAATCAGTGTCTCAAGGCTGACTGTTAGGAAACTAATTAGCATCATTCATGGCTCCCCGTTTCTACAAAAATAGTAATTTATGGATGTTGATCCTGATGGAAGGTGGCTGAGAAGCATTCTCTCTCTCTCTCTCTCTTTTTTTTTTTTTTAAGAGAATATGCTTATTTGAGGTAGACAGTAATAGCTATCCTTTGAGATTGCCTCTGCCTTCTCTGGTTCTCTATACTTCTACTAATTAGAGAGTAGCAAAATGAGAATATTTCAATCCAAAAGCAATGTTTTGGGGAATGCTTAACATATGTAGGTACCAAATAAATTCCTATGATTATAACTTCTCTTATTTATATACTTTTGCTAAAAGAATTTCTTACCAGTGGTTGTCAAATTCCAGTGAGGTCTGCACGTGACAGGCATGATCTGGGAATAACCAGCAAAACTATTAGTTGAGATCATGCTCCAACCTTTCCAAGTTGTCTGCTCTCCTTTGTTTATATAGACCTGAGCACTTCAGATTGCTCTCCATTTCCCCCCCCAGGAGTTTCTGTCACCCACCACCCTTGATTTAAGAACTGCCTAATTCACCTCTGTGTCAACCACCTAGCCTGATAAATATTTACTGTACTTCCCTCATCAAAGGGAGGATGGGGTAGAGTACAACTTGTTCCTTTTCTACATGATCTTGGATTTTATTCTGTTTAAATACAGATATGACATGACACTATCTACTAATTTGTAATACATATATAAACATATATTTATGCTCAGAAAGCTTTTAGGGGGTACACCAAATAAGGTGAAGTATCCAACAGATATTTTTGGGAGCCAGACCTACAGGAATACATAGACTTAGACAGTAAATGTTTAATTCCATCTCATTCTAAATTCCATAAACATGGCTGGAAATTACTCAACACACTCATTAGGGAGTGAGCTCCACTTCAAGCCCAATTAACACTAATTCTTATGTTCTCTGTGACCTTGTACTTCATGCATATATAGTCTGGATTCTACACCATCTAATTTGCAGAGTAGTTCTCACCATTTATTCTTTCAAGTAACAAACATTTATTGTGATTTGTGTGTGTACACTACTTTGGATATCAGGAATACAATAAAATGAAAGAGACCAGGTACCTGCCTTATAGGATCTCAGGTCTTTAGGAAAAGACAGACAGACCTAAGAACGTGCAAAATGCTTTGAAAGCAAAGTGGTATGTACAAAATATCCAGCAGGAACAGAGTGATGAATTCTGCCTGACAGTCAAGAAAGACCCAACAGAAGAAATTGTATTTGAATCAGATGATAAAAGGGAAAAAAAAAATGTGTAGGCGTTTTCTGGGAGGAGAACAAGAGCATTTCAGGGAGAAGGAACACCATGATACAGTGGTTGTGAGACAGTGTGTTACAATGAGGGGAAAAAAGCATGAGCTCATGTTCTGGCTCAACACTTCTGGGTTTTGTTTGACAATCATTTTGTTTGGAGAGAATCATTTCTTTTTACCTATCTCAGAGGGCCATTGTAGGTTTTATTGAGATAAAAAGTACTTACTTAGCACAGCAAATTGGCTCATAAAAATACTTCAAAAAGTGGTAGCTCTAACTTGTAAAGGCAAATAAATCACGATAAATCATCAAGAAATGAGTAGACCGATAATTGTCTTCAATATTTTCCAACAAAGTCCAAAATCTTCAGAGACCCATCTCTCATGACTAAATTACCATTGCTGTTTGATGGATTCTAAAAAGGTATTTGAGGGGCGCCTGGTGGCTCAGTGGGTTAAAGCCTCTGCCTTCGGCTCAGGTCATGATCCCAGGGTACTGGGATCGAGCCCTGCATCGGGCTCTCTGCTCAGCAGGGAGCCTGCTTCCTCCTCTCTCTCTGCCTGCTTCTCTGTGATCTCCGTCTGTCAAATAAATAAATAAAATATTTAAAAAAAAAATAAAAAGGTATTTGAATAAATCAAAGAGTTTGAAGGTGAAGAGAAAAAATGTTCAGGCCAAGCTTACTTTTTCCTTTATAAATTTTAAAATACAACTTCTTACTTTAAGATAACGGTAAATTCACCTGCAGTTAAAAAAAAAAAAATAATACAAAGAGAGGTGTACTTGGGTGGCTCAGTCAGTTTAGCTTCTTCCTTGGCTCAGGTCATGATTCCAGGGTCCTGGGATCAGGTCTCATGTTGGGCACTCTCCTCAGTGGGGAACCTGCTTCTCCCTCTCCCTCTGCCTGTCACTCCCTCTACTTGTGCGTTCTCTCTCTCTCTCTGTTAAACAAATAATAAAATATTTAAATAAAAAAATACAAAGAGAACAATGTACTCTTTAGTTTCTTCTAATAATAACTTGCAAAACTGTAGTAAAATATGGCACCCAGGATATTGACATTGATACAGTTCAGATCATTCCACCATCACAGTGATCCTTCATGTTGCTCTTTGATAGCCCAAACTATTGCCCACCTGCCCCCATCCACCATTTAACCCCGGAAACCACTAATCTATTTCCCATTTCCATTAATTTCTCATTTCAACAGTGCTGTGGTAATGGAATCATACAGTATGTAACATTTTGGGGTTCCATTTTTACTCATCCTAATTCTCTAGATATTGATCCAGGTTGTTTCCATGTATCAATAGTTCATCCCTTTTTATTGCTCAGTAGTAGTTTATTATGTGGATATACCACTGTTTATTCATCTATTGAGAGATATCTGAGTTATTTAATATTTGGGGTAAAATGAATAAAATTTTTGTGAATATTCATGTGAAGGTTATTGTGTAGATAGATCTGTCTTCACTTATCTGCATGAATATTCCAGGGTGCAATTTTGGGGTTGTGGGGTGTGTTTGTGTGTGTGTGATGAAATTGCCATACTGTTTTCTAGAGTGAATATATCATTTTACATTCTTATCAACAATGTATTGGTTGTCCAAAGTCTCTACATTTTTGCCAGTAGTTGATCTTCAAAGGAAAAGTTTCTTCCATTCTAATACATGTATAGTGAAATCTCATTGTGATTTTAATTTGCATATCCCTAAATATTAACTTGCTGACCATCTTTTCATATGCCTATTTGCCTTCTGAATATCCTCTTCAGTAAAATGTATTATTGTGTCTTTTGCTCATTTTCAGGCTGGATTTTTGTTTTTTTATTGCTGAGTTTTGAGAGTTCTTTGTATGTTTTATACAACATTCCTTTGTTGGACATGTAGCTTGTAAATATTTTTTCCCCACTTTGTAACTTATTTTTCATCCTCTTAAGGTCTTCTGCAAAACAAAGTTATTTAATTTTGATAAAGTCTAATTTATCAATTTTCCCTTTTATGGACTCTGTTTTGATATCAAGTCTCAGAACACTTTGCTTAGTCCTAAATTCTGAAGATTTTCTTTTCTTTTTTCACAAAAGTTTATAGTTTTACATATCACATTTAAATGCATGATCCATTTTGATTTGGTTTTCTACAAAATGTCTCTTAGGTCAAGGTTCTTCCCCCCTGCCCCCACCAATGCATGCCCAATTGCTCCATCATCATTGATGAAAAGGCTGTCTTTTTCCAGGTTATTTTTGCACCCTTTTCAAAAATCAGTTGGGCATATTTTTATGGATCTCCTTCTAGGTTGGTTATTCCATCTGACCCATCTATATTGTCTATCCCTTTACCAACAGAACCTAGTCTTTGTTACTCTAGCTACAGTTTGAAATTGGGTGGATTGGTTCCTCCTACTTTATCTTTTCTTTTTTTTTTTCAAGATTGTTTTACTCTTTGCTTTTCCATAGAAATTTTAGAATAATTTTGCCTCTGTGTACAAAAAGTTGTGCTGGAGTTTTGATAGGGATCTCTGTAAACTTATATATAAATCTAGGAAAAATTAACATCTTTATGATGTTGAATCTTTCAATCCATGAACACAAATGTTTCTCCACTTATTTAGATATTTTCAGATCTAGGGACGCCTGGGTGGCTCAGTTGGTTGGACGACTGCCTTGGGCTCAGGTCATGATCCTGGAGTCCCGGGATCGAGTCCCGCATCGGGCTCCCAGCTCCATGGAGAGTCTGCTTCTCCCTCTGACCTTCTCCTCACTCATGCTCTCTCTCACTGTCTCTCTCTCAAATTTAAAAAAAAAAAAAAAAAAAAAATCTTTAGATATTTTCAGATCTCTTTGTCAGCATTCTGTAGTTTTGAGCATGCAAGTTTTGTACCTGATTGGTCAGATTGACATCTAAGTATTTAATTTTTGAGTAATTGTAAATGGTGTTATATCTGTTTTTAAATTTGTGGTGTCCCTATGTTTGTTGCCAGTGTATGGAAATGTGACTGATTTCTCGTAAGTTTATCTTGTATCCTGTGACCTGGTCGAGTTCACCTATTCTGATAATTTTGTTTTTATACATTGCTTGTGATTTTCTATATAGAACAGAGCAAACAAGAGCAGGTTTGTTTCCTCTTTTCCAATCTATATGTCTTTTATTTCTTCTTTTTTTCCTGTTGTGCTGGCTTGAACTAGTACTATATTGAATACAGTGAAAGTAAGCTTGCTTACCTTGTTCCTGATCTTCCAGGAAAGCATTCTCTCTTTTAATATTGAACATAATGTTAGCTGTGTGTCATTATCAAGTTAAGAAAGTTTTCTTCTATTCCTGTTTTTTTTTTTTTTTTTAAGATTTTATTTATTTATTTGCTGGAGAGAGAGAGAGAGAGAGCACGAGAGTGAGAGTGAGCACAGGCAGGCCAAGTGGCAGCAGAGGCAGAGGGAGAAGCAGGCTCCCCACCGAGCAAGGAGCCCTATGTGGGACTCGATCTCAGGACGCTAGGATCAAGACCTGAGCCGAAGGCAGCTGCTTAACCAACTGAGCCACCCAGGCATCTCTATTCCTGTTTTTTGAGAATGTTTATAATGAATGGGTGTTGATTAATACAAAATCCTTTTTTTTTCGCATTAGCTGAAATGTGATTTTTCTTCTTTAGCTTGTAATATGATAGAGTATATTGATATATAGATATCTATATATATATATAGATATATTGATTTAATTTTGAATATTTTTAAAAGATTTTATTTATTTATTTGACAGAGAGAGAGAAATCACAAGTAGGCAGAGAGACAGAGAGAAGGGAGGAAGCAGGCTCCCCACCAAGCAGAGTGTCTGATGAAGGGCTCGATCCCAGGACCCTGAGATGATGACCTAGACCAAAGGCAGAGGCCTGATTCACTGAGCCACCCAGGTGCCCCTAAATTTTGAGTATTGAACCAGCCTTGGATCCCTGGAATAATCCCCCACAATAATCACAGTTTATAATTAACTTTCTATATTACTTAATTCTATTTGCTAATATTTTGTTAAGGATTTTTAGTTCTGAATTCATGAGGAATATTCATCTATAGTTTCAGGGTTTTTTTTTGTTTGTTTGTTTTTGTTAATTGGTCTAGTTTTGGTATGAATAATACTAATTTTACAAAATGAATTGAGTAGTATTTCCTCTTGTTCTATTTCCTGGAATAAATTCTGTGGAATTTGTGGAAATTGTTTTCTGATGTTTGATAGAATTCTCCAGTAAAACCATCTGGGCTTAAGGATTTATTTTTGGGGGTGGAGAGTAAAATTACACATTCAATATCCTTAATAGTTGTAAGGTATTTAAATTATGTTGTATTCAGTGTTGAGGTAGTTTGTATTTTGTTTAAGGATTTGGTCCATTTTGTCTACATTGTCAAATTTATGTTTATAGGACAGTTCGTAATAGCCTCTTATTCTTTTGATGTCTGTAAAGGGCCTATAGCAATATTCCATGTTCCTCTCTTGATAATAATTTGCCTCTTCTATTTTTGTCTTTGCCAGTCTTGCTAGAGGCTTTTCATTTAAGGGTCTTTTCAAAGTACCAGCTCTTTATTTCATTAATTTTTTTGTTATTTTCTGTTTTCAATTTAGATGATTTCTGCTCTTTCTTTCTTCAGTTTGCTTTAGGTTTATTTTGCTCTTTTTCTGGATTCTCCACTCTCCAAACTCAGGATTTTTAATTTGAGACTTCTTCTCTTTACTAACATAAGCACTAATGCTATAGATTTCCTTCTCTGCACTTACTTGTGTCTCATAAATTTGAGTATGTTGTATTTTCAATCTGTTATTGATTTCTACTTTGTGCTATGGTCATAAAATATATAATTTAAATTATTTTAAATGTGTTGGTTTATCTTGCAGCCAAAGATATGGCTATCTTGGTAAATGTTATGTGGTCACTTAAAAGCAAATGTGTAGGGGTACCTGGATGTTGCCAGTCTATTAAGCATCCAACTCTTGATTTTGGCTTAGATCATGATCTCAGTGTCCTGGGATTGAGGCCCTGATGGACTCCATGCTCAGTGGGAAGGCTGCTTGAGGATTCTCTTCCTGTCTCTCCTTTCTCTCTCTCTCTCAAATAAATCTTTAAGAAGAATATATACAAAGAATGTGTATCTTGATGTTGTTGAGAGTAGTGTTCTATAAATAAAATTATATGCTTTTAATTGATGGTATCATCAAGCTCTATTTTTTTTTGCTGCTTTTCTGTCTAGTTCTATTAAATTTTTTCTATTAATTCTTCTGAGAGGTGTGTTGAAGTCTCCAACTGTAATCATAGGTTCATCCTTTTTTTCCATTCAGTTTTATTAGTTTTGCTTCATGTATTTTGCAGCACTGTTGTTTGGTGTGTACACATTTAGTATTGCTGTGTCTTCTTGCTGGAGGACATTATAATTTATCATTATAAAATGTCCTTCTCTATGTATGGTAAATTTCTTTGCCTGAAGTCTACTTTATTTAATATTAATATAGCCAGTTCATTTTTCCTTTGGCTCGTGTCCACATGGTATGTCGTTCTCTGTCTTTTTACTTAAACCTGTTTACATTAAATTTGAAGTGAATTTCTTGTAAAAAACATACATTGGACCATATTTTTTTGATCCACTCTGCCAGTCTCTTTCAACTGGTGAATTTAAGCCATTTATATTTAATGTAATTATTTTTTTCCATTTTAGATATCATGTTAAGATATGTTAATATGATATAGAACATGGTACTTTTTTAGTCTTTTCTACATCTCCCCTATCTGCCTGTATACTTTCCATACCCTTATCTTGCTAATACTTCATAATTTTTGGATTGATCAATATTCAGTGTTTACCTACTTAGAACTTTGTAACTGGTATTTATAAATGAGGTATGGAGTAAGCTATGATCATTCCTTTTTGTACATTTTTTGTTTTCTTGTAATTTTTTGTTTGTTTGTTTGTCTTGGGCTTACTTACTTGACCTGGTTTACTTCCAAACTCGAAATATTTTTAGCCTAAAATTTTTTTTAGCCTTGAAATACTCTTAGTCATATCTTGCATGTCTGAAAAATGGCTTTTTCTATTCCCTTCACTCTGTATTACTTGATTGATATGGACTAAATATAAAATTTTATATATAATTTAATTTTCCTCCAGAGTTTTCAAGGTACTTTTTCATTATATCTTAGTTCATAGTACTACAATTGAGACACCAGAAGCCACTCTGATTCTTGATGTGACCTATACTTCTCTCTAAACCTGTCAGATCCTCCAATGTTCTTTAGTATTCAGAAATTTCTTAGAGATATTCTTTTTTTTTTTTTTTAAAGATTTTATTTATTTATTTGACAGAGAGAGATCACAAGTAGACGGAGAGGCAGGCAGAGAGAGAGAGAGAGAGAGAGGGAAGCAGGCTCCCTGCTGAGCAGAGAGCCCGATGCGGGACTCGATCCCAGGACCCCGAGATCATGACCCGAGCCGAAGGCAGTGGCTTAACCCACTGAGCCACCCAGGCGCCCTCTTAGAGATATTCTTGATGTGAGTCTTTTCATTTTTTTGTCCTGGGCATATATTGGGTTCTTTGAATCTGGAAACTCATGTTTTTCTGCTTTGAATGCCCCCCCACCCCTGGTAATTCCAGTATAATTAGCATACAATATTATATTCGTTTTAGGTGTGTTACATAGTGATCCAACCATACTATACATTACTCAGTGCTCATCATGGTAAGTGTACTCTTAATACCCTTCACCTATATCACTCATTTCCCCCATCCACCTCCCCTCTGGTAACCATCAGTTTGTTCTCTGTAGTTAAGAATCTGTTTCTTGGTTTGTCTCTTTTTTTCCCCCTTTGCTCCTTTGTTTTGTTTTTTAAATTCCATGTATGAGTGAAATCATAGAGTATTTGTTTTCTTTAACTGACTTATTTTACTTAACATTATGCTAACTAGCTACATCCATGTTGTTACAAATGGCAAGCTTTCATTTTTATGGCCAAGTAATATTTCATTCTATATGTAAACCACATCTTCTTTACCATCAAGGGACTCTTGGGTTGCTTCCCATAATTTGGCTTTTGTAAATAATGTTATATTAAGCAGAGTGGTGCATATATCTTTTTGAATTAGTGTTTTCATATCCTCTGGGTAAATACCCAGGAGTGGAATTACTGGATCATATGTAATTCTCTTTTTAATTTTTTGAGGAAACTCCATACTGTTTTCTACAATGGCTGCATCTGTTTGCATTCCCACCAACAGTACATGAGGGGTCTTTTTGCCCTACATCCTTGCCCACACCTGTTCCTTGTGTTTTTAATTTTAGCCATTCTTGACAGATCTGAGGTTATAACTCAGGCGGGTTTTGATTGGTATTTCCCTGATGACTAGTGACATTCAGCATCTTTTCATGTGTCTTTTGGCCATCTGGATGTCTTTTTGGAAAAATGTCTGTTCATGTCTTTTAATTGGATTATTTGTGTTTTCTGGCCTTGAGTTGTAGTTCTTTATATATTTTGAATACTGACCTTTACTGAATATGTCATTTGCCAATATCTACTCAGTAGGTTTCCTTTTAGTTTGTTGTTTCACTTGCTTTTTATTTTGATGTGGTCCCCATAGTTTATTTTTGCTTTTGTTTCTCTAGCCTTAAGATATATATTTAGAAAAATGTTGTTACAGCTGATGCTAGAGAAATTACTGCCTGTGCTCTCTTCCAGAATTTATATGGTTTCAGGTCACACATTCAGGCCTTTAATTCATTTTGAGTTTGTGTTTTTTTGTATGGTGTAGGAAAGTGGTCCAGTTTCTTTCTTTTGCATGTAGCTGTCCAGTTTTCCCAACACAATTTGTTGAAGAAATCTCTTTTTCTGATTGCATATTCTTGTCTCCTTTGAAGATTAATTGAGAATGTAATTATAGGTTTATTTCTGAGCTTTTCATTCTGTTCTCTTGATCTGTGTGTCTATTTCCTGTGCCAATACCATACTATTTTGATTACTATATCTTTGTAGTTTATCTTCAAATCTGGGATTGTGATGCCTCCAGTTTTGTTCTTCTTCTTCAACATTTCTTTGGCTATTCAGAGTTTTCTGTGGTTCCATACAAATTTTAGTGGTATTTGTTCTAGTTGTGGGAAAAATGCTGTTGGTGTCTTGATAAGGATAAAGTTTGTGTATTTTGTATTAAATTTGTGTATTTTGGGTAGTATGGACATTTAAAGAATTTTTTTATTTTATTAACATATAATGTATTATTAGCCCCAGGCGTACAGGTT
The DNA here is from genome assembly GCF_009829155.1 of Mustela erminea. Lineage (NCBI taxonomy): Eukaryota > Metazoa > Chordata > Mammalia > Carnivora > Mustelidae > Mustela > Mustela erminea. Next base: position 13,200,512 of record NC_045634.1, read on the forward strand.
TGTGAATCACCAGGTTTACACACTTCACAGCACTCACCATAGCACATACCCTCCTCAATGTCCATAACCCCACCCTCCACTCACGACCCCCCTCCTCCTGGCAACCCTTAGTTTGCTTTGTGAGATTGAGTCTCTTGTGGTTTACCCCCTTCCCAATCCCATCTTGTTTCATTTCTTCCTTCCCTACTCCCCAAACCCCCCACTTTGCCTCTCAACTTCCTTGTATAAGGGAGATCATATTAGTACGGACATTTTAACAGTATTTCTTCTCCCAATCTATGAGCATGGAATATCTTCCCATTTGTTTGTGTCATCTTCAGTTTGTTTCACAAGTGTTTTCAGAGTACAGGTCTTTTTCACTTCCTTGATTAAGTTTATTCCTAAGTATTTTATTGTTTTTGGTATAATTATAAATGGAGCTGTTTCCTTAACTTCTCTTCCTGCTACTTCATTAATAATGTATAAAAATGCAGTGGATTCCTGTATATTGATTTTATATCCTGTGACTTTACTGAATTAACTTATCAGTTTTGGGTTTTTGGTGGAGTCTTTGGGGTTTTCTATCTATAGTATGTCATCTTTAAATAGTGAAAGTTTTACTTCTTCCTAACAACTTTGGGTGCATCCCCCCCTCCCCGCAACCGCTGATTGCTTTGGCTAGGTCTTTTAATACAATGTTGAGTAAAAATGGTGAGAATGAGCATGCTTGTTTTTTTCCTAATCCTTGGGGGAAAGCTCTCACATTTTCACCACTGAGTATGATGTTAGTAGTGGCTTTTTCATATACAGATTTTATTATGTTGAGGTATATTCTCTGAATCTAGTTGGTTGAGGGTTTTTATCATGAATGGATATTGTACTTTGTGAAATGCTTTTTTTGTATCTATTGAAATAATCATATATTTCATATCCTTTTTCTTATTAATGTGATGTATTGATTTGAGGTTACCTTAGCTTTATTTATAATATCTCATGCATATACCGCTCTATATTAAGTTTGAATGCATTGTAAAATCACTAAATTTTAATTCCTTTCCTCCCCACCCTCATTTTAGGTATACAGTGTCATACTTTCTCTCCTTTTATTTTGAGACTCCTTTATATATTTTTATATTTATAATAAACTTAATTTTACTGCTTTTGTGCTTCCTGGTTTTCTTACTCCTACTTGTGTCAGGAGTAAGTAACAGGAACAAGTCACAGAGTCCCCTTTGACATTTCTTTAAGGCTGGTATAGTGGTGATGCATTCCTTTAACTTTTGTCTGGGAAATGCTTTATCTGTCTTTCTATTCTGAATGATAGCCTTGCTGGATAGTGTATTCTTGGTTTCAGATTTTTTTTTTCAGCATTTTTAATATCATGCCACTCCTTTTTTGGCCTGTAGAGTTTCTGCAGTTTTATGAGGTTTCTCTTTTATATAACTATTTTCTCTTGTTGCATTTAAAATTCTCTCTTTATTACAGTTTTTTGTCATTTTAATTACTGTGTATCTTGGTGTGGTCCTCTTTGGGTTGATTTTATTGGGGGATTCTCTGTTGCTCTTGGATCTGGATTTCTATTTCCTTCTCCAGATTTGGGAAGTTTTCAGCTATCATCTTCAAATAAAATTTCAGGTCCCCTTTTCTCTATTTTCCTTCTGGGTCCCTATAATTTGACTGTTGTTACCCCGAAGGTGTCACTGAGTTCACTTAATGAACTTTCTTTTTTTTTTTTTTTCCCATTGTTATTATTTTTTTTTCCTCTTCCTTCCAGCTTCTATTACTCTGTCCTCCAGGTGACTCAACCATTCTTCTGCTTCTTCAAGTCTATTTATTTCATGTAAGGTATTTTTAAATTTCAGTTATTATTGAGTTACTCATCTCTAATTTGTTCTTTTTATGTTCTCTGTGTTCACACTGTGCTGGTTTCCTCTGGTGTCCCTGTGTCTAGGCTGGGAGTAGGGGAGGGAAATGGTGCTTGCCACCTCCTTTGTTCCTGGAGACATCTTCCTAAGATCGATGCCCCTCTAACACATGCTCTGAGATGACTAAACAAATCTCCCTCAGGCATATCCCAGGAGTTTTTCAAACAGCTGATTCTAACAGTGTCTGTTTTTCGGCAGGGCTGTTTGTTATGTTGTCTCTTTAAGGGCAGGGACTCAGTTTCCCTTCTCCTTCAGGCTCTTCTAGAGCCAAGCCTACTGATTTTTAAAGTTCCATGTGTTAAGCCCTACTGATTGTAAGAACTTGGAAGACAGGACTCTCTGGTTTTCAAAGATAAATGTTGTGGAGGTTTCTTTTTCTCAGCGTGGGTCCCCAATGCCTGAGTACCTGGGGTAGAGTCTGCTGCTCTCCCCTCTCCCTTCCCACAATGTTCCTTCGTCCCATGGACACTCCTGTGGGTCCATTTGGCTCCTGACCACATCTCTGCCCTTTCTGCCCTCCTTGATATGGCCACCTCTCTACAGTTAACTGGAGAGTCTGTTCTTCCAGACTTCAGATCATTTTCTGTGTTATTTTCACAGATTTGGGTGTTATCCAGGTATATCCATAGGTCAAAGGGAATTTAGGTGATTCTCCTACTCTGCTAACTTTCCCAAAAGTCCTTTGGAATTAAAAAAAAAGAAAAAAAGAAAAATAGCCAAGATTTCCCCCCCCCCTTTTTTTAAAAGATTTTATTTATTTATTTGACAGAGAGAAATCACAAGTAGTCAGAGAGGCAGGCAGAGAGAGAGAGAGGGAAGCAGGCTCCCCGCTGAGCAGAGAGCCCGATGTGGGACTTGATCCCAGGACCCTGAGATCATGACCTGAGCCGAAGGCAGCGGCTTAACCCACTGAACCACCCAGGCGCCCCCAAGATTTCCCCTTTAATGTCTCTGTTCTCTTTTTGGAATTCTTGTTATTCAGATGATATAACTCCTGAACTGATCCTTTAATTTTTTATATCCCTTCTTTTTCTCATTTATTATTCTTTCTATTCTATGTGACATTTCATCAGTTTTACTTTTAATATCTATTGTTTTCATTTATACCATAACCTTTTTTTTTTGTTATGAAGTTCTCGTCTTTTTGCTGCACTGTCTTCTCAGTTGAAGCATGTAACACTTTTCCTTATCATTTTGAAGATATAACTAAGTTAATTTTTTAGATTTTATTTTTCTGCATTATTTCTTTTTTTTCTAAGTTGCTTTTTATCTGTTTATTTCCTTTGTTTTTGTCTTTTTCTTTCCTGCTGGCAGCCTTCTTCAGATGTCGAGAGTTTTCTGATCATACATGGGTGAAAGACCAAACATATACTGCCATTTCTTAATTTATCATTGAGACTGCAGGGTGACCAAGCTAGAAACGTTTTCTTGGAAACTCTAGTGTTGGAAATAATCAGAGTGGCATTTTCCTCTTGGACTAGGCCTGCTTCTTCTACCTGCAAATAAAGTGTGGAAGCTGAGTGGGGAAAGAAGCATGGAGGGGATTAGCATTCAGTGTGTATGTACTCAGTTGTTTGCTTTTCAGTTTTTTTATGCCTCAGCTGTGCCTTCTGTTTTTCAAGACAGTGGCCCCCCATTTTACTCTCATTATTTTGCCCTTTATGGTAGTAAAGAGGGGAAATTGTCCATTGGTGCCAACTAGGGATAGGGAGCTTCTCAGTAGAAAGCTTTCAGAAATTTCTTCCTTATATGTTTGTCACTCTTCACTCCTACTGCAGAGGTACCTGGTGCCACCTATTTCTGAGTCTCTTAAAAATTCTGTGGTTTATTAGTACTTTTAAAATTCTTTGGTTTTATATTAATGTTTAGCTTTAGCTTTCTGCTGGTTTAGAATTTGAATTTCTTAGGCTTCCTAAGTTGACTATCACTTATCTATGTCCATTTCTCACCTACCAAAATAAGTGTTGTTTTCTCTTCTCTTGCTCTTCCCTTGTATCTCAAAAATCACCTTTATTGACATTTTGAGAGTATTTCTGTGGTGTGGGGTAGCAAAATTAGATGTTTGGGTTCAGTCTTCCATAATTATGGAATTCTATATTCTAAAGCTTTTCTTTGGTGATGCGTAGGATTGGAAGATGGAGAGAAGATCCTAAAATGTGGCAGGAGAAAAAGAAGGGACGATGTACACTGAGTTTGGGGGAATTGTGAGAAAATGAGGGAAGATGCCGAGATAGCCAAGATACATGGAGAAAGTTGTTGGTTACTTCTGTGACCTCTGTTTAGATGCTTATACTTTGTCAGGTATTTTTTTAAAAAATCATGTTTAATGACCTCCAGAATTGCCTCAATATTTTTACTGGGGTATTGAGTTGGGGACAGAGGAGCTATCAGTAATAGTCACCTACCCCAGCTAAGGTTCACTTCTTGGTGTCTCAGTGCCCTAGAAGACCATCTCCATGTCTCATCACCAGGAATAGCCACCAAAACGGAAAAAAGACCAACCCAAGTTTTAGCCTAACATTGCAGTGCACCAAACTCCTTTAATCCTGACTGTTTATCCCTTTGAAGAAAAATTACCCCAATATCCTTTTTCTCTTTCTGAATCTGGTGTGTGTTTGGAGAAGAGTAGTATTTTAGTCAAACTGTTTAAAAAGGTCCTATTTGCTTTACTTGAGATATGCAATAGACAACTTCTCTTTCTAACTTCATTTTCTTAGATTGCATTTTTTTTCTTTGTAAGTCACTTCAAGTCCATTATGGAACAGGAGGCATATTAATTACTGAAATGAATTAAATATAATCAATTTCTTCAATTTGGATTATTTGCAATTTTGGTTCATTGGTGTTCTGGGAGTAGGAAATAAAATAATGACTAGGTAAATTGACTTTCATCTTACATTTTGCATCAGTAAATGATTGGGTTGACATTAAATGTCACTACACTAAGATACATCATTGAGACAATCTGTCATTTCAGAATTTGAAAGCAAGTTAATTTCCAGTGACCTATACTGAAAACCCTACTCATGTCAACATTTGGTGAGCTAAATGCAAATTAACTGGGAGCATATGGACAAAATTTCCCTTGAATCAGGCACAAATTTAAAAATGAGAATGTGTAACTTGAGAAAATATCAAGTACAGGTACTCTACAAAATATGTTAAATAATTTAAATTATTTAATAAAAGCCACACTGCCACTGAAGACAACGCCATGATTTCCTATGATTTAATATTGATAGGATAGAAGTTTGTGAACTTTATTAAATATGTGTCAGGTAAACCATTTGGAAACATTCAAGAGAGAGAAAATAGGGGCGCCTGGGTGGCTCAGTGGGTTAAAGCCTCTGCCTTTGGCTCAGGTCATGGTCACGGGGTCCTGGAATCGAGCCCCACATCAGGCTCTCTGCTTGGTGGGGAGCCTGCTTCCTCCTCTCTCTCCACCTGCCTCTCTACCTACTTGTGATCTCTCTCTCTGTCAAACAAATAAATTAAAAAAAATCTAAAATAAATAAATAAATGAGAGAGAGAGAGAGAATAGAGATTGAAAGAGAATCTGAGCTACTTGATTATGTAGGAAAGTTAAGGGTGCAAAATTTCATGAACATGGCCAGGAGTCCGAACTTCATTAGAATGAGAATTTGGGCTCTTTGATTCTTTCCAGGACACAGGTAGAAAGTTCTACAGAACAAGGAGACCTGCCCATGTTCATTTAAATAGTACAGATCTGTCACTGGCCCTTTAAGGGAAGACAGTCTTTTCCGTGAAGTGAGCACAGAAAAGCAGGTTGAGAGCCACAGCATTAGCCCAAGCTATTCACCCAAGAGCTTATTCTCTTGTTTCTCAACCCCTTATACTTTGTGTCTCTGTCATTTTGTTTCTGGACTTTCACTACCTCTCGGTTTTAGAGATCCATTTGAATATAGTGAGCTAACCATATTTAAATTCAGTGTAATATTTCAGCTCTTGCCCCCATTCTGTGTGAATTTAGTGGATTAAAAACAATAAGCTCTCAAAGTTTGTGAAAAGCTGACTTTTTAAAAAAAATTGTGTTATGTTAGTCACCATACACTTTTACTACATTAAAATGCATAGATTTTATGCCACGTTGATCAGCCTGGGGTGGTGTAGGCAAAGGAATTCCCAGGATTATAAGCCCACATAGTGTGTGTCTGGGCACTTAGGCATAGTGGGTGAACTAACTGATGGGAACTATCAGAAGGGTCATCATTGCAATAGATGCGACACCATTTTCAGTCCATTATAGCCCCTGTTTTGATGCCAGGTTATGTATAATTTGTGCTCCTAATAACTGCTATAAAAGGAAACAGCTGCAGTCATAAACATGAGCAATCATGATTTTGTGACTCCTATATGTAGGTATTTAGCCATTTTATTTTGTTCCTCCTTCAAAATTAATCTTCACAGGTTAATACCTCATTATACCTCTAGATTTTAACATCCACAGTTTGAGAGAGAGAGGTTTTCTTTTCTTCTACCATCCCACTGCCTTATGAAAATTTCATTGCCTGCCCAGCAGATTCTCCTGATCCATGAGAACAATTTTAACAAGTAAACTAGCAGGCCACCTGGATAGGATGGAAAATTCCCAAAATTCTTGCCAGAGAAAGCCCGAGGGAATGAGACTGCCTGGGCCTTGCCACATCTGTCAGGGCACTTGTTCTTTCTTCCACCAGTAATGCTATTCCCTACCCTTCCAGTTACACCTGGAAAACCTCTAACTGTAATTCAAACCAGCACAAATTTTAACACTTTAATTAAAATTTCCCAGGGGCACAATTATGCATTCACGTCTCTGTATTCCTATCCCATTTGCACATAATATAGTGTCGGATTTATCCTGTGTTTCATACTTCCCTTTTCAGCTGTCTTATTTCCCACCAGACCATGGTGTCCAATGGAGAAGGGACTTTGGTTAGCCGCCTTTATACAGTGACAAACATATCATAGGCCTTTGAAAAACACGTAAGCATGGAACATATAGTTGATTCTTTATTATTTCCCCAGAATCCTACACAAAAACAGGCTCCAAAGCACAAAGTAGGTAACACAGATTTTCTTGATTCACTGAAAAAATATAGGTGCTGGGTATTGTCAATTTAAATATGTGTCCCTTATAAAAGTATGATTGCATATTTCCAGGATATCAGAGACCCCATCACTAGCTTGGTTGTCAGTTTTCCCCCTGTTTTTAGGAAAGAAAAATGAAGGAGTTAAAAGATTGATTCTAGTTTTATCTCTAACATGAAGATAACTTGGACATAAGCACACAGTAAAGAGTAAGTGGAATATAAATAGGAAAAGTCGCATCTGTTTCTTCTTACCTCCGGTACTCAAGTTTTATTACAATAGAATCGAATATTGTTTTGGCTGTGAGATTTTCATATATTAAGACCAGTCTTTACAGGTGGACATCATTTTTAAGATTACAGTAGCATTTAGTAATATTAATGCATTTTACTCAAGGACTAGGTAAAATAAGGGGGAGTTACTACAGAAGGAGTTCATTATAAAAGAACTATGGTTAATCACACTATCCTTTCTGATACTTCTGAAGCATTCTTTTTTTAATAGATACACATTCAGATATGCCAAATAACTGACTGTATTTTATACAAGTTGTTTTGACTCTAAGGGGATTTGATTGGATTAAAAGATGATTATGCTGGAAAATGTGACTTTTTTCTCTAACTATCATGAAGACTTACTTAACTTTATTTTTTATTTATTTCGGTATGGAGCAATGGTGATTTTGATATTTAGCTGCATTTACATCCAAACAGGCTGGAATTTAAATAGTTGACCCTTGATAGCACTTGATGTTCTGAAAATAACAGCTGGCTGTTTTTATTTCAAATAAAATTTCAAAATTTTATTTCCTATTCCAGTTGACTTCTCTTTATTTTTAGGAAAGAAAGGGTTATTAGCAGCAGGTGTCTAAAACATTTCACCCTCTTTGTGAACACCAGAAGCAGACTTGGCCCTAAGCAGAACCTCTTACAACCATGAACTGTTCAATCGGGGTCTCTCAGGGGTTGCTATGTACCAATTACTCATCTAGAAATGCTTTTAGCAGGATACTCTTGGTCTGTCTACAAAAGATTGTTTATTATCAATAAACCTGCAATTCGTGGGCAGGTGCTGCATTGACAAATGAACATTGGAACCAGGAAGAGCTACATGATACAGAAGATAAATAAGCTAAGAGGGCCCTAAACTCCGTGGCAGCTTTTTGCTAACCTATCCCCCACACGGTTCCCTCCCAGAAATCAAAACCCATCCTGGAGGAAACAGGAAGCTCTATCTGACAGGTTTGGGAATCCCTGGATGCTGATATTACACATGTTATTGATCTTGTATATTTTTTATTTACTAATCATCAGTAGCAGTCTTTGCCAGGTAAGATAAATACTTCATGTGAATCTGACAACTTAGGCCTTAATGTTCACTCACATTAAAAATCATCGAAGGGGCACCTGGGTGGTTCAGTGGGTTGAGCCTCTGCCTTGAGTTCAGGTCGTAATCCCCGGTCCTGGGATCGAGCCCCGCATTTGGGGTGGGGGTGTCTCTGCTCAGCGGGGAGCCTGCTCCCCCGCCGCCTCTCTGCCTACTTGTGATCTCTGTCAAATAGATAAATAAAATCTTTCTAAAAAAATCATTGAAAAATTCAACCTTAAATTGTGAGAAGACCATTTTTGTGACTAAAAGCTTATAACTTTAGATTACTCTCTTTTCTGGTGTTTGGACCCAGAAGTTGGGGAGCTGGCTCTCTGCTCTTAATTTGATTCTCCTCTTATGTTAGTAAGCATGTAGGACATTCCACTGGAACAAATACTCTACATTTATTAGTAAAGATATCTGCTCATTCTGGGACTTGTCTGACAACAGTAATGATCTCATTAGTTATTTTAATAGTTTAAATAGTGCCTTGGAGAGTAAGAAGATCTGCCATTAAGGGAAGAAAAAGCACAGCTGAGTTGCCTCATTAATGAATTGAGCCACTCATTAGCTAATCTTTTCCCAAGTCTCTAATGATGTCCTGGTTAATGGCCACTGGAAATACAGAAGTACTTTAATAGAGGGTTCTCAATCTAAAACCTTTGCAGCTGTGACATGGATTACTTTATACATAATAATAATAATAAGAGCCTCCAAGTTTTATAGAGTGCTTACTATATGCCAGGCGTACATGAGGTTAGAGGATACCTGAGAAGACAATTTGGCCACCCAGTAACTCCAGGTATATACAACTTTATTAAATTGGTTCAATTGACCTAATTGATCAACGGTTCAGAATTGCACAGATGGTAAATTACAGGTGAATCTTGAAGGTTCATGACTTATAAGAAAATGTATTTTGCATCTTGACATTGTGGAGAAGAAAATTCCTTTCTCCTTAGCAGCATAAATCTATGTCCTGTCATAGTAGAGGAGAAGGCTTTGTTGTATTTTCTCTCCTATATCGTCCTACTTGTATTTAAAGGCAGTTAAAAAAAAAAAAAAGGAACAATGAATATTTATCTGCTGAATGGAGGACACAGTACTTGGGTGCTATGGAAGAAAGAGAGAATGTTCCTGAGTCTTTTGAAGTTAAAGTCTCTGATGTCTTGGCAGTTGATTCAGGACACCTAGGTTCTCAAAAAATCCTGAGCAGGACAGCGTGTCAGAGAACTGAACCCCTAGTACTATCTGGTACATACTCGTATTTATACCCAAGAGCATAGGTGTGGGGATTCAGAAAACCTGTACCTACATTCCACCTCTGCTTTTACTAACTGTAGGACTTTGCCCAAGTGATTAAATCTTCCAAGATGTTTCTTTCCTCATCTCTCCAAATAGAGATGATGCACCAGTAATGATTTAATAATGTAGATATTAACCAATACATAGTAGCAGGTGTTATTTTTATGTTTATTGTTAATAACAGAAGTATCACTTGGGACAGTTGATCTTCATGATATTATGCCTTAGTTTTCACTGCCCAAGATTTCAGTTATTCTCCTGTCAATCTTGACTTGAACCCTGCTCCAAATCTGTTTTTGCCTTAAACTTCCCACGCAGTGGCTAGACCCTGCTTGCTTTATGTTCTCCTCACCAGTAACATTACCTTCTCCATCCTCCCTGGCTCCAGTCTGCGTGTTGTACTTCTTTCATAGTCAAAATGCTGCTGCTGCCCACTTGTTTTGAGTATGAGCCAACACAGTAACTTTCTTTTCAATCCCTGCCCCATTTCACAGCTGGACACCCTTAGATCTCAGAAATAGCTTCAACTGCGGCTAAGCCTACCTTTTGTACCATGAATCATTCAACTGTACTGTTAAGGGTAGCCATTGTATTAAGCTGTGTTTTCCAGGCTCCTTCCCCAGCTTCTGCTTCTGTCGCTTCCCAGTTGCCTTAGGTGCCAGCATGCCTCACCTGTGAACATTCTATGGATTAGGACATACACAGAAAAAGGAACTCACGGCAACCTCAGCATACAATTTACTTGTCAACATAATCTTAACTTCTACTTTCTACTCCTAAAATACTTGGGCAACTGACATAAAACTTACTATTTTACTATTTCTGTATCAGCACAGTCCTATTAATAATTAACACCTGTGTTTTATCTTACTTTATATTGGCATGCTGATGTGGAGACCAGGAATGTGACTAAATGGGAGATAGAAGTGTGTGTCAGAATCCTTATCCAAGTTTATGAGTCTATAAGCAAAGTACAGAATTATATCTTAGTATTACTAAAACAATAAGTCATTAATAACATTGAATATTATTTCAGCAGGAGTTCTAGATATGTTTCTGAGATAAAGCAGAAATCCTAATCCATTCCCTACAACCCACTCATCCCCCAGATTCTTCATGCTTCTCAACAGGTTCTATTTTGATTCTGGTTAGCAAGCTTACACATTTGGAGGTACTCATCTGTTATTTTAGCAGAAGATACAAATAAACAGCAGTTTTGAAGATTGTGTTGCATTGTTTTGAAGCTAGCCAAACATGATTGCTCATATAAACATCTTTTTGGTTTTCTATTTTTTACAAAATTTTTTATTATTAAAAAGCTATATTTAAAGCAGTTTTAGGTTCATAGCAAAATAGAAGGGAAGGTACTGAGATTTTCTATATACTGATTGCCCTTATACATGAATAACCTTCCCTATCATCAACAAGTACCCCCACCAGAGTGGTACTTATGTGACAACTGATAAGCCTACACTGATGAATCAGAATCATCCCCGGTTTATATTATATTATATCTCTCGGTGATGTATATTCTATGGGTTTAGACAAATGGATAATGACGTGGATCTATCATTATAATAACATACAGAGTATATTCACCACCTGAAAATCTTCTTTGCTCTGCCTATTAATCCCTCTTACCACCTTCAACCCCTGGCAACCACGGAACTTTTTCTGATTACATAATTTTGCCTTTTTCAGAACATTCCGCTATTGGAATCTTACAGTCTTCAGTTCCCCCCTGCCCCCCAGATTGGCTTCCTTCCCTTAGTAATAGGCCTTTAAGATTCCTCCATGTCTTTTCATGGCTTTATAGCTCATTTCTTTTCAGTGCTGAATAATGTTCCATTGTCTGAATGTACCACAGTTTACTTACCCATTGGCCTCTTGGTTGCACAAGAGTTTTTATACAAGGTATTTAGTGCTAGACAAGTGATATTCAGTAATCAAAGCAGTCATACTGTCATTATTCAGTATTCTTTTAATAAGGTTTAGATCTACTCTAATAATGTCAGTATGTTGTATCAGGATTGGTTGTCCTCTGTGGCAACACTCAAATTTCAGCACAAGAAAGATTTCTTTCTCATGCATACAGAGTCCAATGGGAATGTTCCTGGACAGCAGCACTCTTGCATGCCTCTCCTCCAAGCAGTAACTCAGGAATACAGGCCCTCTCCATTTTGTATGCCTCCTTCTCCATGCATGGCCTCAGGTTTGCCGTGTGAAGGGAAAAGGGGAGCATGAAACTGCCACAGGGATGTTCATGGCCAAGTCAGGAATGACCAGATAATTTCCACCTTCATTGCATTGACGAGAAACTGGGTACATGGCTCCCATACATCTGCAAGGAAGACCAGGAAATGTAAACTTTCAGGATCCCCAGGAGGGTAATTAAATGGGTTCATAAACATAGCCTTGTCCTTGCTATACCCTTCACAGTTAAATTATATCTATAATATAAATAAATTATATATATTTAGTTTTTGGTATCCATATGACTATGTCTTTAACTGTTTTAGATAAAGAATAGAACCAAGGTCTATGTAATTCTCAGTGTAGAGTGCCTAGTACATACACAGGTAGATAGTTGAATAGGTACTCTACATACTGATGTTCAGAATGAAAGCAATAAATACATTTAGGTGAATTTCAGTAAATATAGTTCATTGTGAAGGGCGGAAGGACTGCAAACTGGTCCAATTTCTCAGTCATTGTTAATCATAAATTGGGGAACCACAGAAAGAAGCAGCACAGAAGAGAATTAGGCAGCGCTTTATTATAGATATCCTGCCAGAATATAGTCTGGCTCCTGTGCTCCCCAAATGTCCTGCATAAAACCATTAATACTTGTAACAGGCCTCCATGAAGAATGGAATGTCCCCCTGCTGAGTGGGCATAATTTTTACTGCTGCCAGAGGCAATTGTTGACATGGAACTGAGCAAAAAGCCTTTGTGCCGAGGCAACCAAGAAATCTAAACCACTTTTCTTAGAGACTCAGTGGCTTCCCAGTTGTAGGCACATTGAGCACATACTCCATCAACCATTGGCATGTTTTGCTTTTCGTAACAAAAAGCTTCTTTATATAATACGGGCAATTAGTCTTGTACTCAGTTGGGGGTTCAACTCAGCTTCCGTCGCAATAAACAGAACCAGGGAGGGATTAGCTCTAGTGCAGGATGACTGCCAAGTGGTAATCCCTACTGGATGAATGAAAATAAACCATTATTAAAAAGTCCTGTTCTGGCTTAAACATTTCCTCATGTTTTCACTGTACTGCCAGAGCTAACACATATGGCTCTTCAAGCTGTGCACAGTCCTAGGGGCCACCATTCTCCTAGGACTACCATGTTTTCTACGCTGTAGTTGTACATAGGAAGCCTTTACATTGATAATCTATTTACTCACTCCAAGATGGTCTTTTTACAAAGGAAAATTGAATATGTAATCACCTTATTTAAGACACTCTAAATGTTTCTTAGTGCTTTTAGGATAATGACCCACATCCTCCCGACAGCCTCCGGACCCTGCTGTCCTCTGGTCTCTGTCTGGGCAGCCTCCTCACATGTCACCTACTGACTGCCTGTCAGCACCCAGCCTTCCCTCAGTTCCCACGGCTCCCTTGCTCTGCAGGCGATTGCCATCCCTCATGGGTATCTCTTCTGATGTCCAGTTCTAACTCAACAGTTCCTTCCTTGGGGAGCCTTTCCTCACCTTCCAGATGAGGTGGAAATCCCTAGTGTGTGCTTTCTTGTAGCACGTACCCCTTCTCTGTGGCACTTGAGAACATCATGTTTCAGAAGTACATGTGTTACATACAGATGTAGGCAGCATACAGATTGGACAAGGTGGTGATGATGCAGGCATCTGACTTTTTTCTAGATATTTCTCTGAAGAGCACAAGGGCTGTTGGGTGAAAGCCAACAATTTATAGTCTTTGGTCTACAGAGACCAAAAAGCAATATTGGGGGTGCCTGGGTGGCTCAGTCGTTAGGCATCTGCCTTCAGCTCAGGTCATGATCCCAGAATCCTGGGATCAAGCCCGGCATCATGCTCCCTGCTCAGCAGGAGGCCTGCTTCTTCCTCTTCCACTCCCTTTGCTTGTGTTCCCTCTCTCACTGTGTCTCTCTCTGTCAAATGAATAAATAAAATCTTTAAAAACAAAAACAAAAACAAAAATGCAATATTGAAAAGATATATATAGGTATAATAATAGGTATAATAATATGGTTAATAGCTATGTCTTGTCCTAGACTCCAAGCTTTGCGAACCCAGAGACCATGTTGATTTTGCTCTTCACAGCTTTTCCAGGGCAAGGCTAGTTCCTGCGACATAGCTGGCCCACAGGAACACATTTCATTCAAGGCAGGGAAGCACTGGCGGTTAATCAGCCTTTACTTCGAAGGGAGGCTGGTCCTTCCCAGGCATCCTCACAGGCCAGGATGTAGTTTTCCTGTTCAGCCTTCCACAGCTCTGTCCTACTGTTGGCTGCCTCCTCCGGATCCCCTCGTTCTGCTTGCTTTTGTCCCACTTCTGTTCACTATCCTGTCTGATAACCTACAAGTCCTTGATCCCTCATTCAACAGACTCCTGGATGCTCATCAAAGGCTCAGCCAGGGTCCTGGATCTAGTCCAGGTCACCTTTGTTAGTGCTGATCTGAACACTTCATATTCAATATCGTTACCAGGAAGCACTGAAGAAGCCATTCACAAATCCAGGTGTTGGTGAGGGAAGGTCAGTCGTCTGTACATGCTTTCCACGTCTCTATTGGACTCATCACAGAGAGCTTTGTGCTTTCAGACTTTTTGCCTTGAACAGAACTTCACCTTTTTCACGGCATTACCCTTGTAGCAACTATTCTGTCACCGCTTCTTCCCATGGCTGCATTGATGAAAAAGGGCTCTCAACATTTGTCAAGAAAAGAAATCTTTACGTTCCACAGGGATTTGGATTGCTCAGAGATTTAAATTGCTTCTTCAAAGTTCTGACAGACAGAATCATGATAGTATTTACATATAGACAGATGATTTGGTGAGGTCAAGAGTATATCATCTCAAACAAATGTTCTAGGATATTAACTGCCTTTTTACCCACATGGGTACCATACGACCCACAAGTGAGGCCCCCCATGCTGGATCTATTTATAGAAATGTATCAGCTGGATTTACTGGTCTTGGTTTATTTTAAAGTACAACTCAAATACATTCTAAATTTGACCTAAATTCTAAATTAATTCTGCACCATCTACATACGGTCCATTTGCTTTTGATAGGAGAATGGGCTTAAGTCACTCATTTGTCACTAGGGTCACTCACAGCCAAGTCAATAGACCAGTCAGTTTGCCAGCTTTACAGACTTAGAAGAAAGCTAGGAAAAGAGCTCATTGTGTTTGAGAGTTCTCTCAACCAAGATCCAAACCCTGGGGCCTTCTTCTGTTGATCTGTTTCTGACTCTTCGCTTACATGCCCCTTTCCTTTTTTGTGACTTCCCAATAGGTCCAGCAGTTCCTAGTTTCCTATGAAATATGGTTTCTTTTTTAAACCACTTAATTCTTTCAACATAACATGTCTTTAATTTGTCTCTTAATTCCTGACCTGTTTCAGGAAGTAGTTTGACAATCAGCCTTCTTGCCTTGATCCTGTAACACATTTTCTTTGTGTTATGTGATGGGCGAACCTCGACCTCAGAAGGTCAAATTCAGACTTGCCTCGAGATATGTAATCTATTGATTATAATCTATTTTTTTAAAAAATATTTTTATTTATTTATTTGACAGAGATCACAAGTAGGCAGAGAGGCAGGCAGAAGGAGAGAGGAGGAAGCAGGCTCCCCACTTGAGCAGAGAGCCCGACGCAGGGCTCGATTCCAGGACTCCGAGACCATGACCCGAGCCGAAGGCAGAGGCTTTAACCCACTGGAGCCACTAGGCGCCCCTATGCCTCCTATTCTTGAGGGTAGTGGCTTTCTGAAGAAGAGTTCCTTTGGTGCCCTCCAATGTAGTGTCCCCCTATTCCACAGTCTGAAAATTCAGGAAATGTCTCCAATGTGTGCTGCATGTGCTCTGTTCTTTTTTCCTGGGTGCTTTATCCTTCAGGCCAGTCATCTGTAGATGTTTTCTTTGCCTGTTGTAGGCAGTTTGTCCCAAACTTGAATGTGGTATTTTAACTAGGTGTACTCTTATCTGCTTGTCAAATAAGACCTGTCACCCATTGACTCTGGAACTGAGGTACCACAAAACTCCTGAGTTGGGAGATGGAGCACGAGTAGGGGTTTAGGCTGGTCTTCTGGGGGAAAGGGTGTGCTGTGCTAGGACTGAGACAAGCATGACTGGGAGGGGTGGTTACACCAGTGTGTGCAGGAGGGTGGTGGTCTTGGTGCAAGCAAATTAAGTAGCAATTTGGGCTGCATTGCTTCTTGCAGATGGCTCTGTGCTTATGCTGAGTGCAGGGAAGGGAGATGGCTCTGGCCCTTTCCTTGGTTCCCGGTGGAGTCTCTCCATGAATGCTGCCTCTCTGGGATGTGCTTCAAGTTGAGCAAATAACCTTTCTACTATGCTTTCCAGATGCTCTTCAGATCTTTTTCCATGCTGTGTGTCTGCTTGGTGTTTTTCTGCTTTCTCTCCAGGACCAGCACAGTGCCCTTAGGGCTCTATCCCAGTCACACCCACTACCTTTAAAACTCCAGGGTTTAAGCCCTGCTGGTGTTTTTTTTTTTTTTTTTTTTTTTTCCAGCATAACAGTATTCATTATTTTTGCACCACACCCCGTGCTCCATGCAATCCGTGCCCTCTATAATACCCACCACCTGGTACCCCAACCTCCCACCCCCCGTCCCTTCAAAACCCTCAGATTGTTTTTCAGAGTCCATAGTCTCTCATGGTTCACCTCCCCTTCCAATTTCCCCCAACTCCCTTCTCCACTCTAAGTCCCCATGTCCTCCATGCTATTTGTTATGCTCCACAAATAAGTGAAACCATATGATAATTGACTCTCTCTGCTTGACTTATTTCACTCAGCATAATCTCTTCCAGTCCCGTCTATGTTGCTACAAAAGTTGGGTATTCATCCTTTCTGATGGAGGCATAATACTCTATCCCCAGGGGTACAGGTCTGTGAATCACCAGGTTTACACACTTCACAGCACTCACCAAAGCACATACCCTCCCCAATGTCCATAATCCCACCCCCTTCTCCCAAACCCCCTCCCCCCAGCAACCCTCAGTTTGTTTTGTGAGATTAAAAGTCACTTATGGTTTGTCTCCCTCCCAATCCCATCTTGTTTCATTTATTCTTCTCCTACCCACTTAAGCCCCCATGTTGCATCACCACTTCCTCATATCAGGGAGATCATATGATAGTTGTCTTTCTCTGCTTGACTTATTTCACTAAGCATGATATGCTCTAGTTCCATCCATGTTGTCGCAAATGGCAAGATTTCATTTCTTTTGATGGCTGCATAGTATTCCATTGTGTATATATACCACATCTTCTTGATCCATTCATCTGTTGATGGACATCTAGGTTCTTTCCACAGTTTGGCTATTGTGGACATTGCTGCTATAAACATTCGGGTGCATGTGCCCCTTTGGATCACTACGTTTGTATCCTTAGGGTAAATACCCAATAGTGCAATTGCTGGGTCATAGGGCAGTTCTATTTTCAACATTTTGAGGAACCTCCATGCTGTTTTCCAGAGTGGCTGCACCAGCTTGCATTCCCACCAACAGTGTAGGAGGGTTCCCCTTTCTCCGCATCCTCGCCAGCATCTGTCATTTCCTGACTTGTTGATTTTAGCCATTCTGACTGGTGTGAGGTGATATCTCATTGTGGTTTTGATTTGTATTTCCCTGATGCCGAGTGATATGGAGCACTTTTTCATGTGTCTGTTGGCCATCTGGATGTCTTCTTTGCAGAAATGTCTGTTCATGTCCTCTGCCCATTTCTTGATTGGATTATTTGTTCTTTGGGTGTTGAGTTTGCTAAGTTCTTTATAGATTCTGGACACTAGTCCTTTATCTGATATGTCATTTGCAAATATCTTCTCCCATTCTGTCAGTTGTCTTTTGATTTTGTTAACTGTTTCCTTTGCTGTGCAAAAGCTTTTGATCTTGATGAAATCCCAATAGTTCATTTTTGCCCTTGCTTCCCTTGCCTTTTGCGTTGTTCCTAGGAAGATGTTGCTGCGGTTGAGGTCAAAGAGGTTGCTGCCTGTGTTCTCCTCAAGGATTTTGATGGATTCCTTTCGCACATTGAGGTCCTTCATCCATTTTGAGTCTATTTTTGTGTGTGGTGTAAGGAAATGGTCCAATTTCATTTTTCTGCATGTGGCTGTCCAATTTTCCCAGCACCATTTATTGAAGAGGCTGTCTTTTTGCCATTGGACATTCTTTCCTGCTTTGTCGAAGATTAGTTGACCATAGAGTTGAGGGTCTATTTCTGGGCTCTCTATTCTGTTCCATTGATCTATGTGTCTGTTTTTGTGCCAGTACCATGCTGTCTTGATGACGACAGCTTTGTAATAGAGCTTGAAATCCGGAATTGTGATGCCACCAACGTTGGCTTTCTTTTTCAATATCCCTTTGGCTATTCGAGGTCTTTTCTGGTTCCATATAAATTTTAGCATTATTTGTTCCATTTCTTTGAAAAAGATGGATGGTACTTTGATAGGAATTGCATTAAATGTGTAGATTGCTTTAGGTAGCATAGACATTTTCACAATATTTATTCTTCCAATCCAGGAGCATGGAACATTTTTCCATTTCTTTGTGTCTTCCTCAATTTCTTTCATGAGTACTTTATAGTTTTCTGAGTATAGATTCTGTGTCTCTTTGGTTAGGTTTATTCCTAGGTATCTTATGGTTTTGGGTGCAATTGTAAATGGGATTGACTCCTTAATTTCTCTTTCTTCTGTCTTGCTGTTGGTGTAGAGAAATGCAACTGATTTCTGTGCATTGATTTTATATCCCGACACTTTACTGAATTCCTGTATAAGTTCTAGCAGTTTTGGAGTGGAGTCTTTTGGGTTTGCATTCCTAGAAACATATAAACTACCACAAATGAACCAGGAAGAAATAGAAAGCCTGAACAGACCCATAACCAGTAAGGAGATTGAAACAGTCATTAAAAATCTCCAAACAAACAAAAGCCCAGGGCCAGACGGCTTCCCGGGGGAATTCTAGCAAACATTTAAAGAAGAACTAATTCCTATTCTCCTGAAACTGTTCCAAAAAATAGAAATGGAAGGAAAACTTCCAAACTCATTTTATGAGGCCAGCATCACCTTGATCCTAAAACCAGACAAGGATCCCACCAAAAAAGAGAGCTATAGACCGATATCCTTGATGAACACAGATGCGAAAATACTCAACAAAATACTAGCCAATAGGATTCAACAGTACATTAAAAAGATTATTCACCACGACCAAGTGGGATTTATTCCAGGGCTGCAAGGTTGGTTCAACATCCGCAAATCAGTCAATGTGATACAACACATCAATGAAAGAAAGAACAAGAACCATATGATACTCTCAATAGATGCTGAAAAAGCATTTGACAAAGTACAGCATCCCTTCCTGATCAAAACTCTTCAAAGTGTAGGGATAGAGGGCACATACCTCAATATCATCAAAGCCATCTATGAAAAACCCACCGCAAATAATCATTCTCAATGGAGAAAAACTGAAAGCTTTTCCGCTAAGGTCAGGAACACGGCAGGGATGTCCATTATCACCACTGCTATTCAACATAGTACTAGAGGTCCTAGCCTCAGCAATCAGACAACAAAAGGAAATTAAAGGCATCCAAATCGGCAAAGAAGAAGTCAAATTATCACTCTTCGCAGATGATATGATACTATATGTGGAAAGCCCTGCTGGTTTTAAGAACTGAGGAAATTCAGCCTCTCTGGCTTTCCAAGCCGATTGCTATGCGGATTTATTTTTCCCATGTACTCCCTTTTCCGACTGCAGCAGCCATGACCTGTGTCTCTCCCAAATTGCATCTCCACACTTCATACCTTCTTTGATGTGGCCTTTTCTCTACCTTTGGTTGTAAAGTTTGTTCTATTAGTCTTCAGGTCAGTTTCTGGGGTATGTGGGATGATTTGATATTTATCTAGTTGTATTTGTGGGATGAAGGGAGCCTGGGGTCTTCCTACTCCGCTACCATCTTCCAACTCCTGGAAGTCTTTATTTTTATCATTTTTAAAATTCAGATGAGTATAAAGTAACCGTTGTTAATTTGTAAATTATTTAGCCCAGTGCTTGTCAAAGTCGGTGTCGTGAAATGCTGGTGGATGGGTCATAATACAAAATGAGTTTAATGCAAATGAAGATACTTTTGAGAATGAATAGAAGTTCAATTAATAATTGTACTGGAATAAGAGGTATAAAACATCAGCTGCCCTGGGCATACTAGAATTATGGTCACCTTAGTCATAACTGTCCTGAATTTTGCCGCAGACCACTTGAATAATAAAGTATTAATGTATGTAAATTGAAACATCTTCAAAGTGCTTGCTCATTTATAGCTCAAAATTCTTTCTTAAGTGGAAGAAAAATTATTACAAATTTGTCTTATTATGTTTCTAATTATAAATACTCCCTACATAGCTTTACAGAAATGTTGTTACAAGGTAACAACAGCATTGTGGTCAGTGCTTTAGAGTTAAATGCACATGAGTTAGACAAAGTGAACTAAAATTTTTAGAAATCTGAATTTTTGTACTAATTTGCTTGTTTTCTTGTTTTAATTCCCAAACAAGCCCAACTTCTACTTACCTCCTTCTGAAAATATCCTCCTCTTCTTCATCTAGGACCATTTCTTAAAACTTTTTCCATTCCCCCAAATTAGTCTGAAATATTGATGGGAGATCATTTCAATTTTAAAATCCTAACATCAAATTAAGTTTCAGGTAGCATTCCTAAATTTTATCACTTCTAATTCATCTGTTCCTGATTTTGGTCCAGCCTACCATGACCTTCCTTTTCTTTCCTTCCTTTCCCATGACATGGTTTGAACTACCCGAAAGTTTCATGCTTATAACCCAGGAATATACAATAGGATCTTTAGTTCTGTCACTAATGGGAATGCCAGCCACAGTTAGGAACTAGCACTTCTGTGAGCAGCAGGGATTTCCTTACCCTCCTTTTTTTTTTTTCTTTTCTTTTACTTAGGCTCTACACCAGCAAAGAGCCCAATGTAGGGCTTGATCTCACAACCCTGAGATCAAGACCTGAATGGAAATCAAGGGTTGGATGCTTAACTGACTGAGCCACCCAGGCACCCCTCCATTTTTTCTTTCCAAGCAAAATCTGGAGTGCAAAAAAAGCTAGCACATCTGGGTTTATGACAAAATAGCATGACCAGTTTGGGGAGTTTTACTTTATTTTTCTCAAAAAATAAGTACAGTAATTCTCTGGGTCTAAGACGTCAATTTATAACAAACCCACAGAAAAAAGAGACCCAAGGGTCTTACGGAGAATTCTCTGTAACATATGCAGTCTATAAGAGTAAAGTGTCGTGTATGCATGTGTGCATTATTTTTTGGCAAATGATTTCTTTCCATTATTAAATTGTTCTAACTTACATGAAAAGGGGGAAAATAAATGTAGTTATATTTGCTCTATTCCCAGGAATAGTAGATCTAGAAACTAATTATGTAGGAACTTTACAGGAGGGGTCACAAATACTGGTGTTGTATTTATAATGACATACCTCCATGTATTATTCTCAAATAGTTTCATGCATTTTGATTTTTTTTAATCTAATAAGGATATACACTGAGAATATACTTAGGAGTAAGTGTCAGCAAAGATATATAAATATAGTCTTAGTGAGGAAGCTCTCAAAACTACTTTTGATTTTTCTTCTCTAGGATTTTGCTGTTGGTTATGAAAGCTAGTGCATTATTTTTTTAGGGCTGCCGTAACAAAGTGATGGGTGGCTTAAACAACAGAAATTTGTTTTCTCATATTTCTGGAGGTTAGAATCCAAGATCAAGATGCCGTCGAGGTTGGTTTCTGGTGAGGCCTCTCTTTCTGGCTTGTAGATGGCTGCCTTCTGGCTGTGTGCTCCCACAGTCTTTCCTTAGTGTACATCCTGAGATTTCTACTACTACTTCCACTCCCTATAAGGATGGCAATTCTGTCAGATTATGGCTCTCTTTTGATGACATCATTTCACCTCCCTAGAGGCTGTCTCAATACTCTTGCCCTTTCTTCCCTTCACTTCAATTGGCTGACTAAACCTTATCTCATGATAAATCTGAATCTGTGCCTTCTGTGAGCTGGTACCTGTACAGGAAATTCATGGTCACATACCTCAAGGGGAGCACCAAGACCCCAGACAACATTTCTGTACTTCTTTTGTCCCTTTGTTCCTTCAGTGCCTTAGATAATTGTTGTACTTTCATTCTCCTCAAATCCCCCAAATGCCTTCATAGTTTTCACATTTTATTATCTCAATGAGAATAGCTATCAGACGTCTACATCCTCACTCACTCACCATTCCGACTTAACATGGCTATACAAATCCCCAAATAACTTGTCTTTGAGTTACTAAAAATGAACTGTTCGTGGTCGTAAATAATGCCAAGTCCTCTACGTGTTCAGGGTCCCCTTGCTCTCCCCATCTGAAGGGCTGAGTGGCAGAGCTCCCCTTTCTCCTCCGTCACGTCTTCAGTATCTCCTGGTTCATCCCATCAGTGTACGAAATGCTGTTACTTCCCTCACTTAAAATGCCTTCTCTGTTCCCACTTCCACCACATTAATCAGCCTGTTTTCTGGGTCACCCAGGGCAGCAAAACCTCTCAAAATTATCAACAAGTCTTTTCATCCCATTCTCCTCACATCTTATTCCATCTGGTTTTCAATTCCAAATTCCTTCAACACCATACTCTTCAAGGTCACCAGCAACCTTACACTGAGAACAAATATTTGGTGTATGAATTAATAATATTCTGAACACAGAGTGGTAAGTGGATCCAAATAACCTTTGCAGAGTCATGATTTTTCTGGGAGCCAGGCATGGTTAAGTGTTGATACAATTACAATTGAAAGAAACTAATATTCTCCTCAGCAGAAAGGAGTAGTACTGAAAAATCAAATTTCTAGGAAATTACTAAAAAATATTTTACATACTACCTTGAAGAATCTATTGATTTGCTAACAAATGTATTCCTAATTTCTGACAGCTTCTAAACATTTTTAATCATTCCCCAAATTATTCATAGGTTGGTATGCACAAAAATACATTAATGAGAATCACCATGATAGAGAATTTGAAAAAAAAAAAAAAAAGTACTGCTGCGGGGGTCAGTGGGTGGTTCAGTCAGTTAAGTGGCCCACTTTTGATTTTACCTCAGGTCATGATCCTCAGCGTTCTGGGATAGAGCCGTGCATTTGGCTCCATGCTCAATGGGGAGCCTGCTTGAGGATTCTGTCTTTCTCCCTCTGTCACCCCCCCTGCTGATGCTTTCTGTCTGTCTTTCTCTCCCTCTCTCAAATAAATAAATAAATCTTTAAAAAAACCAAAAAACAAAAACCACAAATGCTGGGGCAGCTGGATAAGGGATCCCATAGAGAAATTTTTGCACTATCCAGGATTATGATACCTTGGGCTCACCAAAAACCCGACTATTGCTTCCACATTCTGGGGGAATCACAGTAGAACTTGTAGTAATATCAAGATGGAAAGAAATGTAAACTTTTTTGTCTAACAACAACAAAACAAAACTGGAAGTCACTGTGAAATAATGACTTCTTATACTAAGGCCTGGACAAAGTACATATTTTTAAATGTGTTAAAATTGTGTTACTTATCATATATATTTGTTACTTTACACACATGACATAAAAAGCAGAAAATCAAAGTGATAATGTGAGTAAACAGCATAGACTTGAGCAGTTAAATTCCATTGAGCTGAAGAAAGCCATTCCCTCTGGTGTCCCCCAAGCCTGTAGGAGAGTACAGGGATTGAGGTTGGTAAGTTTGTCACCAGGGTCTGCAAACCCCTGGTCATTGTCAATTCCATCCTAGAATAGCCTCACGAAATGGGAAGGTCCTCTAGTCACAAACTTCCAAATCCTCTTGAGCAACATTAAAAAAGTCCAGAAAATAAAACAAGTTTTCATCATATCTTACTCTTTTTATTAATTCATTTGATTAGGAGAGCATATTTGGTTAGATTTGGTAGAATGTGAAATCAAGAATAATTAAAGTATTCTTAACCATTCTTAACCTCCTGGGGGAAGGAAAGTAAATTTTGTGGGTTTTTTGTTTTGTTTTTGTTTTCATTTCTCCAGGTTTTATGCTAGCTTTAGAAATTTCCAAGCTCGTCAGCTTCCCTCCGAAATTATATGTTCTATTTTGTTTATTACAATTTGATAAGGGCTAAAAGAACTTTCAAGAAAGAAGAGAAACCTTAGGATGGCCAAGAGAATATAGGTGTGGTCAAGAAGGTTTCAGCAGAGAGTCTAGCTTAATCCAAGTTGCAGACATAAATGACAGGGCAGAGTTTCTTCTTGGGGTTGTCCCTGAAGACTCAAATCAGCGTCTCAAAAATGGTCTGTGGTTCCCATCCATTCCTGTGGGATCAAAATCACAGATCTGACCTGGGAATCTGCATTTTGCTTCCTCCCCAACCATTTCTCATCATATGATACGACTTGGAAAACATTGCTCTTCAGATTAAAGTTAACCAAGGCATTTCTTCACCAGAGGCTCTCAAACTTTAGATTAAACCTGCAAGCAGTGGGCCACGGTCTCTTTAAAAATTAAACAATGAAGAGAGCAACTTTCCTGTCTCAGCTGTTTGAATTAGGATAATTAAAGCATAGATGAAAATGTACAGTATGTCCCATAAACCAGTGAGTCTGCACCTGTTCATTTGAATATTTTGCTCAAATCCTGCTAATGAAAATGTCTCCCATTTATTTAGCATTCTTTGGCTTCATAATTCTTCCCAAATTAATCTTTTTTTTTAAGACCAAAGGTCTGCCTGTTGACTCTCTGGTGTGATTTACACTGTAGTCAATTGGAACAAGAAGAAACCAAACATTTCCATTTATTAGTAATCATTTGCACTAGAAAATAGTATATTTCTTCCAAGTGAAGCAAATAATTTAATCTTGTGTTTGAAATTTTTATTACTTTCACACACTTCCTACATTGCCTTATTTTAGAATTTAATCCCCAGAAGATTCTTGTAATGTTTAAATTTTATGCAGACTTGGAATGATGAATAATATTAGACATGGCAAATGAATAAATTCTTTTTTGGTTCTTCAACTTCCCATGCAATTTTATTAAGTATCTTTTATGAACAGAGAAACCATTAAAAAGAAACCAACAGTCCCTAAAGAGAATTTTTTAAAAAATGAAATAAGTGTTATAGCTCTTACATTAAAGGAGTTACTATTGAACTACATTGAGGTCTACACAGCCACCAATTAATTGAGACTTTTTGGAGCTGAGTCTACAGTCTGTGTGGAAATTTCCAAGAAACATTAGCCCTGTGTAATCCTTTCTATGTTCTGTCAAGATATATTCCATTATTGTGTGTCACATAAGAAGAATTTACATATCATTTGGGATGGCCAGTTTTTGTAAATTTGGCTAAACTGCAGTCCCCAGATATTGAATAAAACATTGATCTAGAATCAGGTATTGGTGTGAAGATGCTTCACATTCTTTTTTTTTTTTAAATATTTTATTTATTTATTAGAGAGATCAGAAGTAGGCAGAGAGGCAGGCAGCGGTGGGGGGGAAGCAGGCTCCCTCCTGAGCAGAGAGCCTGATGCAGGGCCCAATCCCAGGGTCCTGAGAACACGACCTGAGCTGAAAGCCAAGGCCCAGGTTCTGAGCCACCCAGGTACCCCGTAATTGGCATTCTTAATCCAATAAGTTTAAATAAAGGAGATTATCCTAAATAATCTGGGTGGGCCTGACATAATCAGTTAAAGGGTTTTAAGAGTTAAGGTTTCTCTGAAGAATACATTCCCCTGTAGACAGCAGCTTCAGCCTGTGCCTAAGAGTTCCAGCCTGCCTTCCTGACATCCTGTCTTAGGGAGATTGGACTTGCCTAGCCAGGTCCTGCAATCATGCAAGCTGATTTCTTGAAATGAATCTCTTATATTTCTTGCTTTTTTTTTTTTTTTGTTTTTTAAATTCATGTATTCATTCATACATGTATTTAATTTTCAACTTTAAATATCGATTAGATGCTGGAGATCCAAAATATTCCATGCCTGAGGAATAGCTTCAGTATAAGCAAGAATAGCACGGACACCTCAAACAACACTGAGTTTCTAGACTGTAAGATACAAGGCTAAGCACTGTAATTGACAAGACCTGAGAGAATATTACTTGAAGACTTGCTGCGGGCCAAGCACTATACTGAAAAGCTTCACATGGATCAATGTATTTAGTCAGTCACACCCCATCTAATAAGTACTCAAATTCCGCCCATGTTAGCAACAAGGAGACTTATGCATAGAATAACCAGGTAACTTGCTCAAGGGCATTTGGCTTAAATATATCTCCCTAATGGCATGTACTGAAGAATATCTTTTATATTTTTATTCACCATCCATATATTCTCTTTGATGAGATGTCTGCTAAGGTCTTTGTACCTTTATTTTGTTGTTGTTGGACAGAGTTTGTTTTCTTATTGTTGAGTTTTAAGAGTTCTCTGTGTGATTTGAATGAGAGTCCTTTAACAGCTGTGTGTTTTGCAAGTCTTTTCTCCAGTCTGTGGCTTGTCTTTCCAATCTCTTTTTTTTTTTTTTAATTAAATTGATTTATTTATTTTCAGAATTGTCTTTCCAATCTCTTGACGGTGTCTTTCACAGAGAAGCTTTTTATTGTAATGAAATCCAATTTATTAATCCCTTGTTTCATGGATCATGTTTTTAATGTTGTATCTAAAAACCCAACAAACCCGAAGTTACTTAGTTTTTCTCCTTTATAATAGGTTTCTCCTGTTTACACTTGTATGTCTGTGGATCACTTGAGTCCATTTTTATGAAGGGTGTAAGACCTGTGCCTAGATTAATTTTTTTTGCATGTGGATGTCCAGTTGTTCCAGCATCTTTTGTTGGCTTTCATGCCATTTTTCAGTTGAGTTGTTTGTCTCTTCATACTCATTTTAGGAGTGCTTTATATATGCTGTCTTTCTACTTACCAGTCATGTGTATTGTATATATCTTCTTACAGTTCGTAACTGGTATTTTCACTTTTCTTTGGATTATCTTTATATTAACAAAAGTTTTTAACATTAGTCACATCCATCTTTCATAATTAACACTTCCTATGTCTTGATATGTCTTTCCCTACCTCAGTATCTGGAAGATACTCAACTATATTTTCTACTTAGGCGTTCAAAATTTTGCTTTTGACACTTAAGTCCATAAACCACCTTGACTGAGTTTTATGAAGGATCCAGTCTCCTCTTTTCCCCAAAAGTCTCTTAATGTCTATTGCATGGTAAATAAAATGTCAAAAGATCACTTTTATCACAAAGCAAATCTTATGACTAGACCTCAGTTCAAGGCAAGGGATGGCATGGAAGTGTAGTCTTTCCATATGCATGATAAAACTGGAAGTATTTGGTGGACAGCGCTAATAATCTCATGTCTTCACTGAGCTGGAACTTCTGCACCAGACTATTATAAGTGCTAAGGATATAGGGTAAATACAGTAGACAAAGTATCTGTCTTCATGAAGATTGCATTCTCATTGGAAAGACAATAAATAACATTTTAGCCAAGAAGGACATGCAGACTCAGAATAAGTCATAACCCTAGAACATTGCCTCCTATCAAAAGTCTCCTTGGGCAAAATCACCTTGCAGCAGGAATCAGTTTAGTTCACACTCTGGAACTGACACTGAAATTGAACCATACAGCTAAAATTGAAGTGACTTTGTGGTAACTTTATTGTTCAACTTGGTGGTGGGACTGGCTGAAGTAAAAACCCAGAAGACTTTTTTTTTTTTTTTTTGACTTAAAATTCATATGCCTGCAACATACAGTGGCCAAAATAGTTTCCTTTGTTTGGGACACAAGCTTATTGCATAGATCAGCACTGTGGATGAGTCAGTCACTCTGAAGGCTTCTGATCTGAGTTCTTTGAAGAGGTGATAAATGCATTGTCGCTTCCTTTACAGTGCTATAGGTATGTGTGGGTGTTTCACTTCAGCATCTCATTTGATTCATTGGTAGAGCAAAAGACAGTATTCTTACCCTTTTGCATTACCCTCCACCCTAATCAGTCAACTCATGGAGGGTTCTTTACTAACACAAGTGTGCCAGGTTCAGTTCTCGTGTGCTCTCCTAATATTTTCATTTATATTCTGAGTCCATGAATAGTCATTCTGCATTGCTAGATTTCATTAAGAGGTAAGTGGGAGGGAATTTCGAGAAAAGATAATGTGCGTATTGCAAATATAATTCTTATCAAGTCTATTCTCATTTACCATTAGCAATCAAATGACCTGAGCTTTATACTAAACTATACAAGCTAATAACTTACATTACCATTCAAATAAGCAGACATATAACAGCATGGTGCCAACTATGATTGTTTCTGTTAAAGAACAGAGTAAACACAAATAAAAAGGAAGTTTCTGTAACCTTATAACTAAATGTGGTATCTTTAGAATTCCCATGGATAACAGAAAACAGTCTAGTGATTCATCAGTCTGAAAAAAAAAAGCAATGGGGAAGAAAGTTCCATATCTGTTAGAATTGACTTTCAGAGTTAGGATAGAATACAAAACGTGCTGGAAGTTGCTTTTGGGTGATTTTGAAATGGGGTAAACTCTTGATGTAATTTGAAAAACTAATCTTGAATATATCAGGAAGCAAATGCTGGTCTTTATTTTAGGTTACAGGGGTAGTTTATTCCTATTCATTTTTTTTCTCATTAGATTATGGATTTATTACAAAGACTATTAAAAAACAGACATTAACAGATGAAGTGATGCTCAGGCAAGGTTTCAAACAGAGGAGCTTCTGTCCTTGTAGAGTCTGGGACTCATCACGGTGGCATGTGGCATGTACAAAGGCTCTGTCTCGCCAGTCTGGAAGCTCTTCATTTTCAGTGGTTTTTGAGAGACATTGCTACTTTCTAATTCAAGGGGGTCATCCCATGTTTGCACCATTTTAACATCGTAATGACTCTCCTGGCTTTTTTTTTTTTCTGGTTGACATCCTAGCCACTTCTCTGTAGGGCAGCAGGAGGGACCTTCTTAAAAGATGTAAATCATATCTGATCACTCTCCTCTGTAACACCTGTCCATGCCTTTGTCATCGGATGGATCAAAAAAACCAGTCTCCTCACTGTATCTACCAAGTCCCTGAAGAATTAGACCATTAACTACATTTCCAGTCTCACCACATTGTTCTGTTCCTCTCAGCTTATGCTGTTGCATGTTGCGGTGGTGTTGCATTTTCAAGCTGGGTGGTGTTTAATTTTATGCAACTGCAAAATTTGTTCTGTTGATGGATATTTAACTTTCTTTCCATTTTTGGCAATAATGCATACTGCTGCTGCACATATTCTTGTACAGAGCTATGCATATTTATGTGTTTTTGTTAAGCATATAGCTAGACGTGAAAATGCTAGCTTCGTGGGAAAACTAATATTCAGCATTAGTAGATAATACTACATGGTTCTGCAATATGGTTATACCAACTGACACCCCAACCAAGAGCAAATGAGAATTGATACATTTACATCTTCTCCAACGTTAACTCTTTGCCTTGAGGGTTTAGCCTATTGTATCTCATCGTGGCTCCCCTCCCAACAGGGATTTTGTTGTTGTTAATATTATTGGGGAATAATTATGTTTAGCTTATGGCTTGCCTTTTCATTTTATTATGTCCTTTGATAAGTTTTAATTTTGATTAAATCCATTTTATCATGTTTTTCTTCTGTGGTTTGTGCTGTGTTCTGCCTAGGAAATCTTGGCATAACTAAAGGTTACAAAGTAACTCTTTTTTTTCCTAGAAATTTATAGTTTCTGCAGTATATTTCAAGTTAATTTCTATCTATGGTGTGACATATGGATCAAATTTCCATTATTATCATATGATCTTTAATTGATTTAGTGCTCCTAAAGTTTTTTCTTACTTTCTTGAATGATTTTTGAAAAGCAGTTGACCGTACATGTGTCTGAAATCTCTATTTTGCTCTGTTGATCAGTGTATCAAACCATTGCCCATATCCCATGTCTTGATTACTATAGCTCTACAATATGTTCTAAAGTCAGATAGTTATTCTTTTTCAAAATCATTTTGGTTAGTCTAAGAGCTCTATATTTGCATATCTATTTTAGAATCAACTTATCAAGATATAAATACCCCCTCCCCACCCTTGGCCAGAAGCCAACCTTGTTGCAACTTCAATTGTAATTGAACTGAATCAGTAGACCAACTGGAAGAATTAATGACTTTATAAACATGAGAATGGTATAGCTCCCATGTACATAAATCTTTTTATATTTCTCTCAATATCTTTGTAGGGTTTTAAAAAATATTTTATTTATTAATTTGACAGAGATCACAAGTAGGCAGAGAGGCAGGCAGAGAGAGGGGGGGGAAACAGGCTCCCTGCCCAATGTGGAGCTTGATCCCAGGACTCTGAGATCATGACCGGAGCCGAAGGCAGAGGCTTAACCTGCTGAGCCACCCAGGCACCCCTCTTTGCAGTTTTTAACTGTATAATATTTTATATATGTTTAAAACTTGATTCCTAGGGGTTTTATGTTTTTTTGTTTCTTTTTTAAGATCCTATCTATCCATTTGACAGAGATCACAAGTAGGCAGAGAGAAAGAGAGGGAAGCAGGTTCCCTGCTAAGCAGAAAGCCCAATGCGGGACTCGATCCCAGAACCCTGAGATCATGACTTGAGCATAAGGCAGGGGCTTAACCCACTGAGCCACTGAGGCACCCTTATGTCTTTTGATATTAATTTTAAATGGTCTTGATCTTTAAAAATTTATCTGTATATGGGAATAGAGTTATTTTTTGTATATACCTCATATCCCAATGCCATGTTGACTTCAACTTAACCCAGTTTATTATAAATGTGGTAAACCCTTTAGATTGCTCTGAATTTTCTATATAGAATCATGCTATATGCAAATAAAGTCTGTTGTACCTTTCCGTTCCCAATTGTTCTGTTTTTTATTTCTTCCTTTGTTTTATTTTTTAATATTTTTCCTTATTGTATTGATTTAGACCTTAGTGAATACTGAGTGGAAATGGTGTGAGTGGATATGTTGGTTTTGGTCTTAATTTTAAAGGGAAGAAGTTCCATATTTTACCATTAATTATGATGTTAATTATATCATTTTTATACATGTCCTTTATCAGACTGAGGAAGTTTTCTTGTATAGTTTCTGTGATTTTTTTTTTCTTGTCATGAATTAGTGTTCAGTTTTGTTAAATGTTTTCTTCTGAATGTATCTAGTGGATTATCTGGTTTTCTTTGTTTCTTTTCTTTTTCTTAAAGATTTTATTTATTTATTTGACAGAGCACAGGCAGGCAGAGAGAGAGGGAGAAGCAGGCTCTCTCCTGAGCAGAGAGCCAGATGTAGAGCTCTATCCCAGGACACTGGGATCATGACCTGAATGGAAGGCAGACACTTATCTGCCTGAGCCACCCAGGTACCCCAGGATTATCTGGTTTTCTTTTGTTAATGTAGA
Organism: Mustela erminea; assembly: GCF_009829155.1. Lineage (NCBI taxonomy): Eukaryota > Metazoa > Chordata > Mammalia > Carnivora > Mustelidae > Mustela > Mustela erminea. The sequence continues at coordinate 13,231,888 of NC_045634.1, forward strand.
ACATTACCTTCTTTTACTTTCAGATTCTAAAATAAAAATTACAATCTTAAAAATTTAATTTAGAATTTGAAATTATCTTTCAAGGTAATATATATAATTATAAATATATATTTATAAATTAAGTATAATTTGCTAAACTTTTTTTCAGATTTTTGTATCTATGGTAGTGAGATATGCCTATATTTTCTCTTCTTATCAAATCAGTTAGCTAGTTGTATTAGAGTTAAGCTAGAGTCAGAGAAAGACTTGTGGATTATTGCAGCCTCTTCTATAGTCTGAAAGTTTTTTTAGGACTTAAGTTATTTTTTCCCTCAATATTTGATAAAAATTCACCTATGATGCTACCTGGGGGACATTGTCTGCCACTGATGGAAAAGGAAACTGCCAGTTTTTAAAAAAATGCTTCCTTTCAAAGGAAGATTTTTGTCTCCTTATTTGCAAATCACCAGTTTGTAGTGCTCCTTCACAGTGGGGATGGTTCCATAGAGTTTCCTGGCCTCTTCAACTTTGAGTAACTTTTTCTCCAGTCTTCACTTGAAAATATTATCAGGTATACGTGTTACTCTATTTACTCTCTTGTTTGCCATTTTCTAATGATTCATTTTACTATTTCTTGTATTTTATTCAAGTTCTCCCTCCTTCCCAAGGATATCTGAAGAAAAAAAAAATATATATATATATATATATTTTTAGAAGACCAAAGGACATGCCTTCTAAGTTTCTGTGAGCTAGCACTCAACATAATACCATGTACATAAAGAGTCTCAAATGATGGTTGTTGGTGAGGTTGATGGTGATGTGATTATAAGTAGGGCAACCCAAGTTACTAGTTTCTGGTCCAAATGCAGAAAAATTCTTAGTTTTTCTGCTCACCAGCTTCAGTTCACAGATGTCCTAAATAAAATAAGTCTACTCCCTTCCTCTCCGAGGCCTTACTTTTAACCCCACAAGTTACTCAAAACCCTTGGGGGGTTTGTTAGGGGAAAGGATCACTTCTGAGTTCTAATGCCACAGAGAGGCAAAAAGAAAGAAATCTGGTTTGTCTAATTGTACACTGGCTTTGATGTTAATTTTTTAAGAGCAACACCATATGGTCAGAGAGACACATCTCCACATCCATGGTGGTCCTTGACAATTTGGCCCTCCAACCCATACCTAGAGTATGCCCCATACTGAACTTTAAAGTTAGGGCTCATATGCTCAGCACTTGTTCCTCATCAACTAATGATTATCAGTGATAATTAAAGTGGTTGTTAATATTAAGAAAAGAGACAATCAGAAATATGTGATTTCTTTGCAAACTGGTGTAGCCACTCTGGAGAACAGTATGGAGGCTCCTCAAAAAGTTAAAAATAGAACTACCCTATGATCCAGCAATTGCGTTACTAGGTATTTACTCTAAGGGGAAATATGGATGTGAAGGGATGCACCCCGAAGTTTATAGCAGCTTTATCAACAATACTGAAACTGCATAGAGAGCCCAAATGCCCATTGACTGATGAATGGATAAAGATGTAGTGTATATATACAATGAAATATTACGCAGCCATCAAAAGAATAAAATTTTGCCATTTGCAATGATATGGATGGAGCTAGAGAGTATTAGGCAACACGAAATAAGTCAGAGAAAGACAAATACCACATGATCTCACTCACATAAAAATATAAGAAAGAAGACAGTTGAACATGATGGTAAGAAGGTGAAAATGGAGAGAGGGAAGCAAACCATAAGAGACTCTTAACAGTAGAGAACAAAGTGAGGGTTGATGGAATGTGCTGGGTGGGGGATGGGCTAGATGGGTGATGGGTATTAAAGAGACACTTGTGATGAACGCCAGGTGTTGTATGTAAGTGATGAATCACTGAATTCTACTCCAGAAATCAGTATTGCAATGTATGTTAACTAAAATTTAAATTAAAAAAGAAATAAGTGATTTCTGATGAAGAATACAGCCGAACTTTTGAAAGAAATGAATAAATAAGCAAATCACATTCAGCGTTTATATTATCAGAAACATTGATAGTAGAGGAAAGCATTAAAGAGAAGAATGGGATGTAATCTGCCAAATTCAAACTATTGAAAGTTCTACAGGGAAGGTAATCCACTCTCTTCAAGAAAAAAATTGTAAGGGAAAAAAGGAAATGGAGAGAAACTTATAGATTAAAATAAATATAAGAGCTGACTCAATAAATCATAGGAGGCCTGCCAAATCTAGATTCCCATTGTAACAAACAGCTTATTTTCTTCTATATGACATTTATGAGATGTATTAGAAACCTTAATATTGATGTTTAATATTAAAGTTTTATGAAATAAGGAATTATTATTAAAGTTTTATAGGAGATGACCTATTTGTTGGTTATTTTATTTCCAGAGTCCATATATATAATGTGTATATATACACACATCTCTATATAAAACAAAATTAATAAAATATATATATATAAATACACACACACACACACACATATATATATACACACACACTAAAACATTTCAGAATAAAACCTTATAATATCTGGACCTGTTTCAAAATAGTATGAGTGCAAGGAATTTGTGAGGTGGGTAGTTGAAACAAGATTGTCTTTGAACTGTTAATTTTGGAAGCTGGATAAGAATCATTATACCTTTATGTCAAATTTTGTATGTGTTTAAAATGGCTATTTCAATTTTAGATATTGAAAATACTGCTTTTGGGGGCACCTAGGTGGCTCGGTTAGGGTTAGGATTTTGGATCAGGCTGTGATGTCAGGATTGTGAGATCCATCCCTGCGTTGGGCTCTGCAGCAGGCATGGAGCCTGCTTAAGGTTCTTTTTCTCCCTCTTCTCCTCTGTCTCCTCCACCCACAGCCTTCACTGGCACCTGTCTGTCTCCCTCTAAAAGAGGAATAAAGAAGGAAAGAAAAAAAGAAAGAAAGAAGGAAGGAAGGAAGGAAGGGAAAAGGAAAAGGAAAAAGAGGAGTTCTTGGGTGGGTCCGTTGGTTAGGCGTCTGCCTTTGACTCAGGTCATGATTTCTGGATCCTGAGATAAAGCCCCTCATAGGTGTCTCCCCGCTGAGCAGGAGTCTGCTTCTCCCTCTGTCCCTCCCCGCCCTCCACCCCCAACGTGTGAGTGCATGTGTTTTCTCTCTCAAATTCTTAAAAAAAAAAAAAGAGAAAAAAAAAGAAAGTACTGTTTTTAATAATAAAAAAGTTTAAAAGTCTACAATAATAGCAGTGATTGGGAAATTCTTAGGCTTTACTTCTCATGGAATACTTGACTCAAGGCAGGACACCCCCACCAAAGCTATACTATATATGAACAAAACAGATTTCATTTGTTAGTTGTCAGATCCTTTTCATAACCTCAAAAAATTGGATAATAAGATTGAAATACAGTCGTGCTACACTTAGAACCACTGAATTTTAAAAGGTTCAAAGGAAATATTAATAACAATGTTAGGAAATTCTGTATACAGTATGCTAATGAAGTTATTTTTATGAGTTTTCTAGGGTGGTGATTCTGTTAAAATTTATTAATGTGAATTAAGACTATAATTTTTGCCAGGTATGCACAAATATCTTACATATTAAAGAGAAAGTCAGCAATAAAATGATATTAAAACAATGCAGAAAAGCTTTAAAATTTATTATATAATGGGTACAAAGGGTTATAATTCAAAATATATTTCCAGATTTGGGAGCCACATTGAGTTAACTAATAAATTATACTTTAATCAATGTTATATATTACCTTAAAAGATCAAAGAAAGGAAATAGATAGATGATAGATATATAGATAGATAAAAAAGAAAATATTCTTCATTTTATTGCCTGTGATATTTGAGGGAAATTTATAACATTGATATTGATATATGATCAAGCTAATATTATCTAAAAAGAATTATGACTAAATTTTCTCTTGAATCTAGCATTTTTTTAGTTATTTATTTATTTGTTTCAGCAGGCTGGAAAACTGGAAACTTGTGTAATTGTTGATGTTAGTCTTGAGTCAAATCTGTAAGACAGGCTGGTAGATTAAAAACTGAGGTAGGTTTTCTTTGTGAGTTTTGCAAATCCCTTCTCTACAACTTTGCTTTTTAGTCTTCAGATCTCAACTTATTGAAAGAGAGCCACCCATATTATTGAGGATAATTTCTTTCACTTAAAGCCAAATGATTGTAGATGTTAATCATATTTACAAAATACCATTAGAGCAATATCTAGACAGTTGTTTGACCAAATAACTGGGCACCATACCTAGCTAAGTTGACATATAAAATGAACCATCACACAGATATTCGCTAAACCATAAGGTTATTGATTGAAGAAGACTTTTGGGATCAAAGATCACTTGTATTGTATAATTGAAATTGGGTAATAAATACATTTTTTTCATTTTTAGCCAAAGAAACCATATTGATATTATGCTACAGAAATGTTTGTTATGAATAATTATTTATTGAACGCCTACTATATGCCAGACACTGTGTTAAATACTGGGTACATGGTCGTGATCAAGTTAGATGTTGGTCTGAGGAGTGTGTAAAGGGGCACAATCTGGTTGCGGTGGCTGAGCGGGAGTGGAGGATTGGAGGCCTTTGGTAGTGTAACATTTAAGTCTTGAAGGGACATTTTTCCATGTGAAGATGGGAATGTATAAGAGCATTCTGGGCAGAGAAAAGAAGGTAGGCAAAGTCTGGGAGTAAGTAAAATCATGGCATTAAGAAACTGAAAGAAGTTCAGTGTGGCTTTCACTCATAAAGCGAGGAAAAAGGAGGAAAGTTAAGTTTGAGGGATAAACTGGGGCCAGATTCTTATAACCTACACTAAAAATTTTTAAATTTTAAGAAAATACATATAATTTATTTTCTATCATGTCAGAAAATAAGATACTACAATAAAATAGAGAAGGGATGAATATAGATATTCACCTGCTGTTTTCATTATTTAAAAATAAAATATTTGATGAAACAAATAAAAAAAGTGTTACTTGGTCTTTAACAAAGTATGGACCCATTAAAATATGACTTCAGTCTAAAGAAACAGATCAATGCCTAATATGTTTCTCATTATGACGTTTTTATATTACGTGATTCTTCATCACTTCAAAAACAATGCAGTTGTATACTTTGTTTTATGACTCCAAATTATGTGGTTGGCTATAGTAATTTAAAAAATACTACTAGAGCAAGAACGGGAGTTTTTTCTTTTTTCTTTTTTTTTTTTAAGATTTTATTTATTTATTTGACAGAGATCACAAGTAGGTGGAGAGGCAGGCAGAGAGAGGAGGAAGCAGTCTCCCCGATGAGCAGAGAGCCTGACATGGGGCTTGATCCCAGGACCATGGGATCATGACCTGAGCCAAAGACAGAAGCTTTAACCCACTGAGCCACCCCTGCACCCCTGGAACAGGAGTTCTTTTATGTATGATGTTATATATGAACCTAAGGATAACCACAAATCAAAAACCTATAGGAGATGCACAAAAAATAGAGTAATAAATCCAACCATATCACTAAGGAGTGTTACCAAACCATAAAGGAAGAGAGCAAAATAGGAAAGGAACAGAGAGGAGCTAAAACAATAATAACACAAATAACACAATGTTAATAAGTATTTATCTTTCAGTTATTACTTTGAATGTAAATGGACTAAATGCTCCAGTCAAAAGACACGGGCTAACTGGATGGATAAAAAAGCAAGAACCACCCATTTGCTGCCTACAAGAGACTCATTTCAGACCTAAAGACAGATGCAAATTGAAAGTAAATAGATGGAAAAACTTTAGTCATGCAAATGGAAGCAGAAAGAAAGTTGGGGTAGTAATACTTATATCTGACAAAATAGACTTTAAACAAAGACCATGTAACAAAAGCCAAAATAGACACAACATAATGATAAAGGGAACAATCCAACAGAGCCTGTAACAATTGTAAATATTTATTCATCCAACATGGAAGCACCTAAATACATCGGTTTCTTGTTCCATGCTTGTGATTGGAAAGATGCTTAATATGATTTCCATTGTCTCAAATTTATTGAGACTTATTTTGTTACTTGATATGTAATCTATTCTGGAGAATGTTCCATTTGCACTTGAAAATAATGTGTATTCCACTGTTTTTGGATGGAATGTTCTATATGTATTTGTGATGTCCATATATTTGTTATTTGGTCTAATGTGTTACTGAAAGCCACTGTTTTCTTATTGATTTTTCTGTCCTATCTATCCATTGATACAAGTGAGATATTAAACTTTCCTACTGTCATATTACTGTCAGATTTTTAAGTGTTTATTAATATTTGCTTTATTTTGTGCGACTGTGTTGGATGCATAGATATATACAGTTGTCATATCTTGTTGAATTGATCCCTTTAATCCTATGTAGCTTCCTTCTTTGTCTCTTGCTATAGTCTTTGTTTAAAAAGTCTCTTTTGTCTAAATATTGCTACTTCGCTTTTTTTCACTTCCACTTCCATGGAATATCTTTTTCTATCCCTTCGCTTTAGTCTGTATCTTTTTTTTTTTTTTAAGATTTTATTTAGTTATTGGACAGAGAGAGAGATCACAAGGAGGCAGAGAGGCAGGCAGAGAGAGAGGAGGAAGCAGGCTCCCCGCTGAGCAGAGAGCCGGATGCGGGGCTCGATTCCAGCACCCTGGGATCATGACCTGAGCCGAAGGCAAAGGCTTAAGCCACCGAGCCACCCACGCGCCCCTAGTCTGTATCTTTTGATCTGAAGTGAGTCTCTTGTAGTCAGCATATATGTGGGTCTTGTTAATTTTCTCCATTCAATTACCCTATAACTTTTGATTGGAGTATTTAGTCTGTTTACATTTACTTATTTTTAATTTTTTGAGTATAGTTGATACACAATGTTACATTAGTTTCAGTTGTAAAACACAGTGGTTCAACCTCTATATCCATTATGCTCTGCTCACTACAAGCAACTGTAGCTACCATCTGTCACTGTAAAAAACAATTACAATACCATTGACTATATTTCCTATGCTGTGCCTTTTATTCCCGTGACTTATTTATACCATAACCGGAAGCCTGTATCTTCAACAATTTGCCTATTCCTTCCACCTCTTACACTCAATAAACATGAGTTTGTTATCCGTATTTACTCATCTGATTCTGCTTTGTTTATTCATTTGTTCTGTTTTTTAAATTCCACATTTGAGTGAAATCATGGTATTTGTCTTTCTCAGCCTGATTTGATTTATTTAGCATAATACCCTCTGGGTTTATCCACATTGCTTACATGGCACAATCTCATAGTTTAAAAAAAAGTTATTATTTAAATTCTAGTTAACATTCAGTGTAATATTAGTTTCAGGTGTACAATATAGTGATTCAACACTTCCATACAATACCTGGTATCATCACAAGTACAGTCCTTTATCCGTATCACCTATTTAACCCATCTCCGCATCCACCTCTTCTCTGATAACCATCAGTTTATTTCCTATAGTTTAGAGTCTGTTCCTCAGTTTGCCTCTCTTTTTTCCCCATTGCTCATCTGTTTTGTTTCTTAAATTCCAAATATGAGTGAAGTATGTGGTATTTGTCTTTCTCAGACTGACTTACTTCAGTTAACATAATACTCTCTAGCTCCATCCATGTCATTGCAAGTGGCAATATTTCATTCTTTTTATGGCTGTGTAATACTCCATTGTATATGTGTACCATTTGTTCTTTATCCATTCATCAATCAATTGATTGGGCTATTTCCATGATTTGGCTATAGTAGGTAAGGGGCTGCTATAAATATCAAGGTACATGTATCCCTTTGAATTAGTTTTTTGTATTCTTTGGGTAAATACCTAGTCATGCAATTGCTGGATCATAAGGTAGTTTTACTTTTAACTTTTTGGGGAAACTTCATATTCTTTTCCACAGTGGTTGCACTAGTTTGCATTCCCACTAACAGTGCACAAGTGTTCCTTTCTCTCCCCATTGTTGCCAACACCTGTTGTTTTGTGTATTGTTGATTTTAGCCATTCTGAGAGGGTGAGGTGATATCTCATTATACTTTTCATTTTTATTTCCCTCGTCAGTGATATTAAGTATCTTTTCATGTGTCTGATATTCACCTGTGTATCTTCTTTGAAAAAATGTCTATTCAGGTCCTCTGCTTTTATTTTTTTTTAAAGATTTTATTTATTTATTTGACACAGAGATCACAAGTAGGCAGAGAGGCAGGCAGAGAAAGAGAGAGAGGGAAGCAGGCTCCCTGCTGAGCAGAGAGCCCGATGCAGGACTTGATCCCAGGACCCTGAGATCATGACCTGAGCCGAAGGCAGCGGCTTAACCCACTGAGCCACCCAGGCACCCCTCTGCTTTTCTTTTCTTTTTCCTTTTCCTTGGTTGTTTTTGTGTGTGTGTGTGTGTATGTGTTGAGTGGTATAAGTTCTTATATTTTGAGTATTAACCCCTTATCAGATAGATCATTTGGTTTTTTTTATTTTTTTTAAAGATTTTATTTATTTTACAGAGAGAAATCTCAAGTAGATGGAGAGGCAGGCAGAGAGAGAGAGAGAGGGAAGCAGACTCCCTGCTGAGCAGAGAGCCCGATGCGGGACTCAATCCCAGGACCCTGAGATCATGACCCGAGCCGAAGGCAGCGGCTTAACCCACTGAGCCACCCAGGTGCCCCAAGATAGATCATTTGTAAATAAATATCTTCTCCCATTCAGTAGGTTGTCTTGTTTTGTTGATGGTTCTTTTCACAGTACAAAGCTTTTTATTTTGAGGTAGTCCCCACAGTTAATTTTTGCTTTTGTTTCCCTTCCCTCAGGAGACATATCTAGAAAAATGTCACTATGGTCGGTGTCAGAGAGATTACTGCCTGTATTCTTCACTAGATTTTTATGGTTTCAGATCTCACATATAGATAGGTCTTTATAATCTACTTTGAGTTTATTTTTTTGTATGATGTAAGAAAGTTGTCCAGTTTTATACTTTATCTTGTAACTGTCTAGTTTTCCCAGCACCATTTATCGAAGAGACTGTCTTTTCCCCCATTGAACAGTCTTGTCTCCTCTGCTTACTTAATTTGCCATAGAAATATGGGTTTAATTCTGGGCTTTCTATTCTGTTCCCTTGATCTGTATGTCTATTTTTTGCTATATCATACTGTTTTGATTAGTTATAGATTAGTTACAGATTATGTGTTGTATCTTGAAATTTGGAATTGTGATACCTACAGGTTTATTATTCTTTCTCAAGATTTATTTAGCTATTCAGTGTCTTTTGTGGGTCCATATAAATTTTGTTTTTTCTAGTTTTGTGAAAAATCCTGTTGGTATTTTTGATAGTGATAGCTTCTAATCTGTAAATCACTTTGGTACTCTGGATTTTTTAACAATATGAATTCTTCCAATCCACGAGTGTGGGATATTTTTCCATTTGTATGTGGTATCTTTAGTGTGTTTCATCAGTGTTTTAAAATTTTAAGAGTACAGGTCCTTCTCTTTGGTTAAGTTTATTGCTAGGTATTTTATTACTTTTGGTGCAATTGTAACTAGGATCATTATTAAAATTCTCTTTCTGCTACTTGTTATTAGAGTATGAAAATGCTACTTATTTTTGTATATTAATTTTTCATTCTGCAATTTTACTGAGTTCATTTATTCAAGTAGATTTTTGGTGGAGTTTTTAGGATTTTTATGTATATATCATGTCATCTTCAAATAGTGACAGTGGAATTTCTCTTTACTAATATGGATGCATTTTATTTCTTTTTCCTGTGATTGCTATGGCTAGGATTTTCAGTACTGTGTTAAGGAAAAGTGGTGAGAGTAGATATCCTTGTCTTGTTCTTGATTTTTAGGGAAAATCTCTCAGTTTTTCACCATTGAGTATGATGTTAGCTGTGGGTTTTTCACATATGGCCTTTATTCCGTTGACCTATGTTCCCTCTATTTCCACTTTGTTGAGAGCTCTTATCATGAATAGATGTTTAAATTTGCCAAATGTGTTTTCTGGTCTATTGAGATAATCAGATGATATTTACTCTTTGTTTTGTTGATGTGGTATATCTGGTTAATTTGTTAATATTTTTGTTTGGGAAACTCTCTCTCTCCTTCTATTCTGAATGATAGTTTTACTGGATAGAGTATTCTTGCTGGCAGATTTTCCCCATGCAGCACTTGGAATATATCATGTCACTGTCTTATGGCTTACATAGTTTCTACTGAAAGTCAGCTGATCGCCTTAGGGCATTTTACTTGTATGAAACTGTTTCCTTTTCTCTTGTTGCTTTAAAAATTAAGATTATTTTTTGCCATTTTAATCATTATGTATCTTGATGTAGACTTCCTTGGATTCATCGGATTAGGGGTTTTCTGTGCCTCCTAGACCTGGATGTTTGTTTTCTTCTCCAGATTAGAGACCTCTTCAGCTATTAGTCCTTCATATACGTGTTCCATCCCTTTTTCTCTTCTTCTGAGATTCATACAATGGGATTGTCATTATACTTGAACATGTCAGAGTTCCCTTAACCTATTCTCATTTTGTATTCATTTTCCTTTTTTTCTATTCAGCTTAGTGGTTTTTCATTACCTGATCTTCCAGATCTCTGATCCATTCTTCTGCATATCCTAATCTGCTGTTAATTCCTTCTAGTGTATTTTTCATTTGGTTATTGAATACTACTTCTTTGATTGGTACTCTTTCATGTTTTCTGTCTCTTCGCTCAAGTTTTCACTAAGATTTTCCTCTTTTCTCCATTACAGTGAGTGTCTTTATGACCATTACTTCGAATTCTTTATCAGGCATATTGTTTATCTCCATTTGATTTAGCTCTTTTACCATGATTTGTCTTATTCTTTTATTTTAAGATTTTGTTTATTTATTTGAGAGAGAATGGAGGAGGGAGAGCATGAGAGGCAGGAGGTCAGAGGGAGAAGCAGACTCCCTGTCCAGCAGGGAGTCCAATGTGGGACTCAATCCTGGTACTCCAGGACCATGACCTGAGCTGAAGACAGTCGCTTAACCAACCAAGCCACTCAGGTGCCCCTTGTTATTTCATTCCATTCCATTCCATTCCATTCCATTCCATTCCATTCCATTCCATTCCATTCCATTCTGTCTCTTCACTTCTGTGTTTGTTTGTTTCTGTGTGTTAAGTAGATCAACTGTGTCTCTTCATCTTGAAAGTATGGCCTTATTTAGAAGAAGTCCTGTGGTGCTCTATCATACAATTCCCTCAGTTACCAGAACCAGGAACTCCAGGGGTGTTTGCTGTGTGGGCTACATGTATCTTCTGTTGTGGCTACTACAGTTGCCTTCAGCCCAGCTGGCTGCAGTGACCCACTTTGCCTGTTGTAGTAGTAATGAGCAGAATTTAGTCCTCAGGGTGTTGAGAAGTCAAGCTCTGGTTGTGTGGCTGCCATGGGTTTGTTGGTGGGCAAGGCCAGTACTCTATCTAGTTCTCTGCAGCTCTCCTCTCTATCACAGATGCAGGTGCATCCAAGGACTGGGCTTGCTCCCTATGCAGATTGCTAAGCAGCCTGGCTCTAGGTATTGTGGGCCTGCTGGTATGTGCAGTTATCTGCCTCCGTTCCCAGGTTAGGAGTTACTTTGGAGTGGATTTGGTCTTACTTGGACTGCCTGCTGGGTGTGGTGGGGCAGAGGCCCCTTTGGAGCAATGCATGCTATGGCAGGTGGGTTGAATGGAGTAGGTCCACAGGGGAATGCAAGGACTGGGCATACAGTGTGAGCAAGGTAGTTGGAGTATTAGTGCTGGTTACTGAAAAGTTCAGGCTCTACAGGCTGCGAGAGGAAAAGAGAAATGGTGCTCATGGCACTTTTGTTCCCAGAACGATCTCCTAAAGATCCCTGTTCCTCTAGCACATGTTCTAAAATTATTCAGTAAATCTCATTTTTCCTCAGGCACTTTTCAAACTACTGCTTCTCTTCTATGTATCTGGACAAGTATTTAGTACACTGGCTCTTTAAGGGCAGAGACTCAGTTTTCTTTCATACTTTGGCTCTTCTGGAGTTAAGCCCACTGATTTTTAAAGCTCCCAGTGTTAAGTCCTGCTGGTTTTCAAAGCCAAATATTATGAGGACTTGTCTTCCCCTTGTAGGTACCCAGTTTCTATGATGCCTCATGTGGGATCTGATCCTCTTGCTTCTTTATGCCTCTGATATCCCTCCCAGGTGTGATTAGTCCCACTAGAGGTTTGGTTAACAACAGTGTCTCAGCCTTTCCAACTCTCTTTGATTTGGCCTTCTCTCTTTGATGAGCCATGGCGGTCTTTTATGCCAGTCTTCAGGTCATTTGCAGAATGAGTCATAAAAATGTAGCGGTTTTCTTAGTGTGTCCATGGGATGAGATGAGTTCAGGATCTTCCTACTCTGCCATATTCCTGGAATTCCCCCCATTTTAAAAAAACATGTGCTATATAGAAAGTATTTTCAAAGTAGTTTTTTGTGTTAGTATGAAGTGATTTGAATGTTGATGATAATGTATGTCATCCATAGTAACTCATATCTGTCCTCTTAAAGTTGAACAAATTAGAAGTTGTTTTAAAATCTTTCAAGTAAAAACCTTAAGTGGATTTTGAAATCATTTGTTAAAAATACAAAAAATGCATCTAATTGCCTGAAAGGACCATTGATAAATATGACAGATAATTGGAAATTTCTGGAAGTAGTTCAACAAAAACATTGCCCTAATTATTGAATGTAATTGAAAATGAATGTCAGGATTTTTAAAAAAATTTCTTCCTGTTAGAACTCTTTTTGTAAAATATCTCTCTCAGCTATGAAAATTAGTGATGGTTTCATCAAATAAAAAGAACTTAGGTTTAATGCTTTGAATTGCTGTGCACAGAATATTAAAGCAAGATTTTTTTTAAAGTAAGGAGGCATTTTCTACCATATTATACTTCCTTACTAAATTTTTTTATGAAAGAAAAAAATGATATCATTAAATAATTTAAGTATGTTTAAATGTAATTTCACCTTTGTGTCACAATTTAAAATTTTTAATTTTTCATAGGTTTATTGTAGATTAATGTTATAAACTCTTTACAAGTAAATAAAGAGGAATATAAAAACTATAGGGACAAAGTCCTTGCTATAGATGTGCACAAAAATCTTTGGACACTGGTGTTGACAAGGTTTTCTTCATAGGAGGAATTTAAGGTTTTTTTTTTAATGTTAATGAATTGAGATAAACATTTCAATCTGAATTAAACTAGTGAGAAATAAGACAGGTGAGAAAACTCTTAATTGAAGTAAAAAATTTGCAAATAATGATGACACCTCTATTTTGCATGTCTTGAAACATGGCCAGTGGTGATTCTTCTGATCAGTTCTCTGCAGTTGTCTCTCTGCCCACTTCTTGCTCCCTCTTCAACTATCCCCCCAACATCCTCTCCCTTCTCAACATGTATTACAGTTCTCTAGAGAAATAGAATGAATACATGCCTGACATATATTGGCTGATCAATAAACGTCTAAATAAATGACCTACTTTTTTTACATGTACATTTCTCACATAGGGGTTTTTCTAACTTTCACTTTGTTCTTTTAATTTGTTTTCCAATTTCTATCCCTGAGTAAAACTTCTTACAGATCTTCCAAGATACTAATTATCTATACAAAAAGTTCATCCTTATTACAATTATGTAATGATTCAACACTGCACATGTCTAAACAGCTCACATTGCTAAGAAATTCAATCTCCTTAAGAGTTGTTTTCTGTAGCTGATTTGATCTGTATCTCTCAAGACTATGCTTTCACTTACTTAAATTAAATGGTTATCCCAGACAGATGGTCTTTACCAGTAACAGGAACCAAGTTATCATAAACAGAATTTAATTGCAAAGACAATTTTCTCTTTTACTTTATATCTTTTTCTTATCCATTTTTTCATAACTCTAGTGGAAAAATCAAGATTTAAGCATTTATGTGCTCAAGAGATTTAAGGCAAAGAAGAAAATATTTTGTAATCTCCATTTTGAGTATTAGTTATTAGAAACATAGCTTTGAAATATTTGGTTATAAACTACCAATTTAATCTCTTTTCTCCATTTTTTCTGTTTATATGTTATAATATTGTATTTCTCAAACTCAGATCTGTGTTACTTCCCCCACTTAAATCATTCCTTTCATTGCCTTCAGAATAAATTCAAACTCCTTAGCATAACATTAATATCTGCCCAACCAGGTCTCTATTTTTATGTGATTATTCCCCTGACCTAGTCATGCATACGCCATTATCATCACTCAGATACACTCTGCAAGTGTGTACTTGACCTTTCCAATATATTTTCGTGCCTCCGTACCTTTACATGTGTTGTTCTTTACCTGATATGAGACACACCCATTCCACTGCCCCCTCCCCCACACCTCCCTCCCTCATCGTCATCCCTTGCCCCTTACTACACTTGCTGCATCTTAAAGCCCAGTGATTCTTATAAAATCATCTTAAGGATAACCTCTTTCTGGAATCCTTGTCTTTTTCTCATTGTCAGTGTAACCTAGAAAAAGGTATATATGATAATTACTAAAATTAGTCATTACTGTCTGTTTGATAAGTCAGAAGCTAGAAATACATATTTTAACCAACTGAGCCACCCAGGCGTCCCTAGAAATACATATTTTAAAATAGGATTATTGAAAGAGTGAAGGCAGGAGTGCTAAAGGATTGTTGATACAGCATTGAGTAGCTCTTGAAAATACTGTGAATAATGGGGCAATGAGGGGAAGTGGAAAAGTAAAAACTTTTCAGTGGAATGTCTTAAAAATCAGGCTAAAGAAAAATACCCAAGAGGTTGAAGGCATTTGTGAAAGACTAAATTTTTAGGACGAAATTCTTCTGTGGTGTATGGAATATACTGGATACAGGAAAGATGAGAAAAGGAATATAAGTGAGATCTTGGATAGTGTACATTGACAGTGGAGATGGGAAGAACAAAAAAAGATTTCCCACCATGAAAGAATTATTGTCAAGCTCTGGACATTCTTTGATCAGCAACATGAATGTGGCTGAGATAGCAGTACACTCTTCTCAAAATCAGCACCCTGGTGGCTCCCTTTCCACACGTAAAATGGATATGCCCTCCATGTTCTGGCACATTACCCACTGTTTTACCCCCTGCTAACTCTGTTTCAGCTACAACGGCCTGGATCATGTCAAGCTTTCCTCTGCCATTGGTATTTTATACTTGCTATTATCTCTGCTTGGATTTCTCTTTCCCAGATATTCCTGACTCTAATTTCCTTCTAATTTCTAATATTGGGTTGAAGCCCAATATTACCTCATCAGATAAGCCGTCCTTCATATTCTAACTAAACCAGCATTCACCCATTCCCATCAGTTTCTGTCTGCTGAGACTGATTTATGTTTTTTTTTTAAATTTATTTATTTTCAGCATAACAGTATTCATTATTTTTTCACCACACCCAGTGCTCCATGCAATCCGTGCCCTCTATAATACCCACCACCTGGTACCCCAACCTCCCACCCCCCCGCCACTTCAAACCCCTCAGATTGTTTTTCAGAGTCTATAGTCTCTCATGATTCACCTCCCCTTCCAATTTACCCCAACTCCCTTCTCCTCTCTAACTCCCCATGTCCTCCATGCTATTTGTTATGCTCCACAAATAAGTGAAACCATATGATAATTGACTCTCTCTGCTCGACTTATTTCACTCAGCATAATCTCTTAGAGTCCCATCCATGTTGCTACAAAAGTTGGGTATTCATCCTTTCTGATGGAGGCATAATACTCCATAGTGTATATGGACCACATCTTCCTTATCCATTCGTCCGTTGAAGGGCATCTTGGTTCTTTCCATAGTTTGGTGACGGTGGCCATTGCTACTATAAACATTGGGGTACAGATGGCCCTTCTTTTTTTTTTTTTTTAAAGATTTTATTTATTTATTTATTTGACAGAGAGAGATCACAAGTGGACAGAGAGGCAGGCAGAGAGAGAGGAGGAAGCAGGCTCCCTGCTGAGCAGAGAGCCCAATGCGGGACTCGATCCCAGGACCCTGAGATCATGACCTGAGCCGAAGGCAGCGGTTTAACCCACTGAGCCACCCAGGCGCCCACAGATGGCCCTTCTTTTCACAACATCTGTATGATTTATGTTTTTTTTTTAAAGATTTTATTTATTTATTTGACAGACAGAGATCACAAGTAGGCCGAGAGGCAGGCAGAGAGAGAGAGGGGAAGCAGGCTCCCTGCTGAGCAGAGAGCCCGATGTGGGGCTCGATCCCAGGACCCTGGGATCATGACCTGAGCTGAAGGCAGAGGCTTTAACCCACTGAGCCACCCAGGTGCCCCTGATTTATGTTTTTTACATGGAACTTGTCCTTACCTGATATTATGATACATGTTTTTGGCTAACTTTCTTTCTCTCTAATTATAATGCAAACTCTATAAGGTAAAAATTTAATTCTGTTTACTGATGTATGTCCAAAACCTGAAGAAAAGCCAAGTCCAGAGCGAGTACTCATGTTGAAAAATTCATGTTGAAAATGTTGATCTGTGTTGAAAATCTCCATTGGAAAATGATCATGACAGTGACTGAACACGGAGCAGGGAAGTTGTGAGAATTGTGAGTAGTTGATTGAATCATTGAACATTACATCAAAAAATAATGATGTATGTTGGCTAATTGAATTTAAATTAAAAAAAAACTGAGTAATTGAAACCAAAGGGCAATAAATAAAGCACAGAACAGAAGGCTTGGTGGACAGAGAGGCATCTGGTCTCAGACTAAGGGTAGAGAAGTTTGTTCTATAGTTCAGATGAGACTAAACTCTGCTTTTTCTCTCTGTTTTTAACTTCTTTCATCAGGTTGTTTATTCATTTTTTCAACATTATATTAAAATAGGACTATTTCTGCTAGTTTCAATTTAATTACCCTTGTGATAGGTATTAGATACCAAAATGGGTGTGAGACATAAGCCAAATTCATAAAGGAACTGATATCTCAGCCAGATTCAGGATAAAAATAAAGGATCAGGATATGGAGAAAACAGAAATATTTGGAAACCCATTTTTCTAGGCAGAGCTACCTTCTTTATCTCTGGTCTAATGAAGAGGGTTTTCCATGGGATCAACCAGGGAGCCTTGACATGTATTCTCTGCAGTTGGAGGCATAAAGGATTGGTGTCTGACTCCTAAAGCAGGGTGAAAAATATCTCCACAATAGGCATCTACATCGATATTTTCCTCTCCCTTATTGGGAGTAAGAGGTGCTTCTGGGGTCCAAATATGGACCTCTTGACCCCCAGGAAAAAAGTGAAGAGATGGAATATTCTGAATTTTTTTCAAGAGAACTGCTGCAAAAGTGTAAAAAGACCCCAGCGTTGAGATTTTGTTAAGGATAGGATACCAAAGACGTTAAAGTTAAGGGGATATTGAAAGTGAATGAAAGGAAAGAGTATTAGAAACATCGTAAGAATTGCCATTGGAAGGAACACCTTTGGAGTCTTTTACAGCCTCAGAAACATCCATTGGAGGGTCATATTGAACCATCTGTCAGGTCAGGGCTGGTGAAGCTACATAGTGAGAAAAAAAATACTACCATCTTATCTCTGTCCCCCTCACTTTATCTTCGCTTCTTTTTTTTTTTTTTTAAGATTTTATTTATTTATTTGACAGACACAGATCACAAGTAGGCAGAGAGGCAGAGAGAGAGAGGAGGAAGCAGGCTCCCCGCTGAGCAGAGAGCCCGATGCGGGACTCGATCCCAGGACCCGGAGATCATGACCTGAGCCGAAGGCAGCGGCTTAACCCACTGAGCCATCCAGGCGCCCTATCTTCCCTTCTTTGACCTTAGTACCTTAGTAGTCATAGAATCAGTTGATAGTGAGTGGGAAAGGTGGTGATGGGGAGGAAAACATAAGCCAACCAGCTCCATTCCCTCAGTTCTCTGCATTAACAGAAGCCAGTAGTCATCTTTTATAGCCTGAGCATGGGGGAAAGGGAGGTTCTGTCTTTAAATGGAAATGTAAAAATGCAGGATTCTTTTCTCTTTGCTTGTCTTTCTGAGTAATTTGGTTGCAACATTGGTCAAATAATTGATCATTGGAGCCAGATTTCTCATTGCCAGAGAAAGGAGTTAAAAATATGGAAACGAAGAAAACTATAATAAATTGCATGATGTTGGATTGGAACTGGAGATAACTCATGGTTCAGGCAGACAAATAAATACAGATTAAAACGTGTGTATACATATGTCTGTAGATTTATACATGCATCTACATGTGTATACATATATATATATATACGTATATATATATATATGCGTACACACACACATGTGTGTGTCCATTGAGAGAGCCTGGGATCAGTGACATTCCAGTACCAGTGAGCACACCTAGAGTCCAGGTCTTGCTTCTAAATAACATTGTCTGTTAACATTGTCTGTTAATAACATTCTCCGTTAACAGAATGTTCTAAATAACATGTCTCCTTGGATGAATGGCTGATTCCAAGATTGGTTTAAAATACAAGATAAGCCTGGAATATTTTGTTATATCAGAAGATAAGGAAGTGGTCAGAAAATGATACCGACATATTTTTTTTAAATGGAGAAGACAATTTTAATGGGCTCTTACTTGCCAAATTATGGGCAATTTGAACATTGACATATATAAAGGTAGCCACAAACTATAATCCATTGAGTAAAACAGGAAAACGTGAGTTCATCCAACTATAAATAAATAGGTGATTATAGTGACAATTTTGTGAGGAATGTTATACACTTTCAAAGTACTTCTCCACAAAATGCTAATTACATCATTAGTTATGGGACAAATTGAAATCTCATGCTATCTGATAGGATGCAATGAGAACACAGCATTGCAACTATATCACTTGAATATGTATAACTTGTATAACTTGAACCTAAGCCTGAAGAGACAGCAGAAAACCCCACACAAGAGACACAGAAAGACTATAATCTCAAAAACTGTTAAAGATATGAGAGTCATGAAAAGATTAAGGAATTATTCCAAACTTAAAGAGTAAGTACACATGAAGCATAATTCTGAACTGGATCATTTTGCTAAAAAAAAAAAAAAAAAGATATTTGAAACAGCTGGAGAAGCTGGAATGGGACCTCAGAATGAGAGTTGTATTTCTGTGTTGGCTTCCTGTTTTTCACAGTAGTACAGTAGTTACAGAAGAGAATATCCTTGTTTGTAGGAAATACAGACTGAAGTATCGAGGGGTGCTGGGGCATTAGGTCAGCAAGTTGCTCCCTAATGGTTCAGGAAAAATTTCTTAGTATACTGTATTTGCAGTAATTCTGCAAATTTGTGATCATTTCTAAAAAATGAGAACACTTTGTACTTTTCTTCAAGTATAAATTTTCCTTTTACCTGCCTGCTCTCTACCTTAAAAGAAAAATCTAGAACCTCTGGACATTCAGATTATTAAACTGAGACTTTTTTTTTGCATTAGAATAGAGAACTCATGATGTCTGCCATGAGTTTTCATCCAGCAATAGAGGAATTGTATCTCATTTTGGGTAAAGCCTTAAAGAGCTGAAGAATAAAGAAATAATAAAGCTGAAATTTGAATACATTATAATTCATGATTTTTCAGTATACCAGCTGCAAAACCATGTATCCCTTCATTTAATAAATATTTAAGCATTGTTGTTTTCTAGAAAATGTGCTATTGCTGAGGCTACACGCATGAATAATAATCTTGAGTAGATCATAGCATAATAGGAAGACCTACATGCAAAAGATGGCAACACGGTGCTGGGTCATTTTAGCAATATGAAGGGAAGATAAAGGAGAGAACAATTCTAAATGGGTTATCAAGAATGGCTTCACCAAAAAGATGACATGTTGAGCTGGGTCTTGTGGTTTGAAAAGAAGTTTGCTAGGAAAGCCTGATGATGTTGGAGGGAACATTGGTGAGTGAAGAGGTTTTAAGCAATTGCGCAAAGAGCTGGCCTCTTGAAAGGGCTTTGGATGGATGGATGGAGAGCAGAGGAAGATTCAGTGTGGCTGGAGAGTAGTTTAGAGTAAATCAAAACCACAATGCGATGACAATCTGACACAAGTTAGAATGGCTAAAACATGGAGGTTCCTCCAGAAATTAAAAATAGGGCTACCCTACACACCAGCATATGCACTGCTGGGTATTTATCCCAAAGATTCAGATGTAGTTTAAAGAAGGGGCACATGCATCCCAATGTTCATAGCAGCAATGTATGTATCGCCAAACTGTAGAAGGAGCCGAGATGTCCTTCAACAGAAATGTGGTTCATATCTACAATGGAATATTACTCAGCCATCAGAAAAGATGAATACCTACCACTTAACATCGACATGAATGCAACTGGAGGGTATTAGTCTAAGTGAAATAAGTGGATCAGAGAAACACAATTATCATATGGTTTCACTCAAATATGGAATATAAGGAATAGCACAGAGACCATAGGGGAAGGGAGGGAAAAACTGAATGGGAGGAAATCAGAGAGGGAGAAAAACCACGAGAGACTCTTGACTCTGGGAAACAGAGTGTTGCAAAAGGGAGGGGAGTGGGGAGATAGGGTAACTGGGTGATGGCCATTAAGGAGGGTATGTGATCTGATGAGCACTGGGTGTTAGGCCACTAATGAGTCACTGAACATTCTGTCAAAAACTAATGATGTACTATATGTCGGCTAATTCAATTTAAATTTAAAAAGTGAATAGAATGATAAGGAGTAGGAATTGGGTATAGAAAGATTTGATTCTTGATACCTCAACACTGGTCTCACCCACTTCTTTCTAAGCTATTTATGCTTCATGTTAAAAAAATGATATCTTTTTAAATGTAAATACTTCTTATGTCTCTGTGTTCTCAAAGGTTGTGGCAGACTATTAAGAGTTACTGGTGGTGCGTTGGAGATAGTTTATTCTTCTTGACTTCAGATAGGACTCCTGGGATTGTAGTTGGGGAGTCTTAAAGAACTGCCATTTCCTCTGTCAAATCACAGCTCGAGTAAAAGTTCACATTATCTCCGAGAAATTATTCAACACTTTATTAAATTCATAATATAGGATATCATGTGGGAATTTCTTTACAAATCTGTTTGTTCATGTCGTTTTGTTAAATATCTTAGAAAACTGATTTAATTTTGTCTTTTAGTGTTCTATACTATAGCTAGGATTATATATTTACATAAAAATGCAGAATTTCTATATGACCTAAAGCTTTGATTTTAATCTTTTTTTTCTTAAGATTTGATTTATTTGAGAGGGAGAGAGAGAGAATAAGCACCAGAAGGAGAAGAGGGGCAGAGGGAGCTATCCCCTTTGATTAGGGAACCCAACATGGGCTTGATCCCAGGACCTAATTATGACTTGAGCTGAAGGTAGATACTTAACTGATGAGCCACCCAGGCAGCCCTTGTTTTGTTTTTATTATGAGGAGTCTGAATGATTTAGATGTTTCTTTAGTCAGATGCCCACACGCAGACCAAGAATATGAAAGACAGTGAAAAATGGAAAGAAAAAATTGCTGAACCACAAAAGAACCAAAGAGATTTACAATCTAGATTTCTTCCAAAATTTCCCCCATTCTCCTTCCTTTAGTGGGCATCACAGACATGGCAGCTTAATTGCATAGGTAAGAGTCCTGAAAATGATATGAACATTAGAAACATTTAAAATATTAAATATTATGAAAATGTAGAAATAGAAGTTCATATAAGATAGCCTTTTCAATTAGTTGCATTATCACTTCAATAGAGGAATTTCAGAAAAGTAATTTTTTCTAACATGAAATTTTTTAAAAAGATTTTATTTATTTGACAGATCACAAGTAGGCAGAGAGGCAGACAGAAATAGGAAGGGGAAGCAGGCTCCCCGCTGAGCAGAGAGCCCAATGCGGGGCTCGATCCCAGGACCTTGAGATCATGACCTGAGCTGAAGGCAGAGGCTTTAACCCACTGAGCCACTCAGGCACCCCTCTAACATGAAATATTTTAATAATACTTGGGTGTTTGGACAATAATAATCTTTCACCACTTTCAAATATTCATGTTTAAGTGAAATATATGTTGGGAAAAGTTACTGTAACCACATTAACATTAATCAATTTATTTAAACATGTTTATTGTTTATTGATAATTTAATATGGGGTGGTTTGCTTTTGAGGTAGCATGCTGTCTTTGCAGAAACATGAGTTTCTACAGATAGTATTCATGGTTGATACATCTAGTAGAACCTGAATATGATTTTTGCACTTGTCAGGGACTGATATAAAGGTGGTTGAGGTGTGAAGTGGGACCTTTTTAGCTTTTGGAACTCCTGCTATCTGAGACGCTAAGAAGCCTCTTTGTCTGACACAACTGGGTGTACTTGAATAGACAGAAGAGAGTGTCCTAAAAGTCTCTCTCTAGAGAACTGAGGTGATTGAGGGAAAGAAGTCAGGCATCCAACTAATTTCAGTAGGAGCTAAACTCAGAATGGAAAATACACAGTGTTCCCCAGAGACAGCAATGGAGTTCAAATTTTTCCATGTAAAGTACCATGGTATAATTTGTTCAAGAGAACAGGTGGTGGGGTTTTCTAAATAATATTGTCATGATTTTCTGCCCTTGGGATAAAAAGGAAAGAAAAAAATCATGTCATATATTAGGGAATCTTTACTAATCTTAGGAGATGTGAATTGAAAAAAAAGTCAGGATTGCCCAGGCTTCCAATGAATTAAGCTTTTGAGTAAATAAACCAATTTAGAATTATCTAAAAGTTGAATAAAGTATCTTTGGGGTCTGTGGACTAGTTAACAGCAGGCTGTTCTGTAGGTATGTACGGAAGCACAGAACTACAAAAACAGGGCCCCTACTACACTTGGTTGATGGCACTTTGCAGTTTGTGTGTGTGTGTGTGTGTGTGTGTATGTATATATATACATATTTATTTATTTATTTTTGGCAAAGAATTTATTTATTTTTATTTCTTTTCAGCGTAGCCGTATTCATTGTTTTTGCACCACACCCAGTGCTCTATGCAATACGTGCCCTCCCTAATACCCACCACCTTGTTCCCCCAACCTCCCATCCCCCGCCCCTTCAAAACCCTCAGATTGTTTTCAGAGTCCATAGTCTCTCATGGTTCACCTCCTCTTCCAGTTACCCTCAACTCCCTTCTCCTCTCCATCTCCCCATGTCCTCCATGCTATTTGTTATGCTCCACAAATTAGTGAAACCATATGATAATTGACTCTCTCTGCTTGACTTATTTCACTAAGCATAATCTCTTCCAGTCCCATCCATGTTGCTACAAAAGTTGGGTATTCGTCCTTTCTGATAGAGGCATAATACTCCATAGTGTATATGGACCACATGTTCCTTATCCATTCGTCCATTGAAGGGCATTTTGGTTCTTTCCACAGTTTGGCGACCATGGCCATTGCTGCTATAAACATTGGGGTACAGATGGCCCTTGTTTTCACTACATCTGTTTCTTTGGGGTAAATACCCAATAGTGCAATTGAAGGGTCATAGGGAAGCTCTATTTTTAATTTCTTGAGGAATCTCCACACTGTTCTCCAAAGTGGCTGCACCAACTTGCATACCCACCAGCAGTGTAAGAGGGTTCCCCTTTCTCCACATCCCCTCCAACATATGTTGTTTCCTGTTTTGCTAATTTTGACCATTCTAACTGGTATAAGGTGGTATCTCAATGTGGTTTTGATTTGAATCTTCCTGATGGCTAGTGATGATGAAAATTTTTTCATGTGTCTGATAGCCATTTGCATGTCTTCACTGGAGAAATGTCTGTTCAAATCTTCTGCCCATTTTTTGATATGATTATCTGTTTTGTGTGTGTTGAGTTTGAGAAGTTCTTTATAGATCCTGGATATCAACCTTTTGTCTGTACTGTCATTTGCAAATATCTTCTCCTATTCTGTGGGTTGCCTTTTTGCTTTGTTGACTGTTTCCTTTGCTGCGCAGAAGCTTTTGATCTTGATGAAGTCCCAAAAGTTCATTTTCGCTTTTGTTTCCTTTGCCTTTGGAGACATATCTTTTATTTATTTATTTATTTATTTATTTATTTGACAGACAGAGATCACAAGTAGGCAGAGAGAGAGGCAGGCAGAGTGGGGTGGGGGGAAGCAGGCTCCCTGCTGAGCAGAGAGCCCAATGCGGGGCTCAATCCCAGGACCCTGGGATCACAACCTGAGCCGAAGGTAGAGGCTTTAACCCACTGAGCCACCAAGGTGCCCTGGAGACATATCTTGAAAGAAGTTGCTGTGGCTGATACCGAAGAGGTTACTGCCTGTGTTCTCCTCTAGGATTCTGATGGATTCCTGTCCCATGTTGAGGTCTTTTATCCATTTCGAGTTTATCTTTGTGTACGGTTTAAGAGAATGGTTGAGTTTCATTCTTCTACATATAGCTGCCCAGTTTTCCCAGCACAATTTATTGAAGAGACTGTCTTTTTCCCACTGTATATTTTTTCCTGTTTTGGTAAGATTATTTGAGCATAGAGTTGAGGGTCCATATCTGGGCTCTCTACTCTGTTCCACTGGTCTATGTGTCTGTTTTTATGCCAGTACCACTCTGTCTTGGTGATCACAGCTCTGTAGTAAAGCTTGAAATCAAGTAACATGATGCTGCCAGTTTTATTTTTGTTTTTCAACATTTCCTTAGCAATTCGGGGTCTCTTCTGATTCCATACAAATTTTAGGATTATTTGCTTCAGCTCTTTGAAAAATACTGGTGGAATTTTGATCAGAATGGCATTAAAAGTATAGATTGCTCTAGGCAGTATAGACATTTTAATAATGTTTATTCTTCCGATCCAAGAGCATGGAGTGAGTGGTCTTCCATCTTTTTGTGTCTTCTTCAGTTTCTTTCACGAGTGTTCTGTAGTTTCTCGAGTACGGATCTTTTACCTCTTTGTTTCGGTTTATTCCCAGGTATCTTATGGTTCTTGGTGCTATAGTAAATGGAATCGATTCTCTAATTTCCCTTTCTGTATTTTCATTGTTAGTGTATAAGAAAGCCACTGATTTCTGTACATTGACTTTGTATCCTGCCACATTACTGAATTGCTGTATGAGTTCTAGTAGTTTAGGGGTGGAGTCTTTTGGGTTTTCCATATAAAGAACCATGTCATCTGGGAAGAGAGAGAGTTTGACTTCTTCATTGCCAGTTTGGATACCTTATATTTCTCTTTGTTGTCTTATTGCTGTTGCTAGGACTTCTAATACTATGTTGAACAAGAGTGGTGAGAGTGGGTATCCTTGTCATGTTCCTGATCTCAACGGGAAGCCTGCAAGCTTTTTCCCATTGAGGATGATATTTGCTGTGGGTCTTTCATAGATAGATTTGATGAGGTTCAGGAATGTTCCCTCTATCTCTATACTTTGAAGCGTTTTAATCAGGAACGGATGCTGGATTTTGTCAAATGCTTTTTCTGCCTCAATTGAGAGGACCATGTGGTTCTTCTCTCTTTTATTGATTTGTTCTATCACATTGATTGATTTGTGAATGTTGAACCATCCTTGTAACCCAGGAATGAATCCCACCTGGTCATGGTGGATAATCTTTTTAATGTACTGTTGGATCCTGTTTGCTAGGATCTTGTTGAGAATCTTAGCATCCATATTCATCAGGGATATTGGTCTGAAATTCTCCTTTTTGGTAGGGTCTTTGCCTGGTTTGGGGATAATGCTAGCTTCATAAAAAGAGTCTGGGAAGTTTTCCTTCTGCTTCAATTCAATTCAATTCAGCTTCAGGAGAATAGGTGTTATTTCTTCTTTGAAAGTTTGATAGAATTCCCCAGGGAATCCATCAGGTCCTGGGCTCTTGTTTCTTGGGAGGTTTTTGATCACTGCTTCAATCTCGTTATTACTAGATATCCATCTATTCAGGTTGTCAGTTTCTTCCTGGTTCAATTTTGGGAGTTTATAGTTTTCCAGGAATGCATCCATTTCATCTAGGTTGCTTAGCTTATTGGCATATAACTGTTGATAATAACTTCTGATGATTGTTTCTACTTCCTTGGTGTTAGTTGTGATCTCTCTCTTTTCATTCATAATTTTATTAGTTTGGGTTTTCTCTCTTTTTTTTTGGATTAGTGTGGCCAATGGTTTATCGATCTTATTGATTCTTTTGAAAAACCAGCTTCTAGTTTCATTGATACATTCTACTGTATCTCTGGTTTCTACCTCATTGATCTCTGCTCTAATCTTGATTATTTCTCTTCTTATGTGTGGAGTTGGTTTGATTTGTTGTTGGTTCTCCAGGTGTAGAGACAGCTGGTGTATTCTGGATTTTTCAGTTTTTTTGAGGGAGGCTTGGATGGCTATGTATTTCCCCCTTAGGACCGCCTTTGCTGTATCCCATAGGTTTTGGACTGAAGTGTCTTCATTCTCATTGGTTTCCATGAATTGTTTAAGTTCTTCTTTGATCTCCTGGTTGATCCAAGCATTCTTAAGCATGATGATCTTTAGCTTCCAGGTATTTGAGTTCCTTCGGAACTTTTCCTTGTGATTGAGCTCCAGTTTCAAAGCATTGTGATCTGAGAATATGCAGGGAATTATCTCAGTCTTTTGGTATCGGTTGAGTCCTGATTTGTGACCCAGTCCCAGTTGCAGTTTGTATATTTCTGTTGGAAAATACAGCTCTACCCCTCCCTATCTAGACCTCTCAGTCTACCTGTCCCCCTGTGAATGCTAGGGTAAATCCAGGGCCCCATACAGAGGTGTTGTCAAGAAGAAGCTATACTTCCACAGTCATCTAGGAAGACACACAAATGGAAAAAGCCATGGTTTCATTTTCTTCTGTGCCATTCTATTAATGCCTAGATGTTTTGCTTGTTTAGTTGGGTTCTCCCCCCGTGGATAGGGTGTAGAAGGAGGACAAATAAGCAGTTTTCAATGCAGACACAGTAACAGACTTTCTGTGAACCTGGTATACAATGTTCAACTTCATGCCTTGAGATCCACTAAGACAAGCCCCCCACCTTTGAGACCAGTAGAAGGTGACCATGGTGGAGCACTATGTGACCAGTGCCACCCAACATGACTTGCCTGAAGGGGGCTAGATATCTGTAAGACAGGAAATTTCCCAGGTGTTTGAGGGGTGGCTTATACTACTCAATGGTTGTATAAGATTTACATCTTTGAAAGAAGAATAACTTTATCATACTATAGTTACAAAATTAAAGTTACTGCACATCAGCACCAAGGGCCAATAAGATGTTATTTTAAGTACACATTTTATATCATGTGTGTGTCTGGCAATGGCCTCAGCAATCAGGAATGGACCAAAATAAAGGTAATTTCATGTAAAATGTTTAAAAGTGACCCTAATTAAATTTCTTTGCTATGGCTCATAGCAGCTGCTAATTATCTGGGGATCTTAAGGTGTACTTCAGTGTGCTCTGAACCGAAAATTCCTCCTGTAAAAAAAGAACAGATCATTCTGAATCTGCACAAAGTAATTACGAAGTAATCAGAATTTAGGTGGGATTTGAGGTGGTCAGTGAGTGAGAAGTAGCAATTAGACTCCTTATAGGATGCAGTGATGATGACATTCATGGTCTAAGAGCTAGTCAGCTGAGCCCTCAGACCCTGAGGAAAGGGCCTAAGGGGAGAAGAAAGGACTGGGGAGAACGGGGGACTGGGCAGGAAAAAACCAGAATGTACTTCCATCCTATGTTCTGAACCCGTGGAAAGATAGAGGAATCCAGCAGGCAGAGATAAAGTCGGCTTTTGTCACTGACAGAGCTTTTGAGACTATGCCTTGATTCACAATAACTCTCTACACCTGAACCCCAGGTGCTACAGTGAGAATGTTTGTGTCTCCTCCGAATTCATATGTCGAAGCCCCAAACCCCAATGTGATGGTACTGGAAGTGGGGGCTTTGGGTGCTTAGATCGTGAGGGTGGAGCCCTAGTGATGGGAATAGTGCCCTCACAAAATCGACTCTTCCATCAGGTGAGCTTACAGCAAGAAGACAGATATTTATGAACCAGGAGCAAGCGTTTACCAGACACAGACCCTGACCAGATTGGGCACCTGGGTCTAGAACTTCCAGCCTTCCAGAATGGCAAGATATAAATTTCTTTTGTCCAGAAGACATGCAATCTGTGGTATTTTGCTATAGCCATGTGAACAGATAAAGACCAAGGTTAGACAGGCTTGCCCACCATTTATAGGCGGTGCTGGACAAGCAGAACTTAGAACCCTAAGGAGAAGAGAAAAGAGAACAAAGCAGTAAAGGCAGGTTGCCCTCTGCAGGAAAGAAGGTGAGTTTCTCCTCAAATCGTGCATTAATTTATTTCTCCTAATCTGGGGACAATAAGAGGTGCCAGTGAGAGAACGGGATTCTTTTTCTTTTTCTTTCTTAAAATTAGAGAATAATTAACACAGTGTTACATTAGTTTTGGTGTACAATATAATGATTCAGTAATTCTGTACATTACTCAGTGCTCATCAAGATAATTTAATCTTAATCCCCTTTATTTCGCCCATGCCCCCACCCACCTCACCTCTGGTAATCACCAGTTCTCTGTACTTAAGTGTTTATGTGTTTGTTGCTTGGTTTCTTTCTTTGTTTATTCATTTGTTTTATTTCTTAAATCCCACATACCCATGAAATCAGATGGTACTTGTCTTTCTCTGACTTACTTCTCTTAGCATCATACTGTAGGTCCATCCATGCTATTGCAAATTCCTTTTCATGGCTGACTAATATTCCACATCTTCTTTATTCATTCATCTATCAATAGACACTTGGGTTGCTTTCATATCTTGGGTAAAAAATATAGGGCCCTGTACATGTATCTTTTTGAATTCTTGTTTTTTGTTGTCTTTGAGTAAATACCAAGTAGTGGAATGTTGCATCATATGGTATTTCTAGTTTTAATTTTTTGAGGAATCTCCATACTGTTTTTAGTAGCAGGTGCACCAATTTGTATTCCTACAAACAGTACTGAGGGGTTTGTTTTTCCTCCACATCCTCACCAACACTTGTTAATTATTGTCTTTTTTATTTTAGCCATTCTGAAAGATGTAAGGTGACATATCATGGTGGTTTTGATTTGCATTTCTCTGACGATGAGTGATGTTGAGGATCTTTTCATGTGTCTGTTTGCCATCTCTATCCCTTCTTTGGAAAAAATTCTATTTAGCTCCTCTGCCCTTTTATTAATTGTATTATTTGCTTTATTGGTATTGAGGTGCCTAAGTTCTTTATATATTTTGGATATGAAGTGCTTATTTGGATGTATCATTTGCAAATATCTTCTCCCATTTTACTAGGTTGCCTTGTTGTTTTGTTGATGGTTTCCTTGGCTGTGAAAAAGCTCTTTTTGGGGGGGGGGGTCTCAATAATTTAAATCTGTTTTGTCTCAATAATTTAAATCTGTTTTTGTTTCTCTTGACTGAGAAAACATATCCATAAATATGTTGCTAAGGTTGATGTCCAAGATGTGACTGCTTAAATTTTCTTTTAGGAATTTTATGATTTCAGGTCCCACAATTAGGTCTCCAATCCATTTTGAGTTTATTTTTGTGTATGGTTTAAGAGAGTAGTTTCATTCTTTTGCATGTAGATATCCACTCTTCTCAGCAACATTTATTGAAAAGACCTTCTTTTCCTTTGTGTATTCTCCTTTATCTTAGATTAATTGACCAGGTAAGTGTGATTTTAATTTTTCGGTTCTGTTGATCTATGTGTCCATTAGTGTGCTAGTACCATACTGTTTTGATTACTACAGCTTTGTAATTTATCTTTTTTTCCAAGTTTTATAGTATATCTGTTTTTTGTTTTAAAGATTTTCTTTATTTTAGAGAGAGGCACATGCAGGGGGGTTAGAGAAGGGGAAGTAAGGTGGGAGAGAGAGTCCCAAGCTGACTCCACATTGAGCACAGAGCCTGACTCAGGGTTGATGCCACAACCCAGAGATCGTGACCCGAGCCAAAACCAAGGTGTGGGCATCCAACCAACTGTGCCTTCCAGGCACCCCTTTTGTAGTGTATGTTAAAATCTGGGATCATGATTCCTTTAGCTATGTTCTTCTTTCTCAAAATTGCTTTGGCTCTTTAGGGTCTTTGGTTGTTCCATACAAATTTTAGTAGTATTTGTTCTAGTTTTGTGAAAAATGTTGTATTTTGATAGAGATTGTATTAAATCTGTAGGGTACATTGGGTGGTATGAACATTTTAACAATATTCCTTCTTCTAATCCATAAGCATGGAATATCTTTTCATTTTTGTCTTTTCTTTCATCAGTTTTATAGTTTTCAGAGTTCAGGTTTTTACGTCCTTGGTTAAATTTATTTCTAGGTATTTTATTCTTTGTGGTGCAATTTTAGTGGAGGATTGTTTTCTTAATTTCTCTCTCTGCTATTTCATTATTAATATGTAGAAATACAACAGATTTATGTATATTAATTTATATTCTGTAACTTTACTGAATTCATTTATCAGTTCTAGTACTTTTTAAGATTTCTATATATAGAATCGCATTATTTCCAAATAGTGAAAAATTTTACTTCTTCCTTAGCAATTTGGATGTGTTTTATTTCTTGTCTGATGGCTGTAACTAGGGCTTCCAGTATTATGTTAAATAAAAGTGGTAACATGGACATCCTTATTTTGTTCTTGGTCTTAGAAAAAAAGCTTTCAGTTTTCCCCATTAAGGATGATGTTAGCTGTGGGTTTTTCATACCTTTTCTTTTTTGTGTTTAGGTATGTTCCCTCTAGACCTATGTTTTTGAGGGTTTTTATCATGAATGGATGTTGTACTTGGTCAAATGTATTCTCTGCATCTATTGAAATGATCATATGGTTTTTATCCTTTGTCTAGTTAAGGTGGTGTATCATGCTGATTGATTTGCAAATGTTGAACCACCCTTGTATTCCTGGACTAAATCCTACTTGATCGTGTTGGCTTTTTAAAATGTGTTATTCAGGGCACCTGGGTGGCTCAGTGGGTTAAGCCGTTGCCTTCGGCTCGGGTCATGATCTCAGGGTTGTGGGATAGAGTCCCTAATCTGGCTCTCCACTTGGCGGGGAGCCTGCTTCCTCCTCTCTCTCTCTCTCTGCCTACTTGTGATCTCTCTCTGTCAAATAAATAAAAATAAAATAAAATAAATAAAATGTGTTATTCAATGTGGTTTGCTAATATTTTGCTGAGGATTTTTGCATGTATGTTCATCAACAATATTGCCCTGTAGTTCTCTTCTTTTGTAGTGTCTTTGTCTGGTTTTGGTATCAAGGTAATGTTAGCCCTGTAGAATAAATTTGGACACTTACCTTTCTCATCTATTTTTTGGAATAGTTTGAGAAGAATAGGTATTAACTGTTTTTAAATGTTTGGTGAATTCACTTGTAAAAGATCTGTTTTGTTTTGGGGGGTTCATTACTGGATTAAGTATCATTGGTCATAATGGGTCTGCTCAAATTTTGAATTGCTTTCTAATGCAGTTTTGTAAGGTATGTGTTTCTAGTAATTTCTCCATTTCTTTTATGTTGTCCAATTTGTTGGGTTGTAATTTTTCACAATTTCATATTTGCATTTCTCTGATGTCAGTTATTTCCCCTACTTCATTCCTGACTTTAATTCTGTCTCTTTTTAGTCTGGCTAAATATTGATCAATTTTTTTGTCTTTCCTGACTTTAATTCTGTCTCTTTTTAGTCTGGCTAAATATTGATCAATTTTTTTGTCTTTTCAAAGAGAAAACTCTTGTTTTCATTGATCTGTTCTTTTCTTTCTGTTAGTTTGTTTTAGTGTCTGTTTCATTTATTGCTTCTTTAATTTGCATTTTCTTTCTTCTCCTGGCTTTGGGCTTTGTTTATTCCCTTTCTTTCTCCTTTAGGTGTAAATTTAGGTTGTTTCATATTTTTTCTTTTTTTTTCATATTTCACTTTTTTCATTTTTATTTTCATATTTTTCATTTGTTTTTGTTTTTGATATATATATATATAGACCTGTACTGCTATAATCTGCTTTCTTAAAAATTGCTTTTGCCTGCATCCCAAAGAATTTGAACTGTTGTGTTTCCATTTTGATTTGTCTTCATGTTTTTTAATTTCCTTTTTGATTTCTTCATTGATCCATTCATTGTTTAGTAGCATGTTGTTTAGCCTCTGTGTATTTTTCTTTCCAGATATTTTTCTTATGAGTTTCATACAACTGTGGTGAGAAAAGATTAGTGATATAATTTCAATCTTTTTTAGTTTATTGAGACTTATTATGTGGCTTAATATGGTATTAATCTGTTCTGGGTAATGTTCATGTGCCCTTGAAAAGAATGTATATGTTCTGTCTACTGTTTTTAGATGAAATGGTCTGAATACACCTGTTAAGCACATCTGGACTGATGTGTCATTCAAAGCCACTGCTTGCTTGTTTATTTTCTGTCCATTTGATGATCTATCCATTTATTTAGGTTGGGGTGTCCCAAGTCCTCTCCTGTTGTATTTCTTCCTTTGTGTCTGTTAATAATTGCTTATATATTTAGGTGCTCCTATGCTGGGTACATAAACATTTACAATTGTTAT
This sequence comes from Mustela erminea, assembly GCF_009829155.1. Taxonomy (NCBI): domain Eukaryota; kingdom Metazoa; phylum Chordata; class Mammalia; order Carnivora; family Mustelidae; genus Mustela; species Mustela erminea. The sequence continues at coordinate 13,264,385 of NC_045634.1, forward strand.
ATCTTCTTTTTGGATTGTTCCCTTTATCATTATGTAATGTCCTTCTTCGGCTTTTATTACAGTCTTTGCTCTAAAATCTATTCCATCCAGTATAAGCATTGCTACCACAGCTTTTTTTTCACTTCCATTTGCATGAACACTTTTCCACCCCTTCAGTTTCAATCAGCATGTGTCTTTAGGTCTGAAGTCATTCTCTTATAGGCAGCATATAGATAGGTCTTGCTGTTTGATCCATTGAGTCACCCTATGTCTTTTGTATGGAGCATTTAGTCCATTTATACTTAAAGTAACTATGATAGGTTTGTTCTTGTATTATTGTTTTTAGTTATTCTCTGTTCTTTTTTCTTCTATTGTTCTCTTGTAGCTTGATAGCTTTTTTGGTGTTATGCTTGCATACATTTTTCTTTACTTTTTGTATACATATGATAGGTTTTTGATTTGGGGTTATCATAGATTCATATATAACATTTAATGTGTGTAACACTTAAGTTGGTAGATGCTTAAGTTTGAATCCATTCTAAAAGCACTAAATTTTTATTCCTCTCTTCACACTTATGTACATAAAGCAATACTTTACATTCTTTAATTTTGTAAATCCTTTGACTTTTAAGTAGATATAATTCATTTTGCTGCTCTTGTGCTTCAGCCTCCGTGGTGGTTTTATAACTGATTAATCTACAACTTTTATTATAGGTTTACATTTACCTGTGAATTTTTTTTACTGTCTTTTCTTTCCACTCAGAGAATTTTCCTTTCACATTTCTTGTAAGGCCAGTTTAGTGGTGTCTTTAACTTCTGTTTGTCTGGGACACTCAGTCTCTCCTTCTATTCTGCATGCTAACCTTCCTAAGTTTAGCTTCTTGGTTGTGGGTTTTTTCCTTTCAGCTCTTTGACTATATCATGCCACTCTCTTCTGACCTGTAAAATTTCTGCTGAAAAACCAGCTGATAGCCTTATGAAGTTTCCTTTCTATGCATTTTATTTTCTGCTGCTGCTTTAAAATTTCTCTCTTTATCACTGCCTCTTTCCATTTTAATTATTCTGTTTCTTGGTGTGGATTTTCTTGAATTAATTTTGTTTAGGGGCTCTCTGTGCTTCCTGGACCTAGAAGTCTGTTTCCTTCCTCAAATGAGGGAAGTTTTCAGCTATTATTTCAAATAAATTTTCTGCCACCTTCTTTCTCTCTTCTCCTGTTTGGATCTCCATAATGGGAATGCTATTACACTTTAATATGCCAGAGATCCTTTAACCTATTCTTATGTTTTATTCTTCTTCCTTTTTGCTATTTAGCTTGGTTGCTTTCTTTCTTTCTTTTAAAATTATTTATTTATTTGACAGACAAAGATCACAAGTAGGCAGAGAGAGAGAGAGGAGGCAGGCTTCCCACTGAGCAGAGAGCCCGATGCGGGGCTCAGTCCCAGGACCCTGGGATCATGACCTGGGCCGAAGGCAGAGGCTTAACCCACTGAGCCACCCAGGCTCCCCGAGCTTGGTTGCTTTCTATTACTCTGTCTTCCAGATCATTGATTCATGCTTTTGTCTCCTCTAATCTCCTATTGATTCCCATTAGTGTATTTTTAATTTTAATTACTGAGGTTTTTCTTTTTCTCCATTGGTTTCTTTTTATATTTTCTCTCATTGTTGAAATTTTAAGATCTTCAACTCCTTTTTCTAGCCCAGTGAGTATCTTTATGACCATTACCTTTAATTTTTTATTAGTCATATTGCTTATTTCTACTTCATTTACCTTTTTTCTTTTTTCTTTTCTTTTTCCCTATGGTTTTGTCCTGTTTTTTTATTTGAGACATATTTCCCTGTCTCCTCATTTTGTCTGACTTTCTATGTTTCTGTATATTAAGGAAGTCAACTGTATCTCCTTATTTTGAAAGTGCCTTTTGAAGAAGAGATCCTGTGGTGCTTTGTAGAACAGTGCCTCTTTTCTTTCCCAGAACGGGACATTTCAGGGTTTCACCAGTGTGAATTGTGTGTGCCCTACTGTTGTGAGCTGTGTTTGCCTTCAGTGCAGTCAGCTGCAATGGCCCACTTTGTTTGTTGTGGTTACACTGGACAGGGTTTTGTCCTGTGATGTAAAGGGGCCAGTGTGAGGCCCCTACAGGCTTATGGCTAGGTGGGTGTCAGCGGTCAGGTCAGATGCCTGCCCTCAGCCCATATGCCAGGGCTGCTGTCACATTGAACTACAGGGAATTCTCCCTGCATGTTGTCCCTTTAAAGGTTTTTGTTGATGATTTTGTTAATGATTAGTAGGACTGAAGCCCTACTAATTGGCAAGATGCTATCTGTGCTAGTGGCTATAAGTTTTGGCTGCTGGGACTACAGGTGTACTAGGGTATGTGGTTATCTTACCCTTTCTCCAGGACAAGAGTTGCTTTGGAATGGCACTTGCCCTGCTGAGGCTGCTTGCAGAGTATGTCAGGGCAGGAGCTGTTTTGGAAAGTCTCCTTTAGACTGGGGTGACTTAGAGGGGCGGATCCATAGTAGAACATAAGAGCAGGGTATACAGTGCTAGCAGGGTAGGTGGAGACTATTTGTGCTGGGTCTGTAAGTGTCCTGTTACCTAGGTGGGAGGTGGGGAGAGAGGGAATGGCACTTGCCAGATCTTTTGTCCTTGGAAATCTCTCTTAAAAAAATCCCTGCCCCTCTAGTGTACATCGTGAACTTAGTAAATAAGTCTCCCTCACATTATACCCCAGAGGTTTCTCAAACTGTTGCTTCTATGCTCTATTTTGGTTATTTATTATAGTGGTTCTTTAAGGATGGGGACTGTTTTCTGTTGCCCTCCTGCTTTCCTGACCTAAGATGGTTAAAGTACCTAGAGTTAAGTCTCCCTGACTATAAAAACTCATGAAGTTAAGCTCCACTGATTTTCAAAGATGTATGTTTAGAGACGCATCTTCCCAGTGTAGGATGGGGTGCCTGATGTGGGGTATGATCTTCTCATTTCTATATAATTGTGGTGTCCCTGGAGCACTGGATGTGGTGCATAAACAATGAATTCTGGAACACTGAAAAGAAATTTTAAAAAATTGCGTTTCTATATTCATTTGTAATAAAATGAATATATACTATTGAATGAGTTCATTTTGTGTTTGTCTGGGACTTGGTCTCTCCTTCTATTCTGCATGCTAACCTTCCTATGTTTAGCTTCTTGGTTGTGGGTTTTTTCCTTTCAGCTCTTTGAATATATCTTGCCACCTATTGAAATGAGTGTATACTACAGAGAATATACAATACTGAGCTTAAACTGAAAAAAATATCGTGCTGTCCCTCTTGTTTGTGGTTAGTCTTGCCAGGGGTTTGGTTCCTGACTTCCAATACTAATTATCCACCCATTCTACCCTTTAGTGTGGCCACCTCTCCATGATTAACTGTGGAGAGTGTGTTCTGCTAGTCTTCAGGGTGATTTTCCAAGTGTGTTTCACCAGTGTGACTGTAATCTCAGTGTATCCGTGGAATGAAGTGAGTTGAGGGTCCTCATTCTCTGCCATCTTCCCAAAAGTCTGAAAACAGGATTCATTAGGGGAATTCTATCCCTATGGAAACCAAAATATTGGGGAAGAAGTGAGTCTCCTCTGGGCTTCCTCAAGAGTTCTTTAAGATTCTTAGAGTAATAGGTTTCAATTTAGGATAACCCAAGTAACATCATAATAGAATTACAGTCACCTGTAAAGACATTATTTCAGTTATTCTCAAAATTTTGCAGTACGTTGGCATCATTGTCTATGACCATAATGACCCCAGGTATTTGGGTTTTCTTCCAGACTTAGTGGATCAGATCGGCCAGCAGGACACCCAGTCACTTAGAAACCCAGCCCATAATACCCAAAGCTTTATGTCCCCATCACTGCACTCTAGGAATGCATAATTAAGCTAGACACTGACCCTGCCACAGGCCTCAATAAGAGGCAAATAGGTTCTAGGCAAATAGGCAAATAAATTACTACACAGTGGGATGCTGTGACAGGGTTGTGTAAAATACACAAGAAAATCGGGTGGCTACAGTTTAATAGGTGCTTTGTTTCAGTATCCATTATTTCCAGTCTGGAGGATCCTGGAAGGACTGTATTGATTAAGGGGCTCATTGACTTTATGGATGTTAGTTGTGTTCAACCAGTAAGGAACCCCAGCAGGAGATGAAGGAAGGAGGTTAGATATTCTTCCCTTGGCTTACTCCACAGCTATAGCAGTGGCTCTCACCAGAGGCTATGGCTCCTAATAGCAGGACTCTACAGTTGGCAGTACTGGTCTTTCTTCTTGCCCTATCAGGACTAGGAATTATAAGGGCCCCCTACTACCTGGGATATTGAGCTACACACCCTGCCCATATCTATATAAATGATTTCTTTATTAAGCTCTCCTCAAATTACCTGATTCATGTATGCCAACTGTTTCAAGATTTGCACAAGAGTCAAGAGCTTTGAAGAAAATTCTGGAATCAGTAATGGAGAGGTGTTAGGAAATGTTGCATCACGAATGTTCTTGATGGCACAGAAACTGAAACCATGCAGAACATCATGGACATTGTGAATTTCAGTTAGTAGTGGATTCAAAGGAATGGTCTCTGAACATCAAGAATTTCTGGAAATAATAAACCATATGTTTCATTGATGTATTTCTCTTTTGAAAGCCTAGTAGTGATATATGATTTTTTAAAATCTTTGTTTTACTAAGTCTACCTATTTCATTAAGTACAGAATAAAAATCTTAAGTCACAAGAAAGTATTGAATCACAATTTAATTGGAGGATACATTCTTTTTTAATGAAACATAAAACAATAGTGAATCATAAAATCAATGACATTTTAGATTGAATAAAACATTATAATGGTTTTGGTGTGAATCCTACCTAGTCTGATGTGAAAATGGTGTTCTCTGCTTTCTTTTGGAACCAGATTGTACACTGTTCCTTCATTTCCACCATTTCAGAATTACTTTTTTTTTTTTTTTTTAAAGATTTATTCATTTGAGAAAGAGCATGAGCAGGGGTAAGAAGGAGAGGGAGAAGCAGACTCCCTACTAAGGAAGGAGCCTGATGTGCAACTCAATGCCAGGATCCCGGGATCATGACCGGAGTGAAAAGCAGATGCTTAACTGACTAAGCCACCCACGGGCCCCAAGAATTACTTTATTGTAAATGTGTCTCAAAATAGCTTATGGTTTTGTGTTATGACCACATTGTTTAAGTCTTACTTTCACCAATACATACATTTAGTGATGATAACAAATCCTTTTGTCATACTTTCCTTTGTCATCTCTTGGATCACTGAAATTCACTCCCAGTAGTTTCTTAAAGAATTCCTAAGAACAACATTTCCTACATTACTGCCGTCTTACATTTAGGGATGTTTTGCTAACATTTTGGCACTGAAGGACAATTTGCCTTATGCTTTCTTCTTTTCAGTATCTTGTAGGTGTTGCTTTGCTGTCTTTAGTTGAATTTTGTCTGGGAAAGCAGAGGCCAGTCTTTTACCCTCCTTACAAATAGCTCTTTATTATTATTATTATTACTTTAGCTTTGCTGTCCTCCAGTTCTTTAAAGTACAGTCATTTTCCTAGAATACATTTTGGTGTTAGCCATTCCAGTTTGATCTTCCCTAACACACAGTATACTTTTTCACATAGTTATTTTGTGTCTGCTTTTAATTTCAGAACAAATTCTTAAAATTTAATTATTTTATTCAGTTTTGTTTTCTTCGAGGTTCCAGTTCTTTATTAGAATTCTTTTATCTGCTTTGTGTATCCTTTCTTCTGATCCTTTAGATTCTTTCTTTGTCCTCATTTCATGTACTTTTCTCATCTGTCATCTTTATTCATTAGCTGCACTGTCTTTAATTTCTGTTCTTCCTTGTGCTCCTTCCAATTTCATTTTCTTTTTAAAAAATCTGTGTTCTTCAAGCTCATATTTTATTTACTGTTGCTTAATCATTCATTTCTCAAGTTGCCCAATTTCTGAATTGTGACCCCCCTCCACAGAGCTTATTTAATAAGATTTTTTAAACTACAGGAAAGTATTCAGTCACTCTTTTTGCCTGCACCACATTTTTCTGGTCAGTGTTCTTTCTCTGTAAATTTTACTGTTTGTTTCTTTCTTTCAAAAATTTTCTTACAGTATTTTGTATCAATGATTTCCCAGTTCCTAGTTGTTGTTTTCTGTCCCCACCTCCAATCATTAAATGAGTTTGAGTTTGTGGAAATTTTTCGTGTAAGAGAAGAGTCAGGGGAACCTTACATATTTTTAATATAAAAGATTCTGTCCTCTGCTACCGCGGAGACAGATAGCTTCCTTCAAGTGTATCTGACCAGTTGTTACATTTCTTCTTTTGTAGTTCATTTCCTCCACCTCTTTGAAACAAACCAATTCAAGAAGCCTTCTGTCTCCTACCCTGATTTCTCCACAAATTGTTACTAACAAGGAGCACAGTCCTATGTCTTAGTTGAGGGAATCATTTTCAGAAAGTATACTTTCAGCCGTTTCCTGAGCTCTGCCCACTGGGTCACCTGTAATTCCTCATGCTTTCCCTCTTCAAGTTTGCTGCCTGTTCAGCTCCTTTTTTTTTTTTTTTTTCCCCTCTCCACATTTTGTACATGTGTTTTAGATTGTAAGGATTGCATCTAGTTTTGTTCAAAATGGAGGTTTTTCTTTTATGATTTCTAGGAAGAGAAGAGGAAAGATAATGATTTCTGCAGCAATGCTCATGCCAAAAATCTACTTAGAAATGTTTGAATTTGTATTAAATTTGTGTACATATATTAGGGTGACATTCAGTTTAATGAAATGTTAAATCATAGGGTAGAAGATGACTGTATCTTTGCCCTAAAAGCCAAACTATTATTTGTAGAAACAGCAAAATCCATAGACATTTTCAATTTCATTTGATAACCAGTCTAGAATCTACTACCTATTAAATAATATTTGGGGGGCCCTACCCTCCCCATCTCCACAAATTTCTCCAGTCTTTGCTTTTGCTTCAGGGACTGGCACCCTCTTCTGAGGGCCAGCCTTCATTTGTGGCTGCCTGCCTCTGCTTAAAACACCTTTACGCTCACAGAAAAGGATCTTCACTAAGCACAAAATGGCCACACTCTCAACATACACACATACACTAAAGAGAATACCCAGAAAGTGACAAACTAAGCACGGGGCGGGGGAAAAAGAAAAGAAAAAAAAAATATATATATATATATATGTGTGTGTGTGTGTATGTGTATGTATATGCTCTGATTTCACCTTCAATTTGCTGTTGTGTAGGGAAGATAAGCATTTGTTTCATTGTGAAGTTGAAATGGCATCTAATAAGCATGAAAGAAAATTAAGGCTTCATAAAAGCTGTGATGATTTCTCTTCCAAAAAGGACTTTGGCTGCATTGCTATTTACCTGAACATAATGTCCTTCTAAGTAAGAGATGACATCTAAGCATTTGAGGTTTGTTCTGACCTCCTGCCCTGTGATTTAGGTGTTTACTTGTGATACTTTCTGTATTCATCAAATCATGGCTGAATTTTCTGTGAATGAGGGGTTTAACTATCCTGCTTTCTTCTCCTGCCACCCATTCTTTGCCTTCTAGAGCACAGCCTAATTTGTAGGATAGAAGGATAAAACAGGTGGACGATGAGTCAATAATTTGAATTCAGATAACTAGGTGATTAGTATTATATAGAAGGATCCTTCAAAAAAGCTGAGTTTTTTTTACTTCTATCCACATATATATAGACTTGAGATGTGATTTTTCTGCATGGGTATGGTTGTACTTTAGTACTAAAAACTTCATTTAGACTTTCATTCCACCTGAGAAATACTTTGACAAGGAAATGTTATTGCAAAAGATGCTGTAGCGTGGAGCATTTTTTTAAAGTCAAAACTTAATAAAAAACATTGTGTACAGGCAGTGAGTAGCTGGCTCAACAAATTTTTGGTTTCAGAAACAGTGTTTCACGCAAGTAACCTCAAAAATAGCAAGTTTTATCATAAAGGTATATAAGGATTGGAAGCTGTTGTTTCCAACTCTCTCCCCCTCTCTCAGGAGCCACGTAATCCCTTGAAAAGTGTATCTATAACTGCTCTTTCCTTTCTCAGCTGGCTTTACACTGGCCTCTACTTGTACCTGTGCCCCACGTCATCATAGCTAACTGGCCATCTTACCAATTTCTCGATTTCAGGTTACTGGAAGTAGAATGTGATTTTCCTAGTTTACGGGTTCAAGGTGGCTTTGCATCCCTAGGAAACCTATAAATTTGCTGCCTGTGGCAGAATACAGAGGGTTTGAAATTCTTTTCTACTACTGCTGAAAGATGAGTCTAATTTAACTCCCTATAAAAATGGCCTTGCCAAAAAAACAAAAATTAAAAAAAAAAATAACAATGGCCTTGCCATAGTGATCTGTTTGATAGATAGAGTATAGTAGAAGTGGCCTGGGAGAAGGGCTTCCAAAGTTGGTGAGAAGAAAGAAGCCTTCTACGTTGGCCTCTGGTAGAACAGCCTCTCCTGTAGCCTTGATCTGCTGTGTTAACCGCCTTGATTGAATGACACGCACAAAGGCTTTAAGTTTACACTAAAAGAGGGAAGGGCCCTGCTGAGTCCAGCCTTTCAGTGTCCCCACCAAGGTACCAGCCATGTGAGAGAAGCCATCTTGGACCCTCCAGACTCTCCCAGCTGACTCATACCACATGTTTTTAGCCAATGGTCTGGGCAGCAGAATCACTCACATGAGCACTGCCTGCCTAAATTCCTGACCACAGTTAGGGTGTTGAATAAAACGGCTATTGTTTTAAGCTACTAAATTTAAAGGTAGTTTGTTATATGCAGCAATAAATAATTGAGATACTTCTGCTTCCATCAGCTGTAACTCAAATGGAAACAGCAAGCTAAGTCTATCCCAACAAGGCCAGTGGGTAGCAATTTCCTTGCACAAAAAAAAGTTAAAAAAAAAAAAAAAAGTATGTCATTAGGAGTTTTAATTGAAATCCTTAGGTTAATTGCTGCCCTTAATTTCCCTTGAGGCTTTAGCAGGGAGGAACAGGATTAAGTTACAGCTAGACTCTGATGGGATTTAGATTAATAAGATGAAGGGACATCTAGATGAAAGTATTGACGTCACTAGCCGGGTTGCAACTTAATCATGGTAAAAAGAGGATAATCGTAGTTGAAAAAGATACACATTTGGTTGACAGAATGATAATTATATCTAAAACTTAAGGCCTCTGTGGTCAGTCCCTTTCATGAACATCCAAAGAAGAGAAACAACACATTTTAATAATGTCTCAGTATTTTTTGAAGCTTGTCCTAAATGCATTTTGCAGATACTCATTTGAAATGAAAGATATGCGTGTGACAAAGTTATGAATGGATATTTTTGGAGAAAAAAGCCTAAAGCTTCAAAATCAGTTACATAGTCATTATTAACTGAGAATTTCTCACAATCCGTGGCAGTTACAGAAAGACAACTATTTTCCCCCAAACCGCACAAGTTTCAGCCTCCTGTGTACTTATTTCTCTAGAAATTACCACAGGCACCTCTGTAGTGTGCTTATCATCAGGGACATTCAGACTCGCTCTAAGATAGCTGGCTCTTGTTAAAGACAAAAACCTTATCACCAAGAAATTTCTGTGACTTGTTAAAAATCAATAAAATAAAGGGATGGGGTGCCTGGGTGGCTCAGAGGGTTAAGTCTCTGCCTTCGGCTCAGGTCATGATCTCAGGGTCCTGGGATCGAGCCCTACATTGGGGGGAGTCTCTGCTTAGCAGGGAGTCTGCTTCCCCCTCTCTCTCTGCCTGCCTTTCCACCTACTTGTGATCTCCCGTGTCAAATAAATAAAATCTTAAAAAAAAAATATATATAGAGATCGAAGAGAAGAAGAACAGCAATTCTGGAAACAGAAAAACAACCACTTTCTGAAAGGTAGGACCGGCAGAGAAGTGAATCCAAAGCGACGGGAAGATAGACCCCGGGGGGAGGGGCCGGCTCCAGGCAAGCGGCGGAGCAACGGCGCACAAAATCAGGACTTTTAAAAGTCTGTTCCGCTGAGGGACATCGCTCCAGAGGCTAAACCGGGGCGAAGCCCACGCGGGTTCAGCGTGGCCTCAGGTCCCGCAGGGTCACAGAAGGATCAGGGGTGTCTGAGTGTCGCAGACCTTGCGGGTATTGGAACGGGAAAGCCGGCTACAGAGACAGAGCCGACAGTAAGCTCACAGCTCGGTGTTACCTTGAACTGGTCGCAGGCTCGGAGAGCTCGGAGAGCGGCCGGAGGTCAGGGAGACGGGAGTAACTGGGCGCTGTTCTCTGAGGGGGCACTGAGGAGTGCGGCCCTGGGCTCTCGGCTCCTCCGGGCCGGAGACCAGGAGGCCGCCATTTGTATTCCCATCCTCCGGAACTCTACGGAAAGCGCTCAGGGAACAAAAGCTCCTGAAAGCAAACCCGAGCGGATTACTCACCCCGGCCCCGGGTAAGGGCGGTGTAATTCCGCCTGGGGCAAAGACACTTGAGAATCACTACACCAGGCCCCTCCCCCAGAAGATCAACAAGAAATCCAGCCAAGACCAAGTTCACCTACCAAGGAGTGCGGTTTCAATACCAAGGAGAGCAGCAGAATTCCAGAGGAGGAGAAAGCCAAACACGGAACTCATGGCTTTTTCCCTGTGATTTTTTTTTTAGTCTTGCAGTTAATTCAATTTTTTTCTTTTTCATTTTTTTGTTTTTTTCTTTTCTCGCCTTCGGGTAAATTTTTTTTTTTTAACTGTTACCTTTTTCTTTTTTAACGATTTTTTACTAGTTTATCTAATATATATATTTTTTCTTTTTTACATTTTTCTCAGGTGTTTTCCTTTTTTTTTTAAAATTCTTTTCTTTTCTTTTTTCTTTTTTTTTTTCTTTCTTTTATCTTTTTTTTTCTTTCTTCCTTTTTGAACCTCTTTTTATCCCCTTTCTCCCCCCTCACGATTTTGGATCTCTTCTAATTTGGTTAAAGCATTTTTTCCTGGGGTTGTTGCCACCCTTTTAGTATTTTACTTGCCCCTTCATATACTCTTATCTGGACAAAATGACAAGACGGAAAAATTCAACACAAAAAAAAGAACAAGAGGCAGTACCGAAGGCTAGGGACCTAATCAATACAGACGTTGGTAATATGTCAGATCTAGAGTTCAGAATGACAATTCTCAAGGTTCTAGCCGGGCTTGAAAAAGGCATGGAAGATATTAGAGAAACCCTCTCGAGAGATATAAAAGCCCTTTCTGGAGAAATAAAAGAACTAAAATCTAACCAAGTTGAAATCAAAAAAGCTATTAATGAAGTGCAATCAAAAATGGAGGCTCTCACTGCTAGGATAAATGAGGCAGAAGAAAGAATTAGTGATATAGAAGACCAAATGACAGAGAATAAAGAAGCTGAGCAAAAGAGGGACAAACAGCTACTGGACCACGAGGGGAGAATTCGAGAGATAAGTGACACCATAAGACGAAACAATATTAGAATAATTGGGATTCCAGAAGAAGAAGAAAGAGAGAGGGGAGCAGAAGGTATACTGGAGAGAATTATTGGGGAGAATTTCCCCAATATGGCAAAGGGATCGAGCATCAAAATTCAGGAGGTTCAGAGAACGCCCCTCAAAATCAATAGGAATAGGCCCACACCCCGTCACCTAATAGTAAAATTTACAAGTCTCAGTGACAAAGAGAAAATCCTGAAAGCAGCCCGGGAAAAGAAGTCTGTAACATACAATGGTAAAAATATTAGATTGGCAGCTGACTTATCCACAGAGACCTGGCAGGCCAGAAAGAGCTGGCATGATATTTTCAGAGCACTAAACGAGAAAAACATGCAGCCAAGAATACTATATCCAGCTAGGCTATCATTGAAAATAGAAGGAGAGATTAAAAGCTTCCAGGACAAACAAAAACTGAAAGAATTTGCAAATACCAAACCAGCTCTACAGGAAATATTGAAAGGGGTCCTCTAAGCAAAGAGAGAGCCTACAAGTGGTAGATCAGAAAGGAACAGAGACCATATACAGTAACAGTCAACTTACAGGCAATACAATGGCACTAAATTCATATCTCTCAATAGTTACCCTGAATGTTAATGGGCTAAATGCCCCTGTCAAAAGACACAGGGTATCAGAATGGATAAAAAAACAAAACCCATCTATATGTTGCCTCCAAGAAACTCATTTTAAGCCCGAAGACACCTCCAGATTTAAAGTGAGGGGGTGGAAAAGAATTTACCATGCTAATGGACATCAGAAGAAAGCAGGAGTGGCAATCCTTATATCAGATCAATTAGATTTTAAGCCAAAGACTATAATAAGAGATGAGGAAGGACACTATATCATACTCAAAGGGTCTGTCCAACAAGAAGATTTAACAATTTTAAATATCTATGCCCCCAACATGGGAGCAGCCAACTATATAAACCAATTAATAACAAAATCAAAGAAACACATCAACAATAATACAATAATAGTAGGGGACTTTAACACTCCCCTCACTGAAATGGACAGATCATCCAAGCAAAAGATCAGCAAGGAAATAAAGGCCTTAAACGACACACTGGACCAGATGGATATCACAGATATATTCAGAATATTTCATCCCAAAGCAACAGAATACACATTCTTCTCTAGTGCACATGGAACATTCTCCAGAATAGATCACATCCTCGGTCCTAAATCAGGACTCAACCGGTATCAAAAGATTGGGATCATTCCCTGCATATTTTCAGACCACAATGCTCTAAAGCTAGAACTCAACCACAAAAGGAAGTTTGGAAAGAACCCAAATACATGGAGACTAAACAGCATCCTTCTAAAGAATGAATGGGTCAACCGGGAAATTAAAGAAGAATTGAAAAAAATCATGGAAACAAATGATAATGAAAATACAACGGTTCAAAATCTGTGGGACACAACAAAGGCAGTCCTGAGAGGAAAATATATAGCGGTACAAGCCTTTCTCAAGAAACAAGAAAGGTCTCAGGTACACAACCTAACCCTACACTTAAAGGAGCTGGAGAAAGAACAAGAAAGAAACCCTAAGCCCAGCAGGAGAAGAGAAATCATAAAGATCAGAGCAGAAATCAATGAAATAGAAACCAAAAAAACAATAGAACAAATCAACGAAACTAGGAGCTGGTTCTTTGAAAGAATTAATAAAATTGATAAACCCCTGGCCCGACTCATCAAAAAGAAAAGAGAAAGGACCCAAATAAATAAAATCATGAATGAAAGAGGAGAGATCACAACTAACACCAAAGAAATACAAACTATTATAAGAACATACTATGAGCAACTCTACGCCAATAAATTTGACAATCTGGAAGAAATGGATGCATTCCTAGAAACATATAAACTACCACAACTGAACCAGGAAGAAATAGAAAGCCTGAACAGACCCATAACCAGTAAGGAGATTGAAACAGTCATTAAAAATCTCCAAACAAACAAAAGCCCAGGGCCAGACGGCTTCCCGGGGGAATTCTACCAAACATTTAAAGAAGAACTAATTCCTATTCTCCTGAAACTGTTCCAAAAAATAGAAATGGAAGGAAAACTTCCAAACTCATTTTATGAGGCCAGCATCACCTTGATCCTAAAACCAGACAAGGATCCCACCAAAAAAGAGAGCTATAGACCGATATCCTTGATGAACACAGATGCGAAAATACTCAACAAAATACTAGCCAATAGGATTCAACAGTACATTAAAAAGATTATCCACCACGACCAAGTGGGATTTATTCCAGGGCTGCAAGGTTGGTTCAACATCCGCAAATCAGTCAATGTGATACAACACATCAATAAAAGAAAGAACAAGAACCATATGATACTCTCAATAGATGCTGAAAAAGCATTTGATAAAGTACAGCATCCCTTCCTGATCAAAACTCTTCAAAGTGTAGGGATAGAGGGCACATACCTCAATATCATCAAAGCCATCTATGAAAAACCCACCGCAAATATCATTCTCAATGGAGAAAACCTGAAAGCTTTTCCGCTAAGGTCAGGAACACGGCAGGGATGTCCATTATCACCACTGCTATTCAACATAGTACTAGAGGTCCTAGCCTCAGCAATCAGACAACAAAAGGAAATTAAAGGCATCCAAATCGGCAAAGAAGAAGTCAAATTATCACTCTTCGCAGATGATATGATACTATATGTGGAAAACCCAAAAGACTCCACTCCAAAACTGCTAGAACTTATACAGGAATTCAGTAAAGTGTCAGGATATAAAATCAATGCACAGAAATCAGTTGCATTTCTCTACACCAACAGCAAGACAGAAGAAAGAGAAATTAAGGAGTCAATCCCGTTTACAATTGCACCCAAAACCATAAGATACCTAGGAATAAACCTAACCAAAGAGACACAGAATCTATACTCAGAAAACTATAAAGTACTCATGAAAGAAATTGAGGAAGACACAAAGAAATGGAAAAATGTTCCATGCTCCTGGATTGGAAGAATAAATATTGTGAAAATGTCTATGCTACCTAAAGCAATCTACACATTTAATGCAATTCCTATCAAAGTACCATCCATCTTTTTCAAAGAAATGGAACAAATAATGCTAAAATTTATATGGAACCAGAAAAGACCTCGAATAGCCAAAGGGATATTGAAAAAGAAAGCCAACGTTGGTGGCATCACAATTCCGGACTTCAAGCTCTATTACAAAGCTGTCGTCATCAAGACAGCATGGTACTGGCACAAAAACAGACACATAGATCAATGGAACAGAATAGAGAGCCCAGAAATAGACCCTCAACACTATGGTCAACTAATCTTCGACAAAGCAGGAAAGAATGTCCAATGGCAAAAAGACAGCCTCTTCAATAAATGGTGCTGGGAAAATTGGACAGCCACATGCAGAAAAATGAAATTGGACCATTTCCTTACACCACACACAAAAATAGACTCAAAATGGATGAAGGACCTCAATGTGCGAAAGGAATCCATCAAAATCCTTGAGGAGAACACGGGCAGCAACCTTTTTGACCTCAACCGCAGCAACATCTTCCTAGGAACAACGCAAAAGGCAAGGGAAGCAAGGGCAAAAATGAACTATTGGGATTTCATCAAGATCAAAAGCTTTTGCACAGCAAAGGAAACAGTTAACAAAATCAAAAGACAACTGACAGAATGGGAGAAGATATTTGCAAACGACATATCAGATAAAGGACTAGTGTCCAGAATCTATAAAGAACTTAGCAAACTCAACACCCAAAGAACAAATAATCCAATCAAGAAATGGGCAGAGGACATGAACAGACATTTCTGCAAAGAAGACATCCAGATGGCCAACAGACACATGAAAAAGTGCTCCATATCACTCGGCATCAGGGAAATACAAATCAAAACCACAATGAGATATCACCTCACACCAGTCAGAATGGCTAAAATAAACAAGTCAGGAAATGACAGATGCTGGCGAGGATGCGGAGAAAGGGGAACCCTCCTACACTGTTGGTGGGAATGCAAGCTGGTGCAGCCACTCTGGAAAACAGCATGGAGGTTCCTCAAAATGTTGAAAATAGAACTGCCCTATGACCCAGCAATTGCACTATTGGGTATTTACCCTAAAGATACAAACGTAGTGATCCAAAGGGGCACATGCACCCGAATGTTTATAGCAGCAATGTCCACAATAGCCAAACTATGGAAAGAACCTAGATGTCCATCAACAGATGAATGGATCAAGAAGATGTGGTATATATACACAATGGAATACTATGCAGCCATCAAAAGAAATGAAATCTTGCCATTTGCGACAACATGGATGGAACTAGAGCGTATCATGCTTAGCGAAATAAGTCAAGCAGAGAAAGACAACTATCATATGATCTCCCTGATATGAGGAAGTGGTGATGCAACATGGGGGCTTAAGTGGGTAGGAGAAGAATCAATGAAACAAGATGGGATTGGGAGGGAGACAAACCATAAGTGACTTTTAATCTCACAAAACAAACTGAGGGTTGCTGGGGGGAGGGGGTTTGGGAGAAGGGGGTGGGATTATGGACATTGGGGAGGGTATGTGCTTTGGTGAGTGATGTGAAGTGTGTAAACCTGGTGATTCACAGACCTGTACCCCTGGGGATAGAGTATTATGCCTCCATCAGAAAGGATGAATACCCAACTTTTGTAGCAACATGGACGGGACTGGAAGAGATTATGCTGAGTGAAATAAGTCAAGCAGAGAGAGTCAACTATCATATGGTTTCACTTATTTGTGGAGCATAACAAATAGCATGGAGGACATGGGGACTTAGAGTGGAGAAGGGAGTTGGGGGAAATTGGAAGGGGAAGTGAACCATGAGAGACTATGGACTCTGAAAAACAATCTGAGGGTTTTGAAGGGACGGGGGGTGGGAGGTTGGGGTACCAGGTGGTGGGTATTATAGAGGGCACGGATTGCATGGAGCACGGGGTGTGGTGCAAAAATAATGAATACTGTTATGCTGGAAATAAAAATAAATAAAAAAAAATATTAAAAAAAATATATATATATATATATATGTGTGTGTGTGTGTATATATACACAATATATATATATATATGTGTGTGTATATATATACACACACACATATATATATATATATATATGGGTGCCTGGGTGGCGTAGTCGGTTAAGCATCTGCCTTCGGCTCAGGTCATGATCTCAAGGACCTGAAATCAAGCCCCTCATCAGGCTCTTGCTCGACAGGGAGCCTGCTTCTTCCTCTCCCTCTGCCTGCCGCTCCCCCTGCTTATTCCCTCCCCAACTCTCTCTGTCAAATAAGTAAATAAAATGTTTAAAAAATTTAATAAAATGTGAAAAGGAGACTCTTTGATCCCTAAGTATCTACCCTGTTTTTCCATTGAACTAACTGGGGTAGCTGTGTTAATTATAATTAATTGCAAATGTCCTAATCTTCAGATAGTACTTTTTAAAGTACTAAGTTTGACCATGTCTGAGATTCCTTATTAGACCATAAGCGCAGAGGCAGTCCTTTTTTGTAAGTGGCCAGAGACATAGAAACCATACAGGCTTTCTTCGTTTTTCTGACAGTATGATAATTCACACTTTAGGCTCTGAGAGTACCAGTAATGGACACTTGCTGTTTTTACTGTCTAGCATCTTTTTATTGTGAGTTTTTTTCTTTTCTTTATTTATTTATTAAAGATTTTTTTTTTTTTTGACAGAGAGAGATCGCAAGTAGGCAGAGAGGCAGGCAGAGAGAGAGGAGGAAGCAGGCTCCCTGCCTAGCAGAGAGCTGGATGCGGGACTCGATCCCAGGACCCTGAGATCATGACCTGAGCCGAAGGCAGAGGCTTAACCCCCTGAGCCACCCAGGCACCCCAGTTTTTTCTTTTAAAATAACATTTGTTTTAAACAACTGTTTCTTCCTTTTGATGCATGAGATTTGAGTTGACAGGAGACCCAACTCTGACTCCAAGGGCGAAATGTCATGGGCTTCAGTGACTCAACAGATCTTACCCTCTTGGCCAAAGAGATTTTCTTAGAGATGGGAAAATAATCTAATAAAAAGTAAGGTGGTATGTTCTGGGGCTTTTGCTAAAATAGAGGCTCTTTCTCTGGCGTGCAGGAGCTCCTGAAAGGCACCTTCTTTCTCCTCTTGGATGTGAGGTTGGAGACCTGAAACACAGTGACCATTTTGCTACCAGGAAGGGACACCTTTGGCCTACAAAGCTTGTACAGCCCAAAAAAAAAACAGCTTGATGAGACAAACACAACTGCATCCTTGGTGACTAATCTGAGCCACTGGATGAAGACTCACCTCAGGTATAGTTCCAGATTTTGCTTTTGTAAGAACTAATAAGTTCATTTACAAAAAGATGAATTTTATTTTGGTTTATGTTTTGCAACTAAGAGATTTCTAAGTGACACAGTGTCTTCTGTTTTGCCATAGCATCTTTAAGTGATTTGGAGATAAACCTCAAGTTCCACTAGGGCAGGGATTCTTGTCTGTTTTGTTTATTGCTAACTTGTATTGCCTTGCACACTGCCCGTAATGTTAGGTGATCAGCAAATATTCATTGATGAGATGTGCAAATTTAGGTCAACCTTTGAGAAAATCAATGTTGTTAATAACACATGCCAAATGAAGGTATCTACGTGCATATTCCTACAGAACATGATGTTAGAAACACCGAAAGTGTGAAAATACGTTTTTTTCAGAAAAAAACTATAATTATTAATGAGTTTCAGACAGCACTGTGTTGGAATTGGCTTGTACTGCAGGAGGATGGATTGTGTCCATCTCTTTCTAACTCTACATCTACTGATTTCACTTTGGTAGCTTGAAATTGGTCATTGTGGGAGTATTTGTACCGTGATAATCAGCAAACACTAGATACCAGGTGTTTTATTTGCCCTCTCCTCCCCCAAAAGCCAGTTTAACATTATTTCCCCCAGAACAAACTTTTAGTGACATGAGCATTTTCTTGTAGAAAAAGAAAAGTTTTTAATTTTAGAGTTGGAAGGTAACTTTGAAGTTTGCTCCTTGTATATCCTAAGTTTATAGAGGAGGAATTTAAGTCTCAGGCTAAGTCACTGAGGTCACAGCATACCTGGACATCTTATTTGTGTGGGTAAATCAGGAGATACCCCTTTTATGGGATTTTTACTCATATTTAATATTTTTATGTTTTTCCCCCCAGAGGTAAAGAGAAGCAAACATCAAGCCAAAAATATTTGCAGTTTATGTAGTCATTAAATTTTTATTTGACATGTTTGATTGATCAGTGATAACTTTTTACTAGTTGACACAATCTACCTAAGGACATGATTTCTAATATCATTAAACTTTCTCCCTAAGTCAGATACTATAATTAAGACAACAATATTTAGACCTTTGCTGTTAAGATTGGGTCTTTGAAAAAAAATGAGCTGCTGAAAGTATAAGTCCCAAATTAGAAAAGCCCATCAGTGCAAGTTTGATTCTGTTGATTGCGACTGGGATCGTGGTGGGGTGAACACAGAAGAGCAGTAAGAGACTCAAGGTCTGATTCAGAGATGATTTGCCCAGTTGCCGTTATGTCCAGCTTTTGTTCAAACACCCAGTGTTTTGAACAGCATCTTTCTTTTTTTCTTTTGTAGATGTCTGCTATAAAAGTGTGCTTTAATGAGAAATTGTACATTGGTTAGAGAGAATTAAAATAGACTACATAAAATCACCCAAGTTGGTCCAGAAAATATTCTACAGATAACTAGTTTCAGAATCAAAACACCCAGGGGGGCCTGAGTGGCTTAGTCGGTTAAGTGTCTGCCTTCAGCTCAAGTCATGATCCTGGAGTCCTGGGATCATACCCCATGTTGGGTTCCCTGCTCAACACAGTCTGCTTCTCTCTCTGCCCCTCCCGCTGTTCCTTCTCTCTCTTCTCTCTCAAATAAATAAAATCTTTTTAAAAAAGCCTAATTTAACCATTGTACATCTATGTAATTAGAGAAAACTACCTTATCTCCCTAGACTTTTATTTTCTTATTTTAAAATTAGCAAAGTTGAATAACACTTGGGAAAACCCCTTCATATTTTAACATTTATTGGTTCTAAGTGTGCTACCCTTGCATAGAAAATCTAGTACATACACTGTAATGAGGACTAAATGTAGGTCTGTTGAAGGAGATCAGACATAGGACAGATAACCCATTATATAACTTCCAGATAGAGTCTTTTAGAAATTGACCACTTAAAAGCTGTACTTAGAAGAGCAATATTATCATTAGTATTGACCTAATTATTCAAATCCTGATAAGATAGTGCTAGTTGGCTTTTTAACACCCCCTCATTGCTATATATTAACTCTAAATAGGTGTAAGAAATATTAATTTCTGATATAAAAATCAACAATTCATTAATTTATTCAACAATTGTTTATTAGATGCCAAGTACACTCTGTCTTCAGATATTGGAATCTAGGAGGAGGAATTCACTATTGAAGATGTTCTAAGACTGAGTTAATAGAAAATAAATTGATTCTGTGAAAGGGTAGTGTTCATCAAGACTAGTGTAATGAAGTGTTCATGGAGAGGGTGGTTTTCATACTCAGTCTTAGAGAGTATGTATGACATAGTTAAATGGGGAGAGTACATAAGATACTCTCTGGGTGCTGAGAACATGAAGGTAGTACATATCTTCTCTGGGAAAGTGAGCCTATCAATCTGAATACAATAGAAGCATCCTTTGGGAAAATAGAATGACACAGGCTGGAAAAAGTATATTAAACCCAGTTCTGAGGACTGGCTGAATATATCAACCTAAAGCTGGATGACTTCTGTATCTGTAAGTGTTATATTTTCTACTGTAATGCACAAACATGACACATTTTCTTTGATAGGAAGCTTTCCAAGTATTTGTACATAGTTTCAGTATTCTTTCAAATCTTTACTGCTTTGCCTTCGTCCTAAAAACAAAGTTCAGAAATCTCGACATGGTGCCGTTTTTTGTAGAGAGGAAATAAGGCTGAAATATTAACACAACTGGTTGAATACAATCCATTAAGCATAAAACCTTAACAAATAGTATGTAACATTTTTGTTACACAGAAATGTGCTCAGCTATTTTCAGTGGAAATCTTTTGGATTGATTCAGGCCAGCCATCTAACTTTTGGTGGAGGGGAGGAAAAAAGTACTGAATGAACAAAAGACCAAGCTAAGAAAACAGATTTTTTTTTTTTAACTCCAATTGTAGGAAACCATTTGTGGAATAAAAACAAATTGGAAATCTTGAAATATGTAATAATAGTTATTTTACAAATAGGGATACTAAAGCAAAATGCTTACAAAACAGGTGAAATTATCTAAAAAAATTGAAGTTAATGAGAAAAACATTAATAACGTAGATAGCAGGCACTCTCTTCCCAAATTCCTGGGCTGAAAGTGGGCTTCCCATGGTCTTCATGGTAGTTAACTAGGTACATGCTTTATAGTGTAAAACTTACTTACATGTTATTTATTCCTTGCAGTCAGAGTATATGGTAGGCATCATGATTCCCATTTTGTAAATGAGAAGACTTAAACTAGTCAGAATATGGTGGTAGAGACAAGGCTTAAAATAAGCTTCATGGAAGGGTTCAAATACGGGGTATAGAATAGTGCTGCTTGCCTCTAGTTTCATAAGGTTTTATGGGGTATTCTGTTCTGTTGAGGTTGACTGTAACACATTTACTGTAACACTGTGAGGGGATAGTGATGTTTAATTTGATTTTCTGGAGTAGTGTGGTTTTGAACTTCCTAATGGCAAACTATTTCAAAGACTTTTTAGATGAAGATCGTGTAGCAACAGGTTTTTTTTTTCCTTTTTTGAAAAACTTTCTCCAAACAATAAAGAAAAAAATGAATGAAAAACTCAATTATCAATGAAATAAGGAGATTGATGACAATCCTGAACCCTACATTTTGAAGGATAATACCACCAAATGTTCAGAAATCTGAAATGAAGTGGGTTACTGATAGCCTACATCCTTCAAAGCTCACAAAGAACGGATTTTTCCAAAAGTGCACTGTGAATGTGATTGTCAAGGTGGCAAAAGAGTGAAAGAAGGAGAGAAACAGTGGTCACTTGAGGCTAAGAGCAGGCTACTTATATCTCCTGAATGTTGAAAAGGAAAGGGAAATATTTTTCAATGTCACCAATGACAAAAGAAAATTCAGAAAACATTACTTGATATGAATATTTTATTGCATGACAAACTGTTGTTGAACAGGGAGACTTCAGAACCTAAAGTTGGTAGTAGTACAGCTCAGTTTATAAAGCAAGAATGAGTAAGCACATTGTTTCTTATTTTCAGTAATTTGTTACTGGAAACTCACTTTCCTTTCCTATCCTGCATGAGCTTACTGGTTTGTGGCTGATTATCTAGGAAGCTCTAAGGTCACACTGACATGTAGAAGGCTTCAGCTTTGTTTTAGGTCAGAGTCAGCATTTCAAGGAAATCAGTACAATTTGACATTTTGGTTATGTGACTGGGAGTGTTTGGTCTAGTGTTTGGTCTAGGGGTACCTTCAAGTTGTGGTCTCTATTTTAGTTTTTATTTAACACCAACAAAAATAAAGTGACAGAGTTGGCAAAATGTTTTGGAGGTGAGTAAGCCAAGCAAACGTGTTTGACGTTACTTCCTTCCGCACTGCCCTCCCTTCTGTTCCTGCCTTTAGTTTCCCACTTCTGGTTTGGTAAATAGTTCACCCAATACATGAATAATGAATAACTTAAAAAATGAACCAACATGGGATCTATCACAAAGGCTTTAAAAAGGGAAAGAATAAAGTGAAAAGTAAATGAAGAAAATACTCCACAAGAGGAATTAACCAAGGAAACAGAAGAAGAATTCAAACAGCTTTCTATTCTTTCAGAGACCTTTCTTTCCCTCTTGTTCTTTTTCTCTCCCCCTCTCTGGATCCACAAAGTTACAAAGGCTTAAAAAGATACTAAAAGACTAAAAGATACTGAATGAAGTAGCAGGACTCAAGTAATAAAGGGAAGCAAAATATAAAGGCATTATAAAGACAAAAGCAATATAAGGAGAAACAAAAACAGAATAAAAAATTGAAATATGGGGGGTGCCTCGTGGCTCAGTGGGTTAAAGTCTCTGCCTTCAGCTCAGGTCATGATCTCAGGGACCTGGGATTGAGCCCCACATCAGGCTCTCTGCTCAGTGGAGAGCCTGCTTCCCTTCCTCTCTACTTGTAATCTCTGTCAAATAAATAAAATCTTAAAAAAAAAAAAACTGAAATATGGGAGAATAGTGAACAGGCCTAATGAAACAATATACAATAAAGTGAAAAAGAAAAAGACTACAAAAATAATTATTAATAAGGATAAACAGAGACTTCGAATATATCTTAAGCGATGCTCCTGAGCAATGGTCTCATCCAAAATGCCAGTAAGGTCCATTCTGAGAAGCATTAGAGGTGACACATAGCTTTGAGCCTGAAGTCAGACTGCCTAGAAGTGGACTTGTGTCTTCTCTTCCTCATCATTGCTACTTCCTCCCACCCCCAATTTAAAAATTAAAAGGAAAGTCAAAGGTGCATCTATCTAATGACCTCCATTTTCTTTGTAGAATTGGATGTGATGTCTACTGAGACTGTGGGAAAAGAGGTTTGAAAATAATATAAAAATCTTAATATAATGGTTTTGGAGAGGGAAAATAAATACAGTATTCTATCATATTTATTTATTTAACATTGAGGACCATGAGTTAATCTGTAGTGACTGAAATCACATTATATTGTGATTATAACTTTTACTAATGGTTTTTAGTATCTTGGGGATACTTGAGGAGTAGGGTAGAGTAGTTGAAAGTCAAGTTGATCTGGGGTCAAAGTTCTATATGACATGTGGGAAAGGACAAAAGACGGGGTGTTGAAGATATTTTAAGAGATTTGTTGAAGTGGTTGACCCTGAAATCTAGATTGGATAGAGGAGAAATTAAAGACGTAAACATTTAAAGAAAAGGGAATGGCAAAGAATTCAGTTGTCAAATCACTCATCTATTGTTCAATAAATTTGAATTTTTAGTAGCATTTTTGATATTATGGATTTTCACTCTGATTCTGACTGGACCCTCCTTATCAAAGAAAGCTCTTTCTGTGTTCATTCAACAAGTACTTGCTGAGCATTGAAAAGCAAGGGCTGGGCCCTTCCTCATTCAATGAGGAAGCACCCAAACCACTTTATTCCAAACCTGATCCCTCTTTTTGTGATCTTTATCCCATGATTGAATTATTCTCCCGGGTGTGCTTATTTCCTCCTCTCTCTTCTTCTTCTTTTTTTTTTATCATGAAGTATTTTACACACAGGAACATGCTCAGGCATTTGCATTTCTAATCTATCTCACCCTTTAATGCCATCCATTGTTTTAATTATAATATCTTTTCTTTTTCCAAGTTCATTAACATCTTCTTGAAAAGGTTCAACGTGGATCTCAAGGCCTAGCTGAATTATCACTGCCTAACTTCCCTGATTACCACTTAAAATTGTTTGCCCCACTTAAAATTGTTTAAATCTAGAAAATTACCTTTTAGATAAGAGTTACTAAGCAATCATTTTTCAATTTAGTGAAGGTACACTCCCTGCCTCACTTAATAGTCAGGAAAATAATTTACTATAATACAAAATTAGAATAAAGCAATAACAAGTATAAAGTTCAGAAAGGAACAATTAGTTCTGACAAGGGTAATCCAGGAAGGCTCCATGTAAGAAGATGAATTTGTTGATGACAGAGATAGTGGGGAGAAGAGGAAAGTAAGACAGTTTGAACAAGGACATTAAAATATGAGAACCTAACTAAGTTTGTATATTTAAAGATAAAATTTTTAAATGCATTTCCACAGTATTTTATGGTCTATAATATTTTTGAATACTCCAGTATATAATATATAGATTGTTTTTGTTTTGTTTTACACACTGTTGACCAGTTAATGTTTAATATATTCTTTTTTTTCTTTCCCCACTTTTTACTGAGTAAATTGTTACTATTGTTTTTATCTGAAAAATCACCATAGAAAATTGTGGTTTGGTTTATTACTTCTCAGTAGGATGCTTCTGAGTTCAAGGAAGCTTGCCTTCTTCTATGCTATTTTATCTTTCTTCTGGGCAAGAGACATTTTGGCATGGTTCCACCTCTTCTTTTCAACTTCTTTCTTAGGCTTCTTTTCATAGACTGGGTTCTTCAGTATAGCAGTATGAGCTTTCTTATACATTTCCTCCTACATATCTGGAGTTTTATTTGAGAGAATTGTTTCTTATAAGCATCCTCATCTTCTTCAATTAGGTAATACATGTAATCAACTTTCTGACCCATGATGTGCTTCTGTATGGAATTCCTTGTTTTCTGAATCATAACCAGGGAATTGTTTGGTATTGTGAGGGAGAGACAAGCCTCCATCCATAGCTCCTTTAAGAGATCCAAAAAATTTATTTCCATTAGTAGTTCTGTCAAACCCAGCATCCAAATAGCAGGTGAAGGCACCAGGTCGACAATCAGTGCTTTCTGCACGGTATTCATCTCCAGTCACTTGGACTTGGCCTTCATAATCTTGTCCATGCCAAACCTACTGAGAAGCCTGCAGACCAGCAACAGATCAGTACAATACACTGCAGTATAATTTGTCAGGCCAACCTTCATATTACACTTTGGGGCTTCATGAGCATGAGCTACACAAGCTATCATTTATTCCCTCTGTGGGCATAAGCAATCTGACAAATGATATATCTGTTGGTGACACGAACTATCATCCTGTAGTTAGGGGTATTATTCTTATTTTATAAACTATACTTATATATAATATATATATTTATTATATTTATATATAATATAAAATATACTTATTTTATCCTGAATTACAAACATTTCCAGGCATAATAATCAGTTTACCCTCTTCTTCTAAATTTCACCTGCTATCTCTTGAAACAAACCTTATTCTTGACAGCTTTATCAAACCACATCTGCAGGAGAGAGACTGGTGTCCTCAGCTTACCACAGACCAGCAGGCCCAGCAAGACTCTGGTGGGGGGTGGGGATGGGCAGTTAATGTTTGAAGTATTCCAATAAGAATATTCCCTTTGGGTGTGGTTGGTTAACATGTAGAAAAAAACAAAAACAAAAACAGTGGGCACCAGAGTGGCTCAGTGAGTTAATAAGCCTCTGCCTTCAGCTCAGATCATGATCTCAGGGTCCTGGGATTGAGCCCCACATCAGGCTCTCTGCTCAGCAGGGAGCCTGCTTCCCTGTCTCTCTCTGCCTGCCTGTCTACCTACTTGTGATCTCTCTGTCAAATAAATAAAATCTTAAAAAAAAAAGAAAAAGAAAAAAAAAACAGTATTACATAGACCGTGACTAAAGCTGCTTCATCTATTCTGGTCTCTCTCTCAAATAAAGCAATATATTTTATTAGATGAACACTATTCATTTCACCAACAAAAAATCTAATATGTAAATTGGGTAGCACGAGTTTTTATATCTATACTTAAACATTATATAAGGATCTAGTGAATGCAGTGCCTCAAGTTTTCAGAATGGCTCTGCATGGCTAGAATTCTGGAGCCAATCCTGTGTCTAGGAGATTGCCATGAATTTTTTGGTGCCTGACTCAAAATAAAAGACTAGCTGTATATTTCTTTTTTAATACTGTAATATTTGCCTCAAATGATCTTCTCATAGAAGAACTACATTGAAGCATATAAAATGGACTGTATGACTGTGTTGTGCCTGTTGGCTAATTAAACGTGAGAGTGGTGGGATTCCATGTTCCATTTATTTTCATTATAACTTACTCCACGGTAGCAAGTCTATAAAGAGTAATTAATTACTCTCCTGTCTTTAAATATAGGAGGTTACCAGTATTTACCAAAAATAATCCAATAATTAGGAACAACCAAACTTAGATAAAACAGTTTATAATGACAATTGTTAAGAAAATAAGTTATCTGGTATTGAGGTCAGGCCTCTTGTTACTGTTTAGGAAGATAATAAATCCATGACCCTTTAGCATACATAGAAAAGTAATTTTTAGTAGAATTTTCAAAACATTCCTAATTCAGACGTTTTGACTGACTGTTAACTTTTTTTTTTTTAATTTTATTTATTTGACAGACAGAGATCACAAGTAGGCAGAGAGGCAGGCAGAGAGAGGAAGGGAAGCAGGCTCCCTGCTGAGCAGAGAGCCTGACTCGGGGCTCGATCCCAGGACCCTGGGATCATGACCTGGGCCAAAGGCAGAGGCTTAACCCACTGAGCCACCCAGGTGCCCCTGAGCCTGTTAACTTTAATTTATTCTTTAATTCATTCATTCAACTTTATTTATTGGATCCTACTTCTGTGCTACACCCTTTCTAGGGGCCAGGGGTAAAATGGAGAATAAGACTGACAAGGTCCTTGCTTTCACAGCTCTTATATTGTATTGTAGCACAAGACTTTCAGTGTTCAAGCATTCTAAATAATACTTCCAACTATTCTCTCTGTTTTTTTTTTTTTTAAGATTTTATTTATTTATTTGACAGACAGATCGCAAGTAGGCAGAGAGGCAGAGAGAGATGGAGAAGCAGGCTCCCTGCTGAGCAGAAAGCCCGATGCGGAACTCGATCCCAGGACCCTGGGATCATGACCTGAGCTGAAGGCAGAGGCTTTAACCCACTGAGCCACCCAGTTGCCCTTCTTTCTGTTTTCCATGTGATTATTGAGAAATGAAACAAAATTTGGTTTTGCATCTATGTATTTTTTTTTCTTTAAAAATTTAGTACATTACCAATACACATTCACCAAAGCAACTTGTTTTTTTCTTGGTTAAAAAACTGGTACTCTTATCAAACAAATAGATGTTTAAATTGTATATTTTCAACAAGTGCTGGGCAGTGTTTATGGAAACATAAATACGTGTGTGCAATGCACTATCCTAAGAAAAGGGAGGATTCAAAAGTAGTGAAAGAAAATTTCCTGTTCTATAGTCATTTGTACTTAAGGTGGGTTGGTAGTTCTCTTCAGGATCAGGTCCACAAGCTCATCAAGCTTTTGATCTCTTTATCAACAACATCTTAAAATTTAGCCTTTGTATAGTTACAACATTACCTTTCTAAGTTCATGTCACCTGGATCATAAGATCTGCAAGGATTTTCTTTCTTTCAGTGGGTTGCCTTTTACTTTTGCTGATAGTTTCCTTTGCTGTGCAGAAGCTTTTTATTTTGTAGTCCCAATGGTTTATTTTTTTGTTAGGTCTTCTTAGGCAAGGGAAATAATCTAGAAAAAAATGTTGCCAAGGCTTATGTCCAAGTTATTACTGCCTATGTTTTCTTCCAAGAGTTTTTTGGTTTTGTGGTTTCAGATCTCACATGTAGGTTTTTAATCCATTTTAAGTTTATTTTTGTATATGGTGTTAGAGAGTGGTCCAGTTTTATTCTTTTGTATGTAGCTTTTCCATTTTTTCAGCACGATTCATTGAAGAGACTCTTGCCATTGCTTGTTCTTGCCTCCTTTGTCATAGATTAATTGAGCACATAGCTGTGGGTTTATTTCTGGATTTTCTATTCTGTTCCATTTATCTATTTGTCTTCTTTTTGTGTGTGCCACTGCCACACTGTGATACCATATCAATGATACCATATCATTGTATATCTCTTGAAGTCTAGGGTTGTGATATACCTCCCGCTTTGTTCTTCCTTAAGATTGTTTTGGTTAGGGGAGTCTAGGTGGCTCAGCAGGTTAAGCCTCTGCCTTTGGCTCAGGTCATGGTCTCAGGGTCCTGGGATCAAGCCCCACGATCAAGCCCCACATTGGGCTCCCTGCTCAGCGGGGAGTCTGCTTCCCCTTCCCTCTCTGCTTGCCTCTCTGTCTACTTGTGATCTCTCTCTCTGTCAAATAAATAAATAAAATATTTTAAAAAAAAGATTGTTTTGGCTATTCATAGTCTTTTGTGGTTTCATACAAATTTTAGGGTTATTTGTTCTAGGTCTATGAAGAACTCAAGTGGTACTTTTATAGGGATTGCATTAAATCTGTAGATTGCTTTGGATATTAGGAACATTCTAACAATATTATTAGGATGACTTTCATTTAACAACCACCTGGCTGAGTATGGAATTTTTGTCCTTTCCTGGGAGCTGTGAGAGAGGCAGAGCTCAGATCCCCCTCTCACTCTTTCACTGTGCTCTCTGATTTTGCTCAATAGTTTGAATGAAAAGAGTAGCTGAGTTTCTTAATCCATCCTTGCTTAATTGCCATTGGAAGTCATTAGTTCTCCTTCACAGTTTTTTTCTGTTAATGTAGATATTTTCCCATACACCTCTTTTAATAGGTATTTGAACAGAAATGAGGAATAAGAAGTCCAGCCAGAGACTTTATCTTGTGCTGCCATTCTGCATTCTATTTTTATTAATTTATTTTTTTATTATGTTATGTTACCATACTGTACATCATTAGTTTTTGATGTAGTGTCATTCTGCATTCTAGAATTTGTTTGATTGATGACTGATTGTTTTTGAGAGCATGATGAAGACTTTCCTCGAAAAATTAACTTCTTAAAAAAAAAAAAGAATATAAACTTTTTAAAGACAAGGTAAACTTGTCAAGACCCTAACTGAGCAGACGGCTTTCTATTCTTGAGCTTAGTGGTTTTTTTGTTTTTGTGGTTTTTTTTTTTTTTTTTTTGAGAAAAATTCTTCATATGTTTGCTTACTGGTGATCTTTGATTCCACTAGCATTTATTAGCAGTTTACATACAAACTACCGTGATTCAAACAGCAACTTCTAGTGATTTCTCTACTGAGCTACTCCTTCTCATCCTAAATAACCCAGTTTCTTTTTTAAATTGTGTATACTGCTCTCTGTTGCTCTCTGGTTTGTGCCTATGTCTGTTTAAAGCCGCTTCCCAGAGCTCTGAGCTTATCTTTGGACAAGACAGAGAAAAGACTTGAGGCAGCTTGCCAATGTGTTGTAACCCAGTGGAGAACCATTATCACTCAGGAAACCTCACTCCAGTGACCTCTCCTCCTCCCTCCCAGTCCCCGTTTCCTCAGAGGGAATCACCGTGGCACCGCACCCTCCCTCTTCTCCCCCTCGCTCCGAAGTCTTAGCACCACGGAATATATTGGAGTTAAAAGGTTATATAATTTAGTTTCCAATTTCAGAATTTTCCTTTAGAAATTTTTATTTTACAAATAAATTCTTTCATAGAGTTTAACTTAGCTAATATCTCAATTGAAGAAAAATAAAAGCAAAAAGTAGTTATTTGGCATGCTGATCACTTTTCCCTGAACAACTTTAATTTTCTCATTGTATACTGGTTATCTTTTTTGGTATCCATTGCTGTATATTGTAAAAGCCATTCCTGAGTTCTAAAAGGTCTACTTGGAAAGACAATAGAAAACAATTAATCTTAATAATGTTATATTGATCGGTTTATATGTTTGCATAAAATCCAGTTGAGAAACCCAATATGTCACTATAAAGTCGGAAAGAAACACAGAACACTCATAATTATGTACAAATATGGGAAGCAGATACTTCCATCATGAATTTAGTAGAATTATTAAGTGAAGGGGTGTGTGTGTGTGTGTGTCTGTGTGTGTGTCTGTGTCTGTGATATATATATATATATATATACACACACACACACACATATATAGTGCTAAAATTTTCTTACCATTTTCTCATAAAATTAGCTAAGTCATGTCTTAATATAACCAAGCATCAACATTAAATAGTAGTATTTTCTGAAACAAATAGTGGGTAGATAATAATGAGTGATTATCACGTTATAGTCAGTGCTTCTCAAAGTGACACCCAAGAGCTGCTTGCATGAGAATCTGGGTGCTTTTTAAAAATGCAGAGGGGCACCTGGGCATGCAGTTGGTTAAACTTCCAGCTTTTTTATTTTGGCTCATGATTTGGCTCATCAAAAACTTTTGGTTTGGTCATGATCTCCTGGTTGTGAGATCGGACCCTGCGTTGGTCTCTATGTTCAGCGTGGAGTCTGTCCCTCTCCCTCTCCTCCTCCTCTCCCCACACTCCCCAACTCATGCATGCTTGAGCATGCACTCTCTCTCTCAAATAAACAAACAAATAAATAAATAATGCAGATTCCTGAATCCTTCCCACACCTATTGAGTCAAAATCTCTGAAAGTAGGACCCTGTCATCTTCAGTACATGAGCTCACTGGTTGATTTTAGGTACATTAAGCTCTGAGACTTACTGAGTTAGATATTATTATGAAAAAGGTAAAATCAGGTAAATAAAATTTAAGTGCTATCCTCCATTTCAGAGGAAGATGTTTTTCTTTTTTTTTTTTTTAATTAAAGATTTTATTTATTTGACAGACAGAGATCACAAGTAGGCCGAGAGGCAGGCAGAGAGAGGGGGGAAGCAGGCTCCCTGCTGAGCAGAGAGCCTGATGCAGGCCTCCATCCCAGGACCCTGAGATCATGACCTGAACTAAAGACAGAGACTTAACTCACTAAACTACCCAGGCCCCCAGAAGATGTTTTTCTTGTCTTTTTAACTGCTTGACCAAGGAACAAAAATCAAACAACCTGTTAGAATCTCCTACTTCAATTTCAGACAATTTTGTAGATGAAAATGGCCTTGAGCTAATAGAATGACTGTTACATAATTTTCTCTGGTTCTTTTTTATGTGTTTATCTAGTCCCAATTGCCCTTAGATACATCTAAGTCCTCATAATAAAGCACATGTGATTTTCTGTCTTGCCATGAACTATTTAAATTCATATTCTGGATAGTTATGTGAGCAGTGCAATTAATCCAACAATACTTGTGGAACACTGAAACAATTAGGTTAATAAGGAGGGGAAAAAAGTAAACTTGGTGAAGAGGAAAATTGGATAAACTCAGTTGACATTTGCAAATAAAACCACAGGGGAACTTAATAGACCCTTTTATATATTTTAGAAAAATAAATCCAAATTGGTCCCAAATTATCAGTTATATTCAAAACACTGAGAAGTTATATTCAAAACACTGAGATGCCATTTACAATTTAACAACTTTGCCATTATTTTGTAATTGATTATCATTTAGGGTTCAAACCAATGCTGTGTTCTCTCTGAATTCTTTTGATAAAGAAATGTCAAGTAAATTGATGGTACAACCAAAAACAACTTGTTTTCAAGCATACTTAAATATTCTAAGCAGCACTTTACATGAAAGCAAATAACACAAAAATTATACACTAAATATTGTTGGGAGCAAGAATTGCTGTCCCCTCAAATCTTCTAGCTGCACTAAGAATCAAATTGACGTGTGACAGACTAACAGGAAAAAATAAAATTTAATAGTTGTATGAATGGTGAATCCACATAGACCTGGAAATTCCAAAGACAGGCAAAGGGAGGCATACATGTCATTTGAATTAGGGAGAAGGGGATAGGGGTCTGGGGTTTCAGAGGAAAGGAATGCACTTCAAAGGGCAATAACAAGAGCATATATTGGGTGATTGGGTGTTTTCTCTGCCATACAAATGGGTCACTCGAATAAAATTTATCTCCTTTAATAACCCTTATTCTGGGAAAGATCCTTCAATTTAGATTCTTCTGTGTGGCTAAAGGAGGAACAAAATTTTCTCTTGAGCCCAGAGGGTCTCAAGTGCCTTCAGCTCAAAATAATCCACATACCGAAGTGGCACATTCCAGGGGCTGGGGGAATAGGGCAGCTGTCCTGAACCCCTTCAATACTCTCTTTCCTTAACTGTGCAATAAAAGAGGTTCTTCCAGACAGCAAATCCAGTTCCAGTTGTTTGTTCTATGAGAATTTGGTTTCAGGGTGTGGCTGGTATTTAGTGAAAAGAATGTCTGTCTTCAGCTATCCCCCAATTCACTAAAGAATAAAGGACCAGCTTTTTGATAGATTACTGGGTGGATACTCTGATTGTCAAGATACTCAAAGCCACTTTTGGTCCACAATGAGAAAGTTTTTGTTTTTTTTTTTTTTCCTTTTAAGATTTATTTATTTGAGAGATAGACCATGTGTAAGAGTGGGGAGGGGCAGAGGGAGAGGGAAACAAGCAGACTCCCCGCCTGGTGGGAATCTCCATGCAGGGCTCCATCTCAGAACTCTGAGATCATGATCTGAGCAGAAACCAAGAGTCAGATGCTTAACCTACTGAGCCACCCAGGTGCCCCTCAATTAGGAAGTTTTAATCCTTCTGGCCAGTATATGTCTTCCTTCCTTTTTTAAGTTGTTGTTGTTGTTCTTTTGTTTTGTTTCAGATTTTTAAATTCCAGTCAGTTAACATATAGTATAATAACTGGTTTCAATAGTAAATTAGTGATTCATCACTTACATAGAACATCCAGGGCTCATCTCCTTCACCGTTTAGCTCCTCCTCCACCGATCTTCCTCCATCAACCCTGTTTGTTCTCTCTAGTTAAAAGTCTCCGATGGTTTGTACCCCTTTCTTTCCTTTCCTTCCCCTATGTTCATCTTTTTTGTTTCTTTAAATTCCACATAGAGTGAAATTATATGGTGTTTGTCTTTCTCTGATGACTTACTTCACTTAGCATTATATACTTCAGCTCCATTCATGTCATGGCAAATGGCAAAGTTTTATTCTTCTTGAAGGCTGAGTAATAATTCATTGTGTGTGTGTGTGTGTGTGTGCGTGTACATACATAGTACATCCTCTTTATCCGTTCATCCGTCGATGGACATTAGACATTTGGGTTATTTTCATAGTTTGGCTATTGTTGATAATGCTGCCACAAACATCTGGGCACGCGTACCCCTTTGAATTTGTATTTTTATATCCTTTGGGTAAATACCTAATAGTGCAATTGCTAGGTCATGGAGTAGTTCTGTTTTCAACTTTTTGAGGAACCTTCGTAGTGTTTTCTAGAGTGGCTGCACTCCCACCAACAGTGCAAGAAGATTCCCCTTTCTCTGTACCCTCACCAGCACTTGTTGTTTGTGTTGTTAATTTTAGCTATTCTGATAGGCATAAGGTGGTATTTCGTGGTGGTTTTGATTTGTATTTCTTTGATGAGGAGTGATGTTTAGCATCTTTTTATGTGTCTGTTAGCCATCTGGATGTCTTCTTTGAAAAAACATCTCTTCATGTCTTCTGCATGTTTCTTAACTGGATTATTTGTTGAGCTTGATAAGTTATTTATTAATTTGGTGCACTAACACTTTATCACATATGTCACTTGCAAATATTTTCTCCCATTCTGTAGGCTGCCTTTTAGTTGTTTCCTTTGAATGTGCAGAAACTTTTTATCTTGAAGAAATCCCAATAGTTCATTTTTGCTTTTGTTTCCCTTACCTCTGTTGGTTTGTTTAAGAAGACGTTGCTACAACTGAGGTCAAAGAGGTTGCTACCTCTGTTCTTCTCTAGTATTTTGATGGTTTCCTATCATACATTTTGATCTTTCATTCATTTTAAATTTATTTTTGTGTATGGTGTAAGAAAGTTGTCCAGTTTAATTCTTCTGCATGTTGCTGTCCAGTTTTCCCAGCACCATTTGTTGAAGAGACTGTTTTATTTCTATTGGATATTCTTTCCTCCTTTGTTGAAGATTAGCTTACCATATAGCTATGAGCCCATTTTGGGGTTTTCTATACCATTCCATTGATCTCTGTTTTTGTGCCAGTACCATACTGTTTTGATGACTATAGCTTTGTAATATATTCTGAAGTCCAGATTCATGATGCCTCCAGCTCTGCTTTTCTTTTTCAGGATTACTTTTGATATTCAGAATATTTTGTGGTTCCATACAAATTATAGGATTATTTGCTCTAGTTCTTTGAAAAGTGCTGGTGGCTTTTGATAAAGATTGCGTTGAAAGTGGATATTACTTTGGGTAATGTAGGCATTTTAGCAAAGGCTGTTCTTCCAGTCCATAAGCCTGGAATATTTCCCCAATTTTTGCTGTCCTCTTCAATTTCTTTCTTCATTGTTCTATGGTTTTCTGGGTACAGATCTTTCTCTTCTTCAGTTAGATTTATTCTGAGGTATCTTACTGTCTTTCTTGTAGTTGTAAATGGGATTGATTCCTTGATTTCTATTTCTGCTGCTTCATTATCGGTGTATAGAAATGTAACAGATTTCTGTATGTTGAGTTTACATCCTGCAACTTTGATGAATTCATGTATGAGTTCTAGCAATTATTTTGGTAGAGTCTTTGGGTTTTTTAAACAGAGTATCCTGTTGTCTGCAAACAGTGAAAGTTTGACTTCTTCCTTACTGATTTGGATGCCTTTTATTTCTTTTTGTTGTCTGATTGCTGAGGCTAAGACTTCCAGTACTATGTTAAATAGGAATGGTGAGAGTGAACATCTCTGTCTCATTCCTGACAATAGAGGAAAAGCTCTCAGTTTATCCGCATTGAAAATGATATTAGTTGTGGGTCTTTCGTATGTAGCCTTTATGATGTTGAGGTATGTTCCATCTATCTCTACTTTGTTGAGGTATTTTATCAAGAACAGATGCTGTAGTTTGTCAAAAGCTGTTTTTGCATCTATTGTGAGGATCATATGGTTCTCACCCCATTTATTTATTTATTTATTTATTTAAAGATTTTATTTATTTATTTATTTGACAGACAGATCACAAGTAGGCAGAGAGGCAGGCAGAGAGAGAGAGGAGGAAGCAAGCTCTCTGCTGAGCAGAGAGGCCAATGTGGGGCTCAATCCCAGGACCCTGGGATCATGACCTGAGCCGAAGGCAGAGGCTTTAACCCACTGAACCACCCAGGCACCTTTCTTACCCCATTTATTAATGTGGTTTATCATGTTGATTGACTTGTGAATACTGAACCACCTCTGCAGCCAAGGAATAAATCCCACTTGATTGTGGTGAATAATTCTTTTAAAGTACTGTTGGACTTGATTTGCTAGTATCTTGTTGGGAATTTTTGCATCCATGTTCATCAGGATTATTAGCCTATCATGGAAATAGATAATTTGAACAGACTGATAACGAGAAATTGAATCAGTAATCAAAAATCTGCCCCCCCCCGCAAATCTCCAAACCAGATGGCTTCCCAGGGTAATTCTACCAGATATTTTAAAGAGGAGTAAATGCCTATTCTCAAACTGGTCTGAAAAACAGAAATGAAGGAAAACTTCTAAACTCATTCTACAAGACTAGCACTAGCTTGATTCTAAAACTGCACAAAGCGTTGCCTGGGTGGCTCAGTGGTTTAAGCTTCTGCCTTCGGCTCAGGTCAGGATCTCAGGGTCCTGGGATTGAGCCCCACATTGGGCTCTCTGCTCAGCAGGGAGCCTGCTTCCCCCACTCTCTCTCTGTCTGCCTCTCTGCCTACTTGTGATCTCTGTCAATAAATAAATAAAATCTTTAAAAAACAAACAAAAAAAATAAAACTGCACAAAGACCCCACAAAAAAGAATTATAGGCCAAATGTTTTTCATCTCTACTCAAAAACTTTTATCTGTTGTTGTTTACTATTCTTTAGTTCTTTCCAAAGAAATTGGTTGTGGTTCATTTTTAGAACAATTAAGGCGTTAATAGAGTATATTTTCATGTACGGTCCTAAATATACTACCATGATATGATAAGGACTTCTTGGAAACTGAAAAACAAGGGTATTTTTAAAATGTATTTAGATACAAAAGTTAATAAAAACTTTGTTTTAATGAATGTAGGACTTTGATAAATATTCTTAATCCATTCAGAAAACATGAACTTGTACCTACAAAGGGTCACAGGCTGTGGATCTGCATATATATACATCCATTCACAGTGATGCAAATGAGGAAAACCAAGATCAGGAACCCAGATTTGAGAGTCAAATGAGATGATTCATATTTAAAAGGGAGACGGCCCTTTTGATACTCAGACTTGGGTATCAGTCAGAAGTGGATACAGTTGGTAGTAAGGAGATGGGTTGCATATAATTACAGAAAAATGAATCCAAAAACACTCAGGCAGGGAATTTCATGTTCTCTGAAAAGATCTGGAGTGCAAACATTTGCAGATTGATATGACTGACAGCATCTGCATGTGGCTAAAATCATTCTATCAATTTTTGCAAATGTATGAAACACCAAATCAGTTTCTCCTTTGAGTGGTGGGATGTGAGAATGTTAGAGGCAGCAAACATAATGAGAAAAATTTCTCAGAAAGTAGAACTGGCTAGAGCCTGAAGCAAATAAAGGCTTCAAGGGGTCTCAAAGCTATAGAAAGTGGTAGAGAAGTGGTGATATCTTTTTCCTGACAAGTGGCATGGACTCATCATTTTTCTATGAAGATGTCAGAAGAGGCTGTCTGATGGTTTGAATAGAAATGTCTCGTCTGGCATGATGTTCAACTGAGTGTCCCTAAAAAATTCGTATTTTAATAATGTTTTCCCTGACATTGAACAAAAGAGTAGTCTTTCCAAAAGACAAAACATCAATCAGTGTAGATACCAAAAATAATTCCATATGGCCAAGAACTGGTTATTTTTACCCAAGTTATCTGTATGATTATTGGTCTGTTAGATATTAACTGGATACTCTAGTATGAAACTTAGGAAAATTTATCTTGGAGATTTTCATCCTCCCTTTCAGGGCCCCATATCCCTTTGGGAGATGTCTTGGCCATCAGGATCTGATTTGGGTTCCTCCTCTTGAGATCAGTCAATTCATTTCCTATAGTGCATTTGTATTTATGTGCTGTACTCTTCTGGGATTTCTTTCATAGTAAAATTTTAAATGTAGAAGGAACAAAAATCAAGTTAAGGAATTTCAAATGTTAACAGGCAGCATTGTCTTGATACTATTAAAATTCTACATCGTCAACTGTAGGCCAACTTATGTCTAATTCAGAACTTTCTTTTGGTTAAGATTAGTTCATTAATGCTCCTTATCTATTAAATCTAACTCAGGTTTTATTTATAAGCTTGAATGAAAATAATTTGCCTTAACTTGCCTAAAATTTCCATTTTTCTGCTTGCCAGCAGAGAAAGTAGACACGATAGAATTTTTTTCTTTTCTGCCTTAAGTCTGGTAGAATATCACTTGAAAGTCATTCCTTCAGAAATATTTAATGAAGATTTTCAACATGCCCAGGTTTTCATGCATAGAATTTAGGGGGAAGAGTGGCACAAGGAGCCAAAGTAACTTTGCAAAATTAGTTTTTTGTTTCATGGGGTAATGAACCATGGAAGTATGTTAATTGGTTCAATTGTCTCTCTTTAATGGTAGAGTCAGGGCTGATAAGGAAACAAGAATGGAAAATGTAACTAGAGCACTGAAAATCTGTTTCAATGCTTTAGGTTTCTTTTTCATTAGGATCTATCTACAGAAGTCTTTAATATGTTTTCAGCAAATAAATTCTATGGAGCTACTTTTTCTATATTTGAATTAATAGACTGGAGTAGCTTTATAAATTAAATCAGTCAATTTCTATGTATTTTATGTGCTCCAACTTTTAAGTCTAAACAGGACATGGAAAAATAAGAAAAAAAAAGTGGCAAATAGACTTTATGTGATGCTCAAAATGCACATTGCTGACAACTCTAAATACTATTTTAGTGACCTAAAAACAGAAACAGAAAGCATTATTTAAAAACTATATTTAAGTGAGAAAGGTTTTTCTTTTCTTCTTCTTTTTTTTCTCAACACGGTGACTACCAATGTTCTACTAATATTTAAAAAGCTTTTATGGAGTCCGAGTTCAACAATCACAAAAAAAGTAATAAGAAAACAACTTATTGGTTGTGGTCTTCTGTTGGGGGGAAGAAAAAGCAAAGTAGGAGAAACTAAGGTTAGAGAGAACTAGGGATCAGGTGATTCTGGGGACCAGGTCTTTATAAGGCATGAGAGCATTGCTACTGCCTTAGACTCCAGCACTTTGTAAGTCAGTCTGTCTGTCTAGCACACTGCTCTCTCCAAAACACTGTGGAAACCACTGTGGACTGTTAAAAACAAGACAACAGGTTCAAAATCGAGTCAATTGTGCTAAGCCCCACATCACCAAACTGAGACTTCATTGCAGTTCGCTCTTTCAGAAATGGAATCTTAAATCAGTCTATCAGGAATAGCCTGGTTAATAACTGGTGAGGTCCTCTGCCTGAGAGACCCCCTGCTTTCTCTCGAAGGAAAGTAATCTTACCACAGACAATCTGCTTTGTGCTAGTATAACTTACTTCTACTCCCTTCTGCCTATAAAAATCTTTCATTTCCGACAGCTCCTCAGAGATCCTTCCTGTCTGCTAGATTGGATGCTGCTTGATACATGAACGGTTAAAAAAAGATCTTCAGAATTTACTGAATTGAATTTTGTTTTTTAGTAAGACTAAACTACATTTTGCTTCTTTTTTCTTTTATTATTTTTTAACCTTTAATGTATTTGAACAACTCTATATGCTATGTTTACCACAAGTGTAGCTACCATCTGTCACATACAATGTTATTATGCCACTGACTATATTTCCTGTGCTTAGCTCTCATGCCCATGACTTATTAGTTCCATAGCTTGAAGCCTGTACCTCTCACTCCCCTTTACCCTTTTTCAAACCATCCTCCCCCCACCCCCCCACCACTTTGTTCTCTGTATTTACGGGTCTGTTTTTGTTTGTTTGTTGTTTGTTGTGTTTTTTTATTCCACGTAAGTGAAATCATATGGTATTTGTCTTTCTGACTGACTTCACTTAGTATAATATCCTCTGGGTCCATCTACATTGTCATAAAAGGCAAGATCTCATTCTTCTTGATGGGCAAGTAATATTCTGTTTCACATGTATACCACTTCTTCTTTATTCATTCATCTATTGATGGACACTTAGGTTGCGTCTATATCTTGGCTTTTGTAAATAATTCTGCAGTAAGGTAGGGTTGCACATATCTTTCCAAATTAGTGTTTTCAATTCCTTTGGGTAAATACCTAGTAGTGGAATTGCTGGATCATATGGCATTTCTATTTTTAACTTTTTAAAAAGACCATTTATTTGAGAAGAGAGAGAGAGAGCATGAGTTGGAGAAGGCAGAGGCAGAGAGAGAGGAGAAGCAGACTCCTTGCTGAGCAGGGAGTCCAATGTGGGGCTCAATCCAGGACCCCAGGATCATGATCTGACCTGAAGACAGATGCTTAACTGACTGAGCCACCCAGGTGCCCCTATTTTTAATTTTTTGAGCAAACTCCATACAGTTTTCCCCAGTGGCTGTGCCAATTTACATCCCCACTAACAGTGTACAAAGATTTTCTTTTCTTCACATACGTACCAACTCTTGTTATTGTCTTTCTTATACTAGCTATTCTGACAGGTATAAGATGATATCTCATTGTGGTTTTGATTTGCATTTCCCTGATAATTAGTGATGTTGAGCATCTTTTCATGTGTCTGTTGGCCATGCCCAATTTTTAATTGGTTTGTTTGTTTCGTTGGTTTTTGGTGTTGAGTTTTATGAGCTCTTTATGTATTTTGAATATTAATCCTTTATTGGGTATATCATTTGCAAATATCTTTACAAGTTGCAGGATTATTTGTTCTTATTATGTGAAAGTACTGTTGGTATTTTGATAAGAGATTGCATTGCATATATAGATTGCTTTGGGTAGTATGACACTTTAATAATAACTAATTCTTCCAATCCATGAGCTCGCTATATTTTTCCATTTGTTGACGTCATCTTCAATTTCTTTCAACTGTGGTCTTTAGTTTTCAGGATGCAGGTCTCTCACTTCCTAGGATAAGTTTATTCCTAAATATTTTATTCTTTTTGGTGCTGTTGTATAAGAGTTGTTTTCTTCATTTCCCTATCTGTTACTTCATTATTAGTGTATAGAAATATGACAGATTTCTCTGTATTAATTTTGTATTCTGAAATTTTGATGTATTTGCTTACCACTTTTAATAGTTTTTGTAGTCTTTAGGGTTTTCTATATATCATGTCATGTCATCTTTACATAGTGAAAGTTTTACTTTTTCTTTACCAGTTTGGATGCCTTTTATTCCTTTTTCTTATCTGATTGCTCTGGTTAGGACTTCCAGTACTATGTTGAATAAAAATAGTGAGAGTGGACATCCCCGTTTTCTTCCTGATCTTCAGGAAAAACTCTGTTTTGCACCTTGAGTATGATGCTAGTTGTGAGTTTTTTGCATATATGGCTTTTATGATGTTGAGGTATGTTCTCTCTAAACCCACTTTATTGAGAACTTTTATCATGAACTGATGCTGAATTTTGTCTAATGCTTTTTCTACATCTATTGAACTGATCCTATGATTTTTAATCTTCATTTTGTTAATATGTTATATCATGGTGATAGACTTGCAAATATTGAATGTTTCTTGCATCCCAGGAATAAATCCTACTGGATCATAGTGAATGATCCCTTTATTGTATTGTTCAACGTGATTTGTTAATATTTTATTAAGGATGTTTGCATCTATGATAATCACAGGTTTTGGCCTCTAGTTCTCTTTTGTAGTGTCTTTACCTAGTTTTGGTAATAGGGTAATGCTAGCCTCAGAGATCTGAAAGTTTTCCTTTCTCCTATTATGTTTTAGAATTTTTCAAGGAAAATAAGTATTAACTCTTCTTTAAATGTTAGGTAGAATTTGCCCATAACACTGTCTGATCCCAGACTTGTGTTTGTTTTGGGAGTGTTTTAAATATTAATTGAGTTTTATTACTAGTAATCAATCTGTCCATATTTTCTGCTTTTTCTTGGCTCAGTTTTGGAAGATGTTTTCTAGGAATTTATTTCTTCCAGGTTGTCCAATCTGTTAGCATATTATTTTTTATAGTAATCTCTTATAATCCTTCATATTTCTTGATGTCAGTTGTTATTTCTTCATAATTTCTGATTTTATTTATTAGAGTCCTATCTATTTTTCTTGATGAGTTCAACTAAATGTTTATCAATTTTATCTTTTCAAAGAATCAGTTCGTGGTTTCATTGATCTGTTTTACTATTGCATTTTTTGTTTTTGTCTTTTTAGTAACTATTTATTTATTTCCACTCTGATCTTTAATATTTCCTTCTTTCTGCTAACTTCAGCCTTTGTTTGATCTTTTTCTAGTTCCTTCAGATTTGAGATTTTTCTTGTTCCTTGAGGTAGTCCTGAATAGCTGTAAGTCTCCCTCCTAGAACAGCTTTTCCTGTATCCCAAAGATATTGGATGATTCTATTTTTATTTTGATTTGTCCCAATGTATTTCCATTTCTTCTTTGATTTCTTCATTGACCCATTAGTTGTCTACTAGCATGTTTTTAGTCTCTATATGTTTGTGTTTATTACAGTTTTTTTCTTGTAACTGATTTATAGTTTCATACAGTTGCAGTTAGAAAAGGTACTTGATATAATTAATCTAATATGTTTATTAAGATTTGTTTTGTGCCCTGTTGTGTGATCTGTTCTGAAGAATGTTCCATAACATTCTTCATATGCAATTTTGATACGCACTTGAAAAGAATGTATACTCTGTCGATTTTGGATGGAGTGTTCTGTGTGTATATATATGTTATATCCATCTGGTCTAATGTGTCATTCAAGGACACTGTTTCCTTATGGATTTTCTGCCTCAATGATCTATCCATTGAGGTCAATATGGTGTTAAGTCCCCTACTGTTACTGTATTACTATCAATTTCTCCCTTTATATCTGTTAATATTTGTTATATTTATTTAAGTGCTCCTAAGTTGGGTGCATAGACATTTACAATTGTCATATCCACTTTTGGGGTTGATCTTTTATCATTATGTATGTCCTTTTTGCCTTTTATTATTCTCTTGTTTTAAAGTGTATTTTGCCAGATATAAGTAAGAATTGCTACTCCAGCTTTCTTTTCCTTTTCATTTGCATGGTAAAATTTCTTCTATCCTGGGGAGAGCGCCAAGATGGCAGGGGAGTAGGTGACCTAAATTTTGTCTGGTCCCAGAAATTCAACTAGATATTTATCAAGCCATTTGGAACATCTGTGAACTCAACAGGGGATTGAAGGAAATAGCAACTCTATGAACTCTATGAACAACCACTTTCTGGAAGGTAGAACATGCAGAGAAGTGAATCCAAGGTGATATTTGGGAAGATAGACTACTGTGGGGAGGAAGCCTCTATCAGCTGGCTACCAGCAAGTGATAGAGCAGTGGAGCACAAAATCAGAACTTTTAGAAGTCTGCTCCAGTGAGGGACATTGCTCTAGTGACTAAGCGGGGGAGTTAG
Source organism: Mustela erminea (assembly GCF_009829155.1). Lineage (NCBI taxonomy): Eukaryota > Metazoa > Chordata > Mammalia > Carnivora > Mustelidae > Mustela > Mustela erminea. The sequence goes on from NC_045634.1 coordinate 13,307,012, forward strand.
AACCTTTGCTGGGACAGTGTGGTCTAAGGACTCTGGAGGTCACAGAAAGACCAAGGGTGCAAGAGTGTGGCAAAGCTCCCAGGTGTCAGAGCAGGGAAGCCAGCTGCAAAGACTGAGCTGAGAGGGGGCTTGCAGCCCAGGTTGCCTTAAACAATGATCTGTGGCACAGTTGGGCCATTACTCTTCAAGCGGGGACCCAACAAGTGGCAGATCCAGAGAGATTCCCCTTCCTTTCCCAGGAAAAGCAGCATGGGAGCGCAACACAGGAATCTGCTGGGGTTCAAGACTCCAAACAGGGTCATTTGCCAGAGATAGAAATGCTTGGTCATAGGCTGGTGAGCATGGCATGTGGCCAGAGACCAGGGGGTCTCTGGGTCTCCAGGGGGACAGGAGTGATTGCTTTTCTCTGAGGGCTCACTGAGGAGTGGGACCCCAAGCTCTTGGCTCCTCCTTGGCTGGAGATTGGGTGGCCACCATTTTCATTCTTCTTCTCTAACGTTGTTTGGAAAGACTTCAGGGAACAAAAGCTACAGAGAGCTTTTTAGCAGATTACTTAGCAGATTATTTAGCAGATTACTTAGCCTGGCCCCTGGCAAGGGTGGCACAATTCCACTGGGAGCAAAGACATTTGAAAATCACTGCAACAGGAACCCTCCCCCAGAAGATCAGCAAGAACATCCAGCCAAGACCGAGTTTACTGATCAATGAAAACTGCAAAACTCCAGCAGTAGGGAAATATAGCATATAGAATTCATGATTTTTAAAATATTCTTTATGTTTTTCTCTTCCTATTTTTAAAATTTTTTCTCCTTTCCTTTTTCAACCAACTTTTTATCAATTACTTTTTAAAATCTTTTTTGATTTTCATTTTTACAATCATATTCTGTACCTTCATTGTATTTACCTTTATCTGTGTGTGTGTGTGTGTGTGTGTGTGTGTGTGTATTTCTTTCTTTAAAATTTTGGGAGGCAGTTCCTTCTAAACAGACCAGAATAGACCCCAAATCTAGTGTATGGCTCTGTTCTATTCACCAGACTAATCATATTATTCTTCTTCCTTTTCTTTTTTCTTTTTTTCTTCCCCTCGGTTTCAGGTCTCTTCTGATTTATTTAGTGTATATTTTTCTGGGGTTGTTTCTACCCTTTAGCATTTTGTTCTCTTGTTCATCTGTTATTTTCTGGACAAAATGACAAAATGGAAAAACTCACCTCAAAAAAAGAACAAGAGGCAATACTGACTGCCAGGGACCTAATCAATACAGACATTAATAAGATGTCAGAACTAGAGTTCAGAATGATGATTATAAAGATCAAGCTGGGCTTGAAAAAAGCATAGAAGATACTAGAGAATCCCACTCTGGAGAAATAGAAGAACTAAAATCTAACCAAGTTGAAATAAAAAAGGCTATTAATGAGATGCAATAAAAAAATGGAGGCTCTAACTGCTAGGATAAATGAAGCAGAAGAGAGAATTAGTGATATATAAGACCAAATAAAGGAGAATAAAGAAGCTGAGAAAAAGAGAGATAAGTAACTACTGGATTATAAGGGTAGAATTCAAGAGATAAGTGATTCCATAAAGCAAAACAATATTAGAATAATTGGGATCCCAGAAGAAGAAAGAGAGAGGGGCAGAAGGTATATTGGAGCAAATCATAGCAGAGAACTTCCCTAACTTGGGGAAGGAAACAGGCATAAAAAATCCAGGATACACAGAGAATCCCCCCTAAGAAGCAATAAAAATAGGTCGACACCCTGACATCTAATATTAAAACTTACAAGTCTCAGAGATAAAGAGAAAATCCTGAAAGTAGCTTGGGACAAGAGGTCTATAACCTAAAATAGTAGAAATATTGGATTGGCAATAGACCTGTCAAAAAGACTTGGCATGCCAGAAAGGACTGGCATGATATATTCAGTGTACTAAACAAGAAGAATATGCAGCCCAGAATACTACATCCAGCTAGAAGGAGCAGAAAAAATCTCCAGGACAAACAGAAACTAAAAGAATTTGAGTTCACCTAATCCGTCCTACAAGAAATATTGAAAGGGGTCCTCTAAGCAAAGAGAGAGTCTAAAAAAAACATAGACCAGCAAGAAAAAGAGATATACCATAACAGTTACCTTATAGACAATACAGTGACACTAAATTCATATCTTTCTTTAGTTACCCTGAAAGTAAGTGGGCTAAATGCCCCAACAAAAGACACATGGTATCATATTGGATTAAAAAAAAAAAAAAGATCCATCTATATGCTATCTTCAAGAAACTCATTTTAGATCCAAAGACACATCCAGATTTAAAGTGTGGGGTTGGAAAACCATTTACCATGCAAATGGACATCAGAAGAAAGCTGAGACGATAATCTTGATATCAGGCAAATTAAATTTTAAACCAATGATTGTTTAAGAAATGAGGAAGAACACTATATCATACATACCTCAGTATCATTAAATCCATCTATGAAAAACCCACAGCAAGGGGCGCCTGGGTGATTCAGTGGGTTAAAGCCTCTGCCTTCGACTTGGGTCATGGTCCCAGGGTCCTGGGATCGAGCCCTGCACTGGGCTCTCTGCTCAGCGGGGAGCCTGCTTCCCCCTCCTCTCTCTCTGCCTGCCTCTATGCCTACCTGTAATCTCTGTCAGATAAATGAATAGAATCTTAAAAAAAAAGAAAAGAAAAGAAAAACCCACAGCGAATATCATTCTCAATGGGGAAAAACTGAGAGCTTTTCCTCTAAAATCAGGAACACAGCAGAGATGTCCACTATCACCATTGGTATTCAACATAGTACTGGAAGTCCTAGCCTCAGCAATCAGACAACAAAAAGAGAGAGAAGGCATCTGAATTGGGAAAGAGGAAATTGAACTCTCACTCTTGCTGATGATATGAAACTTGATGTGAAAAACCCAAAATGCTCCACACCAAAACTACTAAAACTCATACAGGAATTCAGTAAAGTGGCAGGATATAAAATAAATGCACAGAAATCAGTCACATTTCTATACACCAACAAGACAGAAGAAAGGGAAATTAAAGAGTCAGTCCCATTTATAATTACACCAAAAATCATAAGATACCTGAGAATAAACCTAACCAAAGAGGCAAAGAATCTGTACTCAGAAAACTATAGAATACTCATGATAGAAATTGAGGAAGACACAAAGAAATGGAAAAACATTCCATGCTCATGGATTGGAAGAACAAATATTGCCAAAATGTGTATGCTACCTAGAGTAATCTACACATTTATATGCAATTCGTATAAAAATACCATCAACTTTTTTCAAAGAAATGGAAAAATAATCCTAAAAAATTTGTATGGAACCAGAAAAGACTCCACATAGCCAGAGGAATGTTGAAAAAGAAAAACCAAAGCTGGCGGCATCACAATTCAGGACTTCAAGCTCTATTACAAAGCTGAAATCATCAAGACAGTGTGGTACTAACACAAAAACAGACACATATATCAGTGGAACAGAGTAGAGAGCCCAGAAATGGAACCACAACTCTATGGTCAACTAATCTGTGACAAAGCAGGAAATAATGTCCAATGGAAAAAAGACAGTCTCTTCAGCAAATGGTGTTGGGAAAATTGGACAGCCACATGGAGAAGAATGAAACTGGACCATTTCCTTACACCACACACAAAAATAGACTCAAAATGGATGAAGGACCTCAATGTGCGAAAGGAAGCCATCAAAATCCTTGAGGAGAACACAGGCAGCAACCTCTTCGACCTCAGCTGCAGCAACATCTTCCTAGGAACAACACCAAAGGCAAGGGAAGCAAGGGCAAAAATGAACTATTGGGATTTCATCAAGATCAAAAGCTTTTGCACAGCAAAGGAAACAGTTAACAAAATCAAAAGACAACTGACAGAATGGGAGAAGATATTTGCAAACGACATATCAGATAAAGGACTAGTGTCCAGAATCTATAAAGAACTTAGCAAACTCAACACCCAAAGAACAAATAATCCAATCAAGAAATTGGCAGAGGACATGAACAGACATTTCTGCAAAGAAGACATCCAGATGGCCAACAGACACATGAAAAAGTGCTCCATATCACTCGGCATCAGGGAAATACAAATCAAAACCACAATGAGATATCACCTCACACCAGTCAGAATGGCTGAAATCAACAAGTCAGGAAATGACAGATGCTGGCGAGGATGCGGAGAAAGGGGAACCCTCCTACACTGTTGGTGGGAATGCAAGCTGGTGCAGCCACTCTGGAAAACAGCATGGAGGTTCCTCAAAATGTTGAAAATAGCTGGGAAATTTTTTAACTGTCCTTCAATTCTAAATGATAACCTTGCTGGATAAGGTATTGCCAATTGTAGATTTCCTCTTTTTAACACTGTAAATATATCATTCCACTGTCTTCTGGCCTCTAAATTTTCTGCTGAAAAATCAGCCAATAACCTTACGGGGTTTCCCATCTGTGTTAATAGTTGCTTCTCTCTTGTTACTTTTAAAATTCTCTATTTTTAATCTTTGATATTTTAATCATCATGTGCCATGATGCGGACCTCCTTGAGTTCATATTGTTCGGAACTCTCTGTGTTTCCTGAAACTGGGTGTCTGTTTCCTTCTCCCAGATTACTGAAGTTTCAGCTATTGTTTCTTCAAATAAGTTTTATGCGCCTTTTCTTTTCTCCTTAAGGAATCATTGTAATGCAAATGTTTGTTTTGTTGATTTTGTCCAAGAGATCCCTTATCTTACCCTCATTATTTTAAATTCTTTTTTTCTTTTTGCATTTAGCTTGGTTGCTTTCCATTACCCTGTCTTTCAGATCACCAATCTGTTCTTTTGTATCCCTTAATCTGCTGTTGATTCCTTCCAGAGTATTTTTCATTTCAGTTATAGTATTCTTTAAGTCTGATTGGTTCTCTTTTTTGTATTTCCTATTTCTTTATTGAAGTTTTCATTGAATTCATCCACTCTTCTCTCCAACTCTGTGAGCATCTTTAGGACTATTACTTGGGACTCTTTATTTGGCATATTTCTTACTCCATTTCTTTTAGTTATTTTCCTGAGATTTTGTTTTGTCCTGTTCTTTGATTTGTAGCATATTTCTTATTTCTTTCATACTTCCCTCATTTTGCTTGGCTTTCTGTGTTTGTTGCTAGGACTTAGCCAGAATAGCTACTTCTCCTAAACTTGAAGGAGTAGTCTTAAGTATGGTCCTTCCCTGTGTGGACTATGTGTGCCTGGTGACCTTGGCTGACTTGTCTGGAATGGGCTGTCAGAGTACTTCATCTACACTGGTTGGTTGGCCACAGTTGAAATGGGCATAGTCCAGGGTGTTCCCAGGGTTCTCCACACAGCCAGTGACTGGGTACAAGATGAAGTGGGTACAAGCTGACAGATTCTGGGGTTCTCTATGCTGAGAGTACACTGGCGCCACCAGGATGTGGGTACAGTCCAGGGGTTTCCGGGATGCTCCATGCAGGGGTGTTCTGGCAGGGTATTTGTTGGTGTGGGAGGCACAGGCTTAGAGGTTCCAGGGCACTCTGTGCTGGGACCCTGGAGACTCATCTGGAACTGAATGGTATAGGCCTAGTGTTTTCTGGGATGCTTTTGACTGTGTCATCTTACCAAGATGGCTGGAGTTGTAATGAGAGCTGACCAGAGGTACTCAGTATGCATGTGCTGGGGCCACCTTTATGGGATGTCTAGAGCTCATATGGTGTTAGGGTTCTGGAGCTTACCAAGACAGTAAGCTAGCTAGGATACCTGGACCCTGTTCCCGTCTGCACTATCACAGTGAATGTGGAAAATATATCATGGTGTTTGCTGGTCCCTCTGACACAAAGCAAGCTCCAGCATCTCCCATGCTCTTTGATGGAGTTCTAGGGCTGGATCTTTTATATTCTGCTTATCTTTTAAAACCATGGATTTTTTATTTTTCTGTGACCCTGCAGAGGTGAATCTGTTCATGACCCTCCATTACTCTCTACCCCAGTTCACAATGTTGGAAATGGAGGTTCCCTTCATTGCTATATCTCTCTCTTACCATTTTCTCTCTGTGTGGTCTCTCTATCTGCTGTAGTGCAGAAGCTGTTCAGTTAGCGCTCAGTTCCTTTTTAGGAAGAATTGCTCTATAAACAGGTATAGATTTGGTGTGTCTATTTAATAGGTGAGTTCAGAGTCTTCCTGTGTTGTCATCTTGGACCCTTCCTCTCCCACTTTGCCTCATTTTGTGTCTCTTTTCTTCTGGTTCATGAACACCAGAAGAGGAGATTCTGATTCACAAGCTAGATCTAGAGAGGATGTACTGTCTCTAATTTTTGATTAAGCAAAACATAACCAGAAAAGTATTTTAATTTCTCAAACATATCAATACATTTTTGGGTTAAAGGATGCTATGGTAAAAATAATTTACTAACTATACAAGATATGCTTTAAAAATCATTTTAGTTAGGAATACATAAATAAAGGAAACTACTAGGATCCAGGTTTTTTTTCCAATTGCAGAACACTTCTGCCACCAAATATGTAGGGTTTTTTGCATACCAACAGCTAATTTTTCATCTCTGTACACCAACTGGGAATTTAATGTTTCAATTCAATTTTGACACTTTGTACCTAGAGTTAGAACAGATCACACAGTTGAAGAGCTCTGACCCACAAGACTTCCCCTACTTCACATACCCATTACAAGTCATGGGTTTCCCATACTTCTGACTACCAGCTATAAATCTGGGGTTCCCTCATGCCCATCTTCCATTTCAATAATTTTCTAGAATTGCTGACAGGACTTAGGAATGCAATTGATTACTATCACCAGTTTATTATAAAGTACAAATGAAAAAGATTCATAGGGTAAGATATTGGGGCGGGGGGCAGGGGTGTATGTGTACAGATTTTCTGTGCCTTCTCTGAATGTAGCACACTCCAGGATCTCCATGCGTTCACTTACCCGAAGACTCATTGTCGAATATTTTTTATGGAAGTTTTATTACAATTGAAATTTCATTTCAATGATTAAGTCATTGACCATTGGTTGGAGGCTGGGGCTGAAATTTTTAATCCTTTAACCACACTTTTGGTTCTTCTGGCAACCAGCTCCATTCTGAAGCTATCTAGGCGCCCATCAATGTCACCTCATTAGTATAAACTCAGGTCTCATTGAAAAGGTTGTTAGAAATAACAAAAGATAGAAGACCAAGTATTTATTTTTTATTATATCACTATATTTTAAACTAGTGAAGCTCAACCTATTCCTTTTAAAAAGTAGCAAACTGTAGAAGACTCTCTCAGATTCACCACTTACACCAAGCACCAATTTCCACGGTAGCTAAGGAGGCTGAGAGGTCCATTTGAGCCACCTTCAGTCGCCTGAGGGTATTAATCTCAAGAGCATCCCCCAGTAAACTTCCGGTACCCAGATATCTGTCTTTCCAAAGAATCTGTTTGGAAGGTTTTATACTTAGTATAAAATTAGTGAAGAGCAGTACATTGCTAAACTGAAGCATCTTTCAAATAAATGAGACTAAGGTGATAAACCTGAAAATGATTTTGTAATTGTCCTTAGAGTATGCATCCATTTTCTCCTTGTGATTTCATTTTCCATGTACAACATGTAACGGGTCCTCATTAATTAATTAGGATCTGGAAAAACACCACTGTGCTAACACCAGGTGTTATTTTCATGGCCTCATGTGTCTTGCTCTCTTCCTCATTACTCTCTTCTCCTTAATGGTCTCCAGATGTTCATTTGACTAAGGTATGTGTTCTTTTTCCTCAAGGCTAAGTATTTCCAAGTTGCCTTTTATATGTGTCTCATATGCATAAATGTTGAGTACATATCAATATTAAAGTTAGAAGAATAGATAATATTACTGTTCCTATCATTTCATCTTCCAAAGCTAACTTCATTTAACAGCAAACATTACTGGTCTCATAAGGTCTAGAAACAGTATATTGAATAAATAGCTTCTCTACATACCATGAACCATAGTAATAATACAAAATTATGACTAACCACTGGGAAAAATGAGAACTTAGTATAGAAAATAACAGGATATTTGAGAAAACATATGTAACTTTCTAGGCAATAAAAAAAAATACTAATAATGAAATATTTCCAACTGGAGGGTTAAGAAAATTACTTGATATTTGGCCATATTAACTGAATTATAATTTATGAAAAAACAATCCAAATAAAAAGGTAATTTTAGAGATTCTTCTTGAATATCTGATTACCTTAAATGTAATACAGTGAGAACTGGAAATGAACTCTTTTACTGCATACTGTAGGTTAAGCTTAGTGAACAACAACTTGACCATGTGTTAAACAGTGAATGGAACCAGAACCATTGAGCAGTCTTAATATCCCAGAAAGACAGTAGCACCTACAAAGTATAATTGCAGAAAGAAAGAAGGGGAAAAAAAAAAAAAAGAAAAAGAAAAGGAGTAGAAGGAAAAAAAAAGTTAAGAGAGAGAGTTGTAAAATAGAATTTGAATCTGATCAAGGTCCTAGATCTAGTAACTGATGGCAGAGGAAAATGACCACAGAAGAATATAATCAATAAAATTTAGAACTGAGGAATGCTACAGAATAAATCACGGATTTCTTCAACAAATGGTAAGAAAAAAGAGGGAAGGAAAACTCTTACAGATTATAGTTTTTTTTTATTCAGTTCATATTATTACAGTTTTTTTAAACTGTTACAGATTAAAGGGACTTGATATGTATCACGCACATGTGATATGGGGATCTTGTGTAGACCTTATGCAGACAAACCAGATATAAAGCAAACATAAGAACTGAAAAAATGTGAACCCTAACCAGATATTTGATTATAGTAACATTATTATTGATTTTAGGTATAGTAATAAAATTACATTAATATTAATCCTTATGTTTTAGGAATATACACTGGCATATTTGTTAATAAATAATAACATATCTAGAATTCCTCTTTAATAATTCAGGGGTGGAGGAGGAGTAAGGAAGAAATAGATGAAAGGGTGATCTCAGGATGGTAACTGTTGAAGCTGGGTGGTGGGTATGTGGGAGTACAGAAGAATATTCTTCCTTCAGGGACGCCTGGGTGGCTCAGTTGGTTGAGCAGCTGCCTTCGGCTCAGGTCATGATCCCAGCGTCCTGGGATCGAGTCCCACATCGGGCTCCTTGCTCTGCAGGGAGCCTGCTTCTCCCTCTGACTCTGCCTTCCACTCTGTCTGCCTATGCTCGCTCTTGCTCGCTCTCTCTCTGACAAATAAATAAATAAAATCTTTTAAAAAAAATATTCTTCCTTCAAAATTCCATGATGAATAGTTTTTTAAAACTTCTACAGTAATTAAAACAAACTAAAAGTTTCAGTTAAAGTAAATTAAATAATTGAAGTCACATATAAAAATACAGTCAGTTTTAGAATCTACGTATCTGACAAACATTTAAGGAAATTTCGAAATTGGATATAATTAATATTTAAATACATTCTTTTCTAACCTAGGAAAGTATTTAAAATCATTTTCTTACTATGTTTTTCTAACCTAAGATGCTAATGAAAGCATTTTTATGGTGTTTTTTATTGTTGTACTGTTATCCACCAGTAGAGGGAGTAAAAATTCACCTATAACAGTTCAAATCCCGAAAAGAAAACCAGAGAATGATAGAATTAGACAGGAATATATTTTTTTTTTTTAAGTTTTGTTTTTTTTTTTTTTTTGTCAGAGAGAGAGCGAGCGAGAGCGAGACAGGCAGACAGAGTGGAAGGCAGAGTCAGAGGGAGAAGCAGGCTCCCCGCAGAGCAAGGAACCTGATGCGGGACTCGATCCCACGACGCTGGGATCATGACCTGAGCCGAAGGCAGCTGCTTAACCAACTGAGCCACCCAGGCGTCCCTAGACAGGAATTTAAATGATGTAATTTTATAAATTAATCTGAGATTGTACAGGTGAAGCAAATTTGTAGCAGTTACATGGCTGGTTAGCAGTGGGACCAGATGAAAAATTTAAATCTCCTGGCTTCCAGGCCAAAGCTAACTTTCACTACAACTAGATGTTATCCTTTGAATGAATACAATATTTCCTTCTTAGCCTGTGAGGTAGTCATTTGAAATGTTTCAGAAAGTCAGTCTTAGCTTCTTATAAATAAAGTTGATTTAGTAGTCTCAAAGACGAGCTATTACTTTTCTATTTTAGTGTGTTCTGTACGTTAAATGATCAAACAAGTCCATGCCAGGGAATTGGTTATAAGTAAACGTTGCTATTTGCCTACCAGTACGTGCTATACCTTTCCTACATTTGCAATATGCTGTTAGATCAATTTTTGTGTTTCTGATTAAATGTGCAAAGTGAAGGAAAATAATTACAGAAACCTTTTCAGCTCACTGAGATAATTTTTTAATCATAAATATAGAGGCAGATATTTATGTCCAGTCTGCACTTTATATTTAATCATACTCTTTTCTTTTTTTAATTGTACTTTTTTTCCTAAACCATGTAAGATTATCTGAAAATGCTTCTTCATGAAAAATTTTTAAATATTTAAAGGATCCAACTCACCTTATTAAATACACGGGAGGTGCTTGTCTAAGCACATTTTGGGGCCAAATAGTAAGAATGGTAGTAAAATTTCTGACCCTGAAACAAAATGTAGATCTAATCATCAATTAAAAGCTAATATCCAACCCTTCCATTCTTGGAACTGCTTCCCTGCTATGGCAACTACTGCTCAGGCCAGTTGTAGCATATTACTTCATGTTTAGGCTGTCAATGAACCATTTTTCCCACGATGAAAAGTGTAGACATTAGCGGTGTGATTGTATGTCAAAACTAAGGTGTGTGTTAATAGTTCCTGAAGCACTGTCTGAATAAATTCACCATACTCTTAACGTACGCACCAAATAGATAAAACATTCTTTAAAAATGGAATGAATCTATTATTTTTCCTCTCAAAACAAGAAAACTTCAAACACTTCCCACTCATTTAAGATGATTTTGTATCTAGTTATGATGAAATAATCGATGGCAAATTCCCAAACAGGGGAATGTTAATGTTCCTAACGTTAATTGACCAAATTAATACACTGAGCAACAAAGTGAATTTTTTTTTATAAATGTATTTTTAAAAAGATTTTATTTATTTGACAGTCAGAGATCACAAGTAGGCAGAGAGGCAGGCAAGGGGGGGTGGGGGGGAAGCAGGCTCCCTGCTGAGCAGAGAGCCTGACATGGGGCTCGATCCCAGGACCCTGGGATCATGACCTGAGCTGAAGGCAGAGGCTTAACCCACTGAGCCACCCCAGCAATCCTAAATGTGAATGTTAACAAAAGCCAAATTAATAGCTAAAGGGAGACCAACTTTCTCTTTCGGTCTTTCAAAAACAATAAAATATTCATGGAATAATTAAATTATTATACATGTTTAATTTGAACACATAAGAAATGATAATACCAAAATAGACTATAAATCAACGTTAATTAAATTCATATTTAATTTAATTAGTATTTCTGGGGCATCTGGGTGGGTCAGTCAGTTAAATCGACTTTTGGGGTCTGAGATGGAGATCCGCATGGGCTCTGCACTCACCAGGAAGTCTGCGTGAGATTCTCTCCCTCTTCTCTGCTTGCTCTCCCCTGCTCTCACTCCATCTGTTTCTCAAATAAATAAACAAATCTTTACTAAAAAATGTTCGTATTTCGAAAAAAAGTTCGCATTTCCATGTAGAACATGAAATCCATTTAAAATACTTTATTATTGGGCACCTGGGTGGCTCAGTGGGTTAAAACCTCTGCCTTTGGCTCAGGTCATGATCCCAGGGTCCTGGGATCGAGCCCCGCATCGGGCTCTCTGCTTAGCAGGGAGTCTGCTTCCCCCTCTTTCTCTGCCTGCCTCTCTGCCTACTTGTAATCTCCATCTGTCAAATAAATAAATAAAATCTTTAATAAAAAAAAAATAAAATACTTTATTATTGGGGCACCTGGGTGGCTCAGTTGGTTAAGCGTCTGCCTTCAGGTCAGGTCATGACCTCAGGGTCCTGGGAGCAGGCCCTGTGTCAGGCTCCCTGCTCAGTGGGGAATCTCACTCTCCCTCTGTCCTTTCCCCTGCTCATGCACACACTCTCTATCTCAAATAGATAAATAAAACCCTTAAAAAATAAAATGCTTTATTATTTATTTATTTTAAAACATACATTTTGAAATGTATTTTGGATTTTACTAATTTTCTGAAAATGAATTTCAATGATTTTCTGAAACTGAAATGTTAATTTGATGCTAATATGAACACAGTCCTACATAGACACTACCAGAAGCAAAGTTGTCTTAATTCACTTCAAGAGCTATTAACATCATTATCAGTAATCTGTGCTAAACCTAAAGAACACCTTTAAACCAAACAGAACTAAACATTCTTTGATAATAGCAGAATGTTTATCTTCTACTTAATTGAATTATAATTCTCTTTCACTCGATGGAATTCTGATATCCTGCTTGAGTCCTAAAAATGGCCTGGCTTATTAAGCAATGGTGGGCATTTTGCCTGTAGCATTAGAATACTGTTTGAAATTTGGAGTCTCCCCCAAAATCTAGAGTAGAGAAAGGGAAAGAGTTAGGACAAATTGATATTTTACTACTGGAGGTTAAAAAAAAAAAAAGGCATATTCACAGGGCTACCTGAGAAAATTGTAGCAAAGGAAGAATATCAGAAGAAAGGAAAGAAAGAGAGAGAGAGAAAGGAATAAAGAAAGAAAGAAAGAAAAGCAGCCCAGAAAGTCTCTTGATTACTAGGGTTGAGAGATAAAATTCCAACTCCTTTATTTTTTAATACTCACAGTTTCACTTCCCACCTTACACTAAGCGAAAGCAAAACCTAACAAGCTCCTTGGGCGCAGGACTATTTATCCATACCTATAACTCTGTCTTTCCACAATTTCTATACCTGAACTGGGCAGACAGACCTGCTGTGTTCATTCTCATTTCTATTTCCTCTCCTTTTTCTGGCGCTCACAGGAATAAGAAGTGCTATTTTAGCCTCCAATCCTGTGCTGGGTATTCTAATCCATTTTGAGTTTATTTTTATGTATGGTGTGAGAAAGAGATCCATTTTCATTCTTTTGCGTGTGGCTGTCCAGTTTTCCCAGCACCATTTGTTGAAGAGACTGGGCTCTTCCATTCTATGTTCTTGACAATTCGGTCATACATTAATTGATCACATAAGTGTTGGTTTATTTTTAGGTTCCACTGATCTATTTTTATGCTGATAACATACCATTTTGATTACTGTAGCTTGGTAATAGCATTTGGTGGTTTGAAATCAGGAAGTGTGATGTCTCGAGATTTGTTCTTTCTCAAGACGGTTTTTGTCCCATGCTGGGTATTCTGATCCATACTTTGGTAGTTATTAGGTACTAGCTCAAAAATAGATGAATTATACTTAAATTCTCTCCTGCTAATTGTTTCATAGACATGGTTTTCTTGGCAAGAAAGACTGAGGGAAGGAAGGCAAGAGTTGTACTGTAAGCTTCACTTCAGAGTTCCTGGAATCCAGTAGACCCCAGTGCACCAGTAAAAGCCACATAATAGCTACATCTAGTCTACGAGAGAGTAGAGGTGTGAAACATGGTTGGGAAGCACCACTGTAGGCTAGTTCTCAGCTTTAGGGTGTCAAATGAGAAAATTAAAATAGTTTGGTCATGAGTTTTGATATCATTTTTTTAAAAGATTTTATTTATTTAGTTGAGATAGAGCATGGGAACAGGAGCATAGGGAGAGGGAGAGGGAGAGGCAGATTCCTCGCTGAGTGCAGAACCTGACATGGGGCTCAGTCTCATGACCTGAGCCAAAAATCAGGAGTTGGACACTTAACTGACTGAGCCATGCAGGCACCCAAGTTCTGATGTCTTTTATTCCATGGGAACACAATCCATGGAAAGAGAGCACTCTTTCCAAGGGATTTTGGCAAAGAGAAGCTTTTGTAGAAGCTTTAGAAATGGGAATGAAGAAACGGGGCGTGATTGGCTGGAGTTGCATATCTGACCTTATTTAGAAAGATCAAGGAACAGAGAAGTGAGTATAGAGCTCAGCATCTGAGCTCTGGAGTTTGGGAATTGGAGCATTGGAGCATTGGAGTTTGGGAATTGGCTGACCAGATAGAATGTTGCTGAGTGGAGTTTTTACAGAAACACAAAATTTCAGTTTGCTCACATGGCACCCTGCCAACAGGAGCAGCTCCATCTTGAATCTAGAAATTTGTTTCCACCAGGGGCTAAACGATTTTTTTAAAAGAAAGCCAGATATTTTAAAGAGAGCACACACAATGGAGAGCAACCATGCTGGTCATCCTTAGGGTTAGGTTAAACCTCTGAGCAGCTGCTTCCTCTGTAGGTCCATGCAAGCCTGTTCCTCCATTAGGAGTGGCAAAGAAAGGCAATAGGATGAGGGAGAAGAGCAGAGACCTAGTAAGCACCCCACGGGCACCTGAGGGGCTCTTCCCTCCCTAGCTGACACTGAGCCAGCATTACTCCCTCAAGTCACCGGAGGGCTCAGAGGATTGTACAGAATCCACTCCTGTATGCATTTCTTCCATATTTTGTGGAAAGCTAAGCACCACCCTCTGTATTACGATATAATTATCCCTATCATCATCCTTTAATCTCCTGACAGGGACTTTTCTAACATCAGGGATTAAATAAACCATCTTCCCCACTGACTGACAAGGAGGCATCCAACCAGCAAGAGATTTTCCAAAAAGACCGAGGGAGGCAGAGCTGGCAGGAGGTGAATGTGTGGGAAGTAGGGGTGAGAGAGGTAACAAGAGGGAACAAAGCGTAGCTGTGGGCTTTCTCAAAATGTCCTCCACCTGACAGAATTGTGTCTCCCAGTTCCTGCAACCTGAGCTAAGCCTGAGCAGAATTATTTTTTTCTTTTTTTAAAAAAATTTAATTTTATTTTTTCAGTGTTCCAAGATTCATTGTTTCTGCACCACACCCAGTGCTCCATTCAATCTGTGCCCTCCTTAATACCCACCACCAGGCTCGCCCACCCCCTCCTCCTCTCCCCTCCAAAACCCTCAGTTTGTTTCTCAGAGTCCACAGTCTCTCATGCTTTTGTCTCCCACTCCAATTTACTCCAATTCACTTTTCCTTTCTTTCTCCTAATGTCCTTTATGTTATTCCTTATGCTCCACAAGTAAATGAAACCTTATGATAATTGACTTTCTCTGCTTGATTTATTTCACTCAGCATAATCTCTTCCAGTCCCATCCATGTCAATCTTTTCTGATGGATGCATAGTATTCCATTGTATATATGGACCGTATCCTCTTTATTCATTTGTCTGTTGAAGGGCATCTTGGCTCTTTCCAGAGTTTGGCAACTGTGGCCATTGCTGCTATGAACACTGGGGTACAGATGGCCCTTCTTTTCACTACATCTGTATCTTTGGGATAAATACCCAGTAGTGTAATTGCTGGGTCATAGGGTAGCTTTATTTTAACGGGAGCCAGGGTTACTGTCACTTCCTAGACTGGTTTTGTGGCTTCCCCGCCAGCTCTAAGTCTATGCTGAACTCCCAGAAAGCATTCATCTGAGGAAGTGACTTACCTTTGGAGTTAAAACATCAGTGTTACCCGTGTCTGAAAAATTGCGTTGCCAGAGAGGGATGAAAGAAAAGAGTGACAGAATTGTGACAACTTTCTTGAGCAGAAAAACTTGAGGAAAGGGAAAGCCATTTATGGAAGCTGTTAGGAAGGGTTTTCTGTGTTCCTCTGTGAGAACCACATGCTGCTCTCCATTATTCCTCCAGGCTTCTGGAGTCGCACTGATAAGGCTTTGAATGCAGCGCCATGTAGAGACAAGTCACCAGGAAGCAGCATTATATAGACAAAATCACATTTAGAACCCTGAGCCTGGCAGATCAATGGCCACCTTCACGGAGGAGGTGAGCAACATGACCAGCAGGGGGTCCACGTGTGCTGGCCCCTTTGTCAGTCACACCTCACAATGGGAACAGCAGGATTCCAGTCCCCATGAGCAACTGGGATTTCTGCCAATCTAGTAAAATCTAACAAGGGCATGAGGTTCACCAAGGTAGCCTGGGACCTACATACACGTTGGAAATGGCCAGGAGAGGCTTCCAGCGGGCTATGGGAGGTGAGAAAAGCAAAGATTCACATGCTTTCTAAGTAAAAGCAAGAAATCAGGATTTCTTTGATTTCCCACCAGTTTTCTACTCTAAAATAGAATAAAAGAGGACATCGATATATTAATTTTGCACCTCCCCCCTTTTCAAATGAAATAAAGAATATAAGGAAAGTCAGGGAACTGCTCAAGACCTTTTAGCAAGTGGAGGTGGAGGGTCAACTACAAAGAAAGCAAATGAGACCCAAAATGTTAATTTTTGCCCAAACCATTAACAACCTTCCTATACCTCAGACCAAAGAGAAATTCTGTTTTCAGCATTGCCTCCCTGCAGGAAAGTTAGCTTTAGCTGGATTGAGTGAACAGAGAAAGCATGGGGTCGAAAACTGATTGAACAGGAGCATGGTATCCAGAACAAAGAGAGTGTCCACAGGACTCACAGGCAGTGTGTGCTCAGGATCCCTAGAGGGGCTCTGGGCTCTCAGTGGGTGGTGATTTGGACAACTCACTTCTAAAAGTTGCTTTGAATTTTCAGCACAACTAAGATTAAAGAAAATATATATTTTTTAAATCCAAAGCACTGCTATGTACAGACATCCTTGTGCCAATCAAAGGTAACATGTTGGGGCGCCTGGGTGGCTCAGTGGGTTAAGCTGCCTGCTTCAGCTCGGCTCATGATCTCAGGGTCCTGGGATCGAGTCCCACATCGGGCTCTCTGCTCAGCAGGGAGCCTGCTTCCCTCTCTCTCTCTCTCTCTGCCTGCCTCTCCATCTACTTGTGATTTCTCTCTGTCAAATAAATAAATAAAATCTTAAAAAAAAAAAAAGATAACATGTTATTGCCAGCTATGGTTTATTCTAGGACAACAAGATTGGTTCAGCCTTTACGTGATGAACGTAGTTTGGCACATCATCCTAAGAAAAGATAAATCACATGATCTAAACAGATACACAGAAATAATTTGACACAATTCAAATCCATTTGTAATGAAAACTGTCAGTAAGTTAGAATGGAAGGGAACTGCCGACCTAAGAAAAAGTCATTCATAAAGAGCTTAGCTTCCCCCTTTCTCTTTAATAGTGAAAGCTTGAATGCTTTCCCTACAAGAACAGGGACAGGACGGGAAGGTCAGCTCCCTCACCTCTAGTTCATGGTGTATTTAAAGTCCTAAACAGCAAAAACGGCAAGAGAGAGAGAAAAAAAGAAAGGACATTCAGATTTGAAAAAATACAAACCTATGTTTATTATGATTGTTTACATTAATATTCCAAATAATCCTTAAATGCTATTGAAATAAGGGAGTTTAGTAAACTTGCACAATCAAGGTCAATATAAATCAAAAGTCTTTCTGACAGTGAATAACTAAAAATTCAAATAAAAAAATACCATTTATACTAAAAATAAGTGTAACGTATAAATCTAACAAAATAAGTGCAAAATTGACACTAAAGATATAAAATGGTTTTTATTATTATTGACGTATAGTTGACATATAATGGTATATTAGTTACACTGTGTATCAATTCCATAATTCTGTACATTATCCAACATCACCACGATAAGTGTGGTCAACATCTATCATCATTTAACATTATTACAATGTTATTAACTATATTTTCTGTACTTTTTATCTATGTAACTTATTCATTTTATAACTGGAGTTTTTACCTCTTAATACCCTTTATCTATTTCACCCATCTACCCCACCTACCTCCCCTCTGGAAACCACCAGTTTATTCTCTGGGTTTAAGAATCTGTTTAGCTGTTCTTCATTTTTTGTTTTGTTTTGTTTTGTTTTTTAGATTCCACATAGAAGTGAAATATATAGTTTTTCTTTCTCTGACTTATTTCACTTAGTATAATACCCTTTAGGTCCATCCATGTTGTTGCAAATGGCAAGATCTTACTCTGTTTTATGGATGAACAATATTCTGTTGTATTTATATGTATACATTGCTTTTTTATCCAGTTGTCTATTGGTGGACACTTAGGTTGCTTCCATACCTTGGCTATTGTAAATAATGCAACAATAAAATGCTCTTTTTATCTTTTCGAATTAATGGTTTGGGGTTTTTTGGGTAAGTACCCAGTAGTGAAATTACCAGTTCATATGGTATTTTTATTTTAATTTTTTGAGAAACTTCTATACTGTTTTCCACAAGAGTTTTACCAGTTTAAATTCCTACCAACAGTGCATGAGGATTTCCCCTTTCTCCACATCCCTGCCAACACTTGTTATTTCTTGTCTTGTCTTTTTTATATTAGCCATTCTGACAGGTATGAAGTGACATCTCATTGTGCTTTTGATTTGCATTTCCCTGGTGATGAGTGATGTAAAGTATCTTCTCATATGTGTGTTGGCCATTTGCATGTCTTTCTTGGAAAAATGTCTATTCAGGTCCTCTGCCCATTTTAATCAGATTGCTCCTTTGGTGTTGATTTGTATAAGTTCCTTTTATATTTTAGATATTTAATCCATTATTGGATATATCACTTGAAAATATTTTCTCCCATTCCTCTGTTGTTTTCGTGTAGAGTTACTAGTTTTATTTTTTTATTGTTTCTCTTGATTGAGGAGACATATCCACAAATATGTTGCTAAAGTCATTGTCTAAGAGATTATTGCCCTAGTTTTCTTTTAGGAGTTTTATGATTTGAGGTTTCACATTTAGCTCTTTAACCCATTTTGAGTTTATGCTGTGCATGGTGTAGAAAGTGGTCCAGTTTTATTCTTTTAAATATATCTGTTCTGTTTTCCTTGTACCACTTGTTGAAGAGACTATCTTTTCCCAATTGCATATTTTTGCCTCCTTTGTTGTAGATTAATCAACCATATAAGTGTGAACTTATTTCTGGACTCTCTATCCTGTTCAGTTGATTTATATGTCTGTTTTTGTGTCAGTACCACACTGTTTTGATTACTATAGCTTTTTAGTAATCTTGAAATATGGCCATCTGATACTTCCAACTTTGCCATTCAAGGTCTTTTGCTGTTCCATACAAATTTTAGGATTATTTTTTTTACTCCTGTGGAAAATGCTGTTGACATTTTTTTTTAAAGATTTTATTTATTTATTTGAGGGAGAATGAGTGAGAGAGAGCATGAGAGAGGAGAAGGTCAGAGGGAGAAGCAGACTCCCCAAGGAGCTGGGAGCCCAATGCGGGACTTGATCCTGGAAGTCCGGAATCATGACCTGAGCCGAAGGCAGTCGCTCAACCAACTGAGCCACCCAGGCGCCTGCTGTTGACATTTTGATAAGGATTTCATTAACTCTGTGGATATTTTGACCAGTACAGACATTTTAATGATATTAATTCTTCAAATTAATGAGCATGGGATATATTTCTATTTGTGTGTCTTCAGTTTTTTTTTATCAATGTCCTCTTTTTCAGAGTATAGGTCTTTTACCTCCTTGTTTAAATTTATTCCTAAGTACTTTGGCAGCACATATACTAAATTTATTCCTAAGTACTTTTTTTTTGGTGCAATTATAAATAAGATTTTTCTCTTAATTCTTTTGCTACCTCATTAATAGGGTATAGAAATGCAACAGATTTCTGTATATTAATTTTTTAAAAGATTTTATTTATTTATTTATTTGACAGACAGAGATCACAAGTAAGCAGAGAGGAGGAAGCAGGCTCCCTGCTGAGTAGAGAGCCTGATGCGGGGCTCGATCCCGGGACTCTGGGATCCCAGGACCCTGGGATCATGACCTGAGCCGAAGGCAGAGGCTTTAACCCACTGAGCCACCCAGGCGCCCCTTAGTTTTGTAACCTACAGTTTTACTGAATTTATTTATTAGTTTTAACAGTTTTTTGGTAGAGTCTCTTTTTTATATATAGTATCAGGTTATCTGCAAATAATGACAGTTTTACTTCTTCCTTACCAATTTGGATGCATTTTATTTCTTTGTGTTTTCTAACTGCTGCAGCTAGGATTTGCATTACCAAGTAGAATGAAAGTGAGGACATCCTTATTGTGCGACTGATCTTAGAGGGAAAATTTTGAGTTTTTCACCATTGAGTATCTTGTTAGCTGTGCATTTTCATACATGATCTTTGTTAGGTTGAGGTATGTTCCCTCTACAGCTACTTTGTTGAGAGTTCTTGTCATGAACAAATTTTGAATTTTGTCAAGTGCTTTTTCTATATCTATTGAGATGATCATACGGTTTTTATCCTTCCTCTTGTTAATGTGATATATCATGTTAATTGATGTGCAAATCTTGAATCCTCCCTGCATCCCTGAAATAAATACAACTTGTTTGTGGCGAATGATACTTTTAATGTTTGAACTCAGTTTGCTAATATTTTATGGACACTTTTTGAATTTATATTCTTCGGTAATATTGGCCTGTAGTTTTCTTTTTTGTAGTTTTCATCTGGTTTTGGTATCAGGGTAGTGCTGGTCTTGTAGAATGAATTTGAACGTTTTTCTTCTATTTTTTGGAAAGTCTGAAAATAGGTATTAACTCTTCTTTAAATGTTTGGTAGAATTCATCTGGTCATTTGGTAGAAGCCATCTGGTCCTGGACTTTCGTTTTTGGGGAGTTTTTGGATTACAAGTTTAATTTCATTAGTATTAATCAGTCTGCTCAATTTTCCATTTCTTCTATGTTTTCTATTTTAAATAGTTTTATTTATTTATTTGAGAGACAGTGAGAGAGAGCATGAGAGGCGAGAAGGTCAGAGGGAGAAGCAGACTCCCCATGGAGCTGGGAGCCTGATGCGGGACTCGATCCCAGGACTCCAGGACCATGACCTGAACCAAAGGCGGTTGCTTAACCAACTGAGCCACCCAGGTGCCCTCTTCTATGTTTTCTCTTGGAAGATTGTCTGTTTCTAGGAATTTGTCCATTTCTTCTAAGTTATCCCATTTCTTGGGCTTATATTTTTCATAGTGTTCTCTTATAATCCCTTGTATTTCTGTGGTGTTGGTCGTTATTTCTCCTCCTTCGTTTCTGATTTTATTTGAGTTCTCTCTTTCTTTCTTTCTTTTCTTTTCTCTTCATGATGAGGCTGGCTAAATATTTATCAATTTTGATTATCTTTTCAAAGAACTAGCTCCCAGTTCCATTGATCAAGTCTACTGTTTTGTTTTGTTTAGTCTATTTTATTTCTATCCACTCAAATCATTATTTTCTTCTTCTACTTTTGAGCTTTGTTTGTTCTTCTTTTTCTAGCTCCTTTAGGGGTATGGTTGGGTAGTTTGAGATTTTTGGGTTTTGCTGTAGGCCTGTATCCTTACAAACTTCCCTCTTAGAACTGTCTTTGCTCTGTCCCCAAAAGTTTGGACCAAGGCATTTTCATTTAATTTGTCTCCATGTATTTTTTCCTATGTATTTTTAAATTTCCTATTTGATTATTTTGTTGGTACATTGATTGTTTAGTAGCATGTTAATTAGTCCCCATATGTTTGTGGGTTTTTTCCAATTCTTTTTCTGGTAGTTGATATCTAGTTTTATGTTATTGGAAAAGGAGCTTGATATAATTTCAATCTTCTTTAATTTATAGAGATTTCTTTTGTGACCTAAAATGAGTTCTAACCTGGAGAATGTTCCATGTCCACTTGAAAAGAATGTGAGTTCAGCTCTTTTTAGATGGAATGTTCTAAAAATATACTAAGTCCATCTGGTCTAATGTGTTGTACAAAACCACTGTTTCCTTATTTATTTTATGCCTGGATGATCTACCTAATGATGGAAATAGGGTGTTAAAGTCCCCTACTATTATTGTATTACTATCAGTCTCTCCCTTTTTATCCCTTTATCTGTTAATATTTGTTCAATGTATTTAGGTACTCTTATGTTGCTTGCATAGATACTTAAAGTTGTCACATTTTCTTGTTGGATTGTTCCCTTTGTCATTATATAGTGCCCTTTTTTGTCTTTTGTGACATTCTTTGTTTTAAAGTCTATTTTGTGTAATAAAAGTATTGCTACCCTAGCTTTTTTTTTCCACCTTCTTTTGTATGGTAAACATTTTTCCATCCCTTCACTATCAGTCCGTCTTTTTAGGTCTGGATTGAGTAGCTTGTAGGCAGCATATCAATGGATCTTGTGGCAGTTGTTGTTTTTTAAACCTGTTTTATCACCCTGTGACTTTTGATTGGAGCAATTAGTTCATTTACATTTAAAGTAATTGTTGATAGAGGTATATGCTTACTGCCATGTTGTTACCTGTTTTATGGTTGTTTTGTAATTCTTCTCTGTCCCTTCCTTGTTCTCTTGCTCTTATTCCTTATGGTTTGATGTTTTTCTTTAGTGTTATGCTTGGATTCCTTTGTGTATCTATTACAGATTTTTGACTTGTAGTCACCATTGGATTTGTATATAACATCTTAGGTGTCTATGGTAAGTTGATGGTTCCGTAAGTTCAAACACAGTCTGAAAGTACTAAGTTGTTACTCCCCCCACCAACACCTTTTATGTACATGATGCATGTTTTAAATCTTTTTATTTTGTGCATCCCTTGACTAATTTTTATCAATATAATAGATTTTACTACCTTTGTGTTTTAACCTCCATACTGACTTTATAAGTAATGAATCTACTATCTTTGCTATATGTTTGCTTTTATCTGGGAAATTTTTTCCTTTCATACTTTTGGTTATTTTCTTTGCATGTAAATAATTTAACATGTATTATAAGGGTGGATTTGTGATGATGAACTCCTTTAACTTT
Source organism: Mustela erminea (assembly GCF_009829155.1). Classification (NCBI taxonomy): domain Eukaryota; kingdom Metazoa; phylum Chordata; class Mammalia; order Carnivora; family Mustelidae; genus Mustela; species Mustela erminea. Next base: position 13,329,802 of record NC_045634.1, read on the forward strand.
TGTTTGTCTGAAAATTTCTTTACCTCCCCATTCTATTATGAATGATAATCTTGCCAGGTAGACTGTATTGTTATTTGAAGGTTTTCCTTTCAGCACTTTGAATATTTCATACCACTCCTTCTCATTTGCAGTTTCTGTTGAAAAATCAGCTGATAGTCTTACAAAGTTTTTCCTTTATGTAACTGTTTTCTTTTTTTTCTCCCTGATTTTAAAATTAACTTCTTACCAAGGCATTCTGCCATTTTAGTTATTATATGTCTTGATGTGGACCTCTTTGCATTCATCTTGTTAAGTAATTCTTTGTGTTTCCTGGACATGGCTGTCTGTTTCTTTCCCTATGTTAGGGAATTTTTTAACTATTGTCTCTTCAAATAACTTTTCTGGCCCCCTCTGTCTGTTCTCTTATTGAGACTCCTCCAAGTTGAATATTACGCTTGCTGCTGTCACAGAGTTTCTCTAACCTCTTTTCTTTTTTTATTAGTATTTGTTTTTTTTGCTCTTCAGCTTGACTGCTTTCCATTACCCTGTCTTCCAGATTGCCAATTCATTCTTCTTTATTCTCTAATCTGCTATTGATTTGCTCTAGTATATTTTTCATTTCAGTTTTTTAAATTCCTCAACTCTAGTTCTTTTTTATATTTTCTATCTCTTTGTTGAAATTCTCACTGTGTCCATCCACTCTTTTCTCAAGCCCAGTGAATATCTTGATGATCATTACTTTGAGTTCTGTATTAGGCACAATGCTTATATCCATTTCATTTAGCTCTTTCACTGTAATTTTGTGCTGTGTCTCAGGCTGAGTTATTTAGTATTCTGGCTTTTTAAGGATGGGGACTCAATTTCCTATTACCCTGTTGTTCTCCCAGAGCTACGTCTCACTGTTTTTCAAAGCCAGACATGATGAAGACTCTGGTACAGGTCACCAGTTCTAGGAATATATAGCCTGGGGTCTGATCCTCTTCTCCATGCTTATGGTATCCCTCCCATTTATGGTTAGTCACTCTGGGGTTTTGGTTCCCAACTACCTCTGCCAATCTTACCCCTTTCATTGTGGCCTAATCTATGATGAGCTCTGGGAGGTCTATTCTGCCGGTCTTCAGATCTTTTTCAGAATTAGTTGTATAGATGGAGCTCTTTTCTCCATGTGTCTGTGGGACAAGGTAAGCTCAGGATACTCCCACTCTGCCATCCTGCCTTAATTTCACCATTATAAAACATTTTTGGTTGAAAATAAAGTAGATATAAATAAAGGAAGAACAATATTATGTTATGAATAAGAGGACTCAGTATTGTTAAACTTCTGGTTCTCAAGTCAATCCATAAGTTGAATTGCAAATCCAGTTGAAATCTCAGTAGGTTTTTTTGGGGTAGAAAATAGCAAACCGATCTAAAATTGATATAGTCCTTATTTCGTGCCATATCCAAAATATAACTCAAAATGAATAATAGATCTAAATATAACACCTAAAATTATAACCTTTGGAAGAAAATGTAAGAAAACTCTCTGTGACTTATGTGAAACCCATTGGAATGTAAAATAATACAATAATTTTGGAAAGCAGTTTAGGCAGTTTATTTAAGTTATTTAAAAAAATTCCTATTTAAGTCAACTGTTCTTTTCCTGGGTGTTTCTATTCAAAGGAGCAAATAATTACAGGTTTAATTACATTTAATATTACATATGCTGTATGTTTGTACTCTAGAATATAATTAAACAGCAGAGAGAATATATAACAAAAATCAAAGATTGGCTATTTAACACAAGAGGCCTTGCTTTCTGCTTGTCTCAGCTTTGACATAACTTTCTCACTAAGCTTAAACATTTCTAGCTTTTGATTTAAAGTGAGAGGCTTTCATCTCTAAAACAGGGCTCCCACCTTATTCATTTTTACATATTCAGAAATGTATTTTATCCCAGAATTCTTCCAAGGAGGAAAAGACAAAGAACAAGAAGCATCAAACAAGGAAAGGAAGAGAATTCTCTTTTAATAGAGAAGTATATTCTTTCACTCTTAAGTACTGAGAGCAAGGATATCTCTTTTGCTCATCTTTATTTCCATGAGCAATCACTCTTCCTGTGAGAACCATGTACTTGCTGTTGAAACATTTTGAGGGACATGTCAGTGAACTATGTTTAGAAAGGTAGTGTGACTTATTAAGGTTAATATCTAGAAGACTTTCATTCCTTAGGAAGCAAAAGAAGTGTTCTATCTCCTGACTGCAACCTAGAGATTTTCCAAAAGACAGATAAGCAGTCCACTCTGATAAATGGTCAGTTAGTCAACTAACAGCTTTTTTTATATGCTGAGTAGTGCAAGAGTTCTTTGAAAGAATGATATTTTTCAAAGAGGTTGAAATCATATCACATTTGAAAGAACAGATATCCATTTTAATGGATAAAACCACAAGAGAAGGAAGAATGTAAACTCCACGAAGGAGGGCTTTACATTGCTCTCTGCTGTAACCCCAGTGCCTGGCACATGTTAAATAGTCCATAAATAGTCTATGATGTGAGTACAGGTAATGGTGCAGACAGAATTGGAGCTTCCATGCCCAGTGTCTTTAAATATAAAAAGATAGAGAATATACTTAATCCTCTGCCCCATAATTTTATGTTAATTATATCTACTCTAAATTTATAAACTTAAAAAAACACATTTTGATGGGTGATTTTATTATTCAACCTCTCATGCACAGTGCCAGGAAGAAAGCTGTCAGTTAGTATATTAGATAGGGGACTACAGAGAAATAGGATGTATAGGATGATTAACTGTGTATCAACTTGAGTGGGCCAAGGTACCCATGAAATTTGACCTCAATGTTTCTGTGGAAGCATCATGTTTGCATGAGACTAATATTCAGATCAGTAGACTTTGAAGAAAGCAGATGACCCTCCATAATGTGGGTGGGCCTCATCTGATCAGTTGAAGGCCTTAAAAACAAAGACCGAGGTTTCCTGAAGAAGAAGGAATTCTGCAGCTTTACTGCAGAAAGCTTTGGGACTTGAACTGCAAATCAGCTCTTTCCTGGCTTCCAACCTGCCTGCTGACCCTGCAGATCTGGGGCTTTCCACCTTCCATAATCACATGAGCCTATTCCTTATGATCAATATATTACCCCCTTCCCACCTACTTTATAAGTTAGGGTTCTTCAGAGTTTCTCTTCAGTTTCTCTGAAGAACACTGACTAACACAATGAGAGAGAGAGTGTGTGTGATTGATTTTGAATTGGCTCATGCAATCAAAGAGGCTGTCAAGTCCAAAATCTGAAGGATGGGTCAATAACCTACAGACCCAGGGAAGGTTTTATCTGCAGTTCAAGTCCAAAGGCAGTCTGCTGGAAGAATTCTTTCTCCTTGGGACAGTAAATTTTTTATTAAAGTCTTCCACAGAACAGATAAGGCTTACCCCACATTATGATGGCTATCAGCTCTATTAGGTGTACTGATTTAAATGTTAATCTTATTTTAAAAATACTTTCACACAAATAGCTAGAATAATGATTGACTTCATATCCGGGTACCATGATATAATGAGGTTGACACATAAAATTAACTATCACAGCACACATTTTTTACCTCTTTTTTAAAAAGTGCAATTAGGTGTCAAAGGCTGAAATCTGCTTTTTATAACATCTTATTCATTAGCACCTGAAGCCACATCATATAAACCTTGTCTGCCTAGACTTCAATTTTTTCCAAAGAACTTCATTACCATTCTAATCAGGTATGTTCTTCTCCAAACTCAGTAATTTGGTCTTTCAACACTTTCTTATCCATCACCCTGGGCTTTTCTACCCTGGAAATTCTTATCAGGAAATTAGAATATCTATCTGTGTGCCTCTAAAGATTTAGCATCTAAATATGATAAAAATCACTATTTTCACATTTTCTCCACATGCCTTCCCATCTCTATAAGTAATTCCAATAAAACCATCACAGATTGAAATCTATCATTGGAATCAGCTACCTTCTTAATCTAATTGAAATTTCTGGTTCAAAATGGCATCCAGCTAACATTCTCAAATCCTTTTTTCTTTAACTTCTAACTGAAATGCCAAAAAAAAATCAGGGAGAAAGGTTGAAAATCACAACACAAAGCAAGCATCCTAATGTTTGATCGAGCAACATGTTAACAATAATCATGAAAAAAGGATGAAACTGAATTGAGAAGAATCCAAGTCAGAATTTAGCACATCATATAGAGAGGTTCACTCCATAAGAAATGGGCCACTTTGAAAAGCTGAAAGGTTTCTGTCTTCTAAAACTGAAATATATGTAGCAATGGATCCAAGTTTCTAGAAAATAGAATTAATAAAAGCAGTCAAATTTACATCACCTTAGAAAGTTTCTTTATGAACTCTGCTATTGACGGAATTTATGTCCCCTAGAAATTCATGTGTTGAAATCCAAGTCCCCAAGGTGATGGTATAAAGAGGTAGGGGGCCTTGGGAGGTGATTAGGTTATGAGGTGGAGCCCTCAGAAATGGGATTCATGCCCTTGTAAAAAGATATAAAAGAACTTGAATTTTGTCTTTTTCTCTGCTGGTTAAAAAGAATGTATTCCAGTTATTATGGCCTTATAACAAATTATATGAAAACTCAAATAGTAAAATATGACAACAGGAATTTAGGTCAGATTTTTAGAGAGGACAAAGCTAGAAAGGCTTGTCTTTGTTCCACAGTGTTTGTGGGTTCATCTGGAAGACACACAGGCTGAGGGCTAGAAACTTCCAAAGGCTCTTTATTCACATGTCTGGAGATTGATGCTGGGGGCCTCAGTTGGGCTGTACTTGAGACTTTCCAGATGATCTCTCCACACAGTCTAGTTTGGATTTCCTCGCAACATGGTGGTTGGGTTCTCAAGATCAAGTTGAGAGAGTGTGAGAGAAAGATGGTATCATTACTTTTGTCATAATTTGTCAAAACAGTTGCAAAATCTTGGTCAGAGGAAGGAAAATAGACTGTTTCTTTTTCTTTAACTTCCCTTCACCTATCCACCCCCTCCCCCAATCCCCAGTAATCATCAGTTCCTTTTTCTCAGTATTTATGAGTCTATTTCTATTTGTTTGTTTTGGTTTGGTTTTTAGATTGCACATATAAGTGAAATCATTTGAAATTTGTCTTTCTCTGCCTGACGTACTGAACTTCCCAAAATGCCCTCTAGGTCCATTAATGTTGTTGCAAATGACATGATCTCATTCTTTTTAGGGATAACATTCCATTGTATATGTATACCACATCTTTAACTATTCTTCTATCAGTGGACACTTGGGCTGCTTCCAGATCTTTGCCATTGTAAATAATGCAGCAATATACATGGACATGTATCTTTTTGAATTAGTGTTTTCATTTTCTTTGGGTAACTAGCCAGTTGGGCAATTACTGGGTTATATGGTATTTCTATTTTTAATTTTTTAAGGAAGCCCCATATTGTTTTCCATAGGCTATACCAATTGGTATCCTACCAACAGCCCATAAGGGTTCCCCTTCTCCACATCCTCACCAACTATTATTTCTTATCTTTTTAACGGTTAGCTTTTCAAACCACTGTGAGGTAATAGCTCGTTGTGGTTTTGATTTGCATTTCCCTAATGATAGTGATATTGAGCATCTTTTCATCTCCTTTGATTATCTGTATATCTTCTTTGGAAAAATATCTATTCAGATCCTTTGCCCATTTTAAAATCAGATTATTGTTATTTGTGTTGAGTTGTATGAATTCTTCACACATTTTGGGTATTAACCCCTTATAAAGATATATCATTTGCAAATATCTTCTCTCATTTAGTGGATTGCGTTTTTGTTTCTTTTTCTTTTCTTTTCTTTCTTTTTTCTTTTTTTCTTTTTTGGTTGGTTGTTTCCTTTATTGTGCAGAAGCTTTTTAGTTTGATGTAGTAGGGTCTGCCTCTTAATAGGAATGAAAAAATTATGAAAGAACATGTAGGACTAGAATTCTTGCTGTGATTTATTTTGGGAAAATGCAACCTTCCACATAATCCATTATTAACCAAGAGGATAGATAATAGACATTTGGGGACATGCAGGAATTTTGAAAGTTTACCACAAATAGCTATTCTCTAAAACATAATTTCAAAAAGTCATTCATAGCAAAATACATGAATTAGGTCTAAGGAAAAAGAAGTTGGACATTTAAAAGAGGGGGGAAGGTAAGTTTAAAAAAAACAGTAAATGTACAGTAATGTCTAAATAATTGTTAAAACCAATAATCTGCAACTAAAATTCCAGATGATTTTAATGTAAACATGTTAGAGTTTTCCTTGATTGTTTTAACATGAATTTCAGATACTTATGGGAAAATAACATTAAACTACATGTTAGAAAATATAAGAGTGACTACTGGACAACACAGCATCATAATACAACAATAACAGGAGAAGCAATGAAAATTGAATTAATCCATATCAGCTAGAAAGGGGTTTGGGGAGTGGAAACAAATATGATCACCCTGCTTGGAACATTCCTGCAGAAGCCATGCCATCTGTCAAGTAAGGTCTGTGGGGACCAGCAGAGGTTCCTGAGCTGTGTTTAGCAGTGATAGTGTTGACAGGAAATATAGTCAGGAAGCTGGGTTTCTACACCACATGCACAGTCTTCAGAATTCACAGGAATTACATTCGAAAGGTGCCCTGGCTAGCAGTGGAATAAATAGCCTGTTGACAACCCATAACATCATCACTGTGTTTATTGTCATTTGGATTTTAAGAAGAAATGCCATCCCTGAAAACAAGATTATATGTACACGTAAGTGGGAAAACACAACCAATTTCTGAAGACTATTATGAGAATGAGATGATTTTTTTAAAGTCTTGGGACAGGTAAGAAACACAGATGGTCATCATAATTTTTGTAGCTAGTCTCACAGTCTCTGAATTACAAGATTTCAGGAGTTTTTCTTTTTTTGCCTTCTTTCTAATTCACATAAGGAACACATCGTGCTCTGAGAAGGAATATAATAAAAATACACAAATTGTAGGGAAGAAAAGAAACAGAGTAAGTCAAAGACATGGCAGGACAAGCTCAGATACTGGAGTGTTAATAATTTTAACATTGTTTACCTAAAATAACCTTACCTGTCTCCTGGGCTTGTTTAGGGTTTAACAAGAAAAGACCATTTAGGTAGCTTTCTTTGTTCAAAGGTATCTAATTTTCTTTTTTCAGTTAGATGATTTATGGTCAATTTACTTTATTTCATAAAGGGCCCAAACTGCCTCTTGAAATTTAGGCTGTAGAAATAACTGCAGCTGGATATTATGATAAAAGACTGACTTTGAAAGCACTTGGGAAGTAAACCATATTGATTATTATGGTAAAATGTCTTGTTTGATGTATATCCCAGAAAGAGCCAGGCTGACATTACTGTATTACGTTCTTTTAGAGAAAGGCATTAGTTGAATTCCAGAGAAAGAAAGAGAGAAATGAGGAAAGAATATATGACTGTAAATTGATAAACTTTTAACATTTCCTTTTGAGAACTCCGTGCAGACCTCTATCAACCTGTAACCATCCACCGCATCTTTTCTTCTAATTCCCCATGTGAACTGTTCCAGGCTTTTTGCTGACTCACTATCCCATCAGCCTATCACTAAGGCTCATCAGGCTCTCTTTTCCTTCTGAATTCTCTCCCAGTCCAGCTTATTCTTCAAGGACTAGCAAAAGCCTATCTCCTATATGAGTTTTTCCAGACCACTCAGGCTTTCTAACAATAAGGGACAGTTGGCAAGCGCACTCATTTTGCATTTGTATGAATTTGCTAGGGCTTCCCCAACAAATACCACAAGCTGAGTGGCTTACACAACAGAAATTTATTTTCTCACAGCTCTGGAAGCTGGAAGTCCAAGAGCTAAGTGTCAGCATGGTTGATACTATTCTGAAGCCTCTCTCATTGGCTTGCAGATGGCCACCTTCTCACTGTGTCTCCATACAGCCTTCCCACTGTGTGTGTGTCTGTGTTTTAATCTCCTTTTCTTAAGGACACCTAATCATATTGGATTGGGTCTCCCTCCCCCAACAACCCTCTTTTACCTTAATTATCTCTTTAAAGGCACTATCTCCAAATAAAGTTGCATTCTGAGATATCGGGGGTTAGGGCTTCAACATAATGAATTAGGGGAGACACAATTCAGCCCATAATAGTTCTTTACTACACCTTGCCATTTCACCTTGCTGTTTTGTGTGGCTCCTAAATGTTTATTTTCTGTATGATCCTTAAGAAGATGCAAAGCTTGAAGGACTAATATCAAACATTTGTTTCATTTTACCCTTGGCAGCACTTTGCATTAAGAAATGGACATCAGTGGGGCGCCTGGGTGGCTCAGTGGGTTAAGCCTCTGCCTTTGGCTCAGGTCATGATCTCAGGGCCCTGATCGAGCCCTGCATCGGGCTCTCTGCTTGGCGGGGAGCCTGCTTCTCCCTCTTTCTCTCTGCCTGCCTCTCTGCCTACTTGTGATTTCTGTCAAATAAATAAAATATTAAAAAAAAAAAGAAGAAAAGAAATGAACATCAGTGTTTTTGGAAAAAATGGTTGGAGTTTTGGCTAGTTCCCAATTATTCCTTCAAATAATTGTCAGCTTTGGTGATGCTCTTCTTCTGTATTAATGTTGCCCCCTTTAGACCATTACTGACTCTGTGGGTGAGAATCATAGAATGGTGAGGGGGTGGGGAGTGGCCAGAGCTTTATCTGGAGGATGCAGGAATGAAAGAGGACGGTGCACTCATAGAGCAAAGAACTATTAGAATGGGTATATTTCTTGGTAGTGAAATCAGACTCACCAGTAATTATGTTCTCAATTGATTTTATCCTATCCTAGTCCCAAAAGTATCTAAAGAAGCTACCAAAGACAGCCAAGTTAATTTCTTAGAATGGAATTCCAAGATCTAGAGGAGGTCTTTTTTTTTATTTATTTATTTGACAGATAGAGATCACAAGTAGTCAGAGAGGCAGGCAGAGAGAGAGGAGGAAGCAGGCTCCCCGCTGAGCAGGGAGCCCGATGTGGGACTCGATCCCAGGACCCTGGGATCATGACCTGAGCTGAAGGCAGAGGCTTTAATCCACTGAGCCACCCATGTGCCCCATAGAGGAGGTCTTTTTTAAGGTAAAGCTTTGAATGTTTATTTTTATTGTTTTTCTATAGTTTATTTCTGTTGGAAACTGAGGCCAGGAGACTTTAAGCAAAACCTTAACAATATTCTGTGGCTTATCTAGTAGGGTTTGGGTGATGAGGGCCACTTGGATAGGTCAGGAGCTGAGAAAATTTGGTGGTAGGTGTTCTCTCTTGGTCCCATTTTTCCATCTGACAAATTCCTATTCATTCTTCAGTCATCCAAAACCTTTAGCACACCTCTGTGTGGATTGTAGTTTAAAATCTGCAGCCCTTAGCAGATTATGAAATTCCAAGGGCAAGAACAGTCTTACTCATGGTCAAATGAACACAGTGGAATGATGGGACTCTGAAAAGGGTCAATGGATCAGTAAAAATAATTGATTAATGGTAGACTGCATTCTAGGGCAGAACAACTCAACTGCTTAATCAGTTGCTGAATTATTTAAAATACAGAACACTTTCCTTTTAGTTACTTGGACATATTTCTAGATAATCTTAGATTGAGGTCCCATTCTATCTAATAAAATATACTTCTTTCAATTTCATATTATATTTACTACTAACGCCACTAAATATTTTATTAATATTCCAAGAAAAGCTCAGTGCCTTTATACACAACCTTGTCACCTACGGGTCCTTCTCTCAAAGTGTATAGAAGAATGCCTTCCTGTGGATCCTGCAGATACTCCGATTTTTATGCAGAATAGTAGAAAAAGTCAGGGACTCAGGAGTGTGACTGCTTGGTTTCCATCCCTGCCCCCATCACTTACTAGTTGTATGTCTCTGGTAAAATTACTTACACTTTCTGGCTCTCAACTTTTTCACACGTAAAATGAGGATAAAAATAGCCATCCATGCCTCTTAGATTTGTTGTGAGAATTAAGTGGCAGTAGATGGAACAGAGACACCACTTTATTTATAAGGTGATTATTTAAAATGCCTGGTACTCAGCAAGTCATACCAATTGTTTTGAGTGATTGGCTGTTCTGTCAGAGACCTTTTACATAGATGATAATCTATGTATACCCAAGCCTTAAGACTTTAGGCGTCAGTTACTCCTTGTTCCATGCCCAAAGAAGCCCTAACACTCTTTCTTCCCCAGAATCAGCTCTTGAGACCATAAATTAAGTTGGACAACCACTCTACAAGTTCTAATTTCCTTATTCAGTATCCTTGTTTCCTATCCTGCTCCCTTTCCTCCTTATCTTCATGGTTGTCTTGTTATGAAGCCTAGGAAGCCTTCTAGGATACGAAGGCGGTGTGAAGGTTGGGAGATAGGATAAGATAAGAGCAGGGAAGTTTGCTTCAAAGTCCAGGAATTGCCAGGGGTCTCTTTAAGGCATTGCTCTTGCTTTTGATTCTCCCAGATTTAGGCCTGGGGTCTTACATCTATATTTTAACACTTCTTCTATATTAACTGCCAAGAGAATCCTTTCTGGATGATTTTTAAGGTAGAGCATAGTCACCATTTTATGTCAAATCTCTAAAGGTATTTATCCTTACTTTTTTTTAAAGGAGCTTCATTGTGGGGTGTGTGTGTGTGTGTGTGTGTGTATGTGTGTAAATGGAATATTACACAGCCATAAAAAGGATGAGATCTTGCCACTTGTGACAGTATGGATGGATCTAGAAGGCATTACACTAAGTGAAATAAGTCAGAGAAAGACGAATACTATGATTTCACTTAAATGTGGATCTAAAAAAAAATGAATAAACAAAAAGCTGAATCAGTCCTATAAAAATAGAGCGCAAACTGATGGTTGCTGGTCTGTGGGGGTCAGATGTACAAAAAGGGTGACAGGGAGTAGGAGATATAGGAATATAGTTATAGGAATATATGGTTATAGTAATAACTTAGAGGAATAAGTTACAGGAATAAAAGGCAGGGCATAGAGAATAGAGCTGATGATACTGTGGTAGCATCATATGGTAACAGATGGTAGCTACACTTGTAGAGAGCATAGAGTAACACACAGTTACTGAATCACTGAATTGTACACTGTTGTACATCTGAAACTCATATAACATTGTATGTCAACTATATTCAAATTTTTAAAACACACTGAAAAGAAAAGGAGCTTTAAAACCTGCGACCTTGGGAGGGCCAACTTTATTTATTCAGTGCTAAATGAATAAATAATGGCCTATTTAATTAAAATAATAATTAAATTAAATTAAATTAATAAAATTAATTTAATAAAATTAAAAATTAATAATGAAATTAAAATAATTTCATACAACATAAGTTCATTTAGATTTAATTTTTTTATATAGCATTTTATTTATTTATTTATTTATTTTTAATTTTTTCAATTTATTTTCAGAAAAACAGTATTCATTATTTTTTCACCACACCCAGTGCTCCATGCAATCTGTGCCCTCTATAATACCCACCACCTGGTACCCCAACCTCCCACACCCCCGCCACTTCAAACCCCTCAGATTGTTTTGCAGAGTCCATAGTCTCTCATGATTCACCTCCCCTTCCAATTTACCCCGACTCCCTTCTCCTCTCTAACACCCCTTGTCCTCCATGATATTTGTTATGCTCCACAAATAAGTGAAACCATATGATAATTGACTCTCTCTGCTTGACTTATTTCACTCAGCATAATCTCTTCCAGTCCCATCCATGTTGCTACAAAAGTTGGGTATTCATCGTTTCTGATGGAGGCATAATACTTCATAGTGTATATGGACCACATCTTCCTTATCCATTCGTCCGTTGAAGGGCATCTTGGTTCTTTCCATAGTTTGGCGACCATGGCCATTGCTGCTATAAACATTGGGGTACACATGGCCCTTCTTTTCACGACATCTGTATCTTTGGGGTAAATACCCAGGAGTGCAATGGCAGGGTCATAGGGAAGGTCTATTTTTAATTTCTTGAGGAATCTCCACACTGTTCTCCAAAGAGGCTGCACCAACTTGCATTCCCACCAACAGTATAAGAGGGTTCCCCTTTCTCCACATCCTCTCCAACACATGTTGTTTCCTGTTTTGTTAATTTTGGCCATTCTAACTGGTGTAAGGTGATATCTCAATGTGGTTTTAATTTGAATCTCCCTGAGGGCTAATGATGATGAACATTTTTTCATGTGTCTGATAGCCATTTGTATGTCTTGATTGGAGAAATGTCTGTTCATATCTTCTGCCCATTTTTTGATATGTTTGCCTGTTTCGTGTGTATTGAGTTTGAGGAGTTCATTATAGATCCTGGATATCAACCTTTTGTCTGTACTGTCATTTGCAAATATCTTCTCCCATTCCGTGGGTTGCCTTTTTGGTTTTTTTGACTGTTTCCTTTGCTGTGCAGAAGCTTTTGATTTTGATGAAGTCCCAAAAGTTTATTTTCGCTTTTGTTTCCTTTGCCTTTGGAGACATATCTTAAAAGAAGTTGCTGTGGCTGATATCGAAGAGATTACTGCCTATGTTCTCCTCTAGGATTCTGATGGATTCCCATCTCACATTGAGGTCTTTTATCCATTTTGAGTTTATCTTTGTGTACGGCCTAAGAGAATGGTCGAGTTTCATTCTTCTACATATAGCTGTCCAGTTTTCCCAGCACCATTTATTGAAGAGACTGTCTTTTTTCCACTGTATATTTTTTCCTTAAGAAATAGTTTTTATAAAGAGAAAAATTGACTCAACATTTCCTAGCAGAAAAAAAAAATGCTTATATATTTTCAGTCCAGAAGAAAACGTGATTTAAGTGCTAAAAACAATAATAATGATCCTTCATATATGAACCCTTTATAGTTTCAAGATGCTTTTTCATAGTTGCCCGAATTAACATTGAACACTCCTTACACAGACAAGGCAGCCATCACTCTTGACATTGTGCAGATGACACAACTCTAGCTTAAGTTTACAGAGAATTAAATCTCAGGTCCTCTGACTCCTGATCCACTGCTCTTTCCAATAAATCATACTCAAGTGAGAGAAAAAATGAAGTAAGATCAAGAAAAATCTCATTAATGGCATCACTCCCCTTAAAGGTGAGATCCTAAGAACCCAATATGTAAGTAGTCTACAGGCACGCAGACAAGAAAGGGCTTTTCGGAAGATCTTGAAAGAAACACCTTCCATTACACAGTTTCCTCCCACCTTGAAAAAATACAGGCTTCTAGTGACAATCATATCATTAGAAACATCTACCCTACTCCAATTTTCCATGGAAATTATAAGGTCATTAAAGAGCATTGTGAATATTATCAGTGATTGCTTGAGTTGCAAAGTAAGAAATCATGATGGGCTGCTTTGTGCTCTGGGGGATGGGGGGAGGGACTCTTTATGAAGAGTCATTAGCTCAACAGAATCCTTTCAGATAATACAAGACTTTAAAAGCCATGTGCGCTCATACTGGTGGGGGGGAAAAACCCAGATGAATGACAAGCTAGGAAGAATGCAAGACAAGAAAATTTTCCTTTTTAAGAATTATCGATATATTTAAGAGCATCTTCGCTTTTAAATTAGGAAGTGCAAAAATGTGTGATGTGTTTAGAAAAAAAAAATTATCTTTTGGAAACATCTTCATCTTTGCAACTAATGGAGCCTTTCTGAATATGGCCAGAGATGTATGTACTCGGACTTTTTATGTCATTTAATGTTTTTTTTTTTAAAGATTTTATGTATTTATTTGACAGAGAGAAATCACAAGTAGATGGAGAGGCAGGCAGAGAGAGGGAAGCAGGCTCCCTGCTGAGCAGAGAGCCCGATGCGGGACTCTATCCCAGGACCCTGAGATCATGACCTGAGCCAAAGGCAGTGGCTTAACCCACTGAGCCACCCAGGAGCCCCTATGTCATTTAATGTTTTTAAACTGACTTTTAAAATACACATAATAATCATATTGAGTTCAAAACCACAAATTCAGCAAAACCAGCCAAAACATGAATCGTGCATAACCAACCTAGATGCTAAAGATATAGAAGCAAATAAGATACTCTCTTTCCTTTCCTGGAATTTGCAGGATTCTAGAAAGAAGACAGAAATAGAATAAGAAATTGGTGTTACTGACATTGGAGCTGGTTAACAACCCAAAGTGTACAGGCTGCTATGGAAATCAAGGACGATTTCACAAAGAATAATGTCTAAGCTGAGACCCTCCCCACCACAGGAGGGGTCTGATGACCTTTTGAAGATTGATGACTTTCCTGTGATTATTTTTAATCTTAGCCCTTTATTTTCTTCCAGCTGTAACAGTGTGTATTGGAAAGAGCAGGTGGGTAGGGAACTAGGCAGGAGATGGCATGGGCGTGATGAGAAGCTGTAGACTCAGAGTGAGGGGTCCTGTACTTCACTCCCTTAAGATCAAGTACTTAGCCTGGTTTAAACAAATTTGGATATAGTTCTTTTTAAATATTGACATAGCTCCGTTTCTAAGAGCGTTTGTTTGTTTGTTTGTTGGATTATCCCTCTCCCCATACATTTGTAGAAATCAGTACACTCTATTAACAATTTTGGTAGAAATGGGTCAGGGGGTTTTGATCCGGTTTTCTCTCCAAAATAAGACATTTTTCACAGTTGTATGCCAAAGTAACACTATTAAAACAAGGGGGTTTAATCGGCTGTCTTAACATAGCACAGTGACTTCTAACCTCTAGGCAGAATGCCTTTACAAGCACCAAAAGAACTTTCACAGTGAGAAATCAAAGAATCCACTATTTGAAAACAGCCATTAATTTAGTTAGCATATTTTTTAAAATCAAGAAATAGGGGGTCTACACCATTTCTCCTTGCTCTATGATTTGTCTGGTATTTTAAGCATATCTAGGAAGGAATTCAACTTTTTTCCTCACAAATTTTTTTTAAATTTTTAATGTTTTATTTTTTATTGTGGAAAAATATAAAATTTTCCTTCTGAACCATTTTTAAGTATACAGTTGAGTGGTAAGTATGTTCACCTTGTCGTGCCATTATTCTCCAGGACTTTCTGTCTGGCAAAACTGAACCTCTGTACCCATCCAGCAACTCCCTATTGCTCCCCCTCACCCACTGCCAACCACCCTTCTGCTTTCTATGTCTATGAATTTGACTACTGTAGTAGTTGTATAACTGGAATCCTACAATACTTGTCTTTTTTTTTTTTTTACGATTTTATTGACTTATTTGACAGAGATCATAAGTAGGCAGGGAGGCAGGCAGAGAGAGAGGGAGGAGGAAGCAGGTTCCCTGCTGAGCAGAGAGTCCGATGTGGGGCTTGATCCCAGGACCCTGGGATCATGACCTGAGCCAAAGGCAGAGGCTTTAACCCACTGAGCCACCCAGGCACCCCAATACTTGTCTTTTTATGTCTGGCTTATTTCACTTAGCTTAATGTTCTCAAGATTCACCCATGTTATAAGATGAGTCAGAATCTCCTTCTTAAGGTTGAATGCCGTTCCATTGTAAGTATAGACCACATTTTGTTTATCCATTCAAGTGAATACTGGGTTGCTTCCACCTTTTGGCTACTGTGAATAATGCTGCTGTGAACATGGGTATTTAATTATTTAGGACACCTACCCCAAAGTGGAATTGCTAGATCATATGGTAATTCTACTTTTAATTTTTTGAGGAACCACCATCCTGTTTTCCACTGGAAAATTTCCAAGTAAAACTGTCAGTGAAAGTAGAGTTAATAAAAAGTATATGTATGTACATATTATATGCACAATTTTTTGAATAATTCTGTGGTCTCTAAATTATTCTAGAGGAATAATTAAATAAATTATATAAGACCCAAGCAATCATGTCTTTAGGGGGCACAGTCATTGAAGCAAATCCTATTTAAAAACAAAACAAAACAGGGGCACCTGGGTGGCTCAGTGGGTTAAAGCCTCTGCCTTCGGCTCAGGTCATGATCCCAGAGTCCTGGGATCGAGCCCTGCATCGGGCTCTCTGCTTAGCGGGGAGCCTTCTTCCCCCTCTCTCTCTGCCTGCCTCTAGGCCTACTTGTGACCTCTCTCTCTCTCTCTGTCAAATAAATAAAAAATATCTTTAAAAAAACCAAAAAGCAAAACAGAATACATGGATTCCAAGAACACTAAGATTCTCAAGCAGATGAGTGGAACAGCAAACGTGCCTGTTTGCTACACTGGGGGATTATACATGAGTGGGTTTCTTGGGAGGTGGAGATTGGTGTGCAGGAAATCTTAAAGAAGTACAGTTAGAATCAATACCTCTGGGTAAATGAAAGAAGCAGTAATGTGCACTGAATTAAATTGCAGTGACATCACAACAAAGGCCTCAGACAACCCCACGGATGGGGGTTAGATCCGGGACAGGCCTTTTGAATTGGCTCAGGTTGGCCTAAGGGACCCAGCCTCTGTACTCCAGCAGTCATAGGACTTGGGCTGTTCTTTGGGAAGAAAGCATAATGACGGGTGAGGCACCTCTCCTTAGTCTATGGCATGGGCCCAAGAGAAAATCTGCTGAGAAGTGTCGGTTGCTACACTGCAGTCTCCTGATGGCAAGGTGGTGGCGCCCACCTGACCTTAGGACTCAGTGAGTCTTAGTTCTTGACAAGCAGTTCTGGGGGCCTTGTCTCTGGAAGTTCCATGGGTAGGCTCCATCGTTACTGGGGATTAGCAACATGCCAGGAGCTCTTTTGCAAAAAGTATATAGTTTTGCCCTGGAGTTAGCATGGATATGCTCCAGACCCCAGGGGTCTAAATTGTAATTATCCTCCTGGGGCTGCCATAAACTATACACACACACACACACACACACACACACACACACACACTATAACTATACACACACACACACACACACACACACACACACACACACACCTGTTTTTTCCACACCTGCAATACTTCTGCCGTGGTGTCTGCCAAGTTGTATGACCTCCCAGCCTGGACCTGCTGGAGAGCCATTTTCTGCACTGGAAACCACACCAAGCTGGCAGGCTTATTTATCAGCTTGTGTGTGGGGTAGAGTAGGGTTCCCAAGTATAAAGTTGAGCTGTCTCCAGAAATTGGAGTTGTGTTTTCTTCTTAGTGGTGAGAATTGAAAAGTGTAAATGTGGCTTGTATTATTGAGGGGATGTCCCAGCATGTATTGGACCACTGGGCCACTAAAACCTTCCCTTCTGTGGTCCTCTGGGGTGTGTGGCTCTTGTCCCACCACCCAGTGTGCTTGCCGTTTTGTGCTTACTTGGTCCAATTAACATAATACATCAACAAAGAAGATTTAATAGACAGACGTGATGTTCTGTAGGATGTCCAAGTGATCCCAACCACCTAGACTATATTATGGGAGGGAGGGGAGATGATCCCTGGTTAAAGCAACCTGTAAAACAGTTAATGCAAACTGTTTCTGATCCTTTTTTATAGTAGGAATAGGGAAGTTTACATTGATTAGATTAGTGGTGACTGACCAGGTCCCTGAGCCATGTTACTCTGTTCCACCTTGAGCACAGCTGGTGCAATGGGCTACAACTAGAGCTTGTAGTAGTCCATTGTCATCTCCTTGAACCTGGCTGGCTTCTTGAAGGGTCTGGCTGGTGAATTTAGGGATATATTGTGCATTTCCTGCTTCCTTTAGGTTTTTAAGGCTGGCTCTAATTTCTATTTTATCCAGAGAGTTCCTGACTTAAGAGAATTCAACCTAAGATTTCTTGACTTTACAGGGGGGTTAAAATATTCAGTAGAAACTGTACTTCAATCTTTTGGCCTTTACCCAGGCTCCCAACATGCAGTACAATCTTCACTCATGATGCTGAACCGCTGCTGTGAGCTGTGGCTCCCAGTCAGCCACCCAGTCACCAGAGTCAACAACCAATGTCTGTACAACCATTCTACACTGCTCAATCATTCTATTTTTTACTTTCAGTACAGTATTCAATAAATTACATGAGTTATTCAATACTTGATTATAAGTAGACTTTTGTGAGATGATTTTGCCTGACAGCAGGCTGATGTAAGTGTTGTGAGCATGCTGAAGGGCTCTGCACTTACTATACCTGACCTACTGACATCACAGATCACATGTTCAGTAGTAGGTATAGTAAATGCACTTTGGACATGCTATTTTTTCAATTTGTGGATTTTTTTGGATGTAACCCCATTGTAAGTTGAGGAGGATCTGTATTGTTTTGAATTAGTATTTTAGCTAAGGGGAGGAGGGTCATGGACTGTTTCAGAGTCTTCTGTTTTTCTTTTCACACTATGATAGCTCTTCTCACTGACCAAGGGACGAGTGTTGGGTTTCTTGCAATTACAGAGTCTATCCATTCCAGGTGTATGAGCAGAACAGAAAGAAATGACCACTTGGTACCCCCCCCAATATGTTCACATCCCCCCAAGATGAGCACTTATGACCCTCTGATGACACATAATAAATGTCAGCTAGGACCCTGTATCCAGTTCTCCAAATGTCTGTATATTTCCTTTTCCCCAGTGCACCACTGATGAAGTAAGTAATTACAGGTCCCTTTGGGAAAAGAATGGCAGAATCATTACCATATGTACCTGCTGAGGTGTTTCATGTTTGCTTCTCCCGAGAATTTAGACTCTCCTTTAGTCAGTGGGTTCAGAATCTGCGCATCATAGTGTGGAAATTGAACATGGCTTTTTGTTGAGGCAGCTCCCCTTCATCCATCTTCTAATTTCTTTTGATGTATAGATTGGCCAATACCTTGGGTCATTTTAAACAAATCCATTTGTTACAAGTGGTTGATAAATCTCTTAAGTCTCTCTTAATACTATTTTATTTTAATATTAAATTAATTTTTATATTAATAAAAATAAAATTTATTTTATATTAATATCTCTCTTAATATAAAATGTTCCCACACCTTTTTTTTCTTTCAATTACTTGCTAGAAATGGTATTTTCTTCTGTAAATTTTAGCGTAGTTTGAATTTTGCTGATTGCTTCCTGTGATGTTAATATGTGCACCTGTTCCCTATATTTCCTGATAATTTCTAATTACATCAGATTCACTTTTGAGTTTTGGAAGACAAGACTACTTCATAGGTGATATTGTATACTTTATTTAGTTGTCTCTTTATGATGTTAGCTGCTGTACTACCTACTAATTATGTGTTACCACGCCCTTCCATGACATGGTGAGCCCTTTGGAGAGCAAATACATTAGTATTCATCACTTTACCCCTACAACCTAGCATGGTTTCTCAAATATAATAGGTGCCCAATATTTCCTAAATGTTTAGTGAATCTACGAACTCACAGTTCTGTTCAGCTCTCTTTGTAGATCAGTGGAAAGACAGTTAATTTTTAATGAATCTCATTTTCATTGTCTAAAAAATGAAAGCATTGATTTAAACCTGGCCTCTAAGTTTTCTTCAAAAATTATATGAAATGGTCAAGAATATAAACTACCTTGCCCCCACCAAAGGTTGTAAGAAGAAATAAAGGAACCCAGCCCATGCACACATACTAAGAAATACTGTTTTTCTGGTTTTCTCTTTTTAAAAAATCTTTTTACAGGAGTACATTTGTTAAGTAATGCAACAAATTTGGAATAGAATATATAATTTGTTGGTTGCATCTATCAAGCTGGGCCAAATAACATTCAATTAAATTAATCCCTTCTGTGGTGGGTAAGAATATACAAATGATCTGTGAACACATATGAATTAACAGTTTCATTTTATATATTCTATTGCTTTTTTTTTGTTTCTCTCTACCATTTATTTTTACTCTAATCTTTATTCATTTCTTTCCTTCTGCTGGTCTTAGGTTTGTTTGTTGTTCTTTTTATAGCTCTGTTACGTGCAAGGTTAGGTTGTTTATTTGAGACTTTTCTTCTTGAGATAGGCCTGTATTACTAGTATACACTTGACTATTAGACCCACTTTTACTGCATCCCAGAGATTTTGAAATGTTGTTTTCATTTTCACTTTTTTCCATATACTTTTTTATTTCTTCTTTGATTTCCTCATTGACCCATTCACTGTTGAGTAGCACGTTATTTAACCCATGTATGTGTGGTCTCTACAGAATTTTTTCCTGGGAATTACTTCTTATTTCATAGTTTTGTGGTCAGAAAGGATGCATTGTAGAACTTGATCTTCTTGCATTCGTTGACCTTTGTTTTTTGGGCTAATATGTGACCTATTCTGGAGAATGTTCTATGTGCTTTTGGAAAGAATGAGCATTCTACTGTTTTAGGATGGAATGCTCTGAATGTATCTGTTAAATCCATCCATTTCAGTGTGCCATTCAAAGCCATTATTTCCTGGTTGATGTTCTGTTTGGATGATCTATCTACTGTTTGTCGATGTAATGATGTAGACGATATAAGTGGGAGTGTTAAAGTTCCCTATTCTTATTGTGGTATTATCAATTAGTTCCTTTGGGTTTTTATTAACCATTTTATGCATCTAGGTGCTACCATGTTGGGTATGTAAATATTTATAATCATTATATATTCTTGTTGGATTGTCCCCTTTATTATTGTATGATGTTCTTTGTCTCTTCTTACAGTCTTTGTTTCAAGGTGTATTTTGTTCAATATAAGTATTGCTACTCTGGCTTTCTTTTGACATCATTTGCATGACAGATGTTTCTCCATGCTTTCACTTTCAATCTGTAGTTGTCTTCAGGTCTAAAATGTGTCTTTTATATGCAGCATATAGATGGGTCTTGCTTTATTATCATTATTCAACCTTATATCTTCTAATGGGAGTGTTTCATCCCTTTACATTCAAAGTAACTATTGATAAATATGTACTTATTGCCATTTTCTTACTTGTTTTGTGGTTGTTTCTGAAGATTTTCTCTGATCCTTTCTTGTCTTCCTCTCTTTCATGTTTTGTTGATTTTCTTGATTTATATATCTGGATTTCTTTCTCTTTATTCTACATAAATTTATTAGTGGGTTTGAAAGATGCTTACCATCTGTTTGTGTATAGCCTCTTCTGCATATAACAGTCTATAGTAAGTTGGTGGTGATTCAAGTTTGAGCCCATTCCTCCCTTCTCTCCTCCTCACATTTTAGGTATATGTCATCATATTTTATATCCTTTTTTGTGAGTTCCTTGACTAACTTTTACAGAAATACTCATTTTTACTGCTTTTGTGTTTCCTATATTTATACTGTCACTTTTGGTCTCTCCTTTCCATTCAGAGTCCTATTTAATATCTCTTGCACAGTTTGTTTAGTGCCCACAAACTCCTTTATCTTTTGTTTGTCTGGGAAACTCTCTCTCCTTCTATTCTGAATGATTGCCTTCCTGGATAGAGTATTCTTGGTTATCGAGTCCTCCCACTCAACATTTTCAATATATCACAGCACTGTCTTCTGGCTTGCCTAATTTCTGTTGAAAAATCTCCTGCTAGCCTTATGGGTTTTCCCTTATAAGTTAAGGTCTTCTTTCCCGTATAAGTTAAGGAGTTCTTTTGCTGCTTTAAAATTTTTTTCTTTTTCACTGTATTTATAAATTTAATTACTGTATGTTTTGGTGTCTGTCTGCTTTTATTGTTTTTGTTGATTGGTATCTGTTCCTCCTGGATCTGGATGTCTGTTTCCTTCCATAGAGTAGTAAGTTTTTAGTTATTTCCTTCTTTAAATAAGTTTTCTGTCTCTCTCTTCTCTCTTCTTCTGGGACTCCTATACAATGTAAGTTACTACATTTGATGGAGTCATTGAGTTCCCTAAGTCTATTCTCATTTTACATAATTCTTCTTTCTCTTTTTGTTTCACTAATTACTTTCCATTACTCTGTCTTCTAAGTCACTAATTAGTTACTCAGCTTCTTCCATCCTTCTGTCCATTCTATCAAGTTGTGTTTCTCATTTCACTTAGTGTGTCCGTTTTCTCCACTATGTTACTAATGATCTATTTTATCTCACTCATGTCTGCCACACTTTCCTCAAGTCCAGTGAGTATCCTCGTGATCATTGTTTTAATGTCTTTTTATATAAGGCATGTTCTTATATCTGTTCTGCTTAGATCTCTGGCCGTGGCCTTGTCCTGTTCATTTAGGATAAACTTCTCTATCTCCTGATTTTGTCTGCCTCTCTCTGTCTGTTTCTCTGTGTTAAAAAAGTCAGCTGTGTCTTCTGCTCTTGAAAGTAGTCACTTTATGAAGAGGAGGTCCTAGTGTGCCCTGAAGTGCAGTGTCCCCTGTTCACCAGACTCTGGCCCTTTAAGAACATATTCTGTGTATGTTCTTACATTGTGCTATTGTGTCTGAGTCACTTTTCCTTTCTGTGCAGTTGTCTATACTGACACTCTGCCTGTCGTGGGCTGTGCTTGCTCTCCATTAGGGGACCCAAGCAGATGAGCTCTTTGGGGGGCATGATAGTGGGGAACTTGGGAGCAGGGCAGTTGGTGTTAGCAAAATGCTGCTGGGCCATTATTCCTATGCCAGGTTCCTGGTGGCTGGTGGTTGCATGCCAGTGCAGCCAGGGACATGCAGCTGAGCATGATATGCTGGTTTGGCTCATATTTAACTGTTTTGAATTATCTAGACATTTATTCTCTAGCTCAGTGGTCACAGAGTCAGTGAGGATATTATAGCTTCTTGGCACCAATACTCAAGAGTCCTTAGAGATTGGTTGAACTCATTTTGGAAACAGAAAGTTCATTTTTCTGTTCCAAACAAAACTACTTTTCCACCCTATGTTAAGAAACCAGATACATGTGCATCACTCATAGAAAGTCACAGTTCTGTCAGAAATTAGAGCACACAGTGAGCACAAGAAAAGACAGGATGGGCATCTAATATTTAAAAGCAACAATAATCAATTGGTTTTGAAATGGGCATATTAATCATAGACTTTCTGTCACCACAACACAGAAATGTGTCCTTGTAATAAACTGCTCCCTAGGGTCAGAGCATTATCACTAACAATGTAGCACAACATCTAAATAATCTTTTATACTTTAAAGCTGTGTACACTGTACATTCTCTTAAAAATCATCAACATTAAAGATAACACTAAAAACAGCCTATTGGCCAAAACACACAATATACACAGGTACACACAGACATCCATACATGAAATTGTCCTCCCAAGTTAAACTCTCTAATGGCAAAAAATACTGCTAAGTAATTGCTTTTATTAATTTAAGATGTTTCTATTCTAGAGAAGGTAAATATTATAAACATGATTAAGGCTTATGATTCTAACATGATTGTATGTTCCTTTATGATTGATGTCCCATAGTTGAATTTAAATTTCTCTCTGCCACCTTAAAACAAGGTGATACACATGTGACTCTATTATCCTTTGGTGGTGGACAAGCATGAGTTGACCCCATATCCAATTGGAACATGTCCCAGTGGGGCACCTGGATGGCTCATTCATTAAGTGTCTGCCTTTGGCTTAGGTTATGATCTGAGGGTCCTGGGATCGAGTCTCTCATTGAGCTTCCTACTGGGTAGGAAGCCTGCTTCTCCTTCTCTCCCTCTTCCTGCTTGTGTTCCCTCTCTTGATGTGTCTCTCTCTGTCAAATAAATAAAATCTTAAAAAAAAAAAAAGACAATGTCCCCAGCCTTTTAAGAATTTGGCACAGCTAAGATCATATTTCTCTAAACATTATAATTACTGGACAATCTCCTGGCACTCAATTAGTATGTTACTGAATTTTTACCGTTTGTTACTGTTACATTATATGTACACTAAGATTTTGGTTAAATGTCCCACCATTTTGGCCTTTTCCTATATCTTACAAATCGAGTTTACATTCAGAGTTTGGTGTTCCAAAGACCTCAGCTAAAATAACTCACTTATTAGCAACATAAATATTGAATATGATTAAAATCACTTTCTTTTCTTCTCTAGATTTTCACCAACACACAGTTTTAGGAGATTTACAGAAGTTGTGATCAATATATGCCATTGTGGAGAACATAAAACTTTTTGTACTGTACAAGATAATTTTTTTAATGGAGATTATTTTCTAAGTGTCAAAGTAGGGAAAAGTAAAAAGTGGGGAAAGGTAAATTATAAAAATTATTTTTAAAAAGAAAATGCTGCTTATGCTCAGGCAATTCTTAAATATAATAATTTAGTAATTTAAACTGACTAGAAATATAACTATTTTATTCCAAATATCTTTTCTTATTCACAGTGAAATATTTGATGATGCATCAGAGACAGTCCAAAAAATGGTCAAAATTATTGGGAGGGAGACAAACCATAAGTGACTCTTAATCTCACAAAACAAACTGAGGGTTGCTGGGGGGAGGGGGTTTGGGAGAAGGGGGTGGGATTATGGACATTGGGGAGGGTATGTGCTTTGGTGAGTGCTGTGAAGTGTGTAAACCTGGTGATTCACAGACCTGTACCCCTGGGGATAAAAATATATGTTTATAAAAAATAAAAAATTAAAAAAAAATTAGTATTCATTACATAACATTGAAGCTGAATTTGTTTACTCAATGAGCAATTATGGATTTAATATCCAAGATTGGTTATTCTCTCATATTACTTGCCAGAATATTTAAAATCGGGTAGTTCTGCTTTGTGAGACAAAAAGTCATATTTATACATGGAAATGATTCAAACATAAACATTTGGAAAGGAAATATACAATAGAGTAGACAAACTAAAATTATTCCTCCCCCAATCTATTATTAGTTTTAAACAAATAAAATCACATTTTATGTGATTATGTAGCTTACATAATAAAGTATAGGCAGTATGTTCCAAACTAATCTGTTCCAACAGGTATAAAAAATAAAATAACATATATTTAAAAGTGACATTATCTGGTGACGAAAAAAAAAATTCTACGTGACTTAAATTTTTTTTTTTTAAAGAATACGATTGGGGCAGTCCTTCCAGTGTTAATATTCAAATGTTTTATTTAAATTAGGATGGTCAAATTCTTTGATCTCTCCACTTCAACTGGATATTAGTGTAGGGACTTAAATTGCATAATGCTAACAATTGCACATAATTCTAGCAATTGATTTTGGAAAAGACAGTGATAGATGTTATGCTATTCTTATTCCAAATCAAATGGTCTTGTGTAGATTTTGCCTATCCAGAATTTCAGATTCCACTGAGTGCTTTGGAAAGAAAGGCGTTTCCCCCTGATTTTATCATAGATACTGTTTGCAGCCTTACAAAGCCTCCAGCCTATGCAGTGAAATCTAAGATACAGGCAAGTACAGATGTTCATAAAATTTGTAAATGTGCCACTCCAAATATTATTTCTTTTCATTTCTTTCAAGATTGTATTTATTTATTTGACAGACAGAGATCACAAGCATGCACAACAGCAGGCAGAGGGGGGAGAGGGGAAGCAGGCTCCCTGCTGAGCAGAGAGCCTGATGTGGGGCTTGATCCCAGGACCCTGGGATCATGACCTGAGCCAAAGGCAGAGGCTTTAACCCACTGAGCCACCCAGATGCCCCATTTCTTCTCATTTCTAACCCTCACATCACCACTAGAACTCTGATAGACAGAGGGAAGGCTAAAAAATTATTACATTGGTAAATAAATAACTCTGATAGATTAAAGAGGTTTAATTTAACAGAGGTTTATAGCTGATTAACACAACACAACAAATGTCATTGAATTTGTTTCCTTGAATAAGGCAGCACATGTTCGACCATGCTACCCACATACCAATTTGTACTAAGCAACAGTCATTTGACAAATAGTAATCTCATAGTCTTGAAAGAGTTAATATTCCACGGTACAAAACAGTTTGTCCAGAAAACCAGGTACAACTGATTACATATTTGAATTTTGGGAGGGAAAAAAACATATTTAGCTAAGGACTTCCTGCTTATTAATATTATAGTGAGGAAGCCAGCAATAATATGTTGAATGTTTATAAAACTTCTACAGTGAGATTCCATTATGGAAATCCGAGAGTTTGACTTTGGTCTTCATGAGATGCTTTTTCATTGTCAATATTTTAACTAGATAGTATTCTGATGTAGGGAAAAACAACATTTCAAGACTTTGTTACATATCTGATTTTAAGGTTCGATACTCTACTTGGCAGACAATTTTTAAAGGGCAGAGTTTCTATTAAGTATTTTTGCTATTGTATAAATTAAACAAAATTCTATAAAGAGCAAAGGAATATACAGTTAGCAACATAGTAGTTTATTCCCAGCATCAAGATAAAAGTATCCTGCATTTTAAAAAGTTTAGGTTAACATGGTAAATTTTTTAAGGTTTGGTTATCTGAAATTTGGAACATAGTTTTAAAAATTATCTATACTATTTAGTGTTGGTTCTGATTAGAACATTTACACATAAATGACTTAATGGGCAAAGTTTTAGAGAAAACTTACATACACACACACACATGCATGCGCGCGCACGGAGACCTTTCTCCCAGCCACAAACCATAATTTAGTGTTTCCCAAATACGCTTGATGAAAACAGTTATCAGAGGAACCTTGTAAAACATATGGTAGAACTTTCCAAGGAGATTCTGATCTAGATCTAGAGATATTCACAAATATATCCAGCTCACTTTTTACCTTGTATATATACCTCTGCAAATCACCAACTCTTTCTACTATGTAATAGTTTTGTTGAAGAACTTGAAAACACAAGAAAACATGGCTCTAATTTCCTGCAAAGCATTCCAGTAACAAACTTGACAGTGGTCCTAAATAGCGTTTTGGAGTAAACCAGAGCCATAATTTCTGAAACCATACTTTATATGTGCACTTTTTCTTCTCCTAGACTTTTAGGATTATTAGGGCAATCAAATACTGAAATGAATTATTAAAGAGTATTGCTTCGAAATATCTATAAAAGAAAAAGTATCTGGGTTAAATATTTACTTGCCCCACTAGATTATCAATCTAGGACACATTCAGCATTGTATATAAGGATCTACAGCTCTTTGATCCTTTATCAGTTTTAACCAAACTGATTAGATGACTTCATAAATTAACAGATCAATTCAAAACAGTTTGTCAGTAAAATGAATAATAATGATCTTCAGTGATAAAATAATAAAGCCAATGTCTATTAAAGTCAAGTAGAGTTTTATGTTTCGCTATTGTTTTCAAATACTATAGTTATTGGCATCCAAACAAGAGTTCTGTCATATACTTAGCTTTTTATCTAGTTGAATGTGCAACTTTTAGTATTAGTAGAAAGAGACCACATTCATGATCCTGACTGTAGTTACCCAATGCTACCAACTCCCAACTGAAAACTTTGTTGTGGTTGTTGCTATTATGTCAAGGTGTTCCCTGATTTATTTTCAGCCTTTCACTGTGTAATGAATCAATCATCCTACTTTTCTCTTTTTGTCCCATTTGCTTGTTTATAACTATGATACATCATTTGTTTTCCAATGAGAAAGCCTCAAAAAGTGGAGGAAAAATCAATTCCTTTGTGATATTCATTTACAATAAAAGTCCGCACACTCTTTCTCTACTTGAATACATTTAGCAGTTTTAATTAAAATTACTGCCCACCCTTGTCCCTGAACCATGTTCTCGAATGAACTTGTAGCTCTCTGTACGTTCTGAATTTCTTTTCATAAGCAGAATTAGAGACTTATTCAAAAGGCTGATAACATATGAGCTCATAAACTAGAGGCAACCTCTTAGAAGTGTGTGTTTTCTTAACTATGCTGTGTTTCTAGGCATCTGTTAAGAAGGAAGCAAACATGAAAATGAGTAAGACCTTGGGCAGTGTGTATATCTTGCCAGCAGAGCTTTGTCTTTTAAACAGAGTCCACTTTTATTAGGTTATTTTTGGTCATTAATGGAGAGGGTTTGCACTTAACCCTATGTGCTGCATCATTTGAAATATCCACAAAGAATATTCTGGCTGAACACAGTGAGACTATAATCCTTCTGTATTCCTTTCTGAAATTTTTGTTCAGTAGCCCATATATGATTGCATTGAGGCAGCTGTTGAAATATGCCATGTAGTAACTGGCCACAAAGAGCCACTCTGGTATCCGGGGCCCCATGCTGGCAGGGTCTGAAGCCACAGCAAGACCAATAAAGTTGAGAGGAGCCCAGCAAATGGCAAAAAGGACAAAAACCACAAACATGGTGACAAAATTCCTGAAGTCCTGTGGTTTCATTTTGGGTTTATTGTTGGGTTTCACCCTCTGTCTGACCTGAAGAACCACAATCCATATTCTTAGGTAACAGAAGATGACTATCGTCATGGGAATGATGAAATGGAAAACCACCACAGCTATGGTGTATGCTGAACTGATAGACTGTGCAAAGGTGCAGGAGTAGACCCTTGGGTCATACTGCAGGGTTCCGGTACGCAAGTTGGGCATGACCGCCACGAGCGTCAGCGTCCATATCAGGAACACGTAGCAGAGGGAATTCTTGTTACTGTACAGCTTGTCGTACTTGAGACTGTGGCAGATGTAGCAGTAACGGTTAACAGCAATTCCAGTGATATTGAAGACGGAGCCAATGACACTGAGGCCCATCAGGAAACCACTGATTTGGCAGTGCAGGTAGCCCAGGTTCCATCCATTGTTAAATATAGATGTCAGCACCAAGGGGTAGGGGTAAACAGCCACCACCAGGTCTGCAACTGCAAGGCTCACCACAAATATATTTCCTAAAAGAGAAAGGTTTAGAAAGTACAGGTTACCCCCAGTTTTATATGCATTGCATTGGTTTTCTTTCACAGTTCTTATTTTTTTAAAGAACTGTTTCTGCAACCCCATTAACCTGGCATCACAGTGACTGCCATATTATAACAGAAATGGAGACCATTTTCATCAGGAAGCAAGCCCTCTGTTGCCCTTGTCAAGTCAATTCCACTGTTCGCAAATTCCCGCATTCCTAAGACAAGGCGTATTTCATGTTCAAAACTGTTATTTTTCAAACTATTTGGTTGCTGTTCTTGGACAGCAGTGAACCCTTGACCCTTGGTATAAAAGTTAAGAAAAAAAGGTTTTTTTCATCAACTGTCTCGGTTAGAATATTGGCTTCACCCGCTCCTAGTTGTCTAACTGGGGCAAGTTATATTATCTCACCAAATGTCAGTTTCCTCCTCTGTAAGATGGGGATAATGATAATACCCTCTTCATAAGGCTATGATGAGGCCAAGTTGAGGCATTCCACATCAAATGCTGAGCAGTATCTGTCATATAAGTGTTCAATGAATGTTGTTGGTTGTTGGTGTTCAATAACACTCTCACCTCAATCTAAAGGAAAACGTAGAAATACTTCTAGATTTCATAAAGAACCCAAAGTATAAAAATTAAACCCTAAATATTTTCTGTGTTAATATAGTAACTCAACACATTTGAAAGTATAAAAACAAGGAACTCTAGTCAAATTTTGTAAGATCTCTGCAAGGATGTTCTTTGCTTTTGCAGCTCATTTGCCTTTGTTTCTTACTATTCCTTCTGCCTTCAATGGCTCTTCTCTCTAATTTTTAAAATGCTACCCATTTTCCCGAATCCATCTTAAATGGAAATGCTCCAAGCCTTTACTTATTTGCCCAACTACAGGAAGACCTTCCTCCTTCGTAGGCTTTTAAATCACTTTATTTTATCACATTTAGTTGAGATTAAGTTGTAATAAATTACATTCAATAAAACCTTATTAACTGCATTTAATAGGTACTGGCTAAACAGGAAGGAACAGCCAGGGGTCCTATGATCCTCAAACTTAGAAAAACAAAATTAAAAGAGAGAGAAAGAAGTATAAGAGTATGTGTAGAAAAAGGGGCAGCAAGTAATGGAGTGAGCTAGGAAGAAGCAGGGAAGAACATTCCAGGTGGAGTAACTATATATTTTGCCTTTTATTATATTTATTTGTAAAGTTAGGTTTCCTTTATTTCTATACAGTAGTGCCCTAAGAGTGTGTCCTCCTTATACTAGGATCTTGAATAGTAGTTCCTAGTCGAGACTTTTGCTCAACTGCTTGATGACAGATACTAAAATGTGATCTCCCAATATCTGAAATAAAACAACCTTTGTATTTTAGGTTCCTATTTAATTAATTTTATTCCTATTCCTCCAAAAATTGCAAAGAAGTGAAGTTAAAGAACGGTTGTGGCTAAAAAAAGGGAAGGTTTTGTCATAGAGGTAGGAATTTCAGATAAATTGCTGTAAAAACAATTTCTTTGAAAACTGGTTACATGAGGCCAAATTAAAGCAATAAAAACAAATTTATTTTTCCCCAAAGAACAATTTCAATCACCAGTGAAATATTTGAATTCCAAAGTGGGCTTGTTTTAATGAATTTTTAACTCAAAATGCATAATACTTTAAAAATATGTATAATATATGAAATTCAGCTACAAATTACCATCAGAGCAGCCCATTTTTACCCACAACATCACGATGACAAACTGACATAAATAGAGTTATTTTTAAAGAGCTTAAGTATAAGGTAATAAACAATGTCCTAGACTTCTTTCATAGCTTTACTCCTCTGCTCCATTTAGTTTAGAGCAATTATGCTTCTTTTTGTTCATGTCATTACATTAATTAAATCATTAGTTTAGTTTTCTTTGAACTAATCCCCTTTCACAAGTGTCTGGAGAAAGAAAAATTAAGCCATAGACTGTACGCAGATGTGGCTATCAGGTAGCTCAACTGGAAGCTTTGTCATATCTGCTAGGGGTGTGTGTCTGTGTGTATGTGTGTGTGTGTGTGTGAGAGAGAGAGAGAGAGATGGGGAGGAAGAGGAGTGATAACAGTAATTAAATAACTTCATCCTGATTGTACACATTATAAGATCATCTCTTCCATCTCAGCTCTACGTACCTCCAGAGAGACAGTGATCTATCCTTTTTACAGACACCCGACACTCCCTACAACCAGTACAGCAATGCATTCTGAAACTCAGAATAATTCCTGTTAATGGCTAGCAAATTGCTTTTCTGTTGGATTCACTTCCACTCCTTACTGCAGAGCAATTATGGACCCCTAGGATGTTAAGATTGAGAGAAATATTAAGAATATGAGTGATCACGCAGGGTAATTCCCACTTTTTAGACCTGAGAAAAACAGAAATACAGAGTTCATTTGGATGAAGTCATACAATTAATGCCAAGACAGCACCAGTGCTGTTTCTTTGTTATCGTAGTGAAGGGGTAAGAGCACACACCTCTTGGAATGGGCACTGAGTGTGAAGATACTTGTGTGCCTACAAATACTCACCAAAAAACAATCTCAGCAGAAGAGGGTTTGTTTTCATTTTGTTTTGTTAGCAGAAGAGGTTCT
Source organism: Mustela erminea (assembly GCF_009829155.1). Classification (NCBI taxonomy): domain Eukaryota; kingdom Metazoa; phylum Chordata; class Mammalia; order Carnivora; family Mustelidae; genus Mustela; species Mustela erminea. The sequence goes on from NC_045634.1 coordinate 13,361,032, forward strand.
TAATGACACAGCCTGTGGACATTAATCTTTCCTTGGCCATCACTGTCCCTGACCAACAAGCTCAAAAAGTTATCATGCACCAGAAATAGAAGTTACAAATGAGCCCAGCCACATAGACTACGACTCATGAAAATGATCTGCTTATAGCCACTGCTGTCCTGCTGAATCCCCAAACTGTCTAGAACAGAGACCAACACTGATATGCTGCGATTCCCAGAAATATCAGCCAGACAATGGTGGTAGATTGACCGCATTGGACCACTTCTGTCATCAAAGGGGGAGTACTTTGTTCTCGGTGGAATAGAAGCATATTCTGGGTATGAATTTGCCTTTCCTACCCTTAATTATTCACCAATCAGATATCCATAGAATCCCAAGGTGACTTTGTCTTTGTTTATGATAAAAAACATTGCTTCTGACTGAGTAACTGAATTTGTAGCAAAGGAAGCAAGGCATTGTGGTAGAATGGCTTATGAAGGTTTAGTTTCAGCATCAGCTGAATGAGCATAGGTTAATGTCACCCAGGGTGTAGTATGTGTTATAAATCAAGGACTGGATTCATAGATCAGATAATCAAGTGTGGAAATGGTCATTTTTCCTCTCAGAATTATGCTAGTGACACTCTAGCAAAGCATTTGTTTCCTGTCTCCACAACGAGTTCTGTCGTTCTCAAGTCTTGGTTTCCAAGAGAGGAATGTTCTTTACCAAGACATGTAATTGTGGTTTCCTTAAACTGGAAGTTGAGACTGCCACCTGGCTACTTTGGACTCCTCATTCCAGGAAATCCATAGTCTATGGGGTCACTGTCCCAAGTGAGGTGACTGATGCTGATTATCAAGGGAAAATTGGGTTGGGACTACACAGTAGGAGCAAGGATGGATATGTTTGCTATGCAGGAGCTCCCTCCCCTGGAGTGCCTTGGTACCACCATGCCCTGTGATAAAACCCAGTGGAAGGGGCACCTGGGTGGCTCAGTGGGTTAAGCCTCTCCCTTTGGCTCGATCATGATCTCAGGGTCCTGGGGTCGAACCCCACATCAGGCTCTCTGCTGGGCAGGGAGCCTGCTTCCCCCCACTCTCTCTGCCTGCCTCTCTGTCTGCTTGTGATTGCTCTCACTCTGTCAAATGAATAAATTTTAAAAATCTTAAAAAAAAAATGGAAAATGAAGCATCCCAATTCAGGCAGGAATGCCAATGTGCTAGAGCCTTAGGAAGGAAGGTTTGAGTCACCTGGACAGGCAAGAAATCTATCTCCCCATCTAACATTATACAAAATTTGGGCCTTGAGTTTATCTTCATCAACATGTTTCTGTGGCTCTTGCTATCTTGTTCCTAATTTGGTAACAGTCGAATCTGTTTGATGATTTCACCTGAGGAGAATTCATTTCCTTGTGTGGACTCCCCTCAGTACTCTGGCCAGGGGTGCCCATTACCATGGCAAGCTGGTCTCTGGGTTATTTCTTACATCCTGTCTGTGTCATAGGCCTTTGAGTAGATGCTACCAATACCTTTTCCAAGTGCCCTCTGCCAGGCTGGTGCACTTACTCCTGAATTTTGATGGGTGTTGGGTGCTTCCTTTTACTCACAGCTCCCTCCTCCAGGGAATTGCCCTCGGTTGAGTAGACAATGAGTGAAGAGTTGACAATGGAGTATAAAAGCCCTGCCCCTTTGCCTTCAGCAGTTGCAATTTTGTGGTTGGATTTATACCTAGAGTCCCCGGCTTGTTGGATCTGGCCAAGTCTAGGCTTCACCTGAGATCCCGTCCTTGCTTGACGCTTCCTTTGCCCTAGGCAGCTTCTCTTGTCCACTATAGGTTCCTCCTGAGAGCAATCCCCCAATAAAGCATGAGTAGCAAACCTGCCAGCTCCCTTTCAGGTTCTCTTTGTAGGCAACCTCACGTGGACCTTCAGCTCTGTGATGGGGTTAGGTGGTTTTCTAAAGTCTGCCACTTCTTAGGGGAAAAAAAAAAAAAGAAGATGAAGAAGAATTACTTACTCTGCTATCTGACAGAAAAAAACAAACTAACTAGCCATGTTGGGTTCAAATTCCAGACTTAAATCCTTTTTGGTCTTGTTCTTTATTCTTTTCATCCTTGCTATGTGTATGTATGCTTCCAACATCAAAACAACATGAGACTCTGTGCATGTGCACAGAAGTCTATCTCCCTCTAAGACCTCTTGAGGTCCAGGACTCTGAAAGCACAGTACCTGGCACATAGCAGGTGCTCAGGAACAGTTTGCTAAATGAACTAATGTACCCGTGAGTCTCTATACTCCACTCATGCAAAGGTAGAAGTTAGTTGCTTTTTTGTTCTTATTTGCCAGGATGTTGGTTGGAGAGGCAAAGTAACAGGCAATGTCTTGCACTCTTAAATTTTAAAGGACTATATTTGAGAAACTTGTCTTTGCAGATTGTTAGCGGCAATGCAGACCTTAAGTTTAGAAACAAACATATCTGCATTCAGATCCCGACTCTGACACTTGCTAAAGGACCTTGGGTAAGTCATAGCTCCCCGGAGCCTTCATCTATTAATATGTAATAAATCAAGATAATAAGGACCATGGTGAGAATTTGAGAGAGTGCATGGAACACCTCTGGCTCTGGATAAATACTCATTCCTTCTCTTCTGCCGTGACGGAAAGCACATGTCAGGTTTCACAGAAGGCTCCTCCTCTGGTCAGAGAGCCCTTGCTGAGGCAACAGGTCTGCAGGCAAGGACTCCTCCCCTAATCCTTGTCATCTTGCAGAGCTCTCCTTTGGCAAATAAGCCTCCTTCTATCCTCCTGTCCTTCTGGCTATCAGCCCTTTCCTCTCCCTTCAAACAATCAGACAAGGCTCTGCCTCTGTTTCCGTCCCACCTATTTTAAATTCACCTTCCTGTAACACCTGGGTTCTACCCACACCACGTTGCTGAAACTTCTGTCTGGTCATCGGTGGCATTCTTGCTGAGCCTTCTCTCAGCCTTCATCCTCCTTAAAGTCCTGAAACAAAATATCCTGTTCATGTAACACCTGTCCACATACGCCCACCTTGTAGTGGAAGATACTATCCTGTGGTACCTGATCACATCTAGGAACCTCGCTCTGTTGCCTCCTTCAACCCACTTGCTTCCTTAGCTCTTTGGTCTCTTTGTCTCACTTTGTCTTCCCTGTCCTACTCCTTAACTTGGCTTGGTGGTGACTCCCTAATACTGTAAACATAGTTGACTGATGTGTTGTCTTGACTGTTCTGGTACTGTAGCATGTATGCAATTAAAGAGGCTAAGAAGACTTTATAAGAAACTAACACATAACCTCTTGCTCTAGTCCAGTTCTCAATCAATTTGTAGAAGTGTGAAATCCTGCCAGGAATTCTCATTTTCTAGATCTGGTTACTCTTTTCTCATAAGGGTGGTTTAGGCAGATGCCTGTAATATGTAACCATCCACATTACAGCCAGAATGATTCAGCCTTTCATCTGTAAGCTAAACACAAACTACTGATGTCATAGGGAGTTTGGGAAGATGGCAGAGTAGGAGGACCCTGAGCTCACCCTGCACCGTGTTGGCAACTAGATACCATCCACATCCAAGTCAGTAAACCAGAGAGCGACCTCAAGACTGGTAGGACCAACTCCACAGCTAAATATGGAGAAGCTGCATCTGAAAGGGGATAAAGATCAGAAAGGCAGAGAGAGGCTACCTGCAGGAGGGAAGGAGCTACACATACGCAGAGGGCAGAGAAATGGGCCCTTGTGGCAGGGAGCTCACACAGGGAAACCTAATCTCCCCTTTGGTTTTAAAACCAAAGGGGTTGAAAATCATAAGAGTTTGTAAAACCAGCGAGACAAACAGGAGACAGCTCTGTTCATAATGGTTTTGGAGCATGTTGGGGATGTCTTTGAAAACAAAGAAGCTGCAAGTGCCATTTTCCTCCCTTGCCCCCCAGCATAAGCACAGAGTCTCTATCCTGAAAAGTTATCATTCAGAATAGTTCAGAATGTTCCCCAGACAAACAAAAGCTCAAGACCACTGAACCAGTCCTGCATGAAGTATTAAAGGGGACTCTTTATTTTTTTTTCTTTTTTTTCTTTCTTTTCAGCATAACAGTATTCATTGTTTTTGCACCACACCCAGTGCTCCATGCAATACCTGCCCTCCTTAATACCCACCACCTTGTTCCAACCAACCTTCCACCCCCACCCCCCTTCAAGACCCTCAGGTTGTTTTTCAGAGTCCATAGTCTCTCATGGTTCACCTCCCCTTCCAATTTACCCCAACTCCCTTCTCCTCTCTAACTCCCCTTGTCCTCCATGCTATTTGTTATGCTCCACAAATAAGTGAAACCATATGATAATTGACTCTCTCTGCTTGACTTATTTCACTCAGCATAATCTCTTCCAGTCCCATCCATGCTGCCACAAAAGTTGGGTATTCATCCTTTCTGATGGAGACATAATACTCCATAGTGTATATGGACCACATCTTCCTTATCCATTCATCCGTTAAGGGGCATCTTGGTTCTTTCCACAGTTTGGCGACCGTGGCCATTGCTGCTATAAATATTGGGGTACAGATGGCCCTTATTTTCACTACATCTGTATCTTTGGGGTAAATACCCAGTAGTGCAATGGCAGGGTCATAGGGAAGCTCTCTTTTTAACTTCTTAAGGAATCTCCACACTGTTCTCCAAAGTGGCTGCACCAAAAGGGAACTCTTTCAATGGAAAGGAGAGACCCAAAGTAATAATGTAGAGGGAGGAAACACAAAAGCAGTAAAAAAGAATATTTCTGTAAAAAGTCAGTCAAGAAACAATAATGTATACCTAAAATGTGGGGAGGAGAGGAGAAACAAATAAGTTCAAACTTAAATGACCATCAACTTAATATGGATTGCTATAGGGGGAAGAGGTTATATACAAACCTAATGGTAACCATATATCAAAAACCAGTAATAAATATGCAATGAATAGAAGTAATCCAAATGTATCATTGAAGAAAATCAGCAAAACATAAAAGAGAGGAAGACAAGAAAGGATCAGAGAAAATATTAAGAAACAACCCCAAAACAAGTGATAACATGGCAATAAATACATATCTGCCAATGATTACTTTGCATGTAAATGGACTAAACACTCCTGTCAAAGGAGAGTGACAGAGTCACAGAAAGGATAAAAAGAAAAATAATAACCATCTACATGCTACCTATAAGAGACTAATATAGACCTAAAGACACCTGCAGATTGAAAGTGAGGGGATAGAGAAACATCTATCAAGCAAATGGATACCAAAAGAAAGCCAGAGTAACAATGCTTATATTGGACAAAATAGACTTTAAAACAAAGACTGTAAGAAGAGAAAAAGAAGGAAACTATATAATAATAAAGAGGATAGACCACCAAGAAATGATAATCGTAAACATTTATGCACCCAACATCAAGGAATTAATCAATAATAATACAATAATAGGGGACTTTAACACCCTGTTTACATCAATGGACAGATCATCTAAACAGAATCAACAAGGAAATGATGGCTTTGGATGACATGCAGGAACAGATATGGATTTAACAGTTATATTCAGAACATTCATCCTAAAATAGCAGAATACACATTCTTTTCAAGTGTGCATGGAACATTATCCAGAATGGATCACATATTAGACCACAAAAGTAGCCTCACCAAATTCAAGAAGATCCAAGTCATACCATGCATCTTTTCTAACTGACCACAATGCAATGGAACTAGAAGTCAACCACCAGAAAAAATCCGGATAGACCACAAATGCATAGAGGTTAAATAACGTGCTACTAAACAATGAATGGGTAACCTGGAAATAAAAGAAGAAATAAGAAAATACATGGAAATAAATGAAAATGAAAACACAATGATCCAAAATCTCTGGGATGGAGCATATGTAGTTCTATGAGGGAAGTTGATAGCAATACAAGTCCAGCACAAGAAGCAAGAAAAATTACCAATAAACAACCTAAAGGAGCTAGAAAAGAACAAACAAAACCTAAAGCCAGCAGAAGGAATGAAATAATAAAAATTAGAGCAGAAATCAAAGATACAGAAACAAACAAAACCACAGAGAAGATGAAACTAATAGGTGGTTCTTTGAGAAATCAAGAAAATTGATGATGTACCTCTAGCCAGACTTACCAAGAAAAACCGAAAGAGGATTCAAAGAAATAAAATCACAAATGAGAGAAGAGAAATAACAACCAACATGACAGAAAGACAATCAGAAGAGAATATTATGAAAAATTATATGCTAACAAATTGGAAAAACTGCAAGAAATGGATAAATTCCTAGAAACACTAGAACTCCCAAAACTGAAACAGGAGGAAATAGAAAATGTAAACAGACTGATAACCAGCAAAGAAATTGAGAGTAATCAAAAAACTCCCCCAAAAAACAGAAGTCCAGGACCAGATGGCTTCATAGGCACATTCTACCAAACATTTAAAGAACAGTTCATACCTATTCCTATACTAGTCCAAAAAAAGAGAAAAGGAAGGAAAACTTCCAACTTCTCTCTATGGGACCAGCATTGCTTTGATACCAAAACCAGATAAAGACACTACTAAAAAAGAGAACTATAGGTCAGTATCCATAATGAACATAGGTGTAAAAATTCTCCATAAAATACTAGTAAACTGAATTCAGTAATACATTTAAAAAAATCATCCACCACAATGAAGTGGAATTTCTTCTTGGATTGCAAGGTGGTTCAACATTCACAAATCAAACAACATGATACATCCCATCAACAGGTTAAAGGATCAGAACCATACGAGCATTTCATTAGATGCAGAAAAATCATGTGAGAAAGTTCAACATCAATTCATGATTTTAAAAAAAAAACCTCAATGAAATAGGTTTAGAAAGAATACACCACAAGATGATAAAGTTCATCTATGAAAAACCCACAGTTAACATCATCCTTAATGGGGAAAAAGTGAGAGCTTTCCCCCTAAAGTCAGGAACAAGACAAGGATGTCCACTCTCACCACTTTTGTTCAACATGGTACCAGAAGTCCTAGCCACAGAAACCAGACAACAAAAAGAAATAAAAGGAATCCAGATTGGTAAAGAAGAAGTAAAACATTCACTATTTACAGATGGCATGATACTCTGCTTTAGAAATAAAAATATATTCACCCATCTTAATTCTACCCAAATACTAAATAACAAAGAATAGACTTTCCCAGAATGTTGTATTTAAAGCACAATGAACTTTAAGTTTAGCAGTCCTGTAATCCTTACAGTATTAGCAGTGTCCTAAATTTAAAAGTGAGGAAATTAAGCAAGTAATTTGCCCAAGGTCACACCCATTGGATGACAGAGCCAGAATTTTATACCAAGTCCATTGGTCCCAGAACCCACATTATTCAAAGGGAACATATTGCCCCCAAAACTTGAGTCTGTAATAGAACCAATTTTCTACAGATAGGAATGTTTTATTTATAAAGTGTTATATATAAAATAACTTTGTATATGTATTGTATTTTTATGTATTGTATTTTATAACCAATATAAAACATAACCTGTTTTGTAAATAGGCTTTAAAAAAAACACTTACATGGTAAGGGGCACATGTGTGGCTCAGTCGTTTAAGCAACCAACTCTGGATTTTGGCTCAGGTCATGATCTCAGGGTTGTGAGATCAAGCCCTGTGTCGGACTCCACTCTCAGAGGGGAGTCTGCTTAAATTTCTCTCTCCCTCTGCCTCCCCCCAAAATAAATAAATAAATCTTTAAAAAAAACAAAAAACAGTTTGTGTTGTAAAAGAATGTAATACCTATACACATGGCCCAAAAATGAAAATAGCTCAAGGTATTCCAAACACAAATATAGGAAATAATTAAAGGTAAACTAATAGGATGAATTAAGTAACAAAGGTATACATGAAATTTAAATTATTTTTTAAAGATTTTCTTTCTTTATTTGACAGAGAGAAAGATCACAAGTAGGCAGAGAGGCAGGTGGGAGGGTGGGAAGAAAGCAGGCTCCCTGCTGAGCAGAGAGCCCGATGTGGGGCTCGATCCCAGGACCCTGAGATCATGACCTGAGCCGAAGGCAGAGACTTAACCCACTGAACCACCCAGGCACCCCTTAAAATTATTTTTTAATTGGAAAATGAAACTCTTAAAAGTAAAAACTAAAATTTAAGCCAAATCTTAAAGTAAGAATGAATTAGCTGGAATAGTGTTTGTCTTGCCACAGAACTCTGTCTCAGGCTCCAAAATCATACTAGACCTGGCACAGAGGAGATATCCAACAGACATTTAAAAAAAAAGAAAAGGAAGGAATTAATGCATGAAGGATAAAAGCACATTATCCTTTTCAAGATCACATAAGAAAAGAGTTTTATATTTTGAAGTGTGTTAAGAAAATTATAAAAGATATTTATCATCTTCCATTTAATAACTATGTGAGAAAATGTTTTAAAATTGAAGTTAGCAGGCTGGTAGTCAAACTTCCAAGGGGTATTTTTCCAGGCTGTATTACTTCCTTCATAGATACAAAGCCAATGTATTATTTGCCAATAGCTATGCTTTGTCTCCATTATTGACAATTTTTTTGAAATTCTCTCCTGATTCTGCCCCATGTGTGAAGTAGCTTTCATATTTCCTTATTTTTTTTTTTACCTATTCTTTCACCTGATGTTAATACTAACATTTTATTTATGTATTTTTATTTTTTAAAAGATTTAATTTATTTATTTAACACACAGAGAAAGATCACAAGTAGTCAGAGAGGAAGGCACTGGATTGCGGGGGGGGGGGGGGGAACAGGCTCCCTGCTGAGAGAGAGCCTGATGCGGAGCTTGATCCCAGGACTCTGAGATCATGACCTGAGCCAAAGGCAGATGCTCAGCTGACTGAGCCACCCAGGCACCCCTATTCATATATTTAAATTTGAATTTTAGCTACACTACAAATAACTTATTTTAAAAATTATGTTATGTTAGTCACCATAGTTTTTGATGTAGTATTCCAAGATTCATCGTTTGCGTATAACACCCAGTGCTCCATGCAATATGTGCCCTCCTTAATACCCATCACTGGGCTAACCAATCTCCCCCACCCCCCTCCCTTCTAAAACCCTCAGTTTGTTTCCCGGAGTCCATAGTCTCTCATGGTTCATCTCCTCCTCTGATTTCTCCCCCTTCATTTTTCCCTTCATTCTCTTAATGTCCTCCACGCTATTCCTTCTGTTCCATTAGTAAGTGAAACCATATGATAATTGACTTTCTCTTCTTGACTTATTTCACTCAGTATAATCTCCTCCAGTTCCATCCATGTTGATACAAATGCTGGGTATTCATCCAAGGTGGTAATCTCAGTGTGGTTTTGATTTGATTGTCCCCAATGGCTAATGAGGATGAACATTTTTCCATGTGTCTGTTAGCCATTTGTATGTCTTCTTTGGAGAAGTGTCTTCACTTCTTCTGCCCATTTTTTGGCTTGATTATTTGTTTTTTGGGGTGTTGAGGTTGAGAAGTTCTTTATAGATCTTGGATATCAGCCCTTTGTCTGTAGCATCATTTGCAAATATCTTCTTCCATTCAGCGGGTTGCCTCTTTGTTTTGTTAACTATTTCCTTTGTTGTGCAGGAACTTTTAAAATTATTTTAAATTTTTTCATTTTCAATTGAGGTATAGTTGACATACAGTTTTAGTTTCAGGTGCACAATCTAGTGATTCAGCTTTCACATACATCACAAAACACTCACCAGGGTAAGTTTAGTTACCATCTGTCAGGCAGTGTCTTTTAAAACAACTGATGAGTACTTCATCTACCAACCAAGTTTTCAAATATATCTTGAAAAATTTTTCTGCTAAATAAGCATGTTTCTAGTCTTAAACATTTGCAAATGCCTTAAATACAAAAGTCTTAAACAAATGCCATGTCTTATTTTTATTTGAAAAGAGAAGAATTTTAAGTGCTGTGATTGAAAGTAATCTCTTTGAAACTAGGATCCATGTTTTACACAAGCTTAGTATGTTGTCTTGTATTTTGACAAACCAACAATAATTTTCTGACAATTTATATTCCATCTTATACTGTAAGTATACAATAAATATTTATTTAAATAAATATTCAATCCAGTAAGCTCCAAAAGCACTCCAAGATCAGAGCAGGTAAGCGTCCTTTTAAGCCAGAAGCTCCACAACTCAAATTCAACCTAAATAGCCTGAAAAAATATTCAGCATGAAGATTTATTTTTTTTTCTTTTTCTTTTCACTTTTTCTGAGACTGCCTTCAATGTGATTGCCAAAGCGGATAGCTCTGTAGAAGAATAAATCCTAGAGCACCTCAACCAGGAAATCCAGAATTTTATTCCCCAATTGTAGCATCATTGAATTTCACTGAAATTTCTTGAGATGTCAGTAGAGCTGTCACATGTCAGATCAACTTGGTTAGGCAACCTGTTTGAAAGGTGAGAAACTCAGGATGCTGATTAAGGAAGTATCTTCAGACTCCTTAGGAGAGTCTAAAGTGGATGATAGCAGAACGGATGATACTGTGATACCGTTTCTGAGCATGAACAACTGCCTCCTGAAAAGCAATTAATTGGGGCACCTGGGTGGCTGAGTCAGTTGACAGTTGGACTCTCGATCTGGGTTCAGGTCATGACCGCGGGGTCCTGGGATCGAGCCCTGTGCCAGGTTCCACACTCAGTGGGGAGTCTCCTTGAGATGCTCTCTCCCGTCGCCCCTGTCCTTGCTGCTCACATGTGCTCTTTCCTTCCCTTTCTCTAAATAAATAAATCTTAAAAAAAAAAAAATCAGTTAATTGCCTCTGGTAGCTTAGAAAATCCTGAGAGTGTATGTATTTCATTTTTAGAAAATAGGGCATTTCTGCAAGCTAGGCAACTTAAAACTCCTTAGGAAAAGGAAAGAAAGTCAAGCTACCTTAGGAAGACCTTAGTATTCACCTCAAATATTCCAATTATCCTTTTTTTAAGGCTGCTAATAAAGAATGAGCAGAGCAAGGTCCAGAGACTATAGATATTTTTTGAAAGAGGTATTTTTTTCAAGGGAAAGTGTAGCTGACACACAATGTTACATTAGTTTCTGGTGTACAGTATAGTGACTTGGCAGCTGTGTAAGTGATGCTGTGTTCACCGCAAGTGTAGCTCCCCCGTCTCCCCATACACTGTTACAGTACCATTGACTACACTCCCTCCGCTGTACCTTTCATTCCCATCATCTATTCATTCCATAACTGGACTCCTGTACTTCTCACTCCCTGTAGCCGTTTTGCCCATCCCCCAGCCCCATCCTCTCTGACAACCACAAGTTCTCTGTATTTTTGGGTCTTTTCTGTTTTGTTTTGTTTAGATTCCACATACAAGTGAAATCATATGGTATTTGTCTTTAACTTATTTCACTTAGCATAATACCCCCTAGGTCCACCTGTGTTGTCACAAGTGGCAAGATCTCATTCTTTTTTATGACTAATATTGCATTGTGTGTTTGTGTGTGTGTGTGTGTGTGTATCCAGATACACTACATATTCTTTATCCATGCATTTGTCAATGGACACTTAGGTTGTTTCCACATCTCAGCTGTTGTAAATAACGTTGCAGTGAATATAAGGGTATATATCTTTTCAGCTTGGTGTTTTTTGTGGAATTGCTGGATCTTATGGTAGTTCTATTTTTAAAGTTTCTGAGGAAACTCCACATCCTCGCCAATACTTGTTATTTCTTCTTTTTGATAATAGCCATCCTAACAGGTATGAGGTGATAGCTCATTGTGGTTTTGATTTGCATTTTCCTGACGATGAGTGATGAGCGGTGTTGAGCCTCTTTTCATGTGTCTTTTGGCCATCTGGATGTCTTCTTTGGAAAAATGTGTGTTCAGTCAGATCTTCTGTCCATTTCTTATTCAGATTGTTTTTTTATGTTGAGTTATATAAGTTCTTTATATTTTTTGGATATTAACTCCTTTTCAGATGTATCATCTGCAAATAACTTCTTGCATTTGAGTTTAGTTTTGTATATAGTCTAAGAAAGTGGTCCAGTTTTATTCTTTCACATGTAGCTCTCCAGTTTCCTAGCACCATTTATTGAAGAGACTATCTTTTCTCCACTGTATATTCTTGCCTCCTTCGTCATAAATTAATTGATCATATAAGTGTGGGTTTATTTCTGAGCTCTCTACTCTGCTTCATTGATTTATGTGTCTATACTTTTCTGGTTATTACTGCTATGTATTATATCTTGAAATCTGGGATTGTGATACCTCTAGCTTTGTTCTTCTTTCTCAAGATTGCTTTGGCTTTTGGGACCTTTTGTGGTTCCATACACATTTCAGAATTATTTATTCTTATCTTGTGAAAAATACCTTAGCAAATACTATGGTGTTTTGCTAAGGAGTGCATTGAATCTGTAGATTACTTTGGGTAGTATGGACAGCTTAGCAATATGAATTATGAGCATGGAATATCTTTCTACTTGTGTCACCTTCAGTTTCTTTAATCAATATTTTACAGTTTTTGAAGTGCATCTCTTCCATCTCAATTAAGTTTTTTCCTAAGTATTTATTCTTTTTGGTGCAATTGTAACTAGACTTGTTTTCAATTCAGATATTTTTGGATATCAGATATTTTTAAAAACAGAGATAATATCAGATATTTTTAAAAACAGAGCCATCAGATGTTAGTAAGAACTAAATGCAGGGGTTTAATTTAGGACATTTTATCTTTGGTTAACTTTCAGATTTGACAAGAGAAAAGTTATTATGATAAGCTCCATCTTATCTGTAATTAATTTAATGCTAGAAACTGCTACTTTTTTTCCTTTTTCTTTTTTTAAAGATTTTTATTTATTTATTTGACAGAGACACAGTGAGAGAGGGAACACAAACAGGGAGACTAGGAGAGGAGGAAGCAGGCTTCCCACAGCAGGGAGCCTGATGCGGGGCTTGATCTCAGGACCCTGGGATCATGACCTGAGCCCAAGGTAGACGCTTAACGACTGAGCCACCCAGGCACCCTGAAAAATTGCTACTTTCTTATGAGATGAATCCTGGAGGATCCAAAGATCAGATCCAAATTTAATCATGTAGCCCTCCAAATCAGTGATGTATTTAGGAGTCTTAATCCACTGTCATAACGTTTCCAAGCAATTCTGAGGATTGCTTTGGCAAATTTGGCAAAAATTTAGAGTTCGTTAATAATATACTACACAGACCAGAAAAAAAGGTCATGAAACTTTAAACAGTGGCTAAGAATGCAAGGGGAAAACGTCAATAAAATGTCTTTAAAAATAAAAAATTGCCTGAATCAATAATTTCGAATCTTAGAAAGAGCTACAGGAGGAAAATGTCAACAGTACTGACAAGAACTCTGTCAGATTGAGGATTATATTAAACATTGATTTTGTTAGCTTGAAATCATTTTCCAAGTCTGTACATACAGTCAGGTCATAACTTTTTGAATGTCAGTGTACTTGTCTGAGAAATTTCTCGTAGCTTCCAGAGCTGATTCATTTTAAATTAGAGAACAGCTTGGATATTGAAATTATCAGCCTCTCAAAGGTTGGATATTAAAACATTCTTGAGTCACAGTCCTACTTGCTGTGGAGAGAAAATGTTTATTATGAAAGGGAAAATTGTGACATCAGAGAATTTGTGTAATTTCCATAATGCCGTAAAAGAAATTTAGATCCTATATCTTTAGTTTCTGATTGATTTCACTTCTTACTGTTAGTATTGTCCATTTACTTAAAAAAATTTAAAAATTACATAAAAACTACTAATTATAGAATATATTAATAATGGGGCGCCTGGGTGGCTCAGTGGGTTAAAGCCTCTGCCTTCAGCTCAGCTCATGATCACAGGGTCCTGGGATCGAGCCCCACATCGGGCTCCCTGCTCAGCGGGGAGCCTGCATCCCCCTCTCTCTCTGCCTGCCTCTCTGCCTACTTGTGGTCTCTGTCTGTCAAATAAATAAATAAAATCTTAAAAAAAAAGAATATATTAATAATAACATTATAATGTCATTATTTCTGTGGTATTTTACCACTTCAAAGTGATTGGTTGAAGGACAGGTGTACGGATGGGCAAAATCTTAATCTATCCTCCTAGCAACCCTGTGAGATGGGTACTCCTCTGGACAGATGGAGAAACTAAGGCTTGGAGAGATTGAGTAACTAGATCCCACACATAGCACAAATAAAAGTATTGCAGACATGAAAGACTCAGCCTGGGTCTGATTTTAATTCCTGTGCTCCTTGCACTGTCACACTGGGTGGGTCCCTGGAATAAGAAGTACTGATCATTTATCTGTGAATTTGGGGTTTTAGTTTTCTTACATACCTGAGGAGGTTTTTTAAGTACAAAATAAACAAAATGTGGGACAGTGCTTTAAAACTGAGAATTGCCCTATGTGCATAAATACAAAGCACCAGACATTCCAAGCAGGAAGTTATTTTTCTGCTTCATCTACAGAAATCAGATCAAAATAGCTGTCTGTGAAAAGTAAACCACAGACTACAATTTCACCAATTTTCTACTTTAGTTTTCTCAAGCTTGAGAATGTTTCAGACACAAATCAATAAATTTTTAAAATAAAATCATAGGGTTGAAAAACTAAATTCCTTTAATTATTAGGGTTAGGTTGATAAGGATGCTAAAAATACTCATAATTTCAAGTGGAAGTGTTCACCAAAAGATGACCAGCTTTTGTAAAATCAGTTATGGATGGACCAGAACAATTAAAAAAAAAATAAAAAAGAAAGACAAGTTTTATCAAAAAAAGTTTAAGATTTTCAATCATTACAGTAGAGTGGATCGTTGGGGGGAATATTGTCTGTTTCAACTGCCCATGTCCCAGAAGTTAGACCTTTGTTACAATTCTATTGACCTTATAGCTGATGTCCATGGATATTAAGTGAATCACAGGAAAGCATCACTTTAAGTAAGAAGAAACTATAGGATGAAAATGAATCTTTATGGAGAAAGATTTCTGAAAAGATAAACTGCCTCAGTAGAATTGTCCAAAATGCATTTTCTTTTTCTTTTGAGACTGGGGCAATTGGCGCATATACAGATATTTTGTTTTGTTTTATGTTTTCAGATGTAACGATCCCACAGAACACTGGTTTTAAATCACCAGTAAATCATGTAACTAGCCACCTTTAGGACCTGGATAGAGACATCATGAGTTGATTTTGCAAGAGACATTGTCTGATTCTTTAATTTATAACGTGGTAAAGGGCTTATCTTCCATCCACTTTTGAACACGTAAGTGAGAGGGATGTGCTCACTCGTGTGAACCCCCCTGTTCTTTAGATGTGTGTTACCACAAATGGAATGGCCAAGCTGGCAGCCAATTTAGGCTGTTCTTCCTAACAATGTAACCAAAATGTGGTTACATTTTGAAGGGGTCCCTGCTGACAGACCTAGAAGAACCTGACCCCAGAAACGCTCCGTGAGGAGGACTGTTCACTTGCACACACAACACGTTAGCTCACCACCCGTGTCCCCAGCTCATCCCACCCAAACACACAAGAACATGCCTAAGTCACAGAGGACCAACCCATTGTTTCTGTGTAGTTGGTTTCTTCATTCTCTTCCAAGAAGGGAGAAATCTATATGGGAAATTCCTAAAACTTGGGTACATGTCTTAGGAAATAAAACAGGGAAACCAGATGTCACACAGAGGTCTTTTTCTCTAGTAGATATACGACAAGTGACCCAAGTAGTTTAGGACAAGTGAGGCTCACTTTCACGAGGACACCGTTTCCTAGCTCTGTGGTGTCCGAAATCACTGCCTGTGTCTGTCATTGCACCCACAGTTCTTATACTTCACAGGGAGTTTACTAACCCTGTAAACACAAGGATACCAGAATCAGAAAGGACTCACAGATTTTGTCCAGCCCCATCATTTTACTGATGTGAAAACAGTACAGGGAAATTGGGGGATGATTTAGCTACAATTGTAAATCCATTCTGTAAAGAAGAACTAGAGTTCGGTTCCTGGATCTATTCTCTTTGCAAGCTCCTCCTGGATGATCCGATACATTTGTCCCCAGCACAGGAGCCCTGGACTGTGTGTGCATACATGTGCTTACATTGTTTCCACCCCATCTCTGATGACTTGCCCCTGAGCTCTGTCCCGACATTTCTAAGTTAGGAAAGGAAACTTCCATCTGTCCCTTCCACACCACTCTTCCCCATTCCCACAGGATCCCAGGAGGGTCAGAACTTAGAACTTGCTTTCAGGAACTCGTGAATATCAGATGACCCAGCAGTTCAGAGGACTATTTCAGCCGTGTTGTTGGTCTGAATGATTTTGTGGGCCAGCCCTGAAGCCAAGTGTCATATCATATATTCTTTTAAAACATTTATAAGTGAACTTCTAGAATATGTTTGTTAAGTTCAGGACTGTCTTTTTTTGCTGATGCACAGCAGACCCAGGAAACAGATACACATGTGACCTCTACTAAGGGATCAAACCTAATGATGATGATTAAACGGTACTGAAGAACAGGGAGTAAGAAATAATGGGGAAGAAAAAAAGAGAAGGCAAAGGAAGAGAAAGAAAGAGCAAAGAAAAATGAAAGCCAGGAGACAGTGAACAGAATGGCCAAGGGCTCAGTCAAGGTAGCTGGGTCCCCTTCACTGGGACCCAGCCTGGAGTGCTGGTGGACTGATGGTGAGAGTGGCCACGGGTCGCGGAGAAGGCAGTGAGCCTCAGCCTGCAGTATCTGAGCAAGGACTACAGACCGAGAAAGAGCCAAGTTCGGTCAGACAGCCATCTGCTTGTGGAGAGTAGAGGAGGAAAATGGACATCGGTGGTCTTCCGTACTTAGACGAGGCATAAGTTCTGGTTCAAGTGGTGACTAATAATAATACGACCATCTATCAACAGCCTCATTTCATTTCTCTGAAGTGATGGTCACATGTATGTACATAAGGAAAAATACATTAAGCAGGGTCTTTGATTTGCGCACTCAATTGTGTGTCTTTTGCCTCGATTTAAAAACAGTCTTTTTTCAGTAGGCATGCACTCCTGAGACTGTAAGCATCTTAAAAACAGGCCTGGGGCATCCCAGGTTGAAACTCAGGTCTCTGGGCCCTAAGTCCATGTCTCTTTGCAGCTTCTCTGAGTAGTAATGCAGAGTGGAGAGAGAGAACACTCAGTGTAGGCCTGAAAGAAACACGTGCAAGCGGTCTTGCCGCCAACGAGTTACACTCAAGCCCGTCGTGCAGAGCTGATGCTCCATTCTTATAGCCATTCTGGGGAGCTTCTTGATTTCAAAATAATAATAAACTCCTTTAGGTAGGTATCTTCCTAAAATCTTATGGCCCTGTGTTCTTAAACAGAACACAGTGGATGTGACTGGACCTTTCCTTGAATACTCAGGATCAGATGAATAAATACATTATTGGACTATATGTTTTCAGGAGCAGTTAGTGGTGAGCAGTTATTTGCTTTATGACTTGCCTCCCAAAGATTGTGCTTGTTTAGTTTTTCTTTCTTTTCTTTTTTTTTTTTTTTAAAGATCTTATTTATTTATTTGACAGACGGAGATCACAGGTAGGCAGAGAAGCAGGCAGAGGGGGCAGGGAAGCAGGCTCCCTGCTGAGCAGAGAGCCCGATGCGGGGCTTGATCCCAGGACCCTGGGATCATGACCTGAGCTGAAGGCAGAGGCTTCAACCCACTGAGCCACCCAGGCGCCCCTGTGCTTGTTTAGTTTTTCAGACTAGATTTTATTGAGTTTATTTCAACCCATGCTGTTTGCCGCATGTACTGTTCCTTTAAATGTATCAGTTATCTTCCTAATTTATGACATAGTCTGGACACTAGCCTCTCTCTGCAGGGTACTCTAAAAACCAATCAGCTCTGGGAGGAAGCCCGTTATTTTTGGTTATTTTTATTTTTATTTATTGGCTATATTCTAGATAGGTTTGATTGCCAAATAATTGAATTTTGAATACACGAGATATGACCATACTCTAGCTTAATTTTTTAAGTAAAAGTTTTAGTTAAACTTGATGTATATAGAGAAAAGTACAGATCATAAGTCTACAGTTCAGTTGTTTTTAACAGATTTCAACCAAAGAAAAGGTTCTTTGCGAATGTCTGGGTGGCTCCGTCAGTTAAGCATCTGACTCCTGATTTTGGTTCAGGTCATGATCTCAGGTTCCTGGTATTGAGGCCAAGGCCCAGCCTGACTTCAAGCTCCATGCTCAGTGGGGAATCTGCTTGAGATTCTCTCTTTCCCTCTCCCTCCGCCCTCCCCCTACACACACACACACACACACACACACACACACGCACACACACACACACACACACACACACACACACACATGGGCGCGCACTCTGACTCTCTAAATTAAAGTTGTTTTGGGGACACCTGTATGGCTCAGTCGGTTAAGCCTTTGCCTTCAGCTCATGTCACGACCCCGGGGTCCATGCTCAGCAGGGAGCCTGCTTCTCCCCCTGCTTGTGTTCTCTCTCTCTCTCTGATAAATTAATAAAATCTTTAGAAAAATAAAGTTGTTTTTAACATAGCTTTGTTAGATATACCTAGCAAAAAGAGCACATAACATTACCTACTTTGTCATTTTCAAAGTATGCATCGTTTTCCATATGAAAAGTATCCTTTCCCATATGTGTGAGGCTAAGAAATAGATACTTTCTGTATTTAACATACGTGTAAAATAGAGGTTAGATAACTGATTTCTCAGATCACAGAGTAGAGAGCAAGGATGGTAATCCTCGTGTGCCAGTGCAGGAATCTGGCCATTACTATTGCAATGAAATTTACTCAGAAGGAGCAAATAAGGTATCATCGATTCTAGTATCAAAATTTGGACAGGAGGGAGTAGACATTCTGCCAGCACCTAAGAGCATGGTGAACGTTTGAAGCCTGTGTCTGCTCTGACAGACCAGGGTCCCTGATGTACAGCTGTTAAAGATCATGAATTTCTTCTCTGGGAAGTCGAATGTCAACGTGCTCTCTTGGCAGCAGTGTGGGGAGGGAGGGTGGGCATAAGTGACCCTGCCATTACACCAGATGGCCAAAAGAGAGCTCAAAGCTTAAGATGCCTTAGCATTCTTATTTCCTTATCTCATTTCTTCTATTTTCTTCTTCGCATCTTTTATCCTTAATGCCCACACAATAATGTAACTGAAAGGGAGGGAATGAACAATCATAAGAACTTTGGATAAGCATCCCAAAACTCAAGTGAAAATCAGCTATTTCTCTTCCCTGTTTCAAATTACCATCCATTCTAGAAAGCCTCACATAGTTTGAGCTGGAACAGTGGTACATCTGAATAAAGAGTCCCAATTACATAAATATGAAAGTTCAAAAGCTTCACAAACTAAAACTCACTTCAAGTCTCCCCGTTAGCTACAGAAAGGCGTTTTATAGACTGCCCTGCTGAAAAATTGCTTAGCACCTGAGCAGAATACAAAATACAAAGTTGCATGGAAGGTGCATTTCTTCTAACTCGTTTTCATAAAACAGCAGAAGTAGAATTATTTCGGGCATGTGAATATTTTTTTGGAGGAAAGTTCCTACAAGCTTCAGACTTGCCAAGTGTTGCACTTTTTGCTACTAACAAAGCAGAATGAGCTCTAGGGGCAAGCTCTGTGAATTTTATGCCCCACTCCACCACTTAAAGGATGCCTTCAGTTCCTCCTTTGTAGAAGAGGCTAACAGTGGCATCTCTCACCACAGGGCTTCCCTGAGAACTCGGTTCACATAGCCTTCAGAACTGTGTCTGGCCCACAGACAACTGCTTTTAGTGCCAGAAGGGAAAGAGACTCTTTTTTGTTTGTTTTCACAAGGGAACAAAGGAATGCAACAGACAGGTCAAAGCAAAAGTCCTATTATCAAACCCTTATCCAAGGAACCAAAATAATCAGTAATGCAACACAGAGATTACAAAGCAGATTAACTTGTCATAACGGACTCAGCTTCCCCGGACCCCAGAGATAGAAGGGACAGTGGAGACTGGCAAGAAATCAGCCACGAGGAGAAAGCAGTCTTCCCCCACAGTTTCTCTCCTGGGATGAGACAGATAATTCATCTTTTTTTTTTTTTTTTAAGATTTTATTTTTGAGTAGTCTTTACACTCAGCATGGGGCTTGACCCCACAACCCCAAGATCAAGAGTCTCATGTTCCATCCACGGAGCCAGTCACGTGCCCCAAGACAGATAATTCTTCCATCATGCTCCTAGCACTGCATTCTCTCAAACCCTCCTTTATTCCCCCACCCAGTTTATTTAAATTAAACCCAAAGCAAAAATGACTCACCCATTTTTCTCATCCTCCTATCCCCCCGCCCCACCCTCTGGCAACCACCAGCTATATCTATGAGCTTGTTTGTTTATTTATTTATTTATTTAAGATCTCACATCTAAGAGAGATCATATGGTATTGGTCTTTTCCTGACTTAATTCACTTAGTGTAATCCCCTAAAGGTTTATCCATGTTGTCAAAATGGCAAGATTTCATTCATACATACAAATATGTGTATAACTTCTTTATATATGTATTCGTGTGTGTGTGTGTGTGTGTGTGCACGCGCGCGTGTGCAACATTTCCTTTATCCATTCATCTGTTAGACACTTAGGCTATTTCCGTATCTTGGCTACTGTAAATAATGCTACAATGAACATGGGGGTGCAGATACCTTTTTGAGTTGGTGTTCTTGTTCTCTTTTAATAAATACCTAGAAGTGGAGTTGCTGGAATACATGGTAGTCCTGTTTTTAAATTTTTGAGGAACTTCCATACTGTTCCACAGTGGCTGCCCCAGTCTGCATTCCAACAATTTACAACAGTGCACAGGGTTCCTTTTCTCTCCACATCCTCACCAACACGTTATTACTTCTTTTTGATGATAGCAGTCTGGTGGGTGTGAGGTGATATCTTATGGTTTTGATTTTTATTTCCCTGATGATAAGTGAGGTTGAGCATCCTGTTACGTACATGTTGGCTATTCAGATGTCTTCTTTAAAAAAAAAAAAAAAAATTGTCTATTCAGGTACACTGGGTAGCTCAGTTGGTTGAGTGGCCAAATCCTGATTTTGGCTCAGGTCCTGATCTCAGAGTCCTGGGACTGAGACCCCAAGTTCTCTACACTTAGACACAGAGTCTGCTCAAAGATTCTCTCTCCCTCTCCTGCTGTCCCCCTTCCCCCATTCAAGCTTGCTCGCTCACTCACTCTCTCTCTAAAACAAAAAAAATTCTCATTCAGATCTGCCCATTTTTCAATCAGATTTTTTTTCACTACTGAGATGTTTGACTTCTGTATATATTTTAAGTATTAGCCCCTTATCAAATGTGATTTGCAAATATTTCCTCCCATTCAGCAGTTTGCCTTTTTCATTTTGTTGATGATTTCCTTTCCTGTGCAGAAACTTTTCACTTTGGTGTGGTTTCCACTTCTTTATTTTTACTTTTGTTGCTCTGGCTTTTGGTGTCAGATTCAAAAAAGCATCATGTAGACTGTGTCAAGGAACTCACTGCCTGTGGTTCTTCAAAGAGTCTCTTTTTGAAGGCAGAATTCCTCTAGTTTAAGCCAATCATATATGAAATGAGGTTATTCAATGGACTAACTCAAATTCAGTTCATGGTATCAGGTGATAATCAAGTTACTTCTTAAACTACTCACCGTCCCAAGCATTAAAATGAAAAGGGGTCCCTCCCTGGAGAGAGCTAAAGAAAATCACAGCATTGATCAACTACTCTATTAGAGCATTTTTCCTTCCCCTCCCCTGCCCACCTCCAAAATGTCAGCTTCTAAATAAAGAAGTAGGCACTTAATCTAAAGATCTGAACATCCAGTGTCCTCTGGAAAATCATCCCTGGTCTTCCACACAAGAGAAAGCTTCATTTCATTGCTTGGAGGATTAAAGCAAGATTAATTAACTCAAACACAAAATTAGCTTGAGTAGCATATTATATGTAAGTATACTCTTTACTGTAACATTTCCTGTTTTAAAATGGAAACTTGTTTAACTTGGAGGAATAGGAATCAAGTGTAGGAAGCTTGGAAGTCCTTTTAAATTACGTGCTAAAAACTGAAAACTACTCCAGGACAACAAAACTAAAGAAAAGCTTCTCATTTCACAAGCTTATTATTTTCTCCTATTTTCACAAAGTTGGGGGGAGATTATCTGAAAAAACCAAGCAACTGATAAGTTCATTGATCTGATTCGGCAGGACTTCAGGAGGAACTTTCTGCATCCTGCATCTGATGTGTCTCAATCCAGTAAACCTCAAAAACTGACCACTGTGCAGTGGGGCTTTCCCCCAAAGTAAAGAGAACCTGACTTGGGCAAAGTGTTTTACCCCTTAGGGACTTAAGATTTTTTGTTTCATTGTGAGGGGTGGGGAGGAGGGAGAAAAAGGAAAAAACAAAACAAAACAAATTAAAAAAAAAAAAAACTTACACAGGCAGGTTAAAGGAAAAGTAAATTGACGGACTTCTCTCTCCGGTGGGAAAAAACTCAAGTCACCTTTTTTAGGAAAAGCTAATTGACCGCTAAGGAGGGGCCTGTGTTCTGCAAAGGGGACAAAGGGGAGAGGCGGCCGCCGGGTGGACGTAGTGGGCTGCCCGGCCCCGGGAGCCCCTACCTGCGTTCCTCAGCTTCTTGTTCCGATACACGGACAGGATGACCAGGAGGTTGCCCAGGACGTCCACCACGATGGTGAAGATGAGGATGAAGGCAAGGGTGCAGGCCACCCATGAGGGTCGCGGCCCTGCGCCCTCCCCGCCTCCGGTCGCCCGCTGAGAGGCATTGAGCAGTGAGCTGTCATTGCCCTTCGGGGTCCCGCCCGGCGCACCCCACAGCCCGGCCATCGCACCCTCCGAGTGCAGGGCCACCCACTCCACCACGGCTAATGGCTCCTCCTGGTGCCACTCCCCATCGCAAGTGCTCTTTTCCCACGACCCCTGGCTCCGCCAGCTCCCTGCAGCGGGACTCCGCACCTGCACCTGCACCTCCAGCCCCGCCCGGTGACACCTGGCAGCCGCTGGGAGGCTCCTCGGCCCCGGGGCTCCCGGTGCCGTCCCCGCAGCCTGTGCAAACAGCGCCCCCGTGCGGCGGTCCTGCACCGCGCCGTCTGCGCTCTCGCCAGGCCGCGCGCCCAGGGGAGCGAGAGTGGGAAGAAACCAAGGAACTTTCTCAGTGAGGTATCGCACCATTCCTGGAACAGAGATCGCTTCCCTCACTCCCCCCACACCCGCTCCCGACCCACAGAGTGAGGAGGCCAGCCACAATTTTCATATTCTTCCCCCAAAAGCTACTTTTCTTTTGATATTTCCTGAACACAATCCTTAAAATTTTAGTGTATCAACTATATTTCAATTAAAAATAAATTTTCCAATTTAAAAATTCCAAGTTCTTGTCCTCCACCTCTCTGCATGCCTCTGGTTGCTGGCCCAGGTAATCAGAGGGAAAACGAAGACACTTGAAATGTCGGCTTGAAATGACAGAATGTTCCACTGAGAAGCTGATTCAAGGCATCTCTAAACTTGTCATTTCAATTTCAAATGTCAGTGGATTGAATAGTTTCAAAGTAGCCACAGTCTTGCTTCACACCCAACACAGGCGGCTACTCTCTGGCCGATTTCTTCCAGGAGCAGTACAGATCCCAGAGACCTCCAGCCGCCACACCCTGCTGCTCTCCCTGAGGACATCCCGGCTTATGTGGGGCCCCAACTCACCCTATAGCTCCTCCTCCTCCCCTTCCTCCCCTCCAGGTTTTTTTTTATGAACTGAAGATATTTTTCATAGGAACACCCAACACATTCATCTGTTTGTAATACTGTACACATTAAATAAAAGACCCCATAAGATCAATAAAAAAACTAGTACTTCTATATGCAAATTTGACATAAATGACGCTCTTTGACTTTGGCATTTGTGAGTGGAAGTGAGTGAGTGTTTTTAGAGTCCCACTCTGGAACTGAAGTTTATTTTACTTTTCATTTACAATGCTCTCTCTCTCTCTCTCTCTCTCTTTTTTTTTTAAATAATAGCTTTATAGAGATACATTTCACATGCTGTACAATTCACCCATTGTTGAATTCAGAGTATGTGACTGTCATCATAATCAGTTTTAGAACATTTTCATTAACTCCTCCACCCCCCTGGCCAAATTCAGTCTCTATTGGCTGTTACTCCCCAGCCCTCCCTGCCCTAGAAAACCATTTTCTGTCTCAATAGACTTGCCTATTCTGGACACTGTATATAAATAACTGCAAAATATGCCGTACTTTGGGACAAGCATCTTTCACTTAGTAAGATGTTTTCAAGGTTTGTGGACGGTGAAGCATCTGTTGATATGCCCTCTTGTTTATTGTCATGTGAGAATTCCATTGTATCGATATGGCACATTTGTTTATCCATCAGATGAGGGACATTTGGGTTCTTTCTACTTCTTCTACATGGAATGTTAGTTTTGCCATCTTGTGAACTTCATATGGTGGGTCCATACATATGTAAATGTTTGCTTTTATGTCCAACTTCTTCTGTTCAATATTAATTTGTGAGATTGGGGGCATCTGGCTGCCTCAGCAGAGCACGTGACTCTTGATTTTGAGGTTGTAAGTTCCAGCCCTCTGTAGTCACCCTATAGCTCTTAAAAAGTTTCACTTGATCCCTGAAGGTGTCTAGGAAATCTGCAACCTCAGGATATAACTACCAGCCACCAGCTGCTGGAAATCATTCCAAAAGAATCTGAAGTGTGGCAAGCCGAGTACAGTCTGGAGCTTTTCAGTAAAGCAGCCAAAGACTGGTAGGATATGTACCAAGGAAATAAATAAATCCCCACCTACCCAAGGGTATCCAGTTTCCACTTTCCCTTTTAGATCTCTCCTGTATACATGCCTGAGCAGGAAAGTCCTGGGTAAAATCAATTCCCTTGCATTCGTGAATGTGCTTGTTCAGGAAATTATTTACATATGTGGCTCTATGCTCAAAACATAGTCCTTACCTTCTAAATGGCAGCGTGGGTTGGGGGTGCAGATGTGAGATGCAGAAGTGAAATGCAGAGTCCACAAAAAAGGAGAGCATGGAGGAAGGAATTTTGAAATGAATATATACATTAAATGACTGATTAAGAGGGTTTTTGATTAATAAGCTTTACTTTTTAGAACAGTTTAAGGCTTACAGCAAAATTGAGAGAAATTACGGGGAGTTCCCGTATATGCCCTGCCCACACCTGCACAGTCTCCCCTGCGCACTAGATCCCACTCCACGGTGCTGCATCTGTTACAATCTGTGAACCCACACGGTTCATCATTGTTGTCCAAAGTCATAGTTCACACCAGGGTTCCTTACGGGTGTTCTACATTCTGTGGGTTTGGACAGGTGTATCGATGACATGTATTATGACTGTCATAATACGTCTTCCACTGACTAAGAATCCTCTGTGTTCTGCCTGTTTTTCCCGCCCTCTCCTCATCCCTCAGAACCAATGACCTTTTTAGTGTCTCCACAGTTTTTGGCATTTCCTGAATGTCCTCTGGTTGGTGTCACACAGTATCGGGCCTTGTTAGTTTGGCTTCTTTCACTTAGTAATCTACTTCTGAGTTTCCTCAGTGCTTTTGCATGCCTTAATAGCTCATTCTTTTTAGTCCTGAAAAATATGCCGTTGTCTGGATGTACCATAGTTTATTTATCTGTTCACCTAGTGGAGACCATCTTCATTGCTTCCAAGTTTTGGCAATGAAGAATGAAGCTGCTCTAAATATCCATTTTTGTGTGGCTATAAGTTTTCAGCTCCTTTGGGTAAATACCAAGGTGCACCATTGCCAGAGTGTATGTTAAGAGTATGTTTAGTTTTGTAAGAAACCACCAAACTGTCTACCGAACTGGCTGTACTATTTTTGCAACCCCCCCACCTCACCCCCAAGTGATAAATCCACATCTCCATCAGCATTGTCAGTGTTCCAGATTTGGACCATTCTAGCAGTAGCGGTATCTTACGTTGTTTTAATTTGCAGTTCCCCAGTGATATATGATGTTGAAAATATTTTCATATGTTGACCTGTCATCTGTATGTCTTCATTGATAAGGTATCTATTCCGGTCTTTTGCCCATTTTTTGTAACACATTTTTGGTTTTCTCACTGTTTTCAGTATTCTTTGTATATTTTAGGCGACGACCCTTAATTAGATGAATCTTTCGCAAATATTTTCTTCCAGTCTGTGGCTTGTCTTCTCATTCTCTTCACATAGTTGTTCACAGAGCAGAGATTTTTTTATTTTATTAACATGTACCTTATCAATTATTTCTTTCATGGACTATGTCTTTGGTGTTGTATCCAATAAGTCACCTCCATATCCAAGGCCATCGGGGTATTCTCTCACATTATCTACCAGAAGTTTTAGCATTTTGCATCTTACATTCAGATCTGTAATCCATTTGAGTTGATTTTGTGAAAGGCATAAAGTCTGTTGTATTTGCAGGTGAAAAGACTATCTTTGTTCAGTTGTATCTCACTTTTGCTCCTTCTCAAAGATTATTGATTGTATTTGTGGATCTATTTCTGGGATTGCTGTCCTGTTCCATTGATGTGCTTGTCTGTTCTTTCACAAATACCACACTATCCTGATTACTGTAGCTCTATGGTGAGTCTTAAAGTCAGATAAGTATCATTCCTCTGACTTCATTCTTCTCAGTTAATACTCAGTTGGCTTTCTATCTTTTGCCTCTCCATATAAATGTTAGAATTGATGTGTCCACCAACATAAAAGAACTTACTGGGATTTTGATTCACATTGCATTGAATCTATAGATAAAGTTGGGAAACTGACATCTTAACAATACTGAGTTTTCTAAAGTACAAACACAGACCATGTCTCCATCATTTTTTAAGTTCTCCTTGGATACCTCTCAGCAGAATTTTACAATTTTTCTCATATAGATGTACATTTTTTTTTAGATTTGTACCTAAGGATTTCTTTTTTTTTTTTTATAAGATTTTATCTATTTATTTGACAGAGAGAGCGATCACAAGTAGACAGAGAGGCAGACAGAGAGAGAGGAGGAAGCAGGCTCCCTGCTGAGCAGAGAGACCGATGTGGGGCTCGATCCCAGCACCCTGGGATCATGACCTTAGCTGAAGGCAGAGGCTTTAACCCACTGAGCCACCTAGGCGCCCCAGGATTTCTCTCACATTAAAAAATTAAAAAATTAAAAATTAAAAAATTAAGGGCACTAATGAAAATGGTAAAATATTTTTTTTTTATTTCCAGTTTTGCGTGTTCATTACTGGTTGTAGAAAAGCAGTCTAACCTTGGAGTCTGTAACCTTGTTCTAACCACTTATTAGTTCCAGACATTTTTTTTGTGTGTGTGTATTCTTTTGAGTTTTCTACATAGGCGATCATATCATCTGTGAAAAAGACAGTTTTATGTCTTCCTTCCCAATTCATATACCTCTTATTTCTTTTTATTATCTTACTGGATTAACTATGATTTCCAGTATGATGTTGAAAAGCAGTGGTAAGAGGTCACATCCTTGCATTGTTCCTGATCATAGTGGAAAACTTCAGGCTACTTACCATTAAGTATGATGTTAGCTATAGTTTTTTTGTAAATGTTCTTTATCAAGTAGAGAAAGTCCCCTCTATTTATAATTTACTGAGACTTTTTATCATTAATAGATCGGATTTTGTCAGATTCTTTTTCTGCATCTATTGATATGATTGGTGTTTTTTTTTTAGCTTATCGGTGTGGCAGACTACATTAATTGATTTTCAGATATTGAACCAGGCTAGTATACCTGGGATTTATTACATATATATGCTATAAATTACCCTCTTCTAAGCGTTCCTTTCAGCATATTTCACAAATTTTGATGTTTTCCTTTTCATTTGCAATTATTTTTAATTGCTCTTAGGATTTCTTCTTTGAGTCATGTGTTATTTAGAAAGGTACTATTTAATCTCCAAGCATTTGAAGATTTTCCACCTATCTTTCAGTTATTAACGTCTGCTTTAATTTCACTATGGTCTGAGAGCAGATAATGTATAATTCCTATTCTTTTAAGTTTGTTAAGGTGTGTTTTATGACCTTGGTCTAACTTGGTAAGCTTTCCCCCTGTACCTGAGAAGAATATGTAATGTGCTCTTGTTGGATGATGTAGTCTGTAGATGTCAGTTATATCTAGTTGATTAATTGTGCTCTTAAGTTCAATAATGTCCTCACTGATTTTCTGCATGCTGGATTTGTCCATTTCTGACAGAAAAAATGTTAATGTCTCCCACTCTAATAGTAGATTCATCTATTTCTCTAGTTTTGTCAGTTTATGCCTCATGAATTTTGAGACTCTGTTGTTGGGTGCATACATGTTAAGCATTGTTATTTCTTCTGGACAGTTGAACCTTTTATCATTACATAATGCTCCTCCTTACCCCTCAAAAGTCTGAAGTCAGCTTTAAAATTAATATATCTACTCCTGTTTCCTTTTGATTAGTGTTAGCATGATACATCTTTCACCCTTTAATTTTGATCTATATATGTCCTTATATTTAATGTGGGCTTTTTTTTTTTATCCTCTCTGACAGTCTCTTTTAAGTGGTATATTTAGACCATATGTGTTCAAGGTAATTATTGATACAGTTGGATTAATAGCTACCCTACTCATATGGTCTTTCTAGTTTTTTGCATTTGTCCTTTGTTCCTACTTTGTCATTTGCTATTTTTTTCTGTCTTTTGTTTTAGTTGAACACTTTATATGATTTCATTTTCTCCTTTCTTAGTATCACTGCTGCTGCTGCTCCTTTTTTTTTTTTTTTTTACTTTTTTGTGGTTTTCCAAGAGTTCGCAATGTACACTTATAACTAATCCTTGGGGTGCCTCTGTGGCTCAGTAGGTAAAGCCTTCGGCTCAGGTCATGATCTCAGGGTCCTGAGATTCAGCCCCATGTCCAGCTCCCTGCTCAGTGGGAGTCTGCTGCTTCTTCTCCCTCTACCTGTTATGCTTTCTCACTCTGTCTCTGTCTCAAATAAAAAAATAAAATCTTTAAGAAGAGTAACTAATCCAAAGTCCACTTTCAAATAACACGATACCACTTCTGGGTAGTATAAGTACTTTATAATAAGAAAATATTTCTAATTTCTCTCTCCCATCCTTTGTAACATTGCTGTCATTCGTTTCATTTAGATATAGGCATACCTAAGTCTGTATATGTACATAAGCATGCATAATCAAATACATTGTTGCTCTTATTATTTTGAACAAACTGTAATCTGTTAGATGAATGAAGAATAAGAAAAAGAGGTTGTTATTTTACCTTTATTCATTCTTGGATACTCTTCTCTTCTTTGGGTAGATCCAAGTTTCTGACCTATATATATTAAAGAATGTCTTTCAACTTTTCTTTTTTTTTTTTGAAGATTTTATTTATTTATTTACAGACAGAGATCAAAAGTAGGCGGGGGGTGGGGAGCAGGCTCCCCACTGAGCAGAGAGCCTGATATGAGGCTCGATCCCAGGACCCTGAGATCATGACCTGAGCTGAAGGCGGATGCTTTAACCCACTGAGCCACCCAGGTGCCTCTTTCAACTTTTCTTATAAGGCAAGTCTCTTGGCAATAAATTCCCACAATCTTTGTTTGTCTGAGAAAGTCTTTCTTTTGCCTTTGCCTTTTAAGAATAATACTTCAGGGTACAGAATTCTAGGTTGGTGGTTTTTTCCTCTCAACACATCTAATATTTCCCTGTACTCTCTGCTTACATGGTTTCTGAAAAGTCAGATGTAATTGTTGTACTTGCTCCTCTATAGGCAAGGCATTTTTTCCTTCTTTTTATCTTAAATTTCTGCAGTTTTAATATAATATGCCTAGATATTTTGGGCAGGTTTGTTGTTGTTATTGTTTGCTTGTTTGTTGCTGGGGGTAGGGGAGTGGAGTTTGTGGGGTGGCTGTTGCACTTACCCTGCTTGCTGTTCTCCAGGTTTCCTGGATCTATAGTTTGGTGTTTGACTTTAATTTGGGATAAGTCTCAGTCATTATTGCTTCAGGTATTATTTCTGTTCCTTTCTTTCTTTTCCTTCTGATATTCTCATTACATGTATGTTATGCTTTTTGCAGGTATCTTACAGTTCTTGGACATTCTGGGTTTTTTCAGGATTTTTTTCTCTTTGCTTTTCCATTTTAGAATTTTCTCTTTTCATATCCTCAAACTCAGAGAAAGTTTCTTCAGCCATGTCTAGTCTACTAATGACCCCATCATGGACATTCTCCTCTTCTATTACAGTGTTTTTGACAGCGTTTCTTTTCTATTCTTTCTTAGAATTTCCATAGCTCTGCCTACATTATCCATCTGTTCTTACATGTTGCCTCCTTTATCCATTAAAGGCCTCATATTAATCAGAGTTTTAAAATATTCTGATCTGATAATTCCAGCATTCCTACTGTCACTGACTCTGTTTCTGATGCATCTTTTCAAGCTGGTTTTACCTTTTAGTATGCCTTATAATTTTTTGTTCCAAGGTGCACATGATCTATTTTTATTCAATAGAGAAAAGGAACTGTGGTAAATATGCCTTTAGTAATATAGCAGGAAGGTGTGGGGGGAGAGAAGTGTTCCATAGGTCTCTGATTAAGACTGTTATGGAGCCTGTGCCCCTGAACTGTGAACTTCACTAATGTTTCTGTCCCCCCCCCCCACCCTTTTGTGGGACAGGATGGCTGGAAGGGATTGAGGACTCGTATTTCTTTTCCCCCACATAGAAGTCTAGAGCTGACTGGAGTAGGGTATTTCTCTCCTCCCTCCCAGTTAGGTTAGACTTTGATAAACCCCCAGCAGCTTAGAATCTGGGTAAACAGTTTCTCTTGAGGGCAGATCTTATTAAGAAGAATAGAATGCTCTGGACTCTTTCAAAATGTTTTTTCCTCCTCTGCCTGCTGAAAGCAGTAGAGAATTTTCTGTGATACTCTCTGTGAGGGCCTAGAAGGGCTTCTCATGGTAAACTCACAGAAACGTGAGGGCCCTCTCTAATTGAGTCCTTCCAGGGTTTTTAACTCTCAGACTTGTCCACACTGAGCCTCTACTAATTCAGTTACAGTTCAGATTTTCCTGTCACAGCTGGTGGGTTTCTGCTCCGCTGAGTTGTGATTCTCTGTATCTAATGTCTCTCTCTTCAGTTTTGGGGGTATTAGTGTGCCTGTGCCCTCACTTCTCTTATGGCTCTAGGAAGAGTTGCTGATTTCTCGTCTTGTTTAGATTTTTACCTTGCAGTTAGAATGGAGTGGTGACTTCTAAGGTCCTTATATGCCAGGAATAAATAAGTATTTACAAAAATAGTTTATTATGGTCAAATGGGGTTAATTCCAGAAACCAAGGGTTTGTAGAGCATAAAATATATTAATATAAATTACTGTATATATAGATCAAAGGAGATAAACGACCTGATCATATTTATACATGTTAAAATGGTATTTTATTTTCTTTTCTTTTTATGTTTTAAAGATTTTATGTATTTATTTGACAGAAATGAAGTGCAAGCAGGAGGAGCAGCAGGCAGAGGGAGAAGCAGGTAGGGGGAGGGGCAGGCTCCCGCTGAGCGGGGAGCCCGATGCAGGACTCCATCTCAGGACTCCGGGGTCATGACCTGAGCCGAAGGGAGCCACTTTAACTGACTGAGCCACCCAGGCACCCTAAAATGGTATTTTAGAATTCCCTATCCATTCCCAATTTTTAAAAGTTTCTATAACTTTAGTAAGAACAGAGTGAATACTATAAAGAATATTTCAAAATAATTCTCTTTAACTTAAAAGAGAAATGCAAGAGTTATTTTCCTTTAAGTCGGGAAGAAGTAATGCCTGCTAACATCACACCTACTTAGCATTGTGCTAGGTGTTTCTGAGAATGAAACGATATTAAAAGAGAAAAATGTAAAAATCAATATTGGCAGAAAGGAGTATATGTACTTTCTTAAATTCCAGGAAAAATGAGAGCACCTAATGAGAAGGTCTGATACATAATAGCAATCAATGTAGAATTACTAGAAACTGGCTTCATCAGCAATGTGCAGGGCAATGTGTAAAGAAATTTTTTAAAAAAATAAATACCTCAAAACTTCACTGAGTATCTAGAAAGAAAACACAAAGGGAAAGACAAACCATGTTCCTGGATTGAAAGCTTGAAAATTAATTTCCCAAATACTTTTTGCCAGCCCAACAAAAATAACAATAGCAATAAAAAAAAAAAAAAATCATGAAGTTCCTTGAAAGAATGTGTAGAAAAAAGGATTTGAATAAATGAGGGGGAGAGGGTATTAGTTGCCAATGTTAAACCATCCATGAAAAGTTACAATAACTGTGGGGCACCCGGGGGGGCATAGTGGGTTAAGCCTCTGCCTTTGGCTCAAGTCATCATCTCAGGGTCTGGGATGGAGCCCTGCATTGGGCTCTCTCCTCAACAGGGCGCCTGCTTCCCCCCGACTCTCTGCCTACTTGTGATCAATATGTCAAATAAATAAATACAATCTTAAAAAAAATTACAATAACTGAAATCATGTGAACATTAACAATTGAAGATAACACAAGATCAAGTTTTGATGATTTCCCATCAGTGAAGGAGGGTTACATTATAAAAGCAAAGATTCATTTAAGAAAATGTAGGTAAAAAATATATGTATATAGGTTAAAAAATAAAATAAAATGTAGGTAAATACTTCTGTAACTTTGGTGTGAAAAGAACTCTGGCATGAAAAAGAGGATAGGACAGACAGCACTCATAACCATAGAAGGAACAGTAGTAGCTACTGTATGCTGCATACTTAACACGTCCCAGTTCTGGGATAAGTATTCTCCGTGCATTCTCCCACACAATCTGCTAGTGGTCCTAAAAGGTTGGGTATGGCTGGGAGTATTTTATGGACGAGAGACTGGTGGCTCTAGAAGGTCATGTGATGCACCAAAGGGCCACAGCAGGTAAGGGATAGAGGCAGGATTTGCACTGTGTCCCCTCGGGCTCCTGAGAGGTGGTGTTTCTCAGCCAGGATAGATTTGACTGCACAAAAGTTAAAAGTTCTTCTCCATTTTTTTTTTTTTTTAAAGTGCCATCAACAAGTAAAAGCCAGTTTAGACCAGGGAAATGATTTGCAGCCTATCATATAGAATATCAATGACCTTCATTATGTAGAGGATTTTTTTTCAAATAAGAAAAATGATAGAAATATATTTTAAGGACTTAATTAGAGAATTAAAAACTAAAACCTATATGCAACTTCTCATTGAGAAAACAAAAACCAAATGTATGGGAAGTTACCATTATAGTTACCAGCTATCACTTTTGAAAACATTAAGAGGAATGGTAGGTCCAAGTGTGATAAAAAAAATATATACATATTGAAATCTGAGAAAAATTCCTGTGCACTACATAAAAGTCTTAAAACTGCATATTCATTTGACCTAATAATTCCACTGGTAGAAAATAGTGTATGGACACGTGGTTGTGCCTCACAGCATTGTCTGTAAGATTTAAAACCTAAACCTCCTATAATTGGGGTTTTGGTAAATCAGTATAATCAATAGGTGAATAGAGCAGCACAGATGCCTGTCTCCCACCAAGGGGATGGTGTGTGGGGGAGGGGGAGAGTGCATATGGAAAGCTTCACAGTCTTTCTGGCTGGGAATGAGGGAAGGGAATAGGAAAACCATAAATAGGCAAAGAATGGGAAATTCCCCAAGAGGAAAGAGCCAGAGGGGGGATTCCCCAGACTCTGACTGCCCCTGTCAGAAAGTGAGTGGTGTCTAAACCCACACATATAAGGAGTACACTCAAAGCAGTCCTATAGACAAGGGCTAACTCAGACTGGAGTGGCCACCCTTCAACGATGCCCTTTGCTCCTTGACCTTCTTGACCTTGGCCTTTCCAGCCTTGACCTTCCTAACCATTCTTTCCCTCAGCCAGGGCGTCTAATCCAGCCTCCAACCCATGAACTTTCTCTCATTCCTCAAACATCCTATTGTCGGGGACCGCCTCCGGCCGGGAAAGTCCCCACCATTACAAGATGGCGCTTGGCTCACTGACAGCAAAATAGCTGCAAGTAAACAAGGAACGTTCTGGTGAAGCCTGCCTAAAGGAGGACATAGTCATTGGCTGTTTCAAATTTAATCAGCATAGTAACAGCACTCTCATTGGCTCTCCCCATTGCTTGGCCCCTTATTGGTCACCCTGCCACATATAAGCTAAGGAAGTTGACAGAATGAAGCATTAACACCATACCAGGCTGATTGTCGTTCTTGCGGGCCAAGGGCGACACCTATTACCCACTTCCTGTTTTCCATACGTTCCTTCTGCATGGAATGCTCCTTCCACACTCTTCTCTGGAATCGCTTTGCTTTCCCCATGAAGTCAGGTCCCACATCTTGCTTCTCCTTTCCTCCTCCGTGCTCCTGCAGGTCACAGTATGCCCTTTATCCTAATACTTACAAGCCACACGTACCTCTGTTCTTGCTGGAGTCCCACCACAAGGCTGGGAAGCTTGGGCCGGGGGCTTGTTCTCAGTTGCATCCCCAGGACTGAGCATAGCATCTGGGCTACAGTAGACACCAACAATTTTTTGTTGAATAAAATGAGAGAATAAATGATTCCATTATTGCCTGCTGGCTTTAAGCTGATGTAATTTCCATGAAATTATGTCTTTCATCATATTTGGAAACTTCTAATTTATCAGAAAAAACATTGCTATTTGTCAGACTAATGGATTTTTAATGCATTTGTCACCCTCAAGTCATGAGACATTTTCTCTGTTTCTTCCGTTAATAACAAGGAGAAGTATATTTTTTCAAAGAATTTTTATGTTGCATTATAATAGAGGAGTTAATATGGATTTTATTTGCTGGCCTGCTTTAAGAAGAACATTATAGTTAGGTACTCGAGAAGTTTGTAAAACAACACAAGAATTTAAATTTTATTTAGAGTATATATATTTTCACTAAATGTAAATGTATCCTAATTTCAAGAGCTAAATATACCATTAAAGAAATACTTTTTTTTTTTTTACCATTACTTTATATAATTTACAAAGTTTCATTTCATACTAAGATGAGAAAGATTGCTTGCAGAAGATAATAGTTCGAGGGATATTAAGAATAGTGGACATTTTCCTGGTGATACATGTAAAAATACACTACAGAATCATAAGTACATGCACCGTGGCAGGGGTTATAAAATGTATGTGCCCATGATTTTGGCTGGAAATCAGTGAAGTAAAGGGACAGGAGAACAGATCCTTGTTGCTTGTATGAGAACAGATCACCTGGAATTGGAATTGGCGAGTGAGGGGCTGGTTTGGCCAGAAAGTCCTGAGACTTCCCTCTTGGCTCAGGGACCCCATGTGTGGACCCCTGTGGTAGCTATGGTCTGAGGCACCATACCTTTGTGTTTCTTGGGTCTTTAGGAGGCACGCTGAGAAGGCAGAAGATTGCCAGTCAATTCGTGATCAAGTTCCAAAGTGTGTATTGTGACACTTCCAGTAGCAGGGGTGAAGGGGAAACTGCATAGAACTAAAAATGACTGCTATTTCAGCATTGACAGTCTAGAGTGCTTTAGGAGTTGGGAGAAAGAGGGTTCAACTTCGTAGTTCAGTTTTTAGTCAATATACATTGCTGCATGGAACACAACCCTTGACCACACTGAAATTTGTTTTTCCTCAAAGGCTACATGACCGCTCATTAGCAAGTATTGCCCACTTTTATGTGTGCAGGGTATAGCAAAGGGTAGGCTAGATCAGTGTTTGTTAATGCAACCCAGGAGATGATTTGGACCGAATGAATGAATGAATGAATGAATATATGGATGGAAGGGAAGAAGGAAGGATGGATAGGACGGACGGACGGACGTATAGACGGAGACAGACAGAGTGTGAGGAGGGGCACCTGAGCCTCAGGAGCACTACAGTTTGAATCCCAGGTGAACGGAGAGGATACTTTACTTTGTTAAATGAAGCAGGTGGAAAAATAAGACGCGGGGCGGCAAGCTATAAATGTGACCCCAAACACTCATCTCATTACTAAGAGTGGGGACTTAGTCTTGCCCATCCTTCACCGAATGGCAAACACGATGCTTCTGGCCTTCACTGACTAGTGCAGATACTCAGAAACAACTTCTGGATGAATGAGCAGCAAAATTGGCATCTTTTTTTTTTTTTAAGATTTTATTTATTTATTTGGCAGACAGAGATCCCAAGTAGGCAGAGAGGCAGGCAGAGAGGGGAAGGGGAAGCAGGCTCCCCGCTGAGCAGAGAGCCCGATGTGGGGCTCGATCCCAGGACCCTGAGATCATGACCTGAGCTGAAGGCAGAGGCTTAACCCACTGAGCTGCCCAGCACCCAAAACTGGCATCTTGAGACTTTACCTGGCCCCACGGCATCTAGTCTCCAGCGTGGAATGCTCTGACTTCGTAGAAAACAATGCAGATGCAAATGGCCCAAACTTTCTTGGATTCGAGGTCCTTAGTCAAATCTAAACTAGGTTAAGAAGGTTCTTTGAATTAGAGCATGTTCTATAAAGACACTAAGTCAACGAAACTTTCAGCGATGCCTGGTGGCCCAGTTAGTTAAGCATCTTGATTTTGGCTCAGGTTCTCAGGGTTGTGAGCTTGAGCCTGCGTGAGACTCTGCGCTGGGCATGGATTCTTTCTCCTCCTCTCCTTCTGCTCCCCCCCCCAAATATGAAACTTACATATGACACATCTTAAAAATAAGCTATTAAAATACCTGTTTGAAGACTGGGGTGGCAGTGAGGGAGGAAAGAGTACAGCAGCGAAAGCATTTGGTGAACATCTACTTTGTGCCAGAATGCTGGTGAGGACTTCTGTGTGTGCAGGCCGGTTCGCTTCAGTGATGCTTCAGAGGGAAGGCTGGGGATGGAGCTTTGAGACCAGAGTCAGGGCACTGGATTTCAGTCCCAACACAGACCTGTGGAGTGACCTTCAGAGAATTATCTTGTGTTGGGGTTTCCTGATCTGGAAAGTGGGAATGCTAAAGGGGAGGGGAGTCACTGGATAGATTCAAAGAGTTACTAACTGCAGAATGGAAGGTAAGCAGGTCTCCTGAGAAGCCTCATTTGGATCGCTGGTTTGATTCCGCAGAGCTCCTGTGTGGCACTGACGGCTCACACCTCCTTTTCAAAGAAAGCACCTAAATACAAGTTGGTTCTTCATCATACAGCTAATGAGCGGCTGGACACAGCTTAGAACTTTGAGGTCTGTGGCTCAAAAGCCAGCAGTTTCCACCTGCCACTGATGCCAGAAGGCACGAGAGTTCGCAAGTGTACCCCGAGAAACCACAGTTTTAAAAAGGAGCCCTCCTGCGAACGGAGTTAAACTGAACCCGAAACTATGCAGAGCTACCTTAGCAGGGGTGCAGACTGCGGTCTGAGCTGGTCCTGGAATGCCCTGTTTCCCCGGGGAAACAGGGCACCTGCCGGGTGGGGTAGCAAGTCTTGGTGGGCTCTGCCCTCAGACCCCGCAGGCTGAATGGGGCTTTACCACTTACCAGCTTTGCAGCAGACAGATGTCTGTTTCTCTTACATAAACTGTGAACAATGACAAGAGATGAATGAGATCCTCCCCCGTCCCCCTGCATGGGGGTTGTAAGGGTTATGTAGCCACAGCTCTTAAAGCATGGTGCAGACACAGGTGTTCGCTGCTGCTCTTAATAAAGTAAAGAAGAAACTGAGCTCTGACACTCATGAGGAGGGTAGCTCCAGAACCCCAGTGTGACTCAAAACTATGGCACAGAAATTAAAGGTCAGTCCACTGTTTCCAATGACCAGAGGATATTTTTGAATCTTTTTCAAAACTTTTTAAATCTTGTGAAATTCCCCATTAGAAGTAAAAACTTAGCATTTGAGATCATTATGAGAAACAATCTCAGTCCAGTAAGAACTTTTAGTTGGAGAACCTTTGTGCATTTTACACATGTGGTTTAAAGAAATTTTAGTGAGGTCTACAAATAAATTTTATTTTGTTCCACCCTATCTTAAAGCCTCTACTGAAAGTATACTTACCCTTGAAAGAAGGGAAAAGCTCAATTAAGGTAATTACCTAAAAACACAAATCACAAGAGCATCATTGAGAAACGTTTGCCGTCTTCATTGGCAGGGGCTAATATTCCGTATCTGGCGAGGAGGTGGGGCTGTGCTTCTCAGTCTCTGACAGGCCTGAAGAGGCGGACACAGCATCGGGGTGGATGAGGGTTTGTTCCTCCTCCTGTATTCTTCCTGTATCCTAAACTGTTAGGTGGTACTTACAAACATTACAATTAATTGAAGCAACCATCATTAGACATTATGAGAATTTCTCTTTACTCCTTGAGACAACTGGGTAATGGCTCTGGTTTAGAACCACTGAGCTATCTGTCATGTCTCCTAGAGACCTTGCTCTCGTAGCTCTTTGTGAGATCTATTAGGTCCAATGACAACTGCATTCAAACGTTACACATTTTCTGTGTCTAGCATCCTTTGAAAACCTAGCCTCTTCTAGGGCCACACTTTCTGACAGCATGGGGACAAGCGCATTCATTCCCTAAGGGTTCACATAAGCAGGGGTTTTCTTGGGGGAAAGAAAAATACTTGTCCTTTCCAAGTGGCTCATTCTGTTTGCAGTAGAGGCAGTGAACTGCTGTGAAGAAATGAAATTCTGACAAATAACTGGCTCTCAGCTGGTGCACTAATTGAAACTGAACCTAATGCTTCTGATGAAGAGCGATCAGAAAGTCCACGCCAGTCTGCAAATCAGAACGAGCAGCCCACGTGGACCTTCAGAAGGTTCCAGAGCGGAGCCAGTGGGCTGGGAGAAGGCAGAGGTGGCCAGCGGAGGGGAACCCGGAACTGGAGCAAGGCTGGGGGTGGTGGATGGGCGCTGGGGTAGTTTTCCAGGTCTGATTACAACCTAACTGCTAAATTTCTATGAAGTTACTGAAAACTCCATAGGAATTCAGTCTAATTTTGTGAAGATGATCCAGTTCCTGACTACTTTATTTTTCACAGAAACCAACTCAGAGCAGGAGGAGACAGAGCAGGATTTCCCAGAGTTCTACCAAAGCTTCCTCGCATCCAGATGCTGACAGGATGCTGACCGTGCAGCCCTCAGGGCGGCAGGGAGGAGCCTGGGCCTCACCCCACGCAGCGCAGCGCAGCGCGCACCTGCGGTTTTCAGCAGCCTCCCCTCCCCCCCCACCACTGTGTATATGCCGTGACGGGGAGCAGACAAGGTAGGGGTTTTTGTCTTTTTGTGAACAATCACATACAGTAGGTGACCAAAAAATTATTTTGGATAAATTAATGAAATGGCTTCAGATTTTGAAAAGTAAAAGAAAAATTAAGGCAACTGTTTCAGAAAAAGGGAAAGTAGCAAGGTAATTGGAAATAAACATCATGTACTACACTTAGTGCAGCAGTGAGGGTTACCACCACCAGAACAGTGCGAACCCTGTATGTGCATTAATCCGAAAGTCAGGGTTTAACTACAAGGAGGTGGGTTAATAGTTACAAGGCCTTCCTTGAACGTCACGCTGCATTAGTACACAATTCCTAAAAAAATTAGTGACCCCAGAAGCAATACAGAGACCTAAACATATGAACAGGGAAACAGGAAACTGCTCAGAGTTGCACCTGGATACAGCAGAAGGTATGAGGGTGCTGTTTCTCCGGTATCACAGCCAGCTCTGATGTTTAGACTTTGCACCTGATCTCCTCTGGTAAAGCAAAGAAGGCATTTACTTCATGTATTTAAAGGAAAAAAGTAGCTTTCTGAAGTTCTGAGAGCGCCTGAATCTGTCCTGCATGTTATAGAACACAGGGCAGGTAATAAGTACTGATTTCACTGTATCCACATGGCAAATAGCTTCTTGGTTTCAGACTAAATCATACACAAGTAGGTGTTCCTCGATTACAGAAGATAAAATGCTTTGTACTTCGTTTTTGATAAAGTCAGAGGGGAAGACCATAGGAGCCTTTAAATGATACCCAACAAATACTGAGAAAATGTATAAAGGAAAATTTTCTTGAAGTTTTAGTTGGAAAACACATAAAAGAGCAGGGTCTTGGGCCTACACCTGGAACTCTGAGCAGGCTCCAGTGGCCGTGTACTGCCACCTAGTGGCTACATCTGTAAGTACCACCTGGTTTGGCATCTGGGCCCTTCACATCGAAGGCCCCAAAAACCTAAGGTCTCTACACCCGTCCGCATTCTTTGTCAACTCCTCTTTAAATCCTAAACAAGGGTCTAAACACAGGAAAAACAGGCAGTAACGCTACAGTATTTTATTAATAATTTATTGTCAGTAAGAAAGACTGGCTAATGGTAGTTTTCAGTAAAAACCTTTACATGACTGTTGCATCACAAATATACAGACACTATAAAAACTGTGTCGTGATGGTTTTGGTTCTAAACAGGTAAGCAGAAGGTCCCCATTACACTTTCCAGTAATGAAAAATGTTTATAATTCTAAAATACAGTAACTCATTTAAGACATGTCCATGTGGAAGATCTTTCCTCCTCCTATGTACAGTGAGAAATCAAAGACTATATTGAAATGTCTTAATGAAATGTCGTACTTCAGTGGAAGAGGACATATAATGAAACCCTGGTTATATTAAAAAATCAGGGTGCTAGGTAATGACACTAACACCACCAAATTTCGGTCAAAAACAAATGCACCAAGTATTTGGAAAAACCTAGTTAAAACTATAAGAAATCAAATCTGTACATAAAATTTACAAAAAAAAATTAAAATAATCAAATCTATATAAATACATGAATCATGCTAACAAGGTGATAGGACTGATTTTTTGTTTCATTATTTTAACAGACACATGTAAATGCAGACAGAGGTTTGGAAATGGCACGGCCAAAGGAAACCTCCTCCCGTTACAGTAGGTTCGGACACCGGAAATGGCTAACTTGTCCAGAGGTGCGTGACTCAGTGCAGCCATGCCCATCGTAGCTCACCCAAAAAGAAGAAAAGGAAAGAAAAGCGCTGAAGCACTGCTGCGGAGAACGATGCGGAAGATCACGTACAGAACCAGCTCCAGGTTCGGTCGGGTCCAGGCACTTTGGGGGGAGGCTGAGCGTCACACCTGCGTGTGTTGCTGCGCATCCAGCGGGGGCACCGTCACCTCCTCGAAGTGACCGTCCTCCCCGCTCTCATAGTCACTCATCATGACCTCCGACTCCACGTCACAGCACGCCGACACGTCAGAGCAGGAGGCCGTGGAGGCGTACACGGACAAGGGCATGGTTTCTGCGGGAGGGGCTTCAAAGTTTCTGGGGTACCCCGGAGGGAAGGGGGCATAGGGTTCTCTGCACGGACTGTTCTCGCCGGCGCCTGGTTTTTGAGGTTCAGACATATCGACGGGGTAGAAATTGGGCAGATACTGATTCAAGTGGAACCTCTGCCGGTTTCGCGAGGAGGAGCCCAGACTGCCCGCGGCGGGCATGTCTCTGGGAGGGTGTATGGACTCGAACTGGTCGCTGAATTCCGGAGGCAAGGGCGGCAGTTCGTCAGGGGCGGGGAAGTCTTCAGGTGGCGGTGGGAAATCGCTCTCGATGTCATAGCCTCCGGGGTAATAGTCTGTGTCGATGGCGTTCGGATCTGCTGAGTAGAGTGGGGTCTGCTCGTCAATGACCTCGTAATTGGGAAATTCTTGTATATCTGGCAGAGGAACGCTCGGCATCCAATCCGACGTATCCCAGTGATAGCCTTGGTAGGAAAGAGAACAGATTTCAGTTTCTTTCCTCCCTGCTATCTGTGCCATCGCACAAAGAGCTCAGCATAGAACAAGCGCGAGGGCGTCCCACAGGTTCCTCCCTGCGGAATCCGCTGCTCAATGCTCTGAGGGCCTCCCGCTGCCCCCCTCACCCCGACTGAGTTTTGACAACCTCTCTGAACTAAGCTCTAGTTCCAAAAGGGGGACCGAGAGTTTCATGTAGGTGCCTGACTTTCAAGGAAAGCAAACAAGTCTGAGCAGAAGCAGTGTGCCGGCATCTGAAGAACAGGTACTTTCCAACAGGTGCTTCCCAACAGCCCTTCAGGACCCACTGCTCTATCCAAAGGGGATCAGCTCAGGCTCAGGACACAGTGACATGCTAACATTACAAAAGAAAATTCCTTTATAGACATTAATAAAGGTACGTAACAAAGCATGCTTCCAAATCAAGCAAAATGCAACCCAAAACTGAAAAACAGCCCAAGTTTGGATCGATTACAACACCCAGTTTTGTTACATTTACAAGGACAAAGAATCATTTTGGACTATAATTTTTTTTAGAAACCCCCCCGATATGGGGATGCTCCCCCCCGCCCTGGAGATTACGGAACTCCTTGGACACGCAGGCGAGGCGACAGGTTTAGAATGCAGCACAGACAACTCTGGACTCAGTTACTGCAGCATCCACGGAGCAGACAAGTGAAGCAAGTCAGCCGTGGGGGCAAACTTTTACCAATTTTTTTTAGTGAGTGTCAATGAACAACTGGCATGCATAAGTCACCTCTTGATTTGCTGAGGTCAGGAGCAGCCAAAGACTCTTTTGGTGGCAGAGTAGAAAGAAAAGAAAATATTTATAATTAAAACAGAAAGATGACTGGAAAGGCAATCACAATCAGTACATAACACAATGCCCACTGTCTATCAAGGCCCATGCAGCCATGGACCAGCCTCGGAGCCGTGCTCCCCGGCAGGTCCGAATGGCTGAGAAATGCACGCGGCACAAATGAAATGGGACGGGGAGGAGAGGGAAAGACTGGGACGATGAACTCTGCCGGGAACCCCACAGGAGTTTACTTTCTTTTTCTTTTTTCTGGCTATCGGAACCTGGACGCACCCAATTTGGTTAGGAATAGTCTGTAAGCCCCAATAACACGTAAATTGAGAGGGAACTTAAAGGACACCTTCGTGATACTGAACAGTATGATGACACAATCCAAATACATCTAAGACACACTTCACAGCACAGTACAGCCCTCAAAGGTACGTTACATTCAGACAAATCCACTATTGCAGGGACTCATGAATGGATAGAAGAAACTCTCTACAAACCCTGCCCATTCTGAACGTGACTTGATCTTCCCATTGCTCCCTTGTCCCGGGAGAGAGCATGGGCTGTGCTGACTCCTGCCCACACCCCAGAGCTGCAAAGCCACTCGCTCCTTCACGACTCCGGGTTCATACACAGAACTCCAGCATGGAGGCCGCAGGCCCCAAAAGATGTAAATCCCACTTTAGTAAGGGCCACGGCCCTGGGCAGGTTGCTTACCCTGGCTAAACTTCAAGTTCTTATCTTTGAAAGGCAAGTGGAAATCCCTTTAATAGAAGGATTAAATCAGATAATGTAGGTCGAGCCCAAACTCTTAGCTATTGTCAGGATTCTTATTCTTGGAAAGTAGTAATCACAGTAGAAATAGGGTCATTTCAGAGCTTTTCTGAATGCTTTCCATGCATTGTACAATTGTTCCCGAAAACCCATGTAATAAATAAAGAAATCTGGAGCAAAGAGGACCTGACTAGTGGTTCTCTTCTAGGAATTTAAAGCTAAAAGTGAACCGACCATGGTGACGCTAAAAAATAAGCCAGTATTTAGTCAATGTGTAACTACAGAATTGTTTCTAAAGTCTACAAAAATGTAATTTCTTTAAGAGAGAACT
The DNA here is from genome assembly GCF_009829155.1 of Mustela erminea. Lineage (NCBI taxonomy): Eukaryota > Metazoa > Chordata > Mammalia > Carnivora > Mustelidae > Mustela > Mustela erminea. The sequence continues at coordinate 13,404,673 of NC_045634.1, forward strand.
TGACCACCTGTTACTCCAGAAGCACTAGATTCTTAAAATTCAAGCAAGCGGTCAACTTTAAATACAGTTTCTATTACTTTTCAGTGAAGGAGAACCCATGAAAGAATGGTTTTAAGTTCTGCTTTCTAAAATTCCATCCATATTTATAACTAAAATCCACGAGACAAAATACAGATCACAGTACCTGTTCTTGGGGAAGTTACAAGCTTCCGCCCGGCCTGCCCTATCCTGAAACCATCCTCTCAACTCAATCTTAAAAACACACCTGTCTTCCCAAAGACAATCCCCTAAGGGTAATGCACTCTTGATTGTGTAGAGAAAGGTAAATTCTAAGCCCTCCTGGAGATGGGATTTACAATTTAAAAGCTACTAGGCTGTGCAATTTACATGTGATTACTCCTACTTCAGTGCATTAATAAAGGGCTTATTTAAAGTAACGTTAGGTGCTGATCAATGCCCTTTCAGAGAATTTTAAACAGAGATAAAGCTTCATATTAATTTTCACTACACCATATAATGAAAAGAATTACTTTCTGCCATGTTCTATCATTATCCTTAATCACACTCAGGTAATTATAAAAGCTGTGTGTTAGTGTTATTCCTATGAAGAAGATTGAAAAAAAGAAATGTTCAGCTAGAATGTAACTACTAAGCCTCTTAATACCATGTCATGTAAAGCCAAGTCGTCAAGATCCCACAGGTCACTTCTGATGTCTATATAAATTCACGACGAGTGGCAAAGAGTGACAAAGACGTAACATTACGTAAGGATATTTTTGCAACATATCTGGATTACAAATATACATACACACCATGCACAAAAGTACTCAACCCCCTCACAACCACACACTTTTTTTTTTATACACTACACAGGCCAAAGCACAGGATTCTCTGTGGCAGGGACTATACACACAAACACAGCACACGTATTGTGACTATACCTTCTTCATTCACCGTGTCAACGACAGCGTTGACAAGGTGGATTACAGTCACTATGGAAGCTTGTAAAAAGGTACAAAAGGAGTAAATTAGGAAAACCTTCAGTTAGAAAATAGTGCATGAAATAGGATTTCTTTATATAATTTCTACTTCCTAATTTAAAAATGTGAAAACTTTAACAACACATAATATAATTATGCATGAGCCCTGTACTCTTGCTATTATGTATCTTAGATATCTTTCTAGTCCAGCTATACGCAGTCGTTGTTAATCAAAGGGCTAAAGTAAGCACAGTATACTATAATTTAAGACATATTTTAGCTCTAAGTTTTCTCACTTGCAGATCTAGTCATGACAAAACAATCCTTATTTAAACATCTCATGGGCAAAAGACTTCACATTTAAACAGTAAAGTGCTTGCTAAGCCAATTTTCTGGGTTTATTTAATGAATTTGTACCTTCCAAGAAAAATTTAGTATTACATAATAAGATAAAATATGTAATATAAATACAAAACTGGCTTTAATTCTGTTCTATGTACTCCCAACTACAAATTTCTTATCTTTTTTTTGCAGACGGGCTAACAGCTAGGGAGCTAACATACCAGCAGAGAAATGCAGACTGTCTGCCTGGCTGTTTCCTAGGTAAATTCCCTTTTATTTATAGATCAGATTGTTTTAAAGCATCTACGCCAAGATAAACATGTGTGCATGTGGTAAGCTGAACAATGGCCCTCCAAGATGTCCCCATCTAATCCTGGGAGACGGTGAATATGTTACCATCCCTGGCAAAGGGACAGTCTTTGCTGGTATGATTAAAGGTCTGGAGATGGGGAGATTTTCCTAAATGGTCTGTAGTGGGTGGAGAGAGTGAGGACTACAGAAGAATGGCCGAGGAGAGAGGCAATGTTGTCTTTGCACGGAGACCAGCTTCTAGAAGCTGGGAAAGGTCAGGGAGCAGGTTCTCCTCTAGAGGGGGCAGAAACACAGTGCCCTGCCAACACTTCCATGTGAGCCCACTGACCTACGGTGGGATTTCTAAACTACAGAACTGTAAGATGATAAATTTACCTTGTGTTTAGCCACCACCTTTGTGGGGATCTGTTATGAAAGCCTCAGAAAACTAAAAATATAATTTAAGTCCACGTTTTTTTATCTGGACTTTCTGACTGATAAAAATTAAAATACAAACACTCCTGGATATGTTTTCTTTCTCATGCTAAATTTTCCAGCAATTAACTTTTGTAACTCATGGGCCACAGTTTATTAAAAGCCGTTAGCAGTATTAAGAAGAATGATGTTCTGAGGAAAACACTGACAAGATTCTGAAATTTATTTATGAAGAGCATTTGAGGAACCAAAATATAAATTACATAAACTGGCAACACTAATGTTTTAAATTAAGCCTAATGGAAAAAAGAATTCATTCTGTTGGTTTAATAAGCAAAGCTATGCTTCATAGACTCCGTCACTAAGTAATAAGTAATAAACAAAGGTGGACTCTGATCTGACACATAAGATGCTTGAAATCATATGAATGGAGTAAACTTGTGGCCATCTTTACTTTGGGAAAAGACTGAAATATATTATGAACTATTACTCTGGGTTTAGAAATTAATAATAATGGGTTAGTTCTTTCCACCAAATATTTGAAATGGCTAAACACATTACATTTTTATGCAAAAAAAAAAGAGTCAAACTTACTAATTCTGAGCTGCAAAAATTTCCACTAACAACTATTTTATTACTGAATATTGACCATTTTCTCTCCTGCTCTGTGTTATCATGGCAAAGCTGTTACTGATGCAGTTTACCTAGAGAAATCAGATCAACAGAACTGGCATCAAAGATCCCACTGTCAAACTTTCTTCATTAGAAATATAATCAGACTTACTAGCAGTCTCTTAAACTGTGCTCTCAGTCAGTACGCTCTGATCCAAATGGGAGCTGGGGCCGCAGGGGAGTTGGGGGAAGAGACAAATAAAACCTTGTAATAGTGAAGGAGCTCCCGGAGCTGAACATTCCGACTACCCCATCGCCTCCCAGGGGTGCAGCAGGGGGAGGGTGGGTTGGGGGCTGTGGTCAAGAAAGCTGCTGCAAGCATTTTTTTAAAACCCCACAAAACCTCTAGAACATTTACTATTGTGGGGGGAGAAAAAAAACAACAACCAACAATCAGAAAAAATCTTTCAGTTCAGTGTATTTTCTTCCCTACTTCCGACAGGCTGCTGCAGTTCAAAGACCTGTCCCATTAGGAACGTCTGAAATACTCTCCCCGCTGCAGACGCTCATGCAAGCTGTACAAGGGGCTGTGCACCGGTGGTCCCGAGTGGGACGTGAACAGTCGCAGCCTCCACAAGCGCCCCGGGCACACCGACGACACTCCACACGCAATGCCACGCCCACAGCGTGGCACGCAAGCCTGCGCCGCGTTTCAGACTCTTCACTCACCATTGTCATCGCAGGACTCGGACTGGAAGGAGCTGAGGGACTGCACCTCTGACAGGCTCTCCCGGGCGCTGTATGGATGCGAAGGCTTTTCCTCCAGGGGTTTCTTGGACAGGCAGGGATCGAGGTCCACGACTTTAGCTAAAAGGAAAAGGACAATGGTCAGCTCCAGGAGGGTGAGGCCTCCGCTCGGCTCGCTGCTGTGTCCTCACACAGGGCAAGCACACCCGAACGCTGCCTGAGCCTGCCGGCCTACAGGCACAACCGAAAGAAAACGGGGGAAGCGACTGAAAAACTGAAAACCTTCAAACCTGCAGGTATTCTCGCAGATTCCCAGAACAGAAAAAGTCTCCACAAACCTAACTGCGGAGATCATGAGACAGTATGGGGAATTAAAACCTCCTCTTATAAAAGACACATACAGGGCCGCCTGGGTGGCTCAGTGGGTTGAGCCGCTGCCTTTGGCTCGGGTCATGATCTCGGGGTCCTGGGATCGAGCCCCGCATCGGGCTTTCTGCTCAGCAGGGAGCCTGCTTCCTCCTCTCTCTCTGCCTGTCTCTCTGCCTACTTGTGATCTCTCTCTGTCAAATAAATAAATAAAATTAAAAAAAAAAAGACACATACAGCCATTTTTAAAGCATCAAATGATACAGACTGCTGTTACAAACACTGTGCTTCTCTTTTTAAAACATCCATCATACAGGGGTGCCTGGATGGCTCAGTGGGTTAAAGCCTCTGCCTTCAGCTCATGATCTCAGGGTCCTGGGATCAAGCCCCGCGTCGGGCTCTCTGCTCGGCGGGGAGCCTGCTTCCCCCTCTCTCTCTGCCTGCCTCTCTGCCTACTTGTGATCTCTCTCTGTCTGTCAAATAAATAAATACTCTTCCTAATTTGTCCTAATAAGCCCCCCAAATCCTGAGAGCCCATATCCATCCCAGAAAGAGCTGCTCTCTCCTGAATATTAGTATGAGGTCCTTGATTGACAGCCCACCACGGCTCTCGGCCACGACAAGCATCTCACACCCCCAGGTCTGGGAGCCCGAGCGCACTGATCCCTGCTGTGGGCTCCACCACGTGACCGGGCCCACCGGCTGCTTTAGCAGAAGGTACAAGGTCACAGTTCAGCTCAGTGACATTTGATGCAGGTGCAAAGGGCCACGCTTACTGTCGTAGTCGAAGTCCCAGCTGGGCTTCTGTATGGAGTCACTGTCCGACGGGGAGTTTGAGGGCGGCGGGGGCGGCAAGTTTGGAGCCACGCTGCAGACGGCCACGGCTTTCCGGTGTCCGTGCACGGCTTCGGGGTTAAAGGTGCTGAACTCCGGATGCTCCGGGATGGCAGATCCTTCAAAGGAATTGCGGTCCAGGTTGTTCCTCGAGTCGCTTGGAATGCTTGGAGTGTAGGAGATAGGACGGACAGGCACCTGGGGTGGTATGTCTGAGTAAATGTTCTTATTGAGCTTGGCATCAAAATACGGTCTTTGCAAGAAAGCGGCGCTGGGGCCCAGGTGCTTGTCTTCGGGTTCGGCCTGGTGTTTCTTCTTCCGACTGACTATCTTGCGGCAGAGGACAAATAGCCCCACCAGCAGGAAGATCCCCGTTACAAAGACGAGAATGCCTATGCCCTCGGCCAGGCCGATGTTCCACGGAGTGGACACGTACTGATTGGGCGTGGCGTCCTCGCAGTGTCGGCCCCGGTACTCACGGCTGCAGTTGCAGTGGTAGGAGCCGTGCGTGTTCTCACACAGCGCCCCGTTGCGACAGGGGCTGGCGGCACACTCGTCAACGTCACTCTGACACCTGCCAAGAGCGAGGACAGACACTTGCCACACACGTCTCAAGAGGCCAGCCCCCCTAGTTCCCAGAGCCCAGGGACTGAACACAAACACAACAGCGTGAGTAACCACCAAAAAAACGCTACCAACAAGTTATTACAACGAAAAAACCCCTCATGGAGTAATTAGTCACGTGAGTCTACACGGGGTCCCTCGGGGAGAGATGCAGGACATCACGCTGTACGTAACTGATGCCACAGATGATTAACCCAAACCCACCGGCTAAGCATTCAGTCTGCGTCTCATTCTCTTTGTTCAGAATGCACACGGGATAAATGGCCTGCTGGCAACTGTTCTGAAAGGCTAGCTTAAATCTCTAAGAAAATCTTCCTGTTTAGAAATAGGATGGTTGCATAAAACATGTGAAAGATTAGAAATTTTCCATTTTAAAACAGTTCTCCTGCTGAAAACCTCCCACAGCCCCTCACCTGAGTACTCCCAGGCTGCTCCACCCCCTCTGCCTTTCCAAACGGGGGCAGATGTGCCCGATGCTTCTCAAAGCCTCCCCACTTTTATAAAATATATCTACTGCCCTTCCCTGTACTCAACTGCCAGTCAACAGTGGAGACATTTTTGTCAAATAAACTATCAACTGACTGGAATTAGGAAAGTCAGTTTAAGAACTAAGACCACAGGGTGCCTGGGTGGCTCATCGTTAAGTGTCTGTCTTCAGCTCAGGGTCATGATCCCAGGGTCCCAGGATCAAGCCCCGCATGAGGCTCCCTGCTCAGTGGGAAGCCTGCTTCTCCCTCTCCCACTCCCCATTCTTGTGTTCCCTCTCTCAGTCAAATAAAATCTTAAAAAGGAACTAAGACCACGTGACTGATGGCAAAACTCACTACTCCAACCACCGCTGAAGCAGAAGCGTAGGCAGACGCCCACAGGCCACTCGCCCTCACAGCCTGCGCACAGGACGGGGCACACCTCAGTGAGGCGGGAGGCACTGACAGACAACGTGCAGTTACTTGGTAAAGCGAACAGTGACCGGGCATGCGGGAACTAACACGCCTGCTTCTTTCAAGGTGTAGCACGAGCCCCGCTGGGCCCCATTTTCCTCCCCCAGAAAGCAGCTGCTAGATACTAGATAGACGTGAGTTATGACATATTCTGAAGAGGGGTCACTGTTGTCCCACTGAAAAGACAGGTAACAACTCCGGGTGCGTCTGCCGTAACAGAATTACCGCTCCCCACACGGGTCCTGCCTGCGAGCACCTTGTGCGTGAAGATCTCTCAAGGACGGAAGTAGGCATTTTCAAGCACGACGTTGCAGTTACCTGCTCCGTCTTTTAAAGAGTGAAAGGATAACAGCTGCCAAGGCCTCAGGGCGTCCAACGTGAGATTCTAAAGCAGCGCTGCCCCACACGAACAGCGCTGCTACGTCTGCGAATGGACGGGACAAGACGGGGAGGTGCAAACACAGGTGCTAGAAGAAGCCAGTTACCTTTCTCCCCTAAAACCCGAATCACACTGGCAGACAGCACCATCCAAACTGTCAAAGCACGTGCCCCCGTTCTTGCAGGGCTCATCCTTGCAGTAGGGGCTAAGCTGGCACCTGCGGGGGGAGGGATAGAGACATCAGTGTCACACTTGTACTGCGAAGAACACAACAGGGAACAAAAGGAGGCATTTCCAGGACTCTCACCCCGAGAGCTACACTGACCTCTGACCGGTGTATAAGCCTCTGCACTGACACACAAAGTCCCCGTTGTCCACGATGCATGTGCCCCCGTACAGACACGGGTTGGAGGAGCACGGGTTAACGCTCAGCTCACAGGACGCCCCAACGTACAGGGCGCTGCACTTGCAGTAATAACCTGTAGGTGCGAGAGGGGAAAAAAAGCTCATTCAATAACTCAAAATATCTTACTATAATACTGGTTTTTACTTTTAAGAGAAGCCCTCGTTAACAACCGCGAGACCCGCAGAAGTTCGTACAGTTCCCGTTCTCTCTGGGTACAGTGTCGTCCGTATCAACAATCTCTCACTTCCGCTGTTGGTAAAACCAAACCAGAAGAGCTGCACAGAGAACCCATAATTAGCTTCAGTTAATCAGAACTTGTGGGCCAAGGACAGACAGCAAAGAAAAAGTCCCTTCTTTGAGTGACCATGCGGACTGAGAGCACTCCGGCCGAACACATCCCCGTTTATCCGCAGCTCCCAGACTTTTAAAGGCTGCGATAGTAATGTGAAAGCCCTCGGGAGACTATGAACTACCATCGGGGAAAGGGACTGTCACATGTGTCCAAACGAGCATAAAGAATGTCAGATTTCTTGCAAAGACTGTGACATGGGACAGCTCATGTGGTAGACTTTTTCCAACTGTCCTTGGGGCAGGACTGCACTTCCCCGCTGCCGCTGAAGGTGGGCACGGCTGTGAGAGCTTCTCTAGCCAAAGACGTGCTGCTCTGAGCCCGAAGCTTTATGAGCCTGTGTGTGGCACCACGCTCTCATCCTCCTGCTGCTATAGGGATCACGGTAGCCCGTTTCAAGAAAATGCGTCTCAGTCCCATCCCTGAGTCAAGGAGGATGGTGTCCCTGCTGACCTGACGTGGGCATGGAACGTGAGCACAGGATAAACCTTCACGCGGCATCCTTTGGTGGGGATAACCTGGCCTGTTCTTTGCATGCATAGGGTATGCACAAACATGTCCCCAAAATAACACAAAGCCAAATCCTCTGAAATCCCACTGAAGCGCCATTCTCATTTTTGCTTCATTCATCACACACAGCTCTACTGATCAGGCACTGTGACTGTCCTGTCCTTTCACAGCATTACTGGGAAGGGGACAAAAAGGGGCCAGGTTAACAAAATGCCACTGAGTCCTCTACTACTCTACTACTACTTCGGGACAGGACTGGTTATACTCCAAGAGGGTTCGAGGCATTCTGAAAAACCAAACCCCATCTGTAGCAAGGCTAGCAGTCCCTACATGCTGAGCCATCAGACCTAGGGGGCCCTCCGGAAGGACAGAGTGCACAGTTCTGAGACCCGGTGGGTCAGCACCGATGTGACTGGAAGAAGACTGTGCAAAATAAATACCACAGGGAAGAGGACAGAGTCAGCTGTGGTTCACCAGTGGTTACTGGTGCGGAACGAGGAGGAGGTTCTGCAGCCTGACTGGGGGGGAACCATCCTGAGTCCAGTCCTGCTCTGGTTTCCCTCAGTTCCAACACTCACTGCAGGATCCGACACCATCGTTCGCATGGGAAGGGGAAGCAGAAACACCTGAGGCTCTTCCCAAGTGTCTCCACGTGTAGCGCTCTGAAGATGACTAGCGCCAAGGCCTACCTCCAGCAGGAGACAGGTGGCAAATGCCTCCATTCTGGCAAGGGTTGCTAGAGCAGTCTTCGGTAGCTGTTAGTAAGCACCCAGGAGAGACGTCCACCCATTCTTCAATGTGTGCATAGCTTCTCGGTTTGTTGTTCAGAGGGAGCTCCTGCCCATTCAAATAGATGGAGTCCATACAGCCCCGGAAACCATTCCCGACTTGGGGGCTTCTCCCGTGCCTGGTGCCTTGCTGACGGATGTGGCCACCGAAAAACACATGGTTATCCAGGTTTAGGGTTTTCAGGGTCCCGGGGGCTGTGCCTGATGCAGTATGAACTTGGTCTAGAACCAACCTAGCATAGTTTCCATTCACTTCTAGAGACACAGCATGCCACAGCCCATCGTTGACTTGAATGCTCTGAACAGACACGATGCCAGGACCACTTCCACAGTCAAACTTGTACTGCAGCCTTCCATTATGAATCTGTGTCAAAGACAATTACCATTCACATTACTCTTACAGGACCGTCCACAAGGAACTGGTCAAACATCCAAAGGAGAGGCACATTTAGTGACTGAAGGGAAAAGTGAGTGAGACTGCCTTTAAGCACTGCAGAACACAGGCTCGTCTCATCAGTGCCCGGAGTAAAAATGAACCTAACACAAGTTCAAGTGCCAAGTGCACCTCCGAAAAGCATCATGGAAATCACCCACAATTAGCTGTTAACCGAATAACAACCAAAAATAGCATCAGGTAAAATCAAAAGTGAATTAAATGCATTAAAAAAAAAGACGATGATTAGCACTATTTAAGCAGTTACGAATGCTCTCTATAAACTGTCTCCGTAACATTAGTAAGATGTAATACCACTGAGAGTTTGAATGTTAACTGTCACGTGACCTATAGATGCTGTGAGAAACAGAAGTCAATCTCTGTATTATGGAAGAGCAAAAAGAGCTTTTTAGCCCCAACGTCAAAAACTTTAAGAGAGGTATCAAGGAACTATTTAAATGTGGAATAAAACCATGTCCCTTAATTTTTTTTCCCCAAAAATGGACAACATGAACATAAAACAGAATTTCGTGTTTTTAAAGTCTTTAGGTACAAAAATGTACCTCTAAGATGCTGTAGTCGGTCCCGCGGGCGTACATCACAACCGCGTGAGCAGAGTAGGTTCTGAGCCTCATGGTCAGCTTCATCTCCAGTCTGTTTTCATTTTCCATTAGACGGTATTTCACAAAGCTGTTTCCAGTAAATGTGACCGATGAACTCCCTGAATCATGAAGAGGAAAACATGAATCAGAACCAAGTTGAAGCATATTTATAAAAGTGAGATTTCCCCCCAACAGTGATCCAAGTTTTTAATCTAAGGTTACAACATTATAAAACTCAATTCAACGGAAAATGTTTATTTGCTTTAATAAAAAGCACAGCATAACTGGATTTCTTTTGGAAGAGAACTGGTCTACTATATCAGAGAGAAACGAATTCTAAAACAACGAAAGATCTAAGTATAAAAAGGTTCAATACAAAATTATTAGGAGACAATTGAGGAGAATATTCACACAGCCATGATGGTCTGGGGAAACTTTTCAAGCAAAGTATAATCCCCAGTCTCCAAAAATGATGAATATCACTCTGCAGAGGTAGAAATGGTTATGTAAAATTACACAGAACTAACAAAAATTAAATTTCAAAATGACAAGAGACGCTGTAAACAAATCAAAACACCAGTAATAGACAGTGGGATGGAGGTAACATTCACGCTCACAGCACACGGAATGTTCTAAACACTGAAAACATGACACAAATAACCCCGACAGGCAAGAAAAGCATAGGAACAGGCCAGTCCAAGAAAGGAAATGCTAGGAGGAGTAAATAAAACTTTCACAGGAAGCTGGAGCAATGCCAACTAAAATCGCTAGTTATCATTTCATGCCTACTGGATGGAATCGGAAACCTTACACTGACAAGAGAATGGGCAGTCAGAGGTCACAAAGGACTGTAAGTAAGGAACTGGTGTGACTTTCTGGGAAACTAACATAATAAAAATATTTAAAAATTAAAAGTGTAGTTAATCTTTGACATAGTAAATCCTAGTTTTAGAAAGCACCAATAAAGGCTCTATGTATAAAGTACTTTTTAAAAAAATTAAAGTATAATTAACATACAATGTCGTATTAGTTTCAGAACTACAATGGAATGACCCAATAATTCTGTCCATTCTCAGTGCGTCACCATGATTAAGTGTAGAAAAGGATTCGTTTTTAACACGAGAAGACATCTTCACAAACTCAAGCTCATTTATAATTAAGGACAAAGCTGATAAAAAACGATCCAGCCCCTCAGAAGCATTAGGTTTATGGGCATGGACTTGGGAAGATGCCCACAACACATGTTAAGCCACAGAAAACCAAGCAGGAGACTGTGAGAGGTGGTGAGTCCAGTTTTTTTCTTTTTCTTTTTTTTTTTAGTAAAGAGAATGTGGGGAAAACCACTCTGAGTATGTACTCGTGGGACTGTGATGTCGGCACGAGCAGTCAGAGGGAAGGAAGAGCGTCGCTAGTAACTCAGCGGTGAGCTGCACACACAGAGAACGGAGAAGTGACTACGGCTCCCGATTCGTCTTAGGCCCGACTTGTTATAATCAATGCGCTTTACATCTGTCAACTCCAATAAAGAGAAGGATGGCAAGAAAAAGTGACTTCTATACAAGAAGCATGCTTCATCACTGAACTCTTACCCGGGCACGGACCAAACTTGCCACCCGGGCAGACGCAGGAGTATCTGTTGTCTCCTGGATCCGGGACACACTCAGATCCCTCAGGGCACGGACTGTCTTCACATCCACGACGGACAAGTGGGCATTTTCCCTCTTTGTTTAAAAAACAGAGGGGGAGGGGAAGCTCATTAACAGGAATTTCAGGAAAATGGTCGTTACTGTGTAGACTTCGAAGGCTGCCCATGGAATGACCTGTACCCCCCGCTGTCAGGGACTTTTATGTGTTACCTGTGCAGAGACACACGGCTGTTCGGTGGTGGCGCGGGGTCACAAAACTCAGTCTGGCCGTGCTATGCGTTGACATGACGTTTTCATCCATGGTCACCTTCTCGTCACAGAATTTCCACGGGCAATCCAGTCCTGCACAGAGCTTCTGGAATACATCCAGTATCCTGACACCAATGATTTCCTCAATATCCGTCACGGAAGAATTAATCTTGTGCAGGAGCTGCTTGGTTGAAATGGAGGCGCTACCCGAGTTCTCCACGAAAAGCAGGACATCCAGATGTGGAGGAGGCTCAGACGGCTGCAAACTGACCATCTGTACGTCGCTCCTCCTCACCCCCAAGATGTTCCGTAAAGCCCGCTGGAAGTTGCGCCAGTAGTCCCCAACAAACTCCTCCGGAGTGAGATTGGCGAAGCGGAGTGTGATGCTGTGGTTCAGCATCTCCTGTGTCACCTGCCGGATGTGCACAGTGATGTCTGCCACCGTCGTAAATCTCCCATCGGTGACGCTGACGTTGAGGAGGTACTGCCCCACATCCAGCTTTTTGTGGGCTATCAGCTTACCGCCGGTGCTGGAAACAGAGAAGAGCTTGTCCATTTGGGGATCCAGACTGTAGGTTAAAGTGTCATACACATCTTGGTCTGTGGCGTGAATCTTCCCAATGACGCCACCTGAGTATTCCTCTCCAAAAGCCGTAATGAAAATCTCTAGTGGCAAGATTGCAGGTGGATAGACGCTTTCCTCAATGACCCGGATGTCAACATATGTCAAAGATGACAACGGAGGCTTTCCATTATCTGCCACCTGTGAGGAAATTAAAACAAAACAAAAAAAAACCCAAAAACACCTTTGTCTTTGTTTATAATTTCTTACTAAAATATATTCACACTGTTCATGATTCAAAAAATTACCAATGACCAGATACTTATTTCTCTACATAAGAAGCCTAGCTAGGAAAAGGAAAAATATTTCTTCACAGCCTTTTTGCTAACTCGTAAGGAAGCTTAGCTCTGTCAAGGTCTATGAAGTAACCAAACGAATAAATGAGACCCCCTCAGTGTACACTGGGATCAAAACAAAGGTATGGCAAAGAAGCCCCCAAACAAATAAAAAACCCCCACAATTCTCATTTTGTTTTCTCATGAAACGTAAGCTGTTCACACAGCAGACAGCTTCCAAAGGGCTCTCCTCTAGGAAGCCACAACAAAATCAGACTTTCATACCTTCACGTGCAGGAGGTAGCGATCCCTCTCCTTCCTCTCTAGGGCAGCGGACGTCAGCAGGACCCCTTGCTGGTTCACTTCGAAGGCCCCGTCCTCGTTCCCACTCACCACAGTGAAGAAGAAGGGCGGGCCATTGTGCGAGGAGTCCCTGTCGGTCACAACCAGCTGCAGCACGCTGAAACCCACCGGCTTATTCTCCTGCAGGATACAAGGACCAAGACACACGACTTTCAACAAGACCGAATCTATATGGTACGAGACACAGGCAGGTTTCCTGTAACACGAAGTAACAGAACACAACAGAGAAGACGGGGTGAGGGTGGGGCAGTGATGTGGAGGGGGAGGGGCAAAGGGGGCGGTGGGGGCTGGGGGAGGGCACGGGCGAGGGGGATGGAGTCGGGGAGTCGGGGAGTCGGAACACGGAAGCCGTGGATGGGAGTCTCGGACACTTCTCCAATACAGGACAGCAGAAAATAAGATTAAGGATCAAGCCGGTGAGAATGTCTTAAAAAGCACAAAAAGAAGAGAGAAAAGTTTAGCTCTATCTTGAAAACACTCATTCTGTAATACTGACAGACGGATTTTACTCTCCCTGTTTTTCTAAATAGTTGTTTTTGGAAAAGAAAGCTATTTCCAACAAACTGAGGCCGAAAGAAGAGTTCACTTCCAAAGGCGGGTGTTCGATGAGCCCTCTAGCATCCCCGAGACTACCTGGATGATGACACTGTAGTTTTCCCTGGAGAAGACCGGGGCGTTGTCGTTGACATCCGACACGTCGATGTTCACGGTGGTCGTGTTGACCCGGGGCGGGCTGCCGTTGTCAGACGCTTGAACTGTCAGTGTGTAACCTGAAATCTGGTCAGACACAAGAGAAAAAGAACACATGTCCACTTCACAAAGCCCAAACACAGGGTTTCATCAGACGCGGACTGGCAGCCCGGAAGGGCAGACCTGAGTAACTGTCCTCACGTGCCGTGTCTCGTATGCGGGCAATTCTCCGAGCGACGACAAGCACGCTGCGAAGACCTACACATCCGAGTGTGCGCTCAACAGAAGCGACCACTGGTGGTTAGAGTCTCTGATGCACGCTAGACCTTCTCATTCCGTGAAAGCATTCCCACTTTAATAAACAACAGATTAATGGAACTTGTAACAGAGAAGTAATACAATGAGAAAAACGGAACAGAGCTGGAAGGCTGCTGCACTCAAAGTAAGAGGGATGGCAGCTTTCTCTAAGGCCCAAATGGGATCGTCTGCCGGAAGCCGAGGGAAGCCTTCTTCTGGCCCCGAGGGTTTCCTCATCTTCAACACCTCAGGACACTCCAGATCACCCTCCCCCATCCCTTTTACACTCAGATTACAGTCCCTGTCCAAATCCCTTAGGGTGAGTTCTTTGTGACCCCCCTCCCTACAAAGGAAACTACGTCAAGTGAGGTGGATTCCCTTCGAGGGCAGGCCCCTGTGAAGCTCTCTTCCAGAGGGAGAGGTGGAAGATGCCAGAAGTGGGCTAAACCCCAGAGTATGTTCTGCAGAACAGGAGTCCTGGAGGGTGCCCCAACAGGAAAGGGCAAACGGCCTGGGACATACCACACGCCATTGTCCTGAACATTAAAGGAGCAGACAGGCGCGTCTCTCACAAACACTCAAATCTGTTCAGCCAGCAGCACGGCAACCGTAAGCCTAACATCGGGCTTCCTAAGCTCTTGCAAAGTCCCTGCTCAACAGCAACATGTCGCAGAAGGAATGGAAGAACTGAGACCTGGAAGTAGCTCATCACTGTATTCCCAGATCCCTCTCATCTTAGCTCTACCCGCTAGTGTTCTGACTCTATACTCCACTGTCACCAATGTCCTTTTAATTCACTTCTGGACTTTGTGTCCTCTGCAGGCAGCTCCCTGAGTGTGTGAGAGGAGGGACAGAGGGACGGAGGGACAGCCTGGCGTTGCTCATACGAACTCACTACCTCAAGCTGCTTCTACAGAGGCTCGAGCCGTATCTGTATTTCCAGCTTTCACATTTCTTAAGTTTGAGTAAAATCTCCAAATACTGGCTGAAAATTTCTCCTCACATAAGCCACTCTCCTCTAAAACTCAACACATCAAACCCCACAAGCCACTGCCTCTCCTCCCGGGGCAGAGTTAACGGCCTCACGACCGGCTCTCGGAGGGCAGTCCCCAGGCCCAGGTGGCAAACGACAACTGCCGTCTCGGACGCGGCTGCCTCCCACGCAGGGCCTTATCTGAGCTGTGCAGATGCGGATTTCTCCCTCCCGGAGCCTCCACAGTTGTCTTCTCACTTGCTCGTCACGGCACCTGCCAACCGGGCTCCTGTTGCCTCATGGTAGAGTACTGGGGGCTGGTCTGCCCGCCGCGCTGGCACCACTCACCTTCCCACTGGTCTCCTTCGAGAGTTACACCCGGGCTCGCAACTGCTCACTAACCCCCGCTGCTTGCGGCGTCCAGTCTGAGCCTCGGATGTGTTCCTCGCACACCATTCTACTGCGTCCCGCACTTCTTGGTAGGATTCCTCTACTCCAATACAGCCCAATACAGTCGCCTGAATACTCCACACATCCTGCTGTCCCCATGCCTCTGTTGACGAAGTTCCTCACAGGGCCTCCCCTTCTCTCAACGACCATGGTTTTCTGAAGTCTCTGCCATTATTGAAGACCTAGTGACTAGCTCCATGAAGTGTCTCCAAACAATGGAGCCAAGAGTAGTTTCTTCCTGAAGATAAGCCTTTATTATTTAAACTTCTATCCGTATGAAACACATCTCTTACACTCTCGAGATTTCCCTACTGGAATTGCTTTTCAAGTGTTTGTACCTTGCTTGTCAGTGCCTGAACAAGGCTGGTTCTACCCTTCCCATACTTCCCATCATGTGACAGATGTGAGCACAAGAACTTGTACGTACTGATTTGGTGATTTGTAAACAATTTAAACCAAACTTTTGCACATACCGTTTCCCGGTCCAGAAGCTTGGTCACTTTCACTTCTCCCCTGGTAGGGTCAATCGTAAACGGACTTCCTTGGTTACCATCTATAATCGAATAGCGGATGTGGCTGTTTGAAGGTCCATCAATGTCATCAGCCATAACCTAGAAAACATCAGACTCCTGCTTAGGAGACAGCTAAGGAAGGGGCAGGGGTCTACTAAGCCCATTTCTGGTATCAATAACTAGCTGTTATAAAGCAGTAATTTACAACAGACTTAGTAACTGACTGGGATAACAAAAGACATTTCCACATCTTCCAATTATTTTTGAGTAAGGCCACAACAAAAACACCATTGATCCTCTGAAATTTCCTGCAAAGATCCAGAAGAACATAGTAGAGAAGAGACACACCGTGATGACGGACTGCTCGAGAAGGGCGTCTTCACTGATCACTGCCGTGTAGGTGTCTTGGCTGAACACAGGGGAGTTGTCATTGATATCAGTTACATTTATGTTCACGGTTGCAACATCACTTAAGGAAGGCGTGCCTCCGTCAGTGGCCTCGACAGTCAGGTAATATTCATGAGAGCTTTCATAATCCAGATTCTCAATGATAAATATGGCCCCTAAATGGAAAACAAAATGACTTTCAGGACTTTTAAGTGCTACCACTTCCTTCCATGGTGACGGGAACACACTTCTACACAAACCATTTCTGCCCCAAAAGTTTGCTTATCATTTATGTAGGTTTTCTAGTATCTTAACTCAGCAATTACAAATTATAAATCTGCCCACTCATGGATGCTCATTTATTTCTCTGTGGTATTTAAATTGCTTCCCTAGTCAACACTACCCACATCCCACTAGAAAGTGATTATATCTCTTCTCTCTTCCAAAACACAGTTTACTACAGACATCCCTCTAATAACATAAAAAGGAAAAAGAATTCTACTCTTCAGCTTTTATTTTCCCTTTCCTTCTCACAGATGTTTTGCTTTTAAAGAAATGTACATCTTTTTTTTTAATCTCCAGAATAACTATTCACATCCTGTCCCCCCCTCCAAAAAAATCACTTTTTGATTTAACAATTCCTTTAACACCCCACTTCTTCAGGGTGCCTGGGTGGCTCAGTCGGTTAAGCAGCTGCCTTTAGCTCAGGTCATGATCCCGGAGTCCCGGGACTGAGTTCCACATCAGGCTCCCGGCTCCACGGGGAGTCGACTTCTCCCTCTGACCTTCTCCCCTCTCATGCTCTCAAATAAATAAATAAAAATCTTTAAAAAAAACAAAACCCAAAACAACACCCTTCTTTATAGTCCATCCTAGGAAGGAGCCCTAAAAACAGTAATTCTTTGATATGCATTAAAAATCCATTTTTAGGGCGCCTGGGTAGCTCAGTGGGTTAAGCCTTTGCCTTTGGCTCAGGTCATGATCTCAGGGTCCTGGGATCGAGCCCCGCATCGGGCTCTCTGCACAGCGGGGAGTCTGCTTCCCCTCTGTCTCTGCCTGCCTCTCTGCCTACCTGTGATCTCTCTCTCTCAAATAAATAAAATCTTTAAAAAAAAAAAGTTTTTAAACAGCATCATCACACTCCTACTCTTCATCTCAGTCACACACAATTAAATACGGTTTGAAAGGAGTGACTTTTTACAAGGTTTGAAGACTTACAGCGGATTCAGACCACGGTTAACAAGACAACAAAAGTGTTTACACAGCAAGAGTCACTAGCTGCTTCCACCCTTGACCTTGCCGATAGCTGCCACTCAGTTTGATTCAAGGACTTCGACTATTCTATATAACTAACATAATGAAAACGTCAATTTTAATGAATCATCAGATGCCCCCTGTGGAAACTAAGATCAAAGAGGCTGAAACCACTGTTTTGCATAAGAAGCTACTTTCACGTGGGAGAGAGCAAGGGACTAGTACGCAAAGTCCTCTTCTATCTTCTACTCTTTATCGTTATGCCATCTTGACTGAATCACTAGAGTGTGCTTCTTTAATTTTTCACTTAAAGGTCTAAACCACTCTGAATCCCACTTAAAGTAACAACACAAAGAAAACTCAAGTTTTATCTTTTCAGAGTAGCCACAGCCGATTTCTGATCTCTTTGTAGCAGGTAAAGTGCGGGGGGAGCAAGCCTTTGGGGCAGAATAAAGGGCCTCCTCTCACACCGGGTAGGTTACCTGTTTTAGAATCTATGCTGAATTTTCCATGTTCATTTCCACTTATTATCGAGTAGGTGATTTCTGCATTTGCTTCAATATCCCGGCTGGCCGCATACACTTGAAGAACTTCTGTTCCGATGAGAATGTCCTCGGACACGGTGGCCCCGTATTCACGGTATTCGAACACAGGTGGGTTGTCATTTATGTCCAAAACCGACACAACGACAGTGCCCGTTGCAGTCAACCTCCTCGGCAAACCCTGATCCGTGGCTTTCAAAGTCAGGGTGTACACGGCCTGCTGTTCTCTATCCAAGGGCTTTTCTAACTGAATGATGCCAGATAATTCATTAATGGAGAACTGCCCATCAGCCGAGTCGATGAGTGAGTAGGAGATCTTCTGATTCAGTCCTGGTGATACATGACCATATGTAAGACTTTTATTTTGAGAAATTTAAATTTTCTGAGCAAACATGCAGCATATTTTTAAAAGGGAAAACACTCATACGCATTACTTAGACATTCTTATGACTATCACCTTTAAAAAGCAAATGTTTTCATTAACAATTTACTAACTTAAACATGATTTCATAGTCACCTGGCTTTTTAAGACGATACTCTATAGGAATGTATGCTAGAATACCCAGCAGCACTTTTAAAATGAAGTCAAAGATCTGAGAAGCAACATTTTTGTTATTGCTCTAATTCTTCAGTACTAATCTGACTTAAGAAATTATTTTTATTCTCTGCTATGCAAATGTTATAAACATGTGTCCTAGAGGATTGTACTCTCTATAAAATTATGAGAGGTCTGTTAAACTATACCAATGTAACATTTGCTTCTGTTCTGCTTCCATATTAACATCTCTATGGTACTTATGGTTTATTCACAACATAACACCTCAGTTCATTAATTCAAATGGATACAAAGATCTGTTAATATAGTCACTAACCATAATTTTAGGGACACCACAGATGTCCTACAATAGTTAAGTACATGGGGCGCAATTTGGGGACTTCAAATATTCATTAAAAAATGAATTCATGGGTGGCTCAGTGAGTTAAGCCTCTGCCTTCAGCTCAGGTCGTGATCCCACAGTCCTGGGATCAAGCCCCACATCAGGCCCTCTGCTCGGCGGGGAGCCTGCTTCTTCCTCTCTCTGCCTGCCTCTCTGCCTGCTTGTGATCTCTCTCTCTGTCAAATAAATAAATAAAATCTTAAAAAAAAATTCATTATTCTAAAGATTCCATTCCACTTTTAAAGCTGAGAAATAAAATAATACAAGTTATTCGATATGCCTAAGGTGAGGTTAAGTCAAAGAGGCTGAATTTGGGATGTGTTCTGGACAGAGGTCCCTGTAATCCTTGAGCACGTCTTAAAGACAAAAAGCATCACCTAGACAGTACCTGCGTCTGCGTCCGTGGCCTGCACCCTGGTCAGCAGCGTCCCAGGCTCTGTGTTCTCAAACACGGTGATGGCGTATGGGTCGGCGGAGAACTCGGGGGCATTATCGTTCACATCTTCTAACGTGAGCACAACATTAGCCTGACAGAATCGGCCCCCTCCGTCTGTGGCCTTGACCAGGAGGTTATAAATTGCTTGCTCCTCACGATCAAGAGGGGCTAATGTTTTCAGTTCACCTAAAAACAAACAAAAGTAAACGGACTCATTTGAAATGTTAAGATGCGAACTGCAAATGCACATCTTACCATTTCTCCCCCTTTTCTCTTACGATGACAGAACTGGGGAGGCACAGTGGTATCAGTGACAGGAGTCAACAGCTGCAGGAGCCCAGAGAGAGCTAGGTTTCCAGACCCTGCCGCCTGCCAGCTCTTCAACTCACAAAGATTTCGAGGCCAGCGCCTCTCAGATTATACATAATATCACAAAAACAGGAGAAGAAGAAAAAAAAGCACTACTTAATTTACCAAATCTAAAATATTTTTAAATTGACTCATAGCTTCATATGTTTACAATTAGTTCTGGGGCGGGGGAAGCTGCCAGAAAATTGTAATTTTAACAAAATACAAATTATAAGAGGGAAAACAGTTCTGGAAGATTTAAATACAAATAGAATACTACTAATCATTTTAAGGAGTATGCTAAATAATTTATGTCCATGGATTGAAGAAAACAAACTATATACAAAATAAAGCAGAAAGTTTGAGAGATACTTAAATTTTTGAACTATTTTTTTAAAAAAGAAGTTGATACTAATCTCAATTTTAAATCCTTGGTTCAAGTAGGTGATGTTAATTTTTAAAAATCTTTTCTAAATCTTATTTTTTTAATCTCAAATTTTACACAGCAAATTGCTGTGTAGATTTCTAAAAGATGCCAATTTTGTAGTATCAGAGTACATTTTATAGGAACAGAATGTAATTTCAAATTTTACATCGGACCTAAAACCACCCGGATATAGGAGAGGACTTTATTGGAACATAGTTAATTTTGCAAAGCCCGTCTTTACCTGTGTCTGGATTTAGTTTGAATTTTTCTGCGCCTGGACCAAACAACGTGTAAGTCATGTCTGCATTGGAGCGGATGTCCGCATCTGTAGCGGACACCTGCAGGATCAGCTTCCCAGGAAAGGCGTCTTCTGGAATCGTGTCCGAGTATAAAGTCTACAATGATTTTAAGTAATGTCGTGAACATAAAACATGAAGGGTTAACATGACTGCCAAGAGAATAATGGAAAAAAATCATTTAACTTTGGTCACAGAAAACATGGGACATGACGGAATTTAAAATCCAAGGAGCTTTGAAAACTATTTTTCTTTTAAAACAAAACAGAGTCGTGTAACAAGTAACTCCTCTCTCTCACTGAGAGAGTCTAACCTGACATTTACGCACAGAAATCTGAATACTTGACATCTCTGAGTTGGGTTCATGTTCAACTTAAGTTCTTATAAGAAAACATAAGTAGTATTCCATATTTATCCAAAAACTGTCGAGTAAATGCCTGTTACATCATGTCTACTTCTTTTCAATACAGGAAATTCATTAGTTGCAATCGTTCCCAACACATGACCAGCTATAATTGCAGCTGAGACAGCAGTGATCCCCATGTCATGAGGGAAAACAGAGAATCCCCAAGGTCTGGGGGGCGGGGGCTCTGGGGCTCTTCTCCTCCACCCCTCCCTTCCCAGCTGACCGAACTCTAACATAACGAATGGTTAGTTCCACTTCCAACTAATCAGAAACTTCCACCATAAACCAAAGCATAAGACAAACAGGTTAAGATTTTGTTGACTTTTCTCTCTTAATGTGAGCTCAGTTTCAGGTAAACGACATTTTATGGCTCATGAAACAGGATATTTTGCAATACCGATGATTTCAAATGATCTAATGTCCTAATTTTATTATTCCCAAAGATGACAAGGCATTGCATCCAAGTCATATGCCAAGTATTTAAAAAAAAAAAAAAAAAAGAGGCAAGCAAGCAAGCAAGCAAGCAAGCAAAACACATTTATTTTCTGTAAGACACACAGACATCCTCCGCTCCCCCGCCACCAACCCACTCAAAACGCTGCTGCCAGAAAGTCCGCATGTGGACTGAACTCTTCATTCCTCTGGAGCGCCCTTCCCTCCTGATGGCACCGTACTGTCCGGAGAACGGCTCTGTCCCCTTCCGCTGCTGCGACACTGCCCCAGCTCCGGTGCCCCTCTTCAAGGCCACTGTCCCCCACCGCCCCCCACCCCCCCAGCCTGCCCTGTATCTGCCACTCCTCATCCTTCCTCGGACTCCCCTCTTTCCTCACTGGCCAAATCCGTGTGTGTGTTCACACACACCCTCTCTGGAGTCCGGCGTCCGTCCACCTCAGGATACAAAGCCCGTGGTCTCCAAGCCAGTCTCCAAGTCCCAAAGTCCCAATCCACATCTCCCTCCTCTGCTTGGCCACCAAAGCTCCACTCGCTGGCCTGCCTCCTAAAAATCGCCTCCTCCTGGGCTCTCAGTAACACTGCCCGGATGGTTCCCTCCACCCGCCTCTGCTTCCTCCTCCCCCTCCCCAGGAAATACCCCTGCGGACTCTCTGTCCCTTTTTGTTATTATCCTCTCAAGTGGATTCCAATGTTAGTTCACGGTAGAAACTGCCAAGTTTACATCTGTCCCGAGTCCCCATGAGTCCCCATCTTCAGTCTTACCATCTCTCTCAATGTCTACAAAACCTATTCCAGACTGTCCCATTACCTCACACCAAGTCTGACCTGGACACAACACGCTTCCTTTTAGGCCAACGCCACCCTATGCTGCATCTTTGGTCTCTCTCCCTCTTCTTGTAGCAAACAGCAGTCACTCCTGATCCGACACATCTGCCGGGCTGTCCCACGCAGGCAGCACCTAGGACACCGGCCTGTCCTTCCTCTCCCTCGGCCCCCTCTGCCTACCCCCCAACCCGGGCTCTCACGTGATCACCTACGTGCACCTGATCCCAACACACTCATCGTCTTCAAGGAACTCTTCCTTCACATCATCGCCACCTTCCAAGTACAAATGGGGGAGGAGTCCCGACCCCCGGGCTTATCTGAGCACCACGTCCCCGAGGTGGAGCTGCTGCTCCTTCCCCGACTGCAGGGAGCACGGCCGCTCCACGCCTCCCCCACGGCCCCGATGGGAGCGGCTCCTCCCCGGTGCACTTGTTCTCCTAAGTCAACGGGCTCCAACGCTGTAGCAAAACCCTCATCTGCCTCTTCATTTCTCAGGTGTGTGCGAGAGCAGGTGCCGCCCAAAACCAACTTATGAAAGCAAAATGGAGCTTTGCAGATGAACTACTGCTCGGGTGTCTTCCCAGAATAATCGCATCCCCAAGACAGGGAACGAAAATTTCTCAGAGCTTGTTTAGAGTTAAACTGTAATCCTGCCCATGATTTCCAGTGTTTTTGAATGAGACTTTGAAACGACTTAGCATTCCCCCAAATAGTTCCGGAGCCACTCCAGTTCCTGCTCCACTGAACACTCACCTCCGCTTAAACAGTCAGAGGTTATAATGTGAAACGCATCTGAATCACACCCAGCATCCCATGACAGTCCTACTCAGAGGGTGAACAAGGAATCATAATATAGAAATTCATAATATAGAGAGAACGGCCCACCTTTTCACAGACTGGACTGTTGTCATTTGCATCAAGAACTTTCACTTCAACTATGGCTTTGGATGAGAAGGTCCCATCAGTTGCTGTGATGGTCAGAAGATAATTGTCCCTTTTTTCCCTGTCTAGAGGTTTCTTCACATAGACCTTCCATTCATTCTGTATGTTTTCAATAGCAAACTGTCCCAAAGGATCTCCTCCTATTAAATCAATGGAAGAAAAGGACAGTCAAGTTTATTGAAATAAGGAACGATCTAAGTAACAGGAGAAAGAAACTGCTCAAATATATATATACATTATACATTATAACAAGAATTTTTACATTTTTACAAGAATTACTTTAAAAAAAAAAACTATTACATTTAAATTTGGTATATTAGGTTTCTGACTTACCACCCCTTCCCCAAATCACGGCATTAAAACGTGTACTGAAAAACAGTATTAAGCTAAGTAAAATGCAAAGCCTACTAAACAATACTTCAGCCTATGCTGAAGCTATAGTTAATTATAATGTATCTGTCATATGCTAATTCAACAGAATGAATCATAAAAATCAAAAACAGTCAAATGGAACAAGTGTTCACTTTGCTCAGGCAGAGAACTTGAAATGTAGCTTAACAGATGTTATTTCTACTTATTTCAGATATAACGTTACTAAAATCATCCCCTTAACTCCCCATTTTCCCAAAACATGTACTTTAAAATGTGTACCTCTAGCACAATTTATTTTTAACTTACACCCTCGCATTGAAATATTTTACCTGTGATGTAATATGTAACTTGTCTGTTAATCTCCTCAGAATCAGCATCCGTGGTACTTAAGATGGCGATGACACCGCCTGGAGGATCATCCTCACTCACAGTCCCCTTATAAATCTCTGCCGTGAACCGCGGGGGGCTGTCATTGACGTCAGTGACTGTAACATCCACAATGGCTGTGGAGGACAGCTGAACCTTCTCACCGTGATCTGAGGCAACCACTCGAATCTGGTAATTGCCTCTCTCTTCATGGTCAAGTTCCTTCAGGGTCGTAATCCAGCCTGTCTCCACATTAATGGCAAAAGATTCGATGACTTCCACACTTTGTGACTGATCTAGACTGTACATGACTTGGCCATTGGTTCCCGAATCGAGATCGGATGCCCGGATCTGGATGACTCTACTTCCCCCTGGCAGGTTTTCAACAATAAATGCCTCATACGGGTTCGACTCTAACACAGGGCTGTTATCATTGGCATCTTTCACTTGGATGCTGACATCCACAGAAGCCACCACTTCATAGTCCTCATGAGTGCACTTGGCAAGTACAGAAAACTGGTACCACTTAGTTGTCTCATGATCAAGACTCTTCTCCAGTTTCAGTCTGCCACTCTGCCTGTCGATCACAAAGAACTCATCCCTGTTACTTTCGGGAGTATTCCCTTTGACTAGGCTGTAAAGAATGGTCCCACTATGTTCTGCTCGGATGAGATCGATCTCTGTCCCAATAGGCATGTCTTCTGAAACCGTGTAGGTGTAAAATGGCTCTGAAAATTTTGGAAGTTGTATTTCTGGTGGAAGTATTTTCACATAGACGGGGACAACAGACTCTCTGGATGGAGACCCACTATCCACAGCTCTCACGAAGAAAGTGAAGAACTCATTTTCCAAGCCAATTAAGCTTTCTTTTGTAGTTATTACACCAGAGAGCTTGTTAATTTCCAAATTCTCTTTGACACTTTCAGAATCTGCTTCGATGGCATAGGTGACATCAGCATTGGATCCCTCATCAGCATCACTTGCAAGAACTTTAAGGACAGATGTCCCTTTGGGAGCGCTGGAGCCAATGTCCACTTCATACCTGGTTGCTCGAAACTGGGGTGCATTGTCATTGTCATCTGTAAGGATGACGTTAATGGTGCAGAAGGCAACCTTTCCTCCAGCATCCTTAGCCATTAAACGAACCGAGATCACTTTCTCCGCTGGGGTTTCTCGATCGAGTTTCTCCAGAGTAAATATCTGTCCTCTCTCATTTGTGTAAAATCTGTCTTTGGCAAAGTCATTGACAATATGGTAAGTAATGTGACCGTAAATACCAGAATCCCCATCGGTTGCTTTGACCTCAATCACCAGGGTGTGTATGGGAGCATTTTCGGCTAACTCCACTTCATATTCGCTCTGAAGGAAAACAGGGCTGTGCAGATTGCCTCCAATCACAGTTATGTGAACCTGAGCCGAACCCCTAAAAACTCCATCGGAAACAGAAACGTTAAGACTGTAAAACGGCTTCAAGGTGTGCCGGCGCAGGTTTGAGAGTGTGATAATCCCTGTCTCACTGTCCATGACAAAATTCTTCTGGTCGTTGCCAGACAGAATGGAATAGTCCAACTTGTCTACGTCTGAACTGTCTGCGTCATAGGCTTTGACACAGGTCACGAAATGCCCGTGGCTGGCATGCTCGCTAATTCTGGCTTCATAAATCTGCTGGTCAAACAGCGGTGGATTATCGTTGAGGTCTGTGACCTCCACGGTGACGATGACATCACTGCTCAGGGGGGGCATGCCACTATCCACAGCCCTCACAAAAATCCTGTGTTGCTGGAACTGCTCATAATCCAAAGTCCTGATGAGCAAAATGAGGCCAGTGCTGCTGTCGATGTGGAAATGATCATGGCTTCTGCTGTGATTCCCGAACATGTGGTAGGAAATTCCTCTGTTGGGTTCGGAATCTGAATCGGTCGCTCTGACTTGAACGACAGACGTGCCGATGACGGATGCCTCCGACAGTGCTGTGGCGTAAGCCTGCTGACTGAAGACGGGAGCATTATCATTGACGTCTTCCACGATGATGTCGACAAACACCTCGGCATGGGCACCGGTCAGGGAGTCGGTCGCTCGGATGCTCAGCTTATACGCTGGGTGCGACTCAAAGTCCAGAGGAGCTACGACACTTAGGACCCCGGTGTTGAAATTAATGGTAAACTGGCCGAAGGGATCTCCATCGGTGATGCTGTAGAACACTTTCAAGCCTTCCGGACTGTTGGCTTGTACGTGGACGACCGGACTGTGCAGCTGGATGTTCTCTGGCACCTCAGCGCTGTAAAAGGGTTTCTCAAACACAGGCATGGCTTTATTCATAACAGTGATGGGCACGATCACTTCAGCGGAAAAGGCTGGGTTCCCTCCATCTTTTGCGACCACTGTGATGAGGTATTCTTTATTTAAAGTGTCAGGTTCAAATTGCTTTTTCAGGGAAATTTCGCCCGAGGCTCCAATCTGAAAATGTTCGTGGTGCTCCTTCAGGTAGTAATTCACCTCCCCATTTCTGCCGCTGTCTCGGTCCACGGCGGTAACGTAGCGAATCACGTGGCCCACCATGGTGTCCACTTTGACAACGGCATAGTAAGGGAGGTTGACAAACACTGGTGCATTGTCGTTCTGGTCTTCTATGGTGACCTTGACGACGACGTGGGCCACTGCCGAAGGCTTCTGTTCTTGGGTCACTTCTACCACCACATCAAATGCCTCCTGCTGTTCGCGATCGAATGGTATGCCCGTGGTTGACAGCACGCCTGAAGTCCGGCTTATCTTAAATCTGCGGTCTGGGTTGAGGATCTGATAAAACAAGGGCTCGTTGATGGGGTTCCCAATGGCAGTGATGACAGCTAACGTTCTGGCTTCAGTGGAATTCTCTTTCACTACTGCGGAGTAGAAATCCTGGGTAAACTTTAGCTGGCTTTCTTTGCTTTCTTTCACGTTAATTTTCACAGAGGTAAAGCTTACAAATCTGCCGTCAGAAGCTCTCACGGTTAACTCGTACCGGCTCCTTAACTGAGCTGTGTTCTGTACAGTTATAGTCCCCGTCTGGTGGTCCATAGAAAACTTCTCCCCAATGTTGCCTTCGGTGATGGAGTACATCAACTGTGAGAATGCACTCGAATCGGCATCTGTGGCATTTACTGTGATGACTTTGACTCCTCTGTATGTTGGCAGCAAGAGAGATGCTTCGTATAACGATCTGGAGAACACAGGAGGGCAATCATTAATGTCGATTACATGGATGGTCACGTTAGCCGCATACGCAGCAAATAAACGCGGTGTACCCATGTCGTGCACTTGTACGGTAAAGTGGAAAGTACTTGTTTCTTCATAGTCCAAACTCAGCACGGTATGAATAGCACCAGTGCTAGAATCAATAGCAAAGTATTTGTGTACAGATGGTTCAACAATGTGATAAACGAGCAAAGCATTGGATTCTTTATCAGCATCGGTTGCTCGAATCACTAACGGGATGTTCTTGTCAGTTAGCACCACACTGTTGATTGAAGCTGATTCGCTAACGAGTCCCGTATACTCTGCCTGCATAAAGATGGGCAAGTTGTCATTTTCATCTTGCAGGTGCACCAGAACAGTTGTGTTAGTAGACAAACCAGCCATGTTAGTTCCTTGGATGATCAATGTGTAAATGGGCAAAGTTTCAAAATCCAGGGCTTTCTGAGTGATGATACTTCCAGAATGTGGATTAATATCAAAAGCATCGGCTACATTTCCATCTTTTATTTCATACACCACCGATGACTGACTGTGGGCTGTGACCATCCCGACGAAACTCCCAATGCTGACAGTTTCACTGATTTCCACAGAATATTCTTTTGATGTAAACTTAGGAGAGGCATTGTCCGCAATCGTGACAAAGATATGCACAGAAGTTATTTCACTCATAGGTGGACTGCCTTGATCTGTAGCTTTTACCATTAAGTCATATTCCACTTGGCTGTTTCGATCTAACTCTTTGGCAGTTTTTATAGAGCCCAAGACGGGATCAATTGTGAAAGAATTTCCAATATTTCCTGGGGGGGGGGGGGGCGGTGAAAAAAAAACATGTTAGAGAAAAATATAAGGACCAATACATGTCACAGTTGGAGATACAGAGATAAAGCTATCCTCAGAAGTGATACTCTAAAATGAAACAGAAATTCAGGAGTTATCAATATTTGAATGGAACTCATTTCATTTTTAGCCACCTATAATACAGTAGATTTTTCTGAGTTTTGTCCATAAAGTATGAAAAGCAAGAAACAGAAGAAAGATTACTCTATAACCTAAAGCCAGAACTCACTTGCTATTGGTTGAGCCAGATACTTGTTGTGGAATGTATGGGTTATCCTTTTGTAAGGTAAGGTAAGAATTTTCCGTCAGTTCCAAAAAAACCCTTTGGAACATACTTCTGGTTTCAGCATGTATCTCCTCTAAGTTCTCAAGATTCTTATTCATTATGAAAGGGAAGACATCAATTCACTAAGAAAAACTTTAACAAGCTTCAAGAGAGTTGTCCCTTATTTTAAATATTCAGGAAATTGATGAATTACCTTGTGTATAATCTGCCCCACTATGCAGGCTTCAAAGATTTCAGTCATACTCCCCTCTTAATCTTTTCCGCGTGAATCTGCCCTCTGTGTCCCTGGTTCTCTCTACTGGGGGCGATCTCGCCTAGAGGGACAGGCAGCCATGTCTAGACACATTTTTGGTTATCACTACCTAGAGTGTGCTGCTAACACCCGCCGAGTAGAGACCAGGGATGCTGTTAAACATCCTACAATGCACGGACAGCTCCCATAAGAAAGGATTTTTTGCTCCCAAGTTATCAGTAGTGCTGAGAGAACAAACCGCCCCCCCCACCCCCGCCAGAACAGACTGTGTTCCTTGCTTCTCTTTGGACCTTTTCTAGCTATACTGTATACATATATTTAGCTTCAAATGCAATTCCGTAACAGTTCTCGGTTTTGTATCATCACCGAGATCTTTCTGGAGACACCAGCAGTTTACTGAAGTTTAGCAGTTTACATCTCTGGATAGATTCAGGCTGTGCTGTGGGGTCCTCAGATCGATCCATCCACCCACACTTCATGCCTTTTCTGTTTCACACCAGGGTCCAGAATCCATTATCCAAGCCACAGAACTGCATTTATTTTCCCCAAATGAACTATTACACATCCCCACAACAAAGCTGACTTGCCCCTTAACTGCTTTTTTAAGTTTTGTTTTCCTCTAGGTTTGCAACTGTGTGGGGTACACTTCAGAGGCCAGAACAACTTACCGAGTGATGTGCAAACCAGGAGACTGACCGAGCACCCCTTTCCCCACATCACTACTAGTCAACACTTCCTCTATAGCCTTCATTTCCTTCTTTTAATATGTTTTCCAAAAATCCATGATACCATTTTTTCTGAGGCCAGATCCAGTCTGGTTTTCATTAAGCCTGCCTGGCTCCGCGTCTAGGCACCACAGTCTGCAACACAGCAGAGGCCCAGGCTGTCTTCAGGCCCCCAAGTTCCAAGCTGAACCCTCATGCACAAATGGGGTCACACTGCCTCTACCACGCCTTGCAGACCTCTAATTTCTTCCTGTCTGCATTTATGAGTCAACAATCCCAGATTCTCACGTTGTGCTTTAGCCAGTCACCGAAACTCCAAGGACCTCTTTCCTCCTACGTGGGCATCACCCCATCTTTCAAAACCATGACCGGTTGCCTGGGACTGGTAGGGTGACCATGAAAACCTGTGGACGATGGTTTTCACCTGCACCCCTCAGGCTATCCTATGTCTGTACTAACAGCAGCCGACCTACCACAGTTTACATTTAACCGTCTCATCCCTCTCTTATTTTATACAGTGAAACCTTAAAGCTTCAAACACGCAAGGCCCTCCAGAACAGAATAAATACATATTCTACCTGCGCTAAAGCAAGCTGGTGGCGTTAGAACTTGCCATCTTCTGCACAAAGTACTCGCTGCCCTCCGGCCTTGCTAGCTCCTCACGTCTCAACCGGGAAAGCACACGCTCACTGCAGCATGACTGTATTTGGGGGGTCCTTTCTGGAACTGTCTTCCCTACCTATTCTCATTGCTTCTTCATTCATTCATTCAGGTTTTACCCAAATGTTCCTCTACTTAGAGAATGCGATGGTGAAGCCTCCCTTTACCTCCCTAATCAGAACGGCTGTTTCTGCCCCCATACCCTCTTCTCTTCTTTACAGCACACATTGCAACCTTCTCATCCATTCTCCCTCTAGGACATAAGTCCCCATTAAGCTTGTTTTACTCTTCATCATCTGTGCTTAGAAAAATGCCTGACACATAGGAGATACTCAGTAAGTGTTGAAGTTGTTGTATGGAAAGATAATAAGGCACTATTTTTATCTGATTTTGTTTTTCTGCGTTTTACTTCTATCATCTCCAGCAACGACTTGTTAGATTAAGCACTACAGTTGAAAGTATTAACAAAAAAAAGGTCTACTAATCGGAAATTCCTGAGAAATTTTTACCAGCATGTAAAATTCAGGAACATTACTACCTGGAGTATTATCTTAACAAGAGGCTAAACAGGAACCCAGGCAGTCAATTAGCAGACAGCTCCTACATACATCTCCACTGTGGCAGAACTCCTTGGGTTTGCAGATGGGCAAGCAACATGTTCCTGTGGCAGAACACGAAGGGCCGCTGAGTGGCTTACGCAGACCCCTGTCTGACCTAGTAACAGCTACATCAGATACTGAGACACACACGCAGTATTTGTAAGGGAACTCCCAGCACAAGCAGCAGAGTCTGTACCAGCTTGGGGGCTTAGGCATTCACTTTAGCTGAAGATACTGGTGATATTCTAAATAGCCTTAGATTATTGTTTGAAGAAGGCGATTATCCAAATGTGAATCTGTACTCATTAGCAAGGACTGTACTACACACATACACCCCAAAGGGCATGTCAGAGCTGTGCGCAAAAATCCATTTCTCCCCGCTGGGCACACGCTGCGGATGTTCAGTAAAGTGCTGCCTGCCTGACCACTGGCGGCTTCGAGTAGGAAACCTCCAGTTTCTATTGCAATTATATTTAACCTAACTTTGGGGAAGGAAATCAATTCTAGTTATTAAGTTCAATTACTGACTGTCTTTTATTTCTAGGCATTGTGACAGTTTTGAAGTTATAATAATCTACCTAAAAAAAAAAAAAAAAAAAGAAAGAAAACACCAAACAATCCAGAGTATGGCCCTGATTGTCTCTAAACACACAAGTCAATTGTTACGGAAAATATCCTTTAATTAATTCTTTTCCCTAAAGACTCCTAATCAGACCAAACTCTTTGCTCAATAAATTGCTGCTAATTAAACATGCAGTGTTACAGCCTGAATCTATAACTAGTTTTTTGAACTTTACGAAATGTAATCTGACATCAATGAGAAGCAGGTGAATATAATAAGTAACTTAAATGAAAGGAGGTACCACCATTTTACATTTCCTATTCTTCCAACAGATTCACATACACACGCTTCTGCATTTTAATGGTAGCTGCTGCCTACAAATGCTTTTTGTATTACCAAATCTAGAAAGATTATCTTCTTAGGAGTCCAAATTCTGTATTGAAATAGGTCCTTGGTATCATCTATTCTTTGAGGGGAGATAGAGTTCCATTCTTGGAATACCAAATTACTAATCCCATCAGTCATTACAAGCATTTCAAGAATGCACATGCCTTCAGTCAGGCACCAACAATCATATTTTAACCACCCAGTTGTTGAAAATTATGTGAAAGCTAAGGGAAAAGTTTAACATTTTCTCCTACACAAACCCAGGCGGTTTGTCTATGAGAAAATTATTTTGCTGAACTGCTCAGGCATGCACAAATGGAATGCATTGTTTTGTTTTGTTTTTTTTTAACAGCTAAATTTCTAAAGAAGTGGAAAAACCTGCATCTTTGTTCAAGGCGCTAACTATGCTACATTTGAATCCTGAACCCCAGGGAAGTACAGAAAATCTTATTTTGTAATTGACTAAATTTGGTTGTTTTCAGTGAAACAAATGAGGCTTCAAATGTATTAAGAAATAAAAATAGTTTAGTCACATAAAACACATCGATTTTTTTTTTAATTACTCTTCATGCTCAGGTTTTGACTATATGACCTAGAACTGATGCCTCTACCAATTCTAATGTGTAGGAAAGGCACAGTTTTTAAATATGCAGAGGAACGGACTTATGCAAATCAAGTTAAGTGCACGATATTCTAAAATCATTGTAAAGACAAAAAAATGAGAGAGACTATATTCTTTGCACTAACGATTACCTTGAGAAACATGGAAAAATGGAAGCAGGCTTCTAGATCCTTCATTACATACTCACTGCATGTGGCATGAGTAGGGAAGGTCCCCAAACAAAATGAATTCTGACTGTACAAATCATATGCTCTAAAGCAGATCCCTATTTCAATCAGAAGCTTCCTTTTTGCATGAACATATACAACTGCGGACCAATGATGGCCTCTACCTACATCCCACTCCTAGCACGGCACTTGACACAGAAAACAGGCTTCATCAGTCCATGGAATGAGGGGAGGAAAGACTATGACTCGCATCATAAAAGAGAAGAGAGAACAAATCATTTTACTTCGATCCTCTTTGTATCTACCAGCAAGACTCGGGATCTCTTGCCCGATCATATGAAGAAGAAATGTTCAAGGCCTTTCTTGCCCAACTCTCCAGAAGATTCATTGGGTTTTTCAACATCTCAACTTTGGGGGGCCTACAGAACAACCCAATTCCATGAACGAAACCAAACTGTTAAAGATTCAGGAGGGTGAAAGGGGCAGAAAAGCTAACCCTGGAAGGGGCAGCAGAGGAACAACACCCAGCACTCTGTCATGGAAATTCCTACTATGCCCAAGAGAAAATGCTCTGACTAAAAGTGAAATCACTGAAGCCAGTGGTTTCTTAAGAGTGTTTCACAGTTAACAAGTATTATGAAGGAAAATGTTGTATGGTTAAAAAAAATTGTGGAAATATCGAATTGAATCAAATAGTTTTCTTCACTCCAGAACTTCTCAGAGCCTTGAACTATGCTAATAATGTGAATCTTTTTATTTAACGTAAGACTTTTTGCTTTCTATTGAGTTAAAAGCTTAAAAAAAGGTCTTCTTTCTCCTAACAAGAAAAATGGTAGCTAAAGATTAATTTAAGCAATTTTTACAGCAATACACAAATGTTTCTACACACAGAACTAGTTTTAGAAAATAAATGTACTTTTTAATCTACTGAGTGCTCCAAAAATACCTGATTCGATGGAATACAGCACTTCAGCATTCTTCCCTTTGTCCTTGTCCAGAGCTGTAACCTGCAACACAACTGAGCCGACAGCCGCTGATTCATAAACCCGCCCTTCATAGGAGGAACTCGTGAACCAGGGGGCGTGGTCGTTTGTGTCGCTGACATTAACAACAATCCGTGCAAAGTTTCGCTTTACAGGGACATCTTGATCCCGCACCTGAAAGAATCAATAGGTTATCAGTGCTGTTGGAGGTTTCCCAGTCGTTGATTAAAGATCACTCGGAAAGACGTGAAACCCTTCAGAAAACAAACGGTGGCCAACGAATGAGCAGAAAGCCATACCATGACTGTAAGAATGTGCTGGTGGATGGCTTCATGATCAAGTGTTTCAGAAGTCGAGAGAGAGCCTGTTGCAGGGTCAAGACGAAATTTCTTGAGACTCAGTGGATCAATGCTGCTCTGCAGAGTATAGATCAGCTTGTTTTTCTCATCCTTATCCATTGCACTGATTTGCAAAATTTCTGTTTCTGGCACTGTGTCTTCAGGAATAACAACTTCATACTTTGATGTAGAAAACTGAGGACGGTGGTCATTTGTATCTATTACTTTGATGAATACCTATTAAGGACATAAAGACTCACATTACAGTAATATCCTTAACTGTGATATTTTATTATTTACCGAATCAAGGGGAAACATGAGATGCACATTGAAAAAAAAACCTTTTTTTTAGCAAAATGAAACAATGAGAAATAAAAGAAACAAAAATTTAGAATAAAAAAAATCTTTAAAATTTTCCATTGATATATTACCCAGATCTGTAAGATAATGAAGACCTTTCT
The DNA here is from genome assembly GCF_009829155.1 of Mustela erminea. Taxonomy (NCBI): domain Eukaryota; kingdom Metazoa; phylum Chordata; class Mammalia; order Carnivora; family Mustelidae; genus Mustela; species Mustela erminea. The sequence goes on from NC_045634.1 coordinate 13,438,495, forward strand.
AATTTCTTGAAACTAACTTTGAAGGGCAAATGTAACATCCTTCACACGCTTCTTTCTGACTGCACACTTCATTTCTCTCAGGTCTCCACAGGAGAGAGATTTCTAGAGCACTCATGTCAGGATAACACAGAATTTACTTCAGCAGGATTTACAGAAGATAATTTCCTCTATCAGATCTGAATCTGCAGCTACCAAGCAAACAAGGGGACTATGGTACTAGATAAATACCGTATTCAAATTTCTTGTTCTAATTGTCGAGACTCCAAATTCCTACCAATAAATTAGAAATGTGCTTTAAAAATCTTTACTACATTTTTACAATCACAAAACCTACATATAAATAGTAAACCCATTCATTTCCTAAAAGCACTTTAAATACACTAAAGATAAGCTCTCTTAAATACCTCAACATAGAATAACAACCTTAAAGGGGGAAAAAGCCAATATTGAAAAAAAACTCAGCTGAATTTAAAAAAGTATGTGGTTTTTTTTTTTTTTTACTTTAACGCTAAGAGGATTAATTTTCAGACGGAAAAGACGTGTGTGGAGATAAGGCATAGTGGAAATCACTACTGACTACAGAGATGGTTTATGGTTACAAACAAGAAATCTGAGCTTCGTTGGCACGTGTGGCATAAAGAGGTTCGCTAGTCCTGACGGCCCAGGAGGCCGCAGTGTCAGGAATGCACAGGTGAAGCTATTATCCACCCCGGTGCAGGCATACGAGCTGCAGGTCTTTCCATGACGATTATACCAGCGTTCTCATAAAACACGACAACATCAGTGATGGATTTGTAACATTAAACTTTATACACGTATTAAATGCATTTGCTAAACCAAAGAAAGGTTTTATGTGGAAGTTACATAAACACTTAAAACCACAGACCGTTTTTAAAGGTCGACGATGATCCACAAGCGATGGTTTTATAATTTCTCTAAGTTTAATCATTACATATTCATTTCCACCGTACATTTACATAGTACTTTTCTAATGGAGTGTTGGGTAGAGGTAGTTGATTCCTGCTCTCAAGTCAATTAGTCACAACTCGGTAGGAACAAGGAAGGTAAAAACCACCAATTCTGATATAGCGATTCAAAGGACGCACACTCACAGAGCCCTTATCCACGCAGCACGCACCCCCACGTTACCGGGGAGCAAGTACAATGAACGTACAGCAGTCCCTGCCCTCGGGAAGCTCTCAGGCTCAGCCGGTGAGGTCGTACACACTCCGAGCACAATCAGGCTGCACATATTACCAAGCGAGTTATCAAGGAAGCCTTTAGGAGTCCCGAGATGGCGAGGGACATTCTGAAAGCTTTTAAGGAGAAGGTAAGGCTTTGCTTGCATATGTCTTAGGTTGGTAATCAATATTTACTAGGATGGGGTTTGGGAGGGAGACCTTGGTCAGAGACAGGAAGGCAAGAAGTGGCATCAAACACCCTATCTCCTCGACACTAGAGAGAAGGACTTGGAACTAAGGGATGGTAAGAGGAGAAGGTGGCGTCCAGTGCGCAGAACCTGGACTCGCAGGCAGAGGCTGGAGAGCTACAGGTCGCGTAGGCCCTACCTAGCTGATCAGAGGAAATTCACCTTTACCGCCTCTTCCCAACCGGGTAGACCCCTGCGGTAGTGGGCACAGCCAGGTGAACCGCAGGGACAGAGGATGGAGACAGGGAGGGGACTGAGGTGTCCAGCAGCAAGTGCACACCAGCGCGGCTGTGACCTCACTTACCCCTCAGAGGGCCTTGTGAGGACAAAATCACTATGTCCCTTTCCCGGTGACAAATGGAAGCCAAGAGGGTTACAGCCACTTGCCCAGGGACAGGGTAAGAGGCAGAGCCAACATTCAAACCAATCGACCTGTGCATAATGCTGATGCTCAAGAGAAACAGAAGGAAACATAAAAGCAATGCTGTTTCAAAGAAGAAAAAAAAAAGCCGTAACTGGATTTGGTTAAGTAATCTTGAGATAGGAGTGAAGTGAAGCAACTTGAGTTGATACTGGTCAGATCCCAAGCAGCAAACAGCAGGACAGGAACGCAAGGAGCAGTGCTGTTTCGGCAGAGCACTGGGACCCCCCACCTCCCCCTCTGCTGCTGATGCACCGTGGCTCACGCGACAGTGCTCCCCAAACCTCCGACCTGCATGCAGCGACGTCCGCCCTGGTGCTTCCCGAGTTTTACCTACAAGCCCAAATCTACCCTGTCCTCCCGTCCCTCAGCAATCCAGTTCTCATCTCCGTGTCGCCCTCCACGTGCGTTTGCTGCTCCGTTCTCATCCCTGTTCGGATCGCCCTGTCCTGGGCCCACGTGGAAACTGAAACCTAATTACTGCCTGTCCCCTTGGTCCTGTACCTTCACAGGGGAGTCTGGGCTCTGGGACCACATCTTTGAGACTCGGACTCCCCTTTCCTGCCAGCAAATCATGAGGATATTATCAAGACTCCCTGAAAATAACTCAAAAGAAGTTTTTAGGTATAAAGGCAGCACTACAACTTAAGATATTTGTGTCCCTGGGAAGACTGCAATTTATTTCCTGGGTTTTACAGGAAATTTTAGTCAATCGACTTCACATTTCATATGAAGTTTTTAATGGTACTCGCAAAAACTGCAATTATTTGGGAAGGGGCATACTGCTACTCATTCATTTATGTCATAAGCAATAAATGCTACAGGTAAATAGATCGTCTTCATTAATGAGAATGGCTGGCACGGACGGCCACTGCTACTGCTTCTTAAGTTCCTTTTGCTGGATTTCCGCTTAGTAGATTATTTGAACTGGTCCACGTACAGTTATACTCTTTAAACCTTTCAAAATTCATCCTGTTAAGTTTATTACAACTCCATGTTTTTATTCTCATTTTCATGCTCTAAAGTTTAATTTCTATAATGAGAACGGTTACTGACAGAAATGAAATTTTAATACTGTACTAAAACTTTTACATAACAATCTCAAAATGACCCCAAAGCATGGTACATATGTCAGTTTTAAATACACTAAAAATCACAACCACGTGGAAAAAGAAGGTCTTTTTCATAACTGGCTCTGAATCATCTACTCATTTATTAATTTAAAAAAAAATCACAGACTTTTATTCTTCAGCGCAACTAAATGATGTAGCAGACGATCTCTCTGATTTGAGATTTAAATTAGTATCATCTAAAGATAAAAAATTGGAATTCGGAAGCATTTTCTCTCCTAATATTTAATTTCTTCCTTTGTCTTTTAGGACACAGCAGATATACATGTAAATCTTAGCTTCCACCATCCTAAGGTGAGCTCAACGAGGTTAGGACTGTTTCCCAGTATTCAGTTTCTTGAACAATACCTTCCACAACAAATGTTCAACAAACTCTCACAGAGCCCACACTAAGAATCAAAGAGAATTTAAGGTATAGGATTTTAACATTTAAAATTTGAAATCCCGGGCGCCTGGGTGGCTCAGTGGGTTAAGCCACTGCCTTCGGCTCAGGTCATAATCTCAGGGTCCTGGGATCGAGCCCCACATTGGGCTCTCTGCTCAGCGGGGAGCCTGCTTCCTCCTCTCTCTCTCTCTGCCTGCCTCTCTGCCTACTTGTGATGTCTGTCAAATAAATAAAATAAAAAATCTTTAAATTTGAAATCCCAATAATCTGGCCATCTCTTAAATCACCACGTAGGAACAAGTAAAGATGTTAAAGGGATTACAAGAACAATTCTATCAACCATTTTATACAACCCTCGTTAAAATAGCCAAAAGGGGAAAGAATTTAAAAAGTGATTTAGAACATGATTAATCACTTTAATGATCTTTAACGAAAAGGACTTGGACACATTCATCCTAAAGAGCGATACAATTTATTTTAATGCGGTTCAAAGTCAGTATAAAATTGAAAGATCTTGATAATCAAAAGTGGGTAGTTGTTTCTAAGTCTTCTTTCAGAATTTCCAAAACTGGTTAATTACAGTCCAAACCTACATTTTCTTTCCCTAAATACAAATCCTTGGTGTGCATCTATGTAAGCCCTATCAACACAGTAGCTGTGCTTGGGAGTCTTAGAGAACAGAATCACGTGGCCTGCGCACCCTAAAATCAGAAGGTCGTTAGCAGTTCACCTCTGACGAATGCATCATCAGTGATTCACTTACCTGTGTGAGGATAGCGGTGGTTCCGTCTGTAGCTTCAATTGTGAGGTTATAGCTTGATTTCTGTTCCGCATCAAGAGGTTTGGCAACAATGATGGTCCCAGTGCCCTTGTCCACATCAAAGTGGCTGTCGTGGTTGCCACCTAGTTTAAGTTAGGACATACAGAAAAGTATGAAAACCTCTCACTTCTTTTGTGGCTTTCTAATTCTTCATGACAGAGGGGGAAAAACCCCCACTTCTGATATACTGCTCAAGGTGATCCCAAGGAGCTTTCATTTTGGAAGACAAGAAAAGGGCCAATTAGAAAGACAGTGCCTACTAACGCAAACTTGAGCCCTAACAGTCAAGGGAAGCTACTGAGAGGAAAGCAAGAAAGCAACTCTGAAGGCGGAAAAACACTGCTAATATTGCCAATGAGTTACTTTCCATTCGCTTTTTCGGGGGTTCTGGATAGGTCTTTAATTTATATATCCCAGTAGCTATATATCAAACATCCTTTACTGAACAGAGTCAGCCATTCAAATGCTTAATTACTCAAAAAAGATTCATGACGCCTGAAGCACACTGCCCTAAAAAGTTAACTATTAAAAACAAATGTTAACTCTGAGAAAAATCACGGCAGTTAACATCAATTAGTTCTGCCTCTGATATACTTAAAAAGACATTTTCCTCATTTTTGCCAAACACAAAGCTTAATGAATCAAGTTTCTGTGCTGCTGACATCAAATGCATTCCCAGTTACGTTCTAGGTAGAACTCTTCCCACATCCACTGAACCGGAGATACTCTTATCAATGAAGTGACATGGAATGAAAATATAGTCTTAATGTCACGATGAGGTTCTACTACTAAATCTTACCAAAAAGTAAAATGACACGCACGTTAAAACAAACCAAAAAACTTCAGTGAAATCTAAAACTAAGGATGATTTTGGGATGTCTTAGAAGTCAGCATGTTGTGTGCAACTGGAATGGGTGACCATGGGCGCGCCATGAAAACAAGGGGCAATGGAAAACAGTCACTAGAAATAAAAAAGGTTTTAAAAAACGATGCTTTTCTTTTAGATCCCATAATCTAAGGCAAATTATGGGATCTCAGCAGATACCTTCTGCTGTACAGTTCGGGTCACAAGTCATCTGAAAGATGGAAAACACTTCTCTAGCGAGTGTGTCTCCTGGCACAGCCACAAAGAAGCAAGCAAGCATGGAAGGCAAGCACAGAACAAGGAAGAGCGTCAATCAGACCAGTTCCAACGGCGGTCAGCGTCACACACAGCCCAGTCAGGGCCTGGCTCATCTGGAAGTGTGACAGGAGTTAACAGGGAGCCAACAAAGACTCTGATTGTAGTTCACTGTGAAAATCCTGTTTCTTCTTTAAAACTAAAAGTGAGGGTTTCGGAGGTGTGGATGACCTCAACGATTCCATACAACGCCCGGAGCTGGGGACGCAGCCGAACCGCGTGCTGGGGGAAATGAAGGGGTGAAGCCCGCGCCGCCCACGTCGCAGCCGCCTCACATGCTGACACGACATTTCGTGGGAGGGTGGCTATGGGCTGAAAGAGGGAAGCAGGGATCCGCGGGACCAACTGGGGAGGAGTCACAACCCATACTTATGCTTTTAAAGATCCTGATGATTAATAGCACATGAAGAAATACCATTGAAAAAACAAAGATGTCAAAGTTTAAGGTGAATTTCTTTCCTATGTACAAGAGAGTAAGGGAACATGTTCTCTGTCTAAACTCAATTAAATGAAAAACAAAAAACTCAAATAGGCATATAACCTTTATTTTAGGGTCAATGAACCTCCTGAATCCTGCTTCCCACATTCCCAAAATGTGGTAAATAAAACACAGAAGGCCACAGATGGCATTCTCATTTTTAAGTTATACAATTAAATTTGTAACATTATTCCCTATAAAATACTGACATGTGACAGTCACAGTTATTTTAAGCATTCAAACCATATTCGCTAAAAATAGCAATGTGCCATATGTTATGTAACAAGAAGGAAAATTAAAAAGTTGTGCTTTTGGACCACAAACATTCAGGTTTCTAACTCCTTCATGCACTTCTGAAAACCTTATTTTAACATTAAGGGTATGGTACATGCATGGCAGCAATTTTAAACAAGTTCAGTACACGGCTAGGTGTTATAAAACCTTTTGTGATCAAAATACTGCAATTTAAGACAAATTCTCCACTTCTAAGTCTCACTTAATAATTTTAAATCCAGAGATATATACAAAAATCAGAAAACCAAAGATAGGTTCTCCTCAGTGTAACCTATGCAGGGACAATAAAACTCTGAGGAAGACTCACCAATGATGTCAAACCAAAGAGGCGTGCCAGGAGGCTCCACAGAGATCACGCCAATCATGTGAGCCACTGGATCGCTTTCCATGACAGTGAAGGAAAAAAATGGTTCTTCAAATGAAATTGGCTCCACTGATGGCTTGGGTTTGGAGATCCATTCAATATGGAGTCGAGTGGTTGATGACTTTTGGGGGCGACCATTATCAACTGCCTTAATCTATAAAATATAAGCAGAGGGGATGGAGGGAGCAAATTAGAAGTTACATCCCACAACCGAAGCACAGACTGGTTTGGTCTCAAACTGAGCCAATTTCAAACACTTCGTTTCTGTATTTGCATATTCCCCGTGTATAAGCCTTGATCAAAAAGAGTGACCTCTTCATGCCACACTCAACATACATAGTAACTGGAGTGATGGCTGATAATGGAAACCCGAAGCAAGATTTCCCGACAGGACACACACACTGAGGCCCCTTCTTGAAGAGAGAGAAAGTTTTCAGAGAAGTGACATTAAGACCAGATGAACGAAAGTATGTGAGAAATTCAAAGATGAGATCCTAACTTACTGAAAGAATATCATATTCTCCAGCTCCAGAAAACTTCTTGGATGAAACCACTCCGGTTTTGGGCTCAATAAAAAATTTGCCATGTTCGTTTCCATCTTCAATGCTGTAAGAGATTTCCGCATTGGGACCTTCATCTTTGTCTGTCGCTATAACACGATAGATGGGCTCCCGCTTGGCATTTCTTTCTCGTTCTGGTCTTTCCCGCTCTGGGAGCCTGATTTTGTAGAACTTCTGCAGGAACTGAGGTTTGTTGTCATTTTCATCAAGGATTTTCACAATCACTCTTGCAATGGTAGATTTGGGGGGAATACCGTTGTCAGTCACAGTAACCTGTTTTTGAAAGGTAAGAGATCAACAAATGTTTTTAAAATATAACTATATAAAAAGTGACCCTCTTCCTAATTAATGATAAGCCACATTTGCACAGACCTGCAGAGTTCACACACACTATGATGCACACCATGTTCTCTCCTTTGACAAGAGCCCATGAGGAGGCAAGATGATGATGTGTCCTGTTCTAAACAGGGACGGGGGAGCGACAAGGGCCCAGTAATAGGCTCTTCCCTCCCCACACCACCTCTCCCTGCACTACCGTACCTATAACATGAATGTTGCCAAAATGGGAAGCTATCAAAAACAGCTTATTTAAAAAAAAAAAAAAAAAAAAAACCCAACAACTTATTTTTATGCCAAGAAGAGATACATGAAGATTTTGCTTTTAAATAGAGTCCGGTGACAAATAACATACACTCTATGCACTTAAAAATCAAATCTCCACATATTGCATTAAAAACCTTCATTTTTAGGCCTCAACAATAAAGCAAGCTAAATCTTCAATTTAAAATATATGTGAAGGAGCATGCCTTTTAATACTAGCTGTCATCATTTTGTTCTGACTCTTTTCTTGTTCAGAAGTCCTCCACGTTTAGGACAGCAGATATAAAAACTTCCATTCAGACCCACTTATTAAGTAAGATTTTCAGTAAGAGAAATGTGAAGTAATGGTCATTCTCATTATTCATGTACTCAGCTGAGTTATAAAAAATCGGAGTCTTTTACCCCCGGAATCAAATGTCCACTTTTACTTTGCTGTGGACATTAAAAGCAATGGCCTTAGGAACAGCTATTTTTCTCTCACCACATCCTCCAAAAATAATGGTTGAAATACTAAAAATATTAAAGTATACTGAAGTTTTCTGTGGAACTGTTTTGTTAGGTTTTTTAAAAAGCTTGGTGAATATAAATCCTGTTGTTTATAGAAGCGTGAATATATCCTAATGGTACTTGCCAAGAATATTTATGGAGTTGCTTAAAGTACATGATTTACGATCCCACACTCTAAAAATAAAACAATATGTACACTTACTATTAATTTTAATCTCTCAAAACACTCCCTTTTGATCAGTTCTCATATGGTCTTTAGGGACAAGAAAAAAATCAAAGAGAAATGTAAGTGGGCACTATGTTTGTGGTAATCATACCAAAATGTTTAGGCTGGGTTTAATAATCGAAAAGCCAGTAACACAGTTTTTAACATGGGATAGGGAAAAAAAACCCTCTTCTTTAAGATAGTCAAATCAATGCCAGTGTTGGCCCTCAAATCCACCACCAAAAAAGATTACAGAAAACATACAAGGTATGTAGGTCACAAACCATTACAAAGGCTTATTTCCCATCAACATCTTCATATTATCTACAAAGTCCTAAGTATCTTGTGCTTGTTCCCATCCAGCCTTGGACTTTACTATAAAAAGGTGGCTTTGGAGGGAGGCACACGGCGGACAGGTGTCCACTGTAGTTCTAACCAGGGTGCGGCCGCAGCAGGATGTGAATGCCTGGGACCTGCCGCCCTGGAAAGCAGGCCACCTGCTTCCTTTCTTAGGGAACCACAGTCTCATTCTCAAACATTGTAGGGACTGAATCAAAATTCTGAACTCTGATCTAACAGAAGGAAAATGAATTCAAGGGAACTGTACGACCTAAGACTAACACTCAGATGTAACACATGAAGAGATTTACGAACTATAGGGAGATCTGGGGGCACAGTCAGTTAGGCATCCCACTCCTAATTTCAGCTCCGGTCACGATCTGGGGGTCCTGGGATTGAGCTCCATGTGGGGCTCGGGGCTCAGCAGGGAGTCTGCTTGAAGATTCTCTCTCCCTCCACCCCTCCCACTGTTCACATGCTCTGTCTCTCCCGCTCTTGCTCTCAAAATAAATTTTAAAAATCTTAAAAAAAATAATAATAATTACTAACTGTAATGGTGGCTGTGAAACCACATTTTCTAGACAGGATATTCACAAGATCACACACACACATTACAGAGCTATAAAAAGTATTTTCCTGACAAAGAAATTTGGGCAAGGATAAAATGAAATTAAGCAGGCAGCATTATGAATAGCGGTAATATAAAATGGGAGACATGAGTATTAATAAAAACAATCAACCACCGTTCAGGACTTTCCCAAGCACCCGCACTGGAAGAATGGAGGACTCGTGTGGGTATCTCACAGGTCAACAAGCACTCGGTCTTCCCCGGCTCCAACGACCAACACTGGCTTTAACGTGTGGTAGTGGTTACCATACGAAACCTCTACGTGTGGTAGAAACCTTTCTACGTGTGGTAGAAAGTCAACAGAGGTTACGTGTCCGCTCTGCTCAGTTTTCCTCTCCAAGAGAAACTCTCCCAACTGCCCCTTCTCAGCCTCTTCCTGACCTGGAGGCCCTGGCACCCAGCAATCGCCTGTGGCCTCCCCTCCACATGACCCTCTACCTCCTCCTCCTATCCCTGCCCCTACAAGGTGCCTACCATCCATCAGCATGCCAGTGTAGGACAAGCTGCGTTTCTTTCAGGGACTAGACATTTTAAATTACCCATGAAAACAAGAAGCCTGTCAGAAGAGATCATTTTAGAAAAGCACACATCAGTCTTTAATCTTTTATTTCAGAAATGTTTAAAAATCACAAAACGTTCTCCAGTTCAGTTTAAAATGCAAAAACAATGCAATTATTTGAGAACAACACAAAAACCAGAAACTAACCACAGTTGAACGAGATCAATTAATATCATATAAATATCCTGGAAACAGAATACTAAGGAAAAAGATGTAGAAGGCATAAAGAAAAAGTATGTCTTATGTAAATGAAAAGGCAATGTAAATACTATTGTTTCCAGTTTGTTTGCTCTGTATGTACACACAAAAATTAGAAAAGAACTTACACAGTGATCTTGTTTTGGGGAGAGAGGGATTTAAGGGGACATGAACTACACTAAAAAATGTTTCCTTTCCCCTTTTCTTTTAGTAATGACCAGAAGCTAATACAACAAAATCATAATACTTATGAATATTAATGTGAACAAGAATGCTTTCCCATATTTCCAAATCTCTTAAATAATTAAAATAAAGAAATGCTTACTTCTAATATATGTTCATCTTGCTGCTCTCGGTCTAGTTTCCTTGATGTCGTTGTGATAAGACCTATAAAATGAAAACAGTTCATTAATCCTTACGGATAAAACCAATTACAAAATACTGTCATTGAAACCACACTGAGTGTAAAAGTCTGAGCAAATCTTTGGATTCCCAAGGGAAAAAAATGATTAATCCAGGTTCAATTATTTTATTTACAAACAATATACTTTCTCATTTTAATGATTCTTCAACAGTGGATAAATGACAGAGGATGAAGAAAATGGCAAAATTGAAATCAGTTACATTTTTTTGTTTGTTCAGTGGTTTGAATAAACACTTTGTCAGTAGAGATTTTTAAAAACTAAGATGAAGTTATCCAGGATTTCAAACTCCTCTAACTGCTGCAGTGATGATTAAGAACTAACAGAAAAATCTTCCATAACTGTATTAAATAGGACCACTGGAAAATCTAATGTTGACTACGATTTATTATCTTTAAATCATTTACCCTCAGAAGTGAAGAACGGTTATAAAAGTAATGTAATTTTCCAGGAAATACTGTTCAAGTATCAATTTCCAGTGAAAGAAAAAACATAAGTGATCCTCAAAGAAACCCTATATTCTTTGTTTCTTTGATCTTTCTATCAAACTAGAAAATCTATAGTTTCAATCTCTCTCTAGAACTTTAATCAAAGTTGGCTGAACTGTCAACACACATTGGATCGTGGAAGACCATTAAAACTGATTAAATATATTCTGTACTTCACCAAACACAAAATTCCCAACCGCTAAAATATCTGCTGCGGCCTGTGCTGAATGACTCTGATGTCGATCTGAAGCTCAGGTGAAACCTTACATAGGAAGACAACTGCAAGGACCCTTCTCCTGCCCAGCTTTTTGTGTGCCCCCACCCACCACAAGGAAATACTTCAAATAATTTATATTTAAGAACAGACTTTATTGCTATTTGATTTTCCCCTATTAACCTAACTAATTTCACACAACTACCAATTAAAGGCTATTCGAAATGCTTCTCTAAAATTTGTAAGATTTGTAAATTTCATGTAATTTGAAGTGTTTTTTTTTTTTTTCTCAAATAGTTAGGAAGGATCTCAATCAACATTATCTTCCCCACAATTCAACGAAGCAATGTGCTCTTGTTAATAAGAACAAAAGACTATATTGTAGACCAGAATCGGGGGGGGGGGGTTTTTCCCAAACCATACTTCTAGATTAAAAGGGGTTCCAGGAAATGCTTTACAATGCTTAATGGTGTGAAAACGCTGCTTAATGTGGCAGGGGTTTGATTTTCATTAGTAAAAACCTTTTAAAATTAATCCCTCTTTTTTCCTATCAAAAGTCTACAGTTTCTGATTGTAATTTTACATAGTTCAAGAAGGACAGGAAATCACTGTGATTAGTCCCATCTAATGGCCCTAGTGTGCCCTTCAGAAAGTTGTTATCAGTGGTGACACTGCAAGGGCAACACCTTAGCATGGTCACAGCAGAAGAGTGTCCTGTTTCCATAGAACATAATCATTCCTTGCACGAATATCTGTTAGCAAATAAGCTTCCATAGCAAATAAATAACCCCGTTAGCAAATAACATTCGCTACTGTCCAGTTTCCTTACAGCACACCAGACAGCTCACAAAGGATTGCCTGCCTCCCTGCTGCTAACTCAACAAAGACAAAAAGCAAACCTAGGTTACTTGCGCTCTCCATGTTTCAAATTAATTCTCCTTTGTTAAAGCAAATGGAACATTAATTTCATTCGAGGACAATGAATTCTAATGTTCCTTCTACACATTTTCTTAGCCTGGTCACTGCTAGCCAGTCCTTCACCTCTTAGCTTGGACACCGCTTCTGACGCCTGCCCTGACAGGTACAGCCTGGCGCCTGCTGCGGAGTTCAGGGCTCTGAGGTTTGCTCCACCATAACAACCCCCCCAGGACTACAGGCACTCATCTCACGGTCTTCAAGAGGACAAGAGACTCTGCCCTCCTTGTCCATCTTGGTTATCCTGCTCTACTTCATTGGCCTAAAAAACATACGTAAATGTGTGAACACAAGAATTCCTTAAACCCATAAAACAGCGGCATTAAAAATAGGTATCTGAGTGACACAGATGCCTAAACTACACCTGGAAATAATGACACACAGTAAAGGCTTATACGTGTGCCAGCAGAAGACCACATATCATGCATCTGGAGACCGTGTGCCAGGCGGGCCCTGCGACAGTGGCGGACACGGAGAGACACAGGTCCCAAGTGCAGGTGAGCAGCCGGAGGCGGACAGATTCAGGTTACACCACAAGAGGGTGGGAAGAGAAAAAGAGAATGGAGGGCCAATCTTAACAGGGGCCGGCCATGTTCAGAAGCCATGAAGAAGATGAGGAAGCATTTGGCTCAAAGAAAACCATGTGTCCCACACGCCCGAGGCAGAGGATTTGAGGAAGTCCCTTCTCTAGGTACACCGAGACGCTGAAGAGAGAAGCTGCAACAAGAGTCCTCGGGGAGGCAGGAAGGAAGGAGACCAGGGAAGGGTTTCTTTTACGAAGAGGAGACTGTCCTCACATGCAGCGATGTTCTGAGTGAGCACAAAACAGGAGGGAAGATGAAGATCTAGACCCGAGCTAACCGGTACGGGAGCCACCGGCCTTGTGTGACAACTGGAAGTTAAGTTCCATATAAAGTAGCTCATGAAAACAAGACATTTCAGACTGACAAGATGACCTTTCTTTCTAGATTCACAGCACTCCTGCCGAAAGAAATCCTACCAAAAGCGCCTCAGTGCTTTCTTTTCCTAATACCACCCACTCAGGGTGCGCTGGGGGGGCTGTGCTTGGGGAGAGGGTTGGTGGCAAGAGGTGCTGCGCCCCCTAACAGAAGGAGAAAATTCATGCTTCTTGTGGAATCTACATACAAGATGAACCCTGAGCAGAAAACAGTTTCCTAATGAAGCAGGACAACGTGAGGAAAACTGCAGACAGTCCCAGGAGGTACCCTCTACCTTAGAGCAGGAGAGAAAACCCGGAGCTACCCAAATCCACCGTGGTCTGACCACACCGACTCGGCGGGGGAACTCCTTATGCATCTCCTCACGCTCACTGCCCCCGGAATCCGGTACCTCTCAGTCCTGCCAATCCTTCTGCCTGGCCTACCTGACAAACACTGTGTCAAAAGATGGACCCAAAGTGTACTTTTCCTACACACCCAGGACGTATTATTAACCCTGTATGTATTAAATAGCCTAATAAGTATATCCATTTCTTTCATTTTAAACAGTTGTGCTCATCTGTAATGTTTATTACAAAATCCCAGGAGGACATATACTTAACAGAAACAGCACGATTATAGAAACAGCAGGATACCTCAGAGCTAGAGAGAAATCTTCAAGATTATCGAGCTCAGCTGCCTGAGTCAAAGAGAAGTGAAACTGCCTCAAGGCCACCAGCAAGTCATTATCAGAGCCGGGATTAGAGCTTAGTTTTCCCGAGGCCCAGATGAGAGTGTGTGGGATTTCTTTTCCTCCCCATCACCCTATGCTGCATAATTTCCTGCACTTTGCTATTTCAAGTCTCCACAAACTCTGAACTGTGACTTACATACAGTTTAACACCACACACACACACACACACACACACACACACACACCAGCAAGAGTTAATCATTATTCATTTAGTAGGTCAAAAAAGCAAGTGAGAAAGTAAAACAGAGTGGACAAAAGCAAGAAGAAGTGTATGTAGGTGCTTGCCTTTTGTAATTCTGTGCCTTATCTTTCCTCACTATGCAGATCAATACTATTATAAATAAAGGTGAACTGAGGTAGCAACTACATTACATTCTCACCCAGTAGCAGCTACCAATTTACCCCACATATGTAGGTAAGACTAAGAAACCAACATTTCCTGTGTTTGAGGATCATTAAAAAAAAACTCTTCATAGGGGCACCTGGGTGGCTCAATGGGTTAAAACCTCTGCCTTCAGCTCAGGTCATGATCTCAGGGTCCTGGAATCAGGCCCCACATCAGGCTCTCTGCTCAGCGGGGAGCCTGCTTCCTCCTCTCTCTCTCTCCCTGCCTGCCTCTCTGCCTACTTGTGATCTCTGTCTGTCAAATAAATAAATAAAATCTTAAAAACAACAACACACAAAAAAAAACCCTCTTCATAGCTTTCCAAGGCCATATTAGAATTTAGAGGAGAATCCATGTAAGAAAAGAATGTTAGATTAACTGTTTCACTATAAAACTTTACTCTTTGACATTCCTTTACATCAATACCAAAAACCACCTCCAAACTTCCCAAAGAGATCAAATGGACGTGGCAAAGCAGGTAGCACAGAAAAGCGAGCATCAGAGGATCAGCAGGTGAGGACTGCGCGAGACAGTACGCAACGGCGGAGCTGTGTTTCGGTATCCTGTCAAGTATTCTGCGCACTGCTCTAAGAATGCAGACATGCTTAAGACAGAGTCTTGTATCCAAGAAACAGGGTGAATGCAAAGACCACATTCAGGAAACAATATGGAAGTTAGTCTAGAGTGTAGGGTTCATACAGAACACAGGGTGAGAGCTCTGTATTCCAAGAAAGCTTGAACTTGGCAGGATGATGAGACACCTATCGTCTAGCCATCTACTGTTCGGGCAGACGACCAGCGCATGGCCCAACATGCAGGTGAGGCCATCCAGGACCCGCCAGCCCCAGCGCCAGCCAGCCAGGGGACCACCACTGCATGAAAGATCCATCAAGCCTGGAGAAACCAGAACCGCCCAGCAGAATCCTCCACTCAATGTGCTTGTTTTCAAGCCACTAAATTTCTGGGACAGTTTGCTACACAGCAAGAGCCAAATCATGCATCCAATGACCTCATCTCCAATTGTTACCTGACTTACTACACGCCAAGGTATTGTGCTGGAGATTTAAGTCCATTACCTCATTTAATCCTGATGTATATAAATGGTGGTACCTGTATCATAAAAAGTAAATTCTAACACTTTTACAGGCTCAGAGAGATGAAATTGCTTACTCAAGGTCTTTCAACAAGGTGGGAGTTGGAAGTTCAATACTCCCAGGGCATCAGAGTCTGAAATGTACAGTAAGAATGAGAGAAATGTGGGGAGGGACTGAAAGATCTGGGTCTATTAAAAAACGGTCTGAAACGTCAGGGCTGCGGATATAACTAGACAACAGCCAGAGAAGGGGGGGGGGGGGATTCTGAACAGGATTAAGGTCCAACCACAATGAGAGAGCAAATACTGGTGATCAGTAATAGGAGTTTTTAGAGAAACAAAATGGGGTGGTGGGAGGGAAGAGTCTTGGTTTCAGAGGCAAAAAAGTATGGCCTTGAGTTCACCTTGCTTGGCAGGAAATTTACTTTGAACCATTTTCCAATTACTCTACTTGAGAATAAGCAGAGGAAGGGGAAAGACCAAGGAAGGGGGAGGAAAGTCTACTCACCTAATTCACATTTCCCATTACTCTGATGGTTTTCCTCTAACCCCTGCAACTGTTTTGGCTTTTGCATCCTTTTGCTCATTTTATAATAGTGCAGGAACTATAGCAACACATTGTAGAAAAACACGTGTCCAGCAGAACTTTCTGTGATAAATGCTTCAATGTGTACTGTCCACTATGACAGCCCCCCAGCATATGTGGCCATTGAGCACTGGAAATGTGGCTGAATTTTTAAGTTAACTTCAATCATTTAAATAGTCACAAGTCATTTCTGCTCTTTTAGGGAAGATCCAATTTTCAAAGGATCCCTGTCAAAACCAAAAAATGACACCTACATCCTCAAAATCTTTTTCTGTGGTTAGAATCTGAAGCAGTCTTTCAATGGCAAATATATTTGCTATCAAAATCTGCGTTCTGTAAATACCTGTCTGAAAGAGTGAAAACCAAACATGTCCAAGATTCGGACACGCTGCCGGCTCCACCACGCTCCCTTCCCTACACTGTCCCTTTCCCCCAGGCTCCTTTCTCACTGGGCTCAGGTGGGGACGAAGAAACCTGGTCCTTGCTGGTAGTTTACAACCTCACTCAAACACCTAAAAATCAAGAGCCTCTGTGATTAAAGACTTTGGGGAGGGGGAAAAAAAAATCAATATTCTACCAACCTATATTTTTGGTTTCTGATGATTTCTAAGAACTAAAAATTAACCAAGGACATGTGTGTTCATGAACAGTGATGACGTTGTCATAGGCTTATGAACTGAAAGTCACCCACTTGTTCAGTCCATTTTAAGTTATTCAACCTATTTTTTTCAGAACGTTGTCCTCCAACATGGCACTCCGAGACACACATGTAAAAGCCTAGGACAAGGCCCACGTCCTCAAAGGTGTGCAATTCATTTAAGGAAATAGCTCTCAGACCTAAAAGGTATACACAACTATTAAACTATGGTCTCGGGCGCCTGGGTGGCTCAGTGAAAGCCTCTGCTTTCAGCTCAGGTCATGATCTCAGGGTCCTGGAATCGAGCCCCACATTGGCCTCTCTGTTCAGCAGCAAGCCTGCTTCCTCCTCTCTCCCTCTCTGCCTGCCTCTATGCCTACTTGTGATCTCTGCCTGTCAAATAATAAAATCTTAAAAAGAAAAAAAAAAAAAACACTATGGTCTCATAGCTCACTTTTTAGGCAATGCTAATGGTGTGCTTTTGAGGATCCCACTCTGGGCTAAGCATTTTATAGAGGTGAATAATCACAGCAACACCACTGGGGGGGCTACTAACAGACTATCTTAAGGTATTTGAGGCTTTTGAGGGAGTAAAGTCACAAGACTAGTAAGCGGGCAAAGCAAAGATGTGACCCTAAGGCCATATGACCCCAGAGCCCAAACTCTTCTTAGCTCACACAAATAACTCTCGAATGTGTAGATCATAATTACATATTTAATATGTATAATGACCCAACCACAAAATTATTCAGTGAACACACAGGAGTTTCCTACATTATCTAGGGTTACCTCTAAGCAGCCAGTCTAGTGGATGTCCTCAAGACTCCGTATCCTTTCCACAATGGCTCTACTAATCACGATTCTATTGTGAGGAGCCCTTGACTGTAGTCATGCAATTTAGGTCTATTATTTTCAACCGTTTTCTCCACTGATTTTGCTGAAACACTTTAATATATATTCTGTTCTTTACTAAGTTTAAGAACTTTAATTGTGGCGTATTTGGTGGTAAAATAAGTATTTAGTTTAAGACTTAGGCATCTTCACTGAGGACAAGGTGATTTCTCACATGGAGTTGTTACGATCTGGAAGTGGGATTGCTACCTTTCTACTTTCAATCCCTCCCTTTGCAAGGATTGCTCCCAGGACATTCAGTGTGCTTTAATAATCAGCAACAGTCAGGACAATTACAATAAAACCATAATACCCCAGTGAGTAGGCAATAAAAACAACATCGCTCAAGCCAAGTGTCAGACAAATGTTACAAAAACTAAAAGGGTAAAATATGTATCTATGACACGTAAAATGTGTACACACCTTCATAAAAGGCTAAACCTCAAATTACTAGTGGGTGACCTCTGAGAAATGGAACGAGAGAGCCAAAGGAAGAGGAGAAGAAAAGGTACTTTCATGTTTTACGTAATACAGTTCTTTACTGGAAATCTTTTATTTTTAACAAGTACATTGTTTAAAGAAATTTAAACATGAAAATAGTTTAAAAATCAGTGTGAAAAGACGAAAGTGTTTATTGGTTGAAAACTAATCTTAGGCTGGAAGGACTTAAAGGATTTTCTTTTTAAATCTGGAGTCTCTAGCCACATATATAATAAAAAATTAAGACTTAGAAATATGACAGTAGTATATCTTTAATCATTTTTTTCAATACTACTTCTTTTCATACAGAGAGGGGAGAGGCCAGAGGGTAGAGGGACAGGGAGAATCTCAAGCGGCCTCCACACCCAGTGAGGAGCCGGATGCGTCGGGCTCAATCCCGTGACTCATGAGATCATGACCGGAGCCCAAATAGAGAGTCGGAGGCTCAAGCCACTGTGCCAACGTGCCCCTCTAACATGTTTTTTAACATTAAATTTTAAAATTTAATGAAGTATGTCACATGTTCTAAAATGTACTCGTACTGTAAAAACTACGCTTGCTAGAGCCAAGGAGTGTTTTAAAAGGAACAGGAAGCAGGCTCTCAGTTCTGGCAGAAACCTCCTAAACCATTCTGTTTGAGAGCCACACGTGAGCTAAGTCTTCTTTTTAATTAATATATAAAATATGCAATATAATATTGTATATCAGTTGTATCTTTAATATATTATTTTTCATGTTCTTTCTTCCTCCATAGTAAAACAGTGAAATACAAAAATGCCTAAATATTTTTCAGTAACCCTATTAATAACTACCTTAATGACTATAAAATGTAAAGTCCTAATTAGAAAGTTGTTTCAACTAAAAACCAAGACAGAAAAAAACCTTTTATTCTGAATAAACCGAAACAATTTCTTGCTGCATTCCACCCTCCTCACCTTTTTTAATCTTCCTCGCTGCTCTTTTAAGAGTTCATTAAACAAGCACCACAAGCCTCAGGGTACCATGAGAATAATAAGAAAAAAATGTTTCAAAAACCATTTACCCAGTAAAATATTCTTTGTCAGAAGAAAATTTACCTGTGCTTTCCCTACATTTGCCATAATGATCTTTTCCAGTTTAGCCATAATGACCTCTCATTCCTCTGACATACATTATAGGTTAAGAAAAAAAACAAAACAGTAAAATGCCTAATACCAGGAAAAATTAACATTAACTCTACAAAATAAATAGAGAAGATATGAGAGGTCAGAAGTTAAACAAAAGCATTTCAGAACTTTATGGGGTATGTATTTTAAATCCTGGGCTCCTGAATGATTTTTTTTTTCTTTTTTAAATGACCATGATGCACTACAGCCTGCTCTAAGTTCATTAAGCTACTAAAGAACTATAAGGACTAATCACACGTATGGAGCATCAGACTAACACAATTAGTGCTTACTTTCATTTTTAAAATGAAGTATTAAAGCCAGGCAAACAGTGAGACAGGGAAGCAGAAGACAATAACCGTATAATGCCACGTAGCACACGCCTGTCTCTCAGTAAACGGCTTCCCGTGGGACACTGTATCTGACAGATTTGTTCCCGACCAGCTTTAGGGAAAGGGAAATGTGGGTGCCTGGGTGGCTCAGTGAGTTAAGCATCTGTCTTTGGCTCAGATCATAATCCCAGGGTCCTGGGATTGAGTCCTGCACTGGGCTCTGTGCTCAGGGGAGTCTGCTTCTCTTTCTCCCTCCTGCTTGTGCTGTGTCTAATAAATTAAATTTAAAAAAAAAAAAAAAAGCAAAGAAAAAGAAAATGAAAATGTTCTCAGGTCAAGGCTGATGACTGCAATTTACAAAGATCCCAGCTGGAGCCCTGAGGACTACCATGCGGTAGACAGAGGGAGGGAACCTACACCAAAGACAGCATTTCTCTGTTCAAAACTTTAAAGACTCGGGGCGCCTGGGTGGCTCAGTGGTTTAAGCCTCTGCCTTCAGCTCAGGTCATGATCTCAGGGTCCTGGGATCGAGCCCCACATCGGGCTCTCTGCTCGGCGGGAGCCTGCTTCCCCCTCTCTCTCTGCCTACTTGTGATCTCTCTCTGTCTATCAAATAAATAAATAAAAATCTTTAAAAAAAAAAAAAAAACTTTAAAGACTCTCCTTCCAACAGGTGAAATGAAAATCATATGAATTCCACCATTTTTTAAATCTTCGTCAACTGTAAAGTGACTCTTAAGCAGGAACCACAGGTACCATGTGTGGTTCTAGGACTGGATATAGGAAATAAATATGGGTTGGTCCTGGCCCTCAAGCCCTAAGCCAAGACTGAATGCCCACCCAAAACAGGAAGACAAGCACTCGTGCTGACAAGGCAGAGGACTTAGAAAGACAGGCCAGGAAGCTGGGCATCGCTACCCCAGCTCCATTCTAAAAATACAGATCACCTCCCAGGCCAAGAGAGAACTTTCCATTTTTCCTAGACTTATCACTCAACATCCATCCCCCTGGAGCGTCAGACTATGAGCTCAGAGGAGGCACTCTGAAGGACCGCGCCGTCTTTATTTAGGTGGTGTTCGAAGAACATGTGTAACCGCAGCCTGTCGAGAGCCCCTCCGGCAGCTGTGGCCATCTGAGCGGCTACTGTTCATCACTGCGGTCCTGGTGCCGGCAGGATTAGGCTCAGAGCCAGAAATGGCATTCTATTCATAGGCTGTCAAGGCTGCAAAGGCCCTCGGTGCTCACTCAAGTTTTCAGAGTCCCAGGGAAAACCCTTATAAAATGAATCAAACGACCAATCTAAAGTCACACACAGGCAGTGGCTGGCTGGGAATTTATACCCTGACGTCTCTTAAGACGTCTCCAAATCTCTGCTGGCTTTAATGCTTTTACTGGCTGTTTCTCGTTGAAACCTCATGGTATTAAAACCTAAGGTAAACACAAGATCAAAAGCCCAATGCTATTCACTGGAAATTGTCCCTGACGTTCCTGTGAATGTCAGATACAGCAGAGGTAGAGAGGGAAAGAGTCCATCTCATAAGGCTCATATCACGTTGACAAAAAAGGTCCCGTAAATGGAAAATCTTAAAATACACGTCTGTAACACATGGAGAAAAATCAAACAAACAAACAAACCAGAATACCCCTTAATAAAACTTATCTTAATGGGCGCCTGGGTGGCTCAGTGGGTTAAGCCTCTGCCTTCGGCTCGGGTCATGATCCCAGAGTCCTGGGATCGAAGCCCGAATCCGGCTCTCTGCTCAGTGGGGAGGCTACTTCCCCCACCTCCAGCCTGCCTCTCTGCCTACTTATGATCTGTCAAATAAATAAATAAAATCTTTAAAAAAATAAAAAATAAACTTATCCTAAGGACTTAAGATGAACAGATTTTAGGAGTATCTCCTTCAACGTGTGCAAAAAAGGCAGTGAATACAACTTGACTTCAGTCTCTTTTTTCATTTCACTGTAAAATAAAAAAATAATCTGGAGGAACAGGTAAGAAAAAAATCTAAAGATTCTTCTTTAAAATATCTGCTCCTTCGGCAAAAGACTACAAATAGGTAAACTTTTTCCCCCTCCTTAAATGAATTCCTGCTTCTGTAAAGTGACTGGCCCTTTATTTCCTTCCTTTGTGGCTATCAAATGGTACCGGAAACCCTTGGAAGTTGTTTGCAGCTGTAGCTACTTCCTATTGCACTTTGTTCGGCCTCCTGTTCCAGCCACATAAAATGCCATTGGCTTTGAGAAGAAGAAGAAAAAAACAAAACAAAACAGTGGCTGTGTGCTACTGGACTAGAACACAGATGAGTACCCAGCTTACCTGCAAACCTGGGAGTCACAGAATTTCAAGTCTTTACCACACGTTAGGGATTACTACACATCAACTATACACATACACAGACATATATATGTACCTAATTTATATAAACAGCACCAAATCTATCTGTAGTCAAATAAATCTGTCTCATCCTGAATTTAAAATAATTCTACATTAAATAGTCCATCCTACATATAAGTAAATGAATGAAAAATAGGGCCCTGTATAAAGCTTTCCTCTACAAAGCACAAGCCGTCATCTGGTACATGGGGCCATGAATATCTTAACTCAGAATGAGGGAAAGGGAACAAAAACGGAGGAAGTAGTCAAGATTTGATACGTAAACATAATAGTCAATTGTGAGAGCTGGAATTTCAAGCTCTGAAGTACTTCTAACAGGACACGGCAGCATCAAAAGAAAAAAAAAGTGTGAAAATCTCAAAACTTGGAAATATTTTCTAATGAGAAATAGGCTTTTTTTTCCCCCACAGAGGAGATCTCATAATCTGTCATCAACTTGCTAAATCTTACCTGAGACTTTGACCGTGATAACAAATATCCTAACTACTATTCTTTGAAGAATAATTTTAATAACACAGAGAAGAAAAACACAGATTCTGTTTGTAAGTATTCACTGCTTAGCAATGGGAAAGATTCTCAAGTTTTACTTGATCAAATAGTCTACCCTGAGAAACAAATCAACAACTTAACTAGTCCAACTAGTCAATACATCAACGTATCAGGAGCCAGAAAACTACCTCAACTGGTTTTTGTTCGGCTTGCAAGCTAAGAATGGCTTCTACCATTCTTAAAGGGTTGGGGGAAGAAAAAGAACCCACAAGAAGAATATATTGAGACACATGAAAAATACATGAAACTCTAATTTCAATGTCCATAAATAAAGTTTTATTGGAACCCAGCCGTGCCCATTCATTTCCATTCTGTCTAAGGTTGCTTTCACTCAGTGACAGACTGGATGGTCCACAAAGCCTAAAATATTTACTCCCTCGCCCTTTACAGAAAAAGTTTAACATCCCCTGCAATACATGGTTAATGAAACTAAGTTTAAACATCTAGTGTTATTTAGAAACTTCATGCCTTTCAGTCTAAAAATATTACAGAAGTAAGATCAGCCTCAAAACCAACCATTATGTCATGCAGGAATTCCTCAATACAAAGAACAGAGAAGGTACAGAAAAACTGGCTCCAAAGCACATTTACATCCCAAACCCCAGGCCACAGCAAGTGAACGAGTGAACATGGGAGGGACTGTGCTTCCAAAAGCAGCAGTTAGGGGAGATTTGCCTTTCTGGTGTCAACCCCCAGGTGTCTTTACCTCTCTGAAGTCATGGGATGATGTGTGAAATGGGAAAAACACAAATGGGAAAGGCAGCCAACTCTTAGTACTGTTTGCACTCTCTGGCCGTCTCACAGGGCTCCTTCTCAAGAAGTACGTGAGGCTCCCTATAACCTCTAAAGCACAAGGCACCTAACACATAATGAGCTACACTCATCACTGGCCCCTCTGACTTCTAACGAAAGTTTTGTCCCGGCTTGATCTAAAAGTGAGGTCAAGGGATGGTGGCAGGGTGGAAGAGGGGTCCAGGAAAGATCAGAGAACAGCACAGAAGGGGGCAAAAGAAGGGAAGCCACGGTTTGCTGGTTTCTCTTTGGCGGTCTTTTTCAAGCTCAAAGCTAAAAGGCAACAGGCATGAGAGAGCCTGATGGAAATCAGCCCAAAGAGAGAGAAGCAGCAGGACTTACAAGATTCAAACTGTGGTTTGTGCTCCAGATCCAATAATGAGATGAGATCAACCTCCAGATGACCTGAGATTTTAGCTCTACAGAATTGATAAAGGAAACGCTAAGAAAATAGCCGAAAGCCTCAAACTCTTTTTTTAAACCATTTAAAATTCCAAACAGATCCAACACCTATCAAAGAGCCTAAACCCTTTTATTATGCACATGTAGACACACAGTAATTACATAAGCTCACATGCATATATTAAAAAATAATGCCTCTAGTTTTACTTAACAAACTTTTCTGATGCATTTATTTTTAACCATAAAAATTGTTCTCAGTTTATTTGTTCCCAACAGGAAGACGCACATCAGCAGATAAGAAGATCTAAAACACATATTTACTAGACAGCGTAAAACCACTGGATCAGCAAAATGGGTGTTGAAATTGATGTGGATATGCACATATATTCCTGTAACAATGTGGCAAAGTCCATCCATAAATAAAACCACTTTCCTAAAGCGTAGCATCACCTACTACAGATAAGAGAAAACCCAAGATGAGTATCACTATGTGTCTTATGCTGGTACCTGTTTAGAAAAAGGAGAAAAAAATTATAGGACTTCTTGCTTGTATAGAAGGGAAAGAAACTGCAAACACTAGTTTCCTCTAGATGTTTCAAAATGTAGATTTTATCATTCAAGTATGATGAGGCCAAAAAGTCAAGAGACCACGGTCACTGAAGAGGTCATCTGTTACAATTCCCAGAGAAGGGACACACCAGGCCACACCATACCACAGGGCGGGCACCCAGGGACCCACCACATGGGCCAGGAGGAAGAAGGAAGGAGGAGAAAGCGTGGGCAAGAGATTCTGTTGCGGGTTCTACAAAATAAACAAAGCGGCACCAGCAGGTCAACAGGCTGGTTTCAATTATTTCAGTGGGCTCTGGAGCAGAGAGGGCTGCCTGGAACCTGAGCCTGGGAGATGAAGGCAGGTGGAGAGAAAGGGCTCGGGTGCATAGTAGCTCTGTGAAGAAGTGATTCCAAGCAGGGCTCTGGATGGGCTACTGTGCATATGGAAAGTGGATCCTCTGCTTTCTCTCAAGCTGGCTAGTCCGTGAGGGAGTCTCTGCCCAGGTCAGGGGGGCCCTAGACACAAGAACATCAAAGATATAGAAAATATGACATAGTTAACATACTAATAAAGGAAACAGGATGTCTACGGAATTTAAAAGGAACAAAAATTTTCACTGGATTTTTTTGGGTACCTTCTGAATTTTGTACTCTGAATGCATTACCCATTTCTAACCAGTAATTTAGGAAGTAGGTTATACACACACAGGCATGCATGCAAGCACGGACACTCAAACACACATCTGCTTTCCATTCTTAGTAAACAGAACACAGAGAGAATGACTGGTACCAGCCAGAACTTGAGAATCACCATTCTGGGCATTAGATACAATACTGTGATGCAATTTTGTGGACCGAAGTGTACAGTGATCTGTATCTCTACAAACTCTAGAAACATACCCCAAATGTTGCTAAGTTTCTGCTTAAGATAAATCTAGAAACTCAATTTTCACTCCTTAAAACACACACACACACACACACACACACACACACACGGCTAAGAAGACTCCTACTACTTATTACACGAGATTTAATTTAAAGGTACAGACATATTTATGGCAGTTCTAAAGTAAGTAAGCCGTCCCCCCCCCATTAAAAAGCAATAGTTGAACTTCCACTTCCAGCCAGGGGATCAGATTTACCCTCCACCAGGAAATATACAAACAAAACAGACAAAATAAATGAAGTAAAGGTTTATGGGAACACCAGGTATCAAACAAAGACAGAGATGAGAAACAAACAAGGCAAGACCTACAAACATTCCAGCTTACAGCCTCAAGACAGTTTCTAGACGACTGTCCACGCCCAGGTGAAAGGGGCGAGAAATGGAGGTACAGATCCGCAGGAAGACTTATTCTCAAATGTTCCCAGTAGCTCTATTTGTAGCAGCCATAAAGTGCAAGAACACACATGCCCATCAACAGGTGACTGGGTAAATTATAGTGTGTCTCTGCAAAGGATATTCAGCAATAAAAAGAAACGTACTTTTGGTACTCACTCCCACATGCATGAATCTCAAATATGCTAAATCCAAGACACTTTACCAAGAAAAAAAGAGTATACATTCTCTGAGTCTATTTACCTAAAGCTTTAGGAAATGCACACTCATACACAGTGACCCAAAGCAGATGAGCGGTTGCATGGGGATGGGGGCAAGGTTGGGGCGAGGGTTATAGAAAGATACAAGGAGGCCAGGGAATCTTCTGGAAGAGTCAGACGCATTCACTGCTTGCGTGTGGGAATGGTTTCATAGTTGTATTGCTATGCCAAAACTTATCGAATGGATGACTTTAAATGTGTGTCAGTTAGACTTCAGTGTAACTTTTTTTTTTTTTTAAGATTTTCTTTTTATTTATTTGACAGACAGAGGTCACAAGTAGGCAGAGAGGCAGGCAGAGAGAGAGGAAGGGAAGCAGACTCCCCGCTGATCAGAGAGCCAGATGTGGGGCTCGATCCCAGGACCCTGGGATCATGACCTGGGCCGAAGGCAGAGGCTTTAACCCACTGAGCCACCCAGGTGCCCTCAGTGTAACTTTTTAAAAATAAGAGCACTTCTTGCTTCGTATCCAAAACTTGAAAATACCAAATAAACAGATGAGAGACTATAACTCTGGTCTTTTCTAAAGCACGCCCATGCACAAAAGTAACACTTCAAAATTATGTGCCGATTATGAAAGTAGCCTTTCACTCCTCAGAAGTAAAATTGTTAACAATGAATATAAAGACATTTTGCTCTTGCTCGGGTGGTTTCAGTTTCCTGAGGCTACTCGTAAATCATGAAACCTGTGAGGTGCACACTAGTTCCTTTTGTTCAGGACCCCCTTCTTCACTGTCCTTGACACAAGAAGCCGTGAGGGGTCTGCAGGAGCTAGGGCTGCCGAGGCTCAGACAATCTAACATTCTCTGCTCTTGTCTGTCTCCCACAAGCAACGGCAGGATTTATGTTAAAAGAAGCAAATTTAACAAAGACTCTTGAAGACAGAGAACTGATTGTTGCCAGAGGAAAGGTGGGGGTCAATTTGGGGTGGGGGGTGGGAGTGAATTTACCCTGAAATTGGACATATTCAAACAAAACATGTTACATAAATTCATGGTGTCAAAGAAGTGTGTGTGTCAGCAAAGGAAAACAGAGCAAGTCTCTTCTGCTTATTCATCCTGGGAAAGAAAAGCTCTGCCCTCCTACTTAACGTAAGAACCATCCGAGATGGGACGCCTGGGTGGCTCAGTTGGTTAAGCCGCTGCCTTCGGCTCAGGTCATGATCTCAGGGTCCTGGGATGGAGTCCCGAATCGGGCTCTCTGCTCAGCAGGGAGCCTGCTTCTCTCTCTGCCTCTGCCTGCTTGTGCTTTCTCTCTCTCACTCTCTGACAAATAAATAAATATATAAAGTCTTTAAATTAAAAAAAAAGAACCATCTGAGATGCAGAAGACAGTTCCTGGTATCATAATCAAGCGCGCGCACACACACACACACACAAAAACAACCAACAACTTCAGAAGATTAAAAAAAAATTCAAAAATGTTCATTCAAACGTGCTGTTTGAACCTAAAATTCAGAGTATCAAATCCAGTCCTAGGAAGGGTTTTTGTTTTGTTTTGTTTTGCTTTTCAAAAAAATATTTGTCCTACTCTGACAAAAGGAGAAAAAAAGCACTGCGGACACATTCCCTTCCTCTCCAAAACGAGTTGGTGAGGTCATCTGATTCAGATGTTATCAAAAGTTCCGAAGAATTACAGCCACATTCTTGAAAATAGGTCATTATTTATAAAAATAGCATAAATACTGGGATGCCTGGGTGGCCCAGTTGGTTAAGCATCTGCTTTTGGCTCAGGTCATGACCCCCGGGTCCTGGGATTGAGTCCTGCATTGGGCTCTCTGCTCACCAGGGTGTCTGCTTCTCCCTCTGCCTAGGGTTCCCCCTGTTGGTGCTCTCTCATTCTAACAAATAAATAAATAAAATCTTAAAAGAAATTTAAAAAAAAAACAAAAAACCACACCATACATATTGTCTTTGAGCTGTTCTGGTTTGGAAGGTTTTCCAGCACACGCAGCCACTCTCCCACACACTGCTCTAACTTCATCGCGTGGCTGCTAGTCATTATCACCATCAAAGTGCCCCCCACCAGGACAAGCACCCGTACCTCTTCTCCACCACCCACTTCCCCACCTTCAAAACCAGTGCAGTAACCTGTTCGGGGGGCCTCATCCTCCTAACTACACTCACCCCATCACTCTGTTTCTCACCTCCTCCGGAGGTGTCTATCTGAGCTTGGGGCCATGCTATCCCGTACCCCACAGGTTCCCCTTTGCCATTTCACTCACGCAGATGAACTTTCAAAGCATCTCTTAAGGTTCTGTATACAGAAGAGAGGCTCAGGAAGGACTCGATGGAAAAACAAATGACTTGAATGACAATGAGTTTAGGCTTTCTCTAGTCTGTTGCACATTCTGATATATCACCAGGGTCCTAAACTGATGTTTACCACTAAGGAGCAAGTAGATTCCATCAAGTGTGTTTGTTAAACTTTTTCTTTTTATTCCATCAAGTGTGTTTATCCTGGATCAACCTACCAAAACCTTGATTATCTTATGCACAGTGAACACGGCAAATGTAGCCCATGCAAATGGAAGGGGCGGAGACCTCTCTCCCATGAATGATTCTGAGTGGTCTGCACTGTGTGTAGACGTTCCTCAACAGGCGTGCAAAAGCTCATCACTAATCACAAGACAGAAGGACCTGGAAGCAGTTTTCCCCACGATCCCAGAGGTGAGAGCCTCACTGCCGCCCAGATCTCTGGATTTCCAGCCCAGTGATTTTCTCACTCAGCCATTAATTATTTAGGAACATGATTTAGGGTCTCCAGGTGGTGTTATGGTCGGTAAATCAGGGGAACTTCATTCTAGTAGACTCTTTCATCAGCTTCCACAATCTGGCCTCCAATAATACCGATCTACCCATTAAAAACAGGTCTGCTCTGAACGTTTTGAGCAAGATGTATACTTTAAAGCACTGCAGTTTGGGCCCCGAGGATCAGGCTCAAAGTTTCTGCTGAGTTGGGAGAACAGAATCATCTGGAGACAGGCCTTGCAAAGTTAGATTTAACCTTCAGTAATGTCCGAGCTAAAATACAATTACTTCCTGATCTTTAGAGACTTTACTCAACTTGTGAAATGGTTAGACTCTTTTACTAACCATGCAGTTTGTAATATATTTCACAACAAAAACATCCTTGTGTTCTAACTATAGTTATTCCCCACTATTATCTATCTTCAACTCATAAAGAAATAGTCTCCTTGTAATCCTCAATTTGCTCCTGCCGTGCCGACAGCGGGATGCACAGCTTTCCACCCACGGGCTCCGGAGCAAGCCGTGGACTCCTGGAAGGGGTCTATTCTCCCTGAAGATCAAGAAGTCTCTGCAGACAGCCCGCCTAAGAGCTGTCAGGAATGAGAGCCGTAAGAGGAAGCCGCAATGCCACATTAATCACATTTCCGCGAGACACACCCGCAGAGCAGTGGAGTGGTCATTTCGGAGGCCCGGAGAGAAGCAAGGTTTCGAAGCAGCTCTAACCGACACCAGCAATTTCAGCGTCTTTCTTCTTCTCCTTAATTACACACTGTGCCCAGACCCAGAGTCCTGGCTCAGAGATTCACAAAGACATTTACTGCTCGTTTGTTTGCCTGTCTCTGCCCAGAGGACTCACCCTAATCTAAGAGAGAGAGAAGACAAAAAGGAAAGCATTTTAAAGTCGAATTCATGGAACAACTGTAAAATCAGGGGTAGTTCTATTCCTGAATCATCACCTCAAAGGTTTAACTTCTAGATTTCTTGTCTCCCAGTTTGACTCCAAAATCCTGTGAAATTTTTATAAACTTATCTTTTTTCTTTGATGTTTCATAGTGCCTTCTAATTTTTTGGCTTCATTTTCTTTCATTTTACTTCACCAAAACGAAGCTGAACTTGGTTACCACTTGTGCGGTGAAAACCAGTCCGCAACTAGGCCACTTCAACAAGCCTCTGGTGAATCATTTACAGATGTGACTGCCAGTCTCCACGTCTCCCCGTCCCTGTATAATCTCTTATTCCAGCCCTCCTCCCAGCGCTTCCAAACAACTCTCAGATCCCCCTTCTCTCTTCTGTAATTAAACTCGTAGACGGCTCAATTATTCTTTTCAATTTATTTTTCGGTCTTCATTCTGTTTCATCACGGTAAGTGTACTCTTTAATCCCTGTCACCTGTTTCACACATTCCCCACCCCCCCACACACACCCGCCTGCCCTCGAGGAACCATCCGTTTGTTCTCTATAATTAAAAGTCTGTTTTTTGGTTTATCTCTCTCTGGCTCTTTTTTTTCCTTGCTTATTTGTTTTTTTCCCCTTAAGTTCCTCATACAAGATAGTACAGTATTTGTCTTTATCTGTCAGACTTACTATATATACTATATATACTCTCTAGCTCCATCCATGTTGTTGTTGCATATGGCAAGATTTCATTTTTTTTAACAGTTGAATAATATTCCTGTGTGTGTGTGTGTGTGTGTGTACATAACACTTCTTCATCTGCTTGCCTATGGATGAACAACTGAGTGGATTCTGTTGTTCGGCTATTGTAAATAATGCTGCTGTAAACATTGGGATGCAGGTTTCCCTCTGAATTAGTGTTTTGTATTTTTTGGGTAACACCCAGTAGTGCAATCGCTGGGTCATAGGACAGTTCTATTTTTTTAACTTTTATTTTTAAAGATTTTATTTTCAGAAAGAGAAAAAGAGCACACAAGTGGGTTTTGGGGCGGGGGCGGGGGCAAGTAGAGGGTGAGGCAGGCTCCCTGCTGAGCAAGGAAGCCTGAGCAACACTGATCCCAGGACTCTGGAATCATGACCTGAGTGGAAGGCAGATGCCCAACTGACTGAGCCACCCAGGTGTCCCTGTTTTTTTTTTCTTTTTTTTTCTCGTTTTTTAACTTTCTGAGGAAACCTCCATACTGTTTTCTAGAGTGGCTGCACAGTTTGCATTCCCACCAACAGTGCAGGAGGCTTCCTTTTTCTCCACATCCCCGCCAACACCTGTTGTTTCCTGTTTAGCCAATCTGACAGGTGTGAGGTGAGGTCTCATTGTAGTTTTGAACTGTATCTCCCTCATGAGGAGTGAGGTTGACCATCTATCTTCTCACGGATCTGTTGGCCATCTGGATGTCTTCTTTGGAGAAATGTCTGTTCATGTCTTCTGCTCATTTTTAAACTGGATTACTTGTTTTGGGGATTTTGGATACTAGCCCTTTATCAGCTATGTGATTCGTAGAGATCTTCTCCTATTCTTTAGGTTGCCTTTTCGTTTGGTTTCCTTTGCTGTGCAAATGCTGTCTATTTGATGCAGTCCCAACAGATTAGTTTTGCTTTTATTTCCCTTGCCTGGGAGACATATCTAGAAAAAAGCTGCTATGGCCAATGTCAAAGAGGTTACTGCCTGTGTTCTCCTCTAGGACTTTTATGGTTTCAGGTCTCACATTTAGGTCTTTCATCCATTTTGAATGTATTTTTTGTCTGTGCTATAAGCAAGTAGTCCAGTTTCATTCTTCTGTGTGTGGCTGTCCAGTTTCCTGACCCCAATTTTTGAAGAGACTGTCTTTTCTTCACTGGGTGTTCTTTCCTGCTTTGTCAAAGATTAATTGATCATACAGTTGTAGGTTTATCTCTAGGTTTTCTACTCTGCTCCACTGATGCATGTGTCTGTTTTTGCACCAGTACCATACTGCTTTGATGACTACAGCTTTGTAATAGAACTGAAGTCTGAAATTGTGATGCCTCCAGCTTTCCTTCTCTTTTTCAAGACTGCTTTTCTTATTCAGGATCATCTATGTTTCCATACAAATTTTAGGATTGTCTGTACTACCTCTATGATAAATGCTGTTGGTACTTTGAAAGGGACTGCATTAAATGTGCAGACTGGTTTGGGTAAATAGACATTTTAACAGTATTTGTTCTTCCCATTCATGATCATAGGATATCTTTCTATTTCTTTGTGTCATCTTCAATTTCTTTCATTAGTTTTTTATAGTTTTCAGAGTATAGGTCTTTTATCTCTTTGATTAGGTTTATCCCTAGGTATCCTATTATTTTGAATGCCATTGTAAACAGGATTGTTTTCTTATTTTTTTTCTTTTTCCTGCTTCCTTACTGGTGTATAGAAATGCAACAGATTTCTATACATTGATTTTGTACCTTGTGACTTTGCTAAATTCATTTACTAGTTCTAGCAGTTTTCTGGTGGAATCTTTAGGTTTTTCTGTATATGTCATCAGCAAATATGAGAGTTTTACTTTCTGGTACCCATCTAGATGCCTTGTATTATTCTTTTTTGTTATCTGATTGCTGTGGCTAGGACTTTTAATACTATGCCGAGTAGACATGGTGAGGGTGGACATCCCTGTCTTGTTCCTGACCTTAGTAGAGGAAAAGCTCTTACTTTTTCACCATTAAGAATGATATAAGCTTTCATATAAGGCCTTTATTATGTTAAGGGATGTTCCCTCAAAACTTTGTTGTTGTTGTTGTTTTTAACTTTGTTTTTTGGTTTTTTGTTTGTTTGTTTAACTTTGTTTTTAACTTTGCAGGTTTTTTATTATGAACGGATGTTGTACTTTGTCAGCTCAATCATTCTTAAATCATTTAAATGTTTTTAGAAAGAGTGTGCATGCATAGTGGGGAGGGGCAAAAAGAGAATCTCAAGCAGATTCTCGATAAATCTTGCTCTTAAGTTTACTTTCAACAATCAGGATGGACTCTATGAATGACAAGAGGTTTTAAAAAAATCAATATTTTAACTTTTTTTTTTTTTTTAAAGAGAAAAAACATGCACACTGATTTCTACCCAGTATCTTTGTACAGCAGCTTTGGTACAGAGATACTAACCTCAAGCCTCTTTCTATCTCAAGAATTCCTTGAAGAGTTGCCAAGAGTTCAACAAAGAACATTACAAAGAAAAAGGGGGCGGGGGGGCAGCAAAGACTGGTAAGGAAGTAGAGAATACCTCCTTAATTCTGATTTTTGTATATTACTTCCTTAATGTATGAAATAGACAACCCAGTAACTAAACACGCCAACTCCCTTAGAATTATGAAAAAGACAGAATTAGCAAAGACATGACCGGGGAATGTACACATGCATTTCAGTCAATCTCCCTCTTCAGAATTTTCTGTTAACCAGATTCTACTGAAAAGTACCACATCACTGAAATATCCCTATGTTCATAGGCCAGTGATCTATCTGATAAGTTTTTTTTCCTACAAATAAACTGTCCTCTCAATGTCATATGGCGATTCTGCCTTAACTGTGATCAAGAAATCAAAGAGTATGATACAAATGGTTGTTACATGGAAGCTATGTGTTGGGGCGGGTGTGTGTGTGTGAGAGAGAGAGAGAGAGAGAAAGAGAGAAATGAAGCAAGACTGGAGGAAAAAAAATCAGAGGTGCTGTCAAATGTAAAAGAACAAAGATTAAAAGTTGATAAGGATTTTGGAAGAGGATTTTGGAGTCGAGGAACTATCCACTTACAAGCAGGCGGGAAACAACCTGGGGAAATAAGGAAAACTTGATGCGTCAGTTCAAGAAAGTAACTGCTCCCAATTTGAAAACTGTTTAATCTTGATCCCCTCTAGGCTGTAGAGTCATTTTTATGAAAAAATGCTAAAACCACACAGAAAAATACTATGAATTGTGAAATAAATTCCTTTGATAATTCTTCATAAAATGCAGACTTCAGAAAATTAGAATACTTAGCAGCAGTAGAATTTGCAGGAAGTTTAAGACATACCACTAACTTAGGAGCTATTATTAAAACACTGTATTTGTTTTTTTCCCCTTAAGTAAAATTCTACTAATGAGCAAAGCGATAAAGTAAGCTCTATAAAGACAACTTCAAAGGGGATAAAGAAAAACATTTGGACTTAATTCTCATCTGGAAATAAAGCCTTGTTCTGAATAACTCAAGAGGGAAATGATTTATCAAAATAAAGAAACGTGGTAAATTTAGAAAATTCTTAACTTCCCCGTATCAAGAAGTGTAAGCATGAACATTTCACACAATACCATTACCACATACCTGTTTTAGGATGTATTGAAAAAAATCCTTGTGGATTTCCACTCGTTATTTTGTACATCAGCTTGTCATTAGAGCTAGAATCTGGATCAAATGCCTCTATTTGCACCACAGATACATCCTTGGGAGAATTTTCTATTACTTCTGGATAATAAACAGGCTCTGACGTCTGTGGTGCGTTGTCATTGACATCCTCAACCTCTATGTAGATCTCGATAAACGAAGAGAGAGGCACGACACCCCGATCCGCTGCATAGACCGTGAGCCAGTAGTGGGAGGTGGACTCCCGGTCCAGTCGCTCTGAAGTCTCTATGACACCTGTGAAGAAAGACGACGACACGTCAACAACAATGGACCCAGGGTCAACCCAAATAACAACTTTCATTTCTCAAGGGCTTATGTGTCGCTTACAGCTGAGAGACCTTGGACAAGTTGCCTAACATCACTGTGCCTCTGTTTCTTCCTAGAAGATGGAACGCATGTTTACAGGTTGATTAAATGAGTGAATAGACATATTAACAATCAGAAGAGCGCTTGGCACATAGTATCAGCTGTAAAAGTGTTCGTCGTTATTAGTGTTAGGGGTCAGGCACTATGCAGAACACTCTATGAAGAATGTGTCATTTAAGTCTCGAGAAAAGCAGTGAGATGGGCACTAAGAGATCAGCTAATGGCCCAACACTCTGTGCTTCCGAAGATGAAATTTGCAAGTTTTCCTGGAGGTCCATCAGGGACCTCTAAATCAAAAAGCCGTGTCCCAGATCAGAGTCCCCATGGCCTAGCAGCCCCTGCTTCCCACACTGCATTCCCATGGCCACCGCCAGAGTTGAGATACGGAGGCTGCAGCGATGCTGCTCCACACATGGCAGTCCGGTCTACACACCCTGCAGAGCACAGCCCCTCCAAGTCCAGAATAAAGGTCTGCTCAAGTCTCTTGTGCACAGAATGAAACCGTTTAATCCGCTTAGGCTAATGGCAAGACAACCAGTGTGCTAAATAAAGTGTCCCAGGACAAAGTAAGATCCCCAAGGGCAGAGGTCACATCCTTCTTGAGTACCAGGACAGCACCTGACCCAGGGCCAATAATATTAAATGAACAAACACGAACAGATGCCTGAACTGAAGTTGGTACAGAAAGTCCCTCCACTGCGACCCAAACTACAACACATTTCCTACTAAATTAACCAGTAAAAGGTGAATTACGGGATTACGAAGAAGCGGGTTAACATGTCTGTCATGTTCTGGCCCAGCCACTAAAACCAGTCAAAAGCTTACTTCATCCCAGGATTAACCACTTCCCAGGGTGATGATAAAATGAAAATATCCATTACTCTTAGGCAAATCCCACCTTTTTATTCAATTTATCCTGTTATCCTGTCCTTTGGCTTTCCCAAAATATGTCACTGTATTTTTTTCCTTGTGCTTTAATCATTCTGAATGAATGCTACTTTTGGGGTTTCAACACTATGGTCCAGGTTGGACTTTGGAAATCCTACAACTCTAGCATTACAGGTTTCCCACTTAATGCAAAATAGTACAGGAAAAAGAACAAACGTCAATTTAATCTGCACTGAGAAATGAAACAGTATTTATCTCAACCAAACATAAATCTGTATTTGTTACTTTTTGATCACTGCATAAATGTAAATCTTTGCTTATGTGAAGTAATTAAAATCTCAAAAACTCATTTGTTTTGAATGTCACATCATTATAGCGAACATTTCCCAAAGGTTTATAAGTTATAAATACCAAACTTAACTAAATATTAAAATATGAAATAAATGATCATGAAATGAGTACTGCTATTCAGAAAGCATACTAGTTGCAACTGTTTCATTAAGTCTTATTAGCAAATGCCCAAAATGGATCTGTAATACTCCTAGAAATAATGAACAAAGCCTCTCAACTCTTAAATAAAAAGCAGCTAACTGGTTTCCCTGTGCAACAGAGGTAATGGTCAGAAAAGCTCAACATGTTTTCCTTTTTGTCTGTACCAAACATAGTCTATGCATACCCAATCTGTTCACTGAATTAGTAAAGTTCTACTTGTCTTTAGCCTGAAAGAACAGCGTCCTTAGTGACCAAGGAAAAATAATCTCCAATTTCTCCTTTCATTGGCCCCATCAATGGATACACAGAAGTCAGGGAATAACAGAACGCTCTCTCTATTAGGATTGCATATTAATAAATGAGTGTGCGTATGTTCCTCTGTGTTCTGCCATTAAAATGGAACATAATTCATTTGACAGGAGAAGTGTTAGCAAACCTCAGGAAGACAGCTACATGGTGCTGTATTCACTTCTTTCTGGTTCTAATACTCAAATCATTCATGCTGCTACTGACTTTTTAAAATTGTGTCGCACTAAATGTGATCTGTAGGCATTTAATGACAATGATCACTACAGAAACAAGTCTGCTCAGTGCTTACTATGTGCCAGGCCCTATGATAATGGTCCCACACATACTACCTTATTTAGCCGTTATAGCCAACCTGACTACACATGTGGCCTTATTATATCGATACCACAGATGAAAACCTCAGATTAAGAGATGAGGACCTTTCCCAGTCATAATAAATGTCAGAGCCAGAGTTCAAACTCCACGAATCTCTAACGTCAGTGCCATCAGTCTGTGGTAGTTTGACAAAGTGTAATAAACAAAATTTAATGTGAAAACTCTAAAAAGACAAGAGTGAAACCTCTTATTCATTTGTTTACACATCAGGATTCAGAAGAACTCTACTAAATGTCCATTTGCATATAATAGTTTTCTCCAGTTTCAAGGTAGAAGAAAAAAAAGAAAAAATATATTTGCATTTTATAAATAAGTATATAATATAAAATGCAAATACAAGGTTTAAATCACAGACAAAAGTAGGTATTTCTTTTCCATCAGGTTCTGCTTCAAGTCTCGTCTGTGGGCACCCAGACTGTAGTGTTCCAAGACGCCTTCTGCTGTGAGCTCCCCTTCTCCCCCTAGAGGACCAATGATCCCCTTCTTTGCATGACCTCCTAGCCACCATTAGGAGAGGGAAGTTTCCAAGTCTCAGGTAACTTCCAGATATTACTAAACATTAAAAGTTAGAGAGAAGGGGGCCTGGGTGGCTCAGTCAGTGAAGCATCTGCCTTCTCCTCAGGTCATGATCCCGGGGTCCTGGGATCGAGCCCTGCACCAGGCTCCCTGCTCAGCTGGGAGCCTGTTTCTCCCTCTCCCTCTCCCTCTTACCCCTGGGTGTGCTCGCTCACTCTATCAAATAAACAAATGGAATATTTTTAAAAAGAAAGAAAAGAAATAGCCCCGGTCAAGGGTTACGAGGTAGAAGTGGGATCTGAGATGATCTGACTGCAGAACTCAGGGTCTTCACCACAGGCTATACTGTCACGATCAGGCCCAGGGTCACGGTCACAACCCCACAGCACCAAGGACACTGGTGGCCACCAGGAGAGGCTACAAGTTTTCAATTGATTAAGTAATGGCCCTCCCCACACTTAAAGGATATTCAAAGAGAAGATTCAAGGCCTCCACTTGGTCAACAGACGTTCAGGGGCAGTGCCCAAGTACTATTCTAACCACTGATTCGAATTCTAAGCACTATTTTAAAAGCAGAAAGTAGGTGGGAAAAGACTACATGTATGCAAAGCTATTTTATGTTCTGCTTCTTCATCCGTCTGCTCAGTCGCGAGATGCATCCAGGGAAGTCTCCCAGGCAGGAACTTGTGGAGCAGGCATAAAGCACCGCAGTGAGTTCCACCGGGAACCTAGGAAGAACGGACTGCACTGGTCCAGGACCGGCTAGAAGCCATCTGCCTAATAAAGCAAGAAAGACGGAGCAGCAGATCTAGCCATGGTGACCTCAAAAATCAACAACAGTAGACCAGCAACCCTTCAGCAATTCAACAGTGCAACTCCCTTGTTTTTACAGAAAGGGGAAGGATTTGCCACGGGCAGGAAGCTGAGCAGGTAAAGAGTTCAGAATCCAGAATGAGGCACCCGCCTCGGTCAGCGGCTTGTCACAACTGTTCATTCTTTACAGGGGTCCTGGCCTCTGAGATGACCCTCAGACCCACTGTCAGGAAGCCTGACCACAAGCAGGGTCCACTCTTCCAGTCACGGTGTCCACCGTCCTACCCATGCTCCCAGTCCTTCCGGGAACACAATCAGTATGGACACACGGATGTCTTCTGCAACCTTCATTCATTCACAAAAGAGAAATCTTCAAAATTCCACACGGGGACTTCTAGTTAGTTCCTTTGACACTGGTAAGCAGCAGCTAAGGTTCCCAGCCGGCCGAGGAAATGAATCTACGGTTTATTCTCAAAACCACCTCATTCCTCCTTCTCCCATGAACCCGCTTCCCATAACCACTTCCAATAACCACTGATTCCGCACTACGTTATAAATTCCCTTTTCCTGAAACAATTCGCAAAGGAACCATCAACAGTTACAAATGTTCAAACTCCAGTGTTTAAGGTACTTTTCATGAACACATACCACAGTAATACCGTACTGATGGGCACATACAGATCTCGGCGCACTAACTCTTCCCTGTGGTCTTCCTCGTGTCTTCACGCTTCTTCCCTTCTATCTCTGCCATCTCTCCTCTATTTTTTGATTCCGCTTTCACTTCCTGAGAGAGCAACAATGGCACGCAACCAGATG
This sequence comes from Mustela erminea, assembly GCF_009829155.1. NCBI lineage: Eukaryota > Metazoa > Chordata > Mammalia > Carnivora > Mustelidae > Mustela > Mustela erminea. The sequence continues at coordinate 13,476,879 of NC_045634.1, forward strand.
TAAACCCAGGCTGTTAAGAGTGGGAGGTGGGAGCCCAGAGCTTCCCCAGCAGTCCCTCCAGCCAGAGGAGGAGTGACCAGCGCTCCAAGAGAAAGTAACAGTGAGAAAGGCAACATGAGAACGACACCTTTCTACTGATCATGAGGTTCTGGTACACGAGCAGTAGGTAAAGTAGGGGTGCTGCTCTGGGATTTTGGGATGTATATTTTGAGCATGGAGGCAAGTTTAGACAAGCCTGTTATATGCAACACTCAGCAATGTTACAAGGAATCATTCCTTTGCTTTAATGAAACATGACGGAGGCAATAAATGACTTGGCTTCCAACCTCAAGAGTACAATGAAGACATTTTCAAGAAAGGTTGTTAATAAGCTGAAAAGTTAGAAAGAAGCCGGAAATCTGGAGCTACTGAAGTAAAAATATTTATCATTCCAAACATACTCTCCAGGATTTCAAAGCCACCACCAGATGTCACTATGGAAACTGACTTTAAATGTGCATACAGTGGAACAGCTAGACTGAAAGGGGAAATAAATACAATGTAATTGTTCAAAGAGCTTGACCAGTGTGGCTAAAAATGGAACTCACGGCAAAAGGTCTTTCTGGAAGATTCACGCCTGACCATAAATAATTATTAGACACTGATGCTGTCTTTCCATAGCCTGATTATTCCAAGGTCACAGGGTACAGTATCAGTTGCTCAAGTAAATGACCCAAAAGTAGAGAAAGGTTTCCAAGAATAAGTAATTCCTACTATCCACCCCTGACGGCTAATGATGTTAACCCGAATATCGTCCTTGAATAGCAAAGGCCAGCATGTCCTCCAGCTGACATAGGTGGATCAGAATGCTTTCAACACACTCATTTTTAAGGCAAAAGTAAAAGTATACGTAGCCACTATACTGCCAAAAGTATTTTAACTAACTCAAATTTCCATGGCCACAGAACATCTTTCTTTCTGGAATTTTCCTATTTTCTTTGTTCAACAGGTCTTGGCCCCTTATCAAGCCCCAGTGCCAGAGGTTTCAACAAAACCTTGCTGCTATTTCAGATTCTGCAGCAACTCCAGCTCAAAAATACTTATCAGCAGTGGCCTAGCAACATAAATTTGCAAACTTTACTCTCCCTTCTGGTAATCATGCCACATTTATTTATTTATTTATGTTTAACTTTTCTGGAACCAAACTTAGGACCGCCTCTTCAGTCAATCACAAGAAAAACTTAAACATGAAAAATAACCGTGTATAATATTTTTCCTACAGGGAAGAAACAACTGACTACTTCTTCCTCCAGTTCTGTAGTCTCATACACAAAATAACTCTTCTGGAGTTAAATGTTTTCCCAAATATAAAAATAATACTTACTCTAAAAAATTTTTTTTCAACAATACACTTTAAAAGAATAGATACCTTCTACACACTAGAGATGCAGTATCTGTCTATAATTAATCCATAAATAATTACTCAATTTTTTCCTGCTAATTAGGGAAAAAACAGAAGTCCCACAGTTGTCACACTCAATATTAATGTGTTATGAAATAAATTTTAAAAAGTAGACTATAAGCTCCCTCTTGAATGCAAACCCTCAAGGGCAGACATGTTTTGTTTAGGGCGTGGTAACTGTAGGAGCTTGTTAAGCATGTGTTGTTGATAAAAGGATGTCCATCACCAACCAGGTAATTCAGAGAAACAGTCACAGCAAAGAGGAGTCCAGAAGGCAGGACTCAATGTAATGGAGCAAGGTGCACAAGATCCTGGACCAGAAAAAGAACATTAGGAAAAAGCTAAGGAAATCTGAATGAACTATGGGCTCAATAAAGTACTGATAAGAATATATCAATGTGTGTTCATTAATTATAACAAACAGACACACTAATGTATGATGTTACTAGGGTGAACTGTATGTTCCATAGGGGCACTATAGGAACTCTGTACTATCCATTCAATTTTCCTTTTAACCTATTTGTTTCCTTCTTTAAGTGATAAAATTGTTCTAAATTTGTTTTTATCTGATTTTCATTACGTACTAAATTTTATATACATAAAATTATAAACTGTATTTTACAATTTTTAAATTTAAATTTATATATATATATATGTAAGATATATATATATGTAAATCAATTTTTTTTAAAGTAAGCTCTACACCCAACATGGGGCCTGAACTCACGACCCCGAGATTAAGAGTTAAAAGCTCTACTCCATGCTTTTGATAATAAAAAGGTCAAAATAAGTAAGATGAATCAAATACACAGCACCCTCCATGGGCCAAGCAAACTGCTGGGCAGTATATGGGCACACCACTCAGTTCACTACTACTCTTTGCCCTCTTACAGCTAAAGACCGAGTAAGTCATGTTGTAAACGTCTTTCTCCAGTTTAACTAGACAGGGTACTGATTATTACCATGACTTGATCTTTCAAACCCAATGACTTGCTGTGTCATTTGATGGGAAGCCACTTGTAAGTGGAAACATAGCAAGTTCCATGAAATGTTACTGATACTGCTGATACTATTATTACCAAAAATACATATTTAGAGCTCATGATACGCCAAATACTAAACACTTCTCATATGGGAATTAATTTAATCTTTCCAGCTACTCTAAGAAGTGAGGTAATATGACCAACCATATTTCACAAGAGACGAAACAGTGTCAACAACTTGCCCAAAGTCACCGTTTGCTCTTGGTGGAACTGGGATTCAATCCCACAGACGGGCTTCAGGGAATCACACCGCAGCACCTCCCAGTCTCTGGCTGTGTCCTCTAATTAGAGAGAAGCATGAAAGCAACTGAACACAGCTTGCAGTTTCCAGAGAAAAACTCCTGGCTACAGTGGAATGTAAAAAATGTAATGACCAGATGGAAAAAATTGTTTTTGCTGTCTTCATGGCATTTGGGGATCTAGGTAAAGTATCTGACGCTACAGAAACCTTGTTGTTCTGTGCCATTAAGACATTAAGCACATTTCATAGTTTCAGGAGAAAAAGGAAACCATTTTAATACATAATAGTATATATGTGAAAAAGCTTAAAAAAAAAGGTATGAATGGGGTCCCTTGGGTGCCTCAGTGGGTTAAGCGTCTGCTTTCAGCTCAGGTCATGATCCGGGAGTCCTGGGATTAAGGCCCACATCAGGGTCCCTGCTCAGCCGAAAGCCTGCTTCTCCCTCTCCCCACTGCTTGTGCTTACTCTCTCTCAAATAAAATCTTTAAAAAAAAAAAAAAAATTGTGTATATTCATTACATACAAAAATGTCAGTAATATACAAGTTAAGAAAACAAATGAAAAACCTTTATAGAAGTATATAAAGTATTACTTTGGTTTTGTTTAGTTCTGTCCTAAAAATAAAAACCACACAAACACATAATTACATGTGCAGGGAGGTGGGGAGGCATACAAATAAACACGATGATGGAGGGACAATTAAGAAAAATCAACCCACGAACCAATTTTTTTAATCCTTAAATTTCTTTAACAATTAATTTTAAGCCCTATTTAAAATGCACATGATAAAAAGACAAACCGTTAAGTACCAGCAGTCCTTTAAAAGTTTTGCTAGTATAACCTTCACATTTTATTTTCCCTTTCTATTTTTAGATAAACACTTTCTTTCCAAGTATTTATCTGTTCCATTTAATATAAACAGATGTGTAACAATGGACAATGTGACAGCAGCAACAACTAAAATTCTAAAGTATTTATATGTCAAACGACTGTATTACAAGTTTAAGGTCTAGGAAATTCTGTAATTATACAGCCCAGAGTTAGGTCATAAATTAATGATTAAAGGGAAAGTTTTTTATGCCGTAACTGCCAATCTGTTTTTTCATTATTTAAACTGCCTATTTAAATCATCTTAATTAAAATGTAGATCTACCAACTCTTTCAATTAAAATTGTTGCAATAGCTTTAAAATTAGCTGAGGAAGCTTTCTGACTTGCAAACTTACTAAAACATATTAATTAAGTTCATAATCAGATTTTAAGCATCATGTTTCAAGTCCAGGGATTTCTTCAGCTTTGCAGAGAGTCATTCCCATGGCAAGCTCTGCTAAACCATGTTTTCATGCCTTGTTGAGAAGTGATTCCAAGTTCTGATTTCCAAGTCAGAATCATTAATATTGTTAATGAGGGCTTTCATGGATAAGCTCTCTTTAAGAGGATCATCCTTAGATATCAAAAGTAACATCTGAATACACATTAAATGGATAAAACTACATACATAAAACAGCCTCTGGAGGCATTAGAATTCAAAGGATACATTTCACATACTTAAGGCAATGTTTCTAGTGGTTTGCTGTGTATGTTAGATGCTGTCAATGTTGATTATTTTTTCCACATTATATTTACTGGATGCACATTGAGCAAATGCTATATGCCATATTATTTAAGATTTTATTTATTTAGAGCGGGGGAGTAGGGGGAAAGGCAGAGAGACAGAGAGAGAGAGAGAGAGAGAGAGAGAATGAATCCCAAGCAGACTTTGTACTGAGTGTGGAACCCAACTTGGGGCTCTTTCCCAGGACCCTGAGATCATGACCTGAGCTGAAATCAAGAGTCGGACACATCACCTACTGAGCCATACAGGTGCCCCGAACCATATTATTTAATCCTCACAATTACTCAGTAAGTTTGGTGGTCTTTCCTCATGTTCCAGATGCAGGGGTTCTGAGCTGAAAAGTCACTTGTTCAAAGTTGTTTATTCACCATCATAACAGAATACATTAATCAATGAATTAGTGAATTCCCTTACCAGTTACCTATCTTATTACAGCACTTATATTCAATAACTTGTTTAAGCCTCAAAAGTTAAATTGCCTTAAATTACCCAACTAGCTGCAGAGAAGAAAGAATCCAAAATGTGGCCTACTAGCTCCAGAGCCCAAACTCCTAAGCACCCGGGTGCTTTCCTTGACTTTTCTTATTCCTATGGGGTAGCAGAGCTGTGACTCAACAGGAAGGTCTGACTCTCAAGTTTGGCTATTTTCTTGTAAGCCTGTGTAGGTGATCTTCATTAATCTACCGCTATCAACGAAAAGAAAAATTGACACATAACAAAAGATTACCAGCATTTGCCCACGGAAGAAGGAAGTACAGGACTTAAAGTATAAACCCAACTAAACGTGGGCCAAACAGATCCCTACACAAAGTAAGAATCTCATCTGACTACGTTTAGGATAAAAAAGGAAAAAGGACATGAAATAGCATTCAACACTGTTCCAGATTCAGAAAGTTACTATACACAGCTGACCTCTGAACAACACGGGTTTGAAACGCACAGCTCCCCACTTACAAGTGGTTCTTTCTCAACAGATGCGCTCTAGTGCTGTAAATCTAGGTTCTCCTCCTTATGATTTTCTTAACATTTTCTTTTCTCTAGGTTACTTTACTATAAGAAAGCCATATATAATACGTGTAGCACACCAAGTACGTGTTAAATGGATTATGTTACTGGTAAAGCCTCTGGTCAACAGTAGACTATTAGTAGTTAAGCTCTGGGGGAGGCAGGTTATATTCAATTTTCAACTGCCAGGAGGCTGGGGATGGCAGCACTCCTAAGCCCCACATTGTTCAGGGGTGAACTGTGTTCTTCCTATCATTCTGCCAACATAAAAATTCAGACTGGATTTATATTACATGAAATCTAATAGGTGGTATATAAGGCGTTATATAATACTGAAGATCACTGTGAGGTCATAATTGAACTGTGAATGCAGTTAATAACTTGAAAATACTAAGTGGTGGGCAGTAGATCCAAAATGCTAAAGGTTAAGCCATCTATATAAGTTTGGTATCAGATAAAAACTGGTATTTTAAGGAATACCCCTCTTCGGAAAAGAAATCTCAGTGGCTTTTTAATCTATCCCAAAATGTAAGAAACAAATTTTTTTAAAAAACTGTATCTTATAACACCCTCTTCATTAAAAAGGACTTTGATGTTGCTTATAGTGGTCTAGATCTTCCTAGAGATTAATGTTGAAATTGGCATTACTGACACTTTCTTTAATTCATTCAACAGAGTTCCTACATTTTTTTAAACCTGCATGTATAAAAGATGAATCCAAAGTGTCCTCAACAGAACTTAAGAAATGTCAGCAACTAGAGTGAAGAGTGATGGACAGGTTTCCATAAGCCAGTGGAACAACTGCCCGAAACATTTGTATTGCAAAGTATGTTTTAGCTTGAAGAAGACAAGGCGCTATTCAACGATTAAAATGTCAGTTGCAATGACGAAGCCTCATGCCAAAATCCGTCCAGCACTCCCTGGCTAAAGAAGGAAAGGAATGAGCTCCCGCTGGTACCATCGAGGATTACGCCGGCCACTGTATAAACACAGCTCTTTCCAAAAGAGACAGTTGTCTCCCAAGTCCTAGAATGCATCAGGCTGGTAGAAGAGCAAGTTTTCCTTTTTCTAATGTTTGTTTAGGCTGCCTATAAAACAGATTCTAAACACAGAAAACTGCACCTATTTCTTTTTCTTAAAATAAAACCTAAGACTCACGTGGTTCAGCTCTGCCCAAAGGTAGGTGCGTTTCACATGAACTGAACACCAGCTGAAGCAAATACAAATCTCCCCTCCCTTTCCTATCCATTCTAAAGTCACATTTCCCCTCACTTTCGATAAAAAAAGAAAAAAAGTTCTGTATTAAATTCTATTTTAACTCCAAAGCAGTTTTTATATTTTAAAAATTCAAATTATTTTACAAATTTAAAAGGTGCAATTCAGAGGCAATATTAACTTTAAAGATTTACTCTGCTGCCAAACCCAGTACCTGTAAGAACTCAGAAACTCACGTTATGCCTCAATTTCCTCATATATGAAAAAAGAGGAAAACAAGATGTATAAGATGTATTATAAGGACCAAGGGATTAGCATAGAAATAAAGGTTATTAATACTAATAACCTATTGTGATGCTTGAGAAACTCAAAGTCAAGATTGAAGACGACTCTTACCAGAAGTGTAACACTTAATTCCTAACCTCTGTCCTACAAGGATGCTACTATCAGTCCAGGGAGTAAACTGGCTAACAGAAACTACATTATGACAAAGTAGTATCTGGAACAGAACTACGAGAATCACTTAAGAACCAGGTGACCAAAATACTCCTAAGTGTTCTGAACTGAATCCTGCAGAACCAAAGAAATTTAGACCACTGTGGCAACACTTTCAACAGACATAAATAATTTCCACTGAAGGTATAAAAAACACGTTATGTGTGAACACCATGCATTAATGCATTTCCTGAAGTGTCTTTGAGATCTGTTATTAACTCTCCCCCAAGCCCCAATAACGTACAGAATGACTTTTATGAGACACTATTAAGTCCCAATTTCAAATATGGCATGATAGTCAAAACCAGGAAGAATCAAATTAGATATGTCTGCAGCAAAGAAAGTACATGTCTGTCTTTGCCCCACATACTATCTCCTTCCCCACTTATTTTCATCAAATTCTGATCAAATTTCAGGAAGGTTCTGACAGTCGTTACAGATTTATGAGTTAAAACTAACCAAGTTCAACAGAAGTCATTGCTAGAATATACTGTGATCACTAAAAAAAAATTATTTGAAGCACAAGCCTTTTATCTATATATAGTTAACCCTTAGTGACCATATGTGGGAAATTATTAGCATCACATGGAGATGAGACACATCTGAGTGCCCCCTTAACTAAGACCTGGGAAGAAAAACCCAAGACCCCACTCAGATACAAGAATATGAATCATATACTTCCCAAGATTTCTCTCAAAAAATTGTAAGTGTCTCTAACTCGAAGTGTTTTATGACCTGTATGTGCAAAGACTTTTTTTTTAATTAAAAAAAAAAAAATACATGCTTCTGAGAGAAAAGAACTGGCTTTTAATGATTTCCTTTATACTTAATAGTTAAAAACAGCACTCCCATCCAAGGATTTTATCCAAAAGAAAAAAAAAGTCTATTACCAAAGGGGAAAATTGGTTTGGCAGACCATCAGAACTGACAAGCGTGGAAAGAAAAAGAAAGACTTTTCCTTGCTTTCTGCTTGTTACTAGAATGATTACCTGCTATCACAGGGGTCCCCAAGGAGCCAAGTGCAAAGCCTGGACTGGGAAATAAAATGAGCAAGAGGGCTTGCAGGACAGTAAGACATCAGTGGTAAGGGGGGAAAAAAAAAAAAGAAAAGAAAGAGGAGCATCCACCACAAAATCGGAGGGAGACAAGCTGCTGGTACCCCTCCCCTGTAAGGCAGGGCTACTCCCTTCCCTGGGACTGACCGCCCTGGACCCCCCGCCATTCTCCTGCAGTTGCAGACCACGGGGCTCCGCATGACTGGGCTCTTGCCTTTCTCACCTACCTCATCTCAGCTTCTAGCCACCCAGGCCTGATCATATTTTGGGGGCTGTTCTTCCTAGGATCAAAAATTGCCCTAAAAGGCTGGCTCTCCACTCTCCACTCTGTCATTCAAGTCCCAGCTCACACTGCCTCCTTAGAAGTCCTTCCCTGACAAGACCGGTTCAAAGAAGGTCTCATCAGTAGCCTACAGAAAACCACCATCGTGCTGCCCTGTTTAATGTTCTCCAAGGCACTTCTAAGCTGAATGTGTGTGTTTGCATCTTCTTTGGCATGTGTTTAATCAGCGGTCTCCTCTTTCAAGAAAGCCAGCCCCACAGAGTCCACAGGATTATGTGTGTACCTTGTATGGTGCAGAAACCCCAGCACCCACACGCCGGTGTGTGGAAGGCAGTTGCTAAATGGTCACTGGCAAAATAATAAAAAATAAACATAAATAAAGAAATGGTTGTCAACAAGTGAATGAATGAAGGAATTCATCAAGGCCTTTTTTCACTGTCTGAAATCTTGCTTCTGTGAAATTCTCCCAAAGTTTCACTTGCAAAGGCCACTGGGGACTTCCCCAAAGTCCTCATCCCTTGGGGAGCCAAGCAGAAGCTGAGAGTGCTGCCGCAGACTCTCGGGCCACAAAGACGGTGCTCCCTCTCCTGTTCTCCATCCCCACAACCTCCTGCCAGGCTTCTAGGAGAGTCCAATAAACTGGTTCTTCTCCCAAACAAGATCACGGATCCACCAAAGATCATGAGGGCTTGTTATCTGGTTCCTCATTCTCTCTGCTCACCCTTTAGAGTTATTAATCCTGCTAGCAATCAGAGAGTCCCTCTGAAGATGGTCATATTCCCTCAGTAACACCCAAAATCTTCACTGAAAAAAAATTTTAATATAATTTAAATACAATTTAACAAAATATTGCATATAGAATTTAATAAAACTGTATTTTCCTGTTGTTTTCAAGAGTTACAGCACAGTAAAATGACTATTTAATTAATTCCACTAAGCTAACACACATGCATTCCATAATTCACTTAAGCAAATAATTGAATAAGCAAATTAATAGTTTAGTAAAATACTGATATATACTTACCTACTTAAGAAAATACGCTAAAATTAATCATGTTTATTTTTATTTAAAAATGTATTAAATCTAGGAGTGCCCGGGCAGCTCAGCCAGCTAACAGGTCATGATCCTAGAGTTGAGCCCCGTGTAGGGCTGCTTCCTGTTCAGCCTAGAGTCTGCTTCTCCCTCTGCCCCTTCCAACCTCCCCCAACTCTCCGCACCTGTGGCCTCTCTTTTGCATGTTTTTTTCTTGCTCTCAAATAAAATCCTTAAGGAAAAAAAAAATGAATGCATTAAATCTATAAGAAATTCTTCATTCTGTAGAGCCTTATCTACTCCACTCAGGTCGTTAGAACCATGGGTATTTGACAATAATAAACTAGATCATCTCCTTCAAAAAAAAATAATAATTTTTAAAAAATGTTTTTAATTACATTTTTTTTTTTAAAGTCTGCGATCTGGACTGAACCCTCTCTCCAATTACACTCTCCCCACCCCAGATGGGAGGTTCCACCACACAGCGTATTCAGTGCTTTGTGCTGGACACTGGAATGACTCTATAGAAAGGCCAGAGTGTTTTTGCAAATTTCCTGCTGATGCTCATACAAGACTCACTGACTACTGTTAACTGTGCTTTGTCCCGAGAAAAAGGTGCCTGCCCTCCACACCTGAACATTCCAATGCACAGAACGTAGAACTGACACTTGGCCTCTTTCCAACAGGATGAAATAACTACGAAACTTCTTAGGAAACTTTCAATAATTACCATGTATTTTCCAGAGCAATCAATATTTCTTTTCACAAGTCAATGACTGTATGTTAATCATCAGTTTGGGGTTAGCAAGGGGAAAAAGAAATGAGTAACACAGGTCCCTTTACCCCACCACTATTAATCCCTTCACCTCACCAGTATGAACTGCAGCAGGTGACGCTTTCAGATACATAATTTAAATAGGGTAACAAAACAAAAATGTAGCAAATCTAAACTTAAAGGGTAACCCTCCAGATAGTGTAACATAGTAAATATAAGAGGTGCTCAGTTCTGTGTTCAGTTGGACTAACTGAAAATGTTAATCTCTTATTGTTTTTGGCAACTTTCTTTATTCCAAAAATCAAGTCATAAATTTCAGGAATTCAGCAAGCAAAGCCCCATCTGTGCATGAAACACTGTATCTAAAAAGAAGAAAAATCAACCAGTGTCCTAATCCCTTGGGAAAAAAACAGAGACAGCCAAAGTCTCGAAACCAAAATGATTGAGAAGTAACCAAGCAGCATACACCCTTCTCATCTGGCCTGTGATTCACCTCACCTTTCTTTCAGTCCTGGAAGGGCATTCCAAGGGCATCAGCCTTAGATGAAACAAAGCATTCCAAAAAGGCACGGGCATTCACATGGAGCACTTTTCACAGGGACAGCAAGAACAAGTCTTACATTTCATGAATGAATAAGCTGTAATGAAGCATTTCTGTCTGTCCTTAAATAAAATTTCAAATAGCTGATGGCGCGTGGGATGGCAATCAGAGAGCGTTAAATGACCACAACGATGAGAAAACTAATAGGAAAGCCAAACTTCCCTATGTTTTAGTTAGAACATAAATTATATGAAGACCTAGAATTTTACTTCAATTGAAAACTCTTCATTGAGATGTTCTTAAAATCACAGATTGACAACCAACAAACAGAGGTCTGGGGTTGCTTCAGAGCATCTAGTTATTCCTCAAGTAAGGACTATATATTTTAAAAAAAAAATTTTAACTTCAGTTAACTTTGCCTTTGAATACATCTCAGAGGTTCTTTTAACTTTCTGAAGGATTTAGCCAGTCATTTCCAACCTGAATAATGCTTTCTATATATGGGATTCTGTAATTAACACAGATCTCTGATTTCCATAAAGCCAACCTACATTTGGTTACTTTAAAAAACAGGGAAAACTTTGTTAACTTCTGCAAGAAACTACTTTACTCCCTCCAACTTAGGTAAGAAGCATGGTACTCTCTCCTAAAAAAAGAACACAACGGCAGACCCTGTTCTGTCTGGTAGGTAGGCTGCACCATCAACACATCCAAGTTCACCGTATGTATTTGTAGACAGGGGTCCATTTCTAAGCAACCAGGCTGGAGGAATCTGCTGCTATAAGGAAATCTACTTCCCTTAGTTAAACAGTCTAATTGTAATGTCACAAAAAACCAAAATTAATCAAATCCCTACTCTAAATTCTTTGACTCTCTGACTCACTTTTAACAATCCCTAAAGCTTGAATTCAAATATGTACAGGAAGTAAGCACTGGAAGCACTGGGAAAAAAAGCCCTAAAGAGCTGTAATCAACCAACTGTTCCATTAAAACAGACAACCACTGTCTGGTTTAGAAAAATAATGGATTTCTTACTTCCAGATGATTAAAGATGCATCCATTCAGTACGGCTGCCTTTAGAATGAGTCCCCCAAGGCAAGTAAGGCAGAAAGTTTGTGTACCATAATTATTTGTGAATTTTCTTCCCCACCCAAATTTGGAAGAAACCATGTAGATAGAGATTTTTTTCGTCTCCATACCTCCTCCCATCTTCATCATTTTACCAGTGAACTGGACTCTAAAATACCAGTTTTTGTAAGTTACTGCAATTTTAAGTATGCAATATGAAGCAAACAAAAATAAAATATTAGTGGATTTCTCAATGAAGATTCTTTTTTCCCAAGGGCTCAATAAAATTACCTCAGTATATTGAAATCAATGTATTAACCTCATAATATCTGGGCCTATAATTTTAATATTTAACTGAGATTCATTGCCTAAATCATCAAAAAGTTCTTTTTTTTTTTTTAAGCTGTTATTTGCCCAATTACGTTTTGAATAGAAACCTGTGTGTTTTACCTGCTTCATACTCTTTCCTGGGTCCTTCCTTAATAGCTGTCAAGAACTGCTTATTGCCCGATAAAAGATCTTTGATAATTTGTTCTGAAATCATCCCATGAATAATAGAATTCAATCACTGTACTGCTGAGTACATATATTAGCTATGGACTTGGGTCATATCAATTCACAAGGACCACTTAGGGAAGAAAAAGATAAGAAACTGTATTCTTGGTTGTAACAGTAAAAATTATTTTAATTACTTTACTCTAGTTGACATGCTCATTGTATTTTAGTTTCACATGTACAACAGTGACTTGACAATTTCTATGCTTACCACACTAAGTGCAGTCACTGTCACCATTCAACATTGTTACAATATCACTTGACTATATTCCTTATGCTGCACTTTTCATCTCCATGACTAATTTTATAACTGGACATGTGTACCTCTTTACCTCATTTTTAATCCCATTTATTATTTGGAAACCCTCACAGCAGCTCAAATTAGAAATTCATACTAAACAGAGGCTTTTATGAACAGTAGCTAACCGAGTGAAATAAAAAGCCTCCATTTTTAGAGGTCCTCCCCAAAGGACCTTTCTCTGGCACACATGAGACACCTTTTTTTTTTTTTTTTTAAGACAAGTTAAAGAAATAAGCCCTATGACGTCACCGGGGACCCCCCTAAAAAAAAAGCTAGGAAATCAGAATATGGTCTCAAAAAGCTGTTTTTTTTTTTTTTAAGATTTTATTTATTTATCTGACAGATCACAAGTAGGCAGAGAGAGGCAGGCAGAGAGAGAGAGAGAGAGAGGGGGAAGCAGGCTCCCTGCTGAGCAGAGAGCCTGATGTGGGGCTCGATCCCAGGACCCTGGGATCATGACCTGAGCCGAAGGCAGAGGCTTAACCCACTGAGCCACCCAGGCGCCCCAAAAGCTGGTTTATAAAAAAATAAGAATTTTCAAACACATAACCAGACACATAACTAACAACCACCATTTCAATTATGACAGTTCCCTGAATGAAGCAAATTTTTTCACCAAAAATACTGGCCCCTTTCTGGTTTCTTATTTTTAAATCTAAACAGTTAGTGTCAGCAAGAATGCAGAGAGATGAATATTCTCAAACTGCTAATGAGACTTTTGTTTCTGAATAAAAATGCAGCAATTTGTCTTGTATCAGAAAGCTTTTTAAATTTTTATTTTCTCTGACCTGGTAATTCTGCTTCCTGAAATTTATGTGAAGGCAAAACAGAAACACACCAACAAGGAAACAATTTAAATGTTCTAAATTGGCTGTTATTCTAGATAATAAAGTTTTTCTGTCTCTGATGACATTCCATATAATCAAGAATCACGTTCCGTAAGAATACTTAAGAATCCTAAAAAGCTGTGGATATGTTAAAAGGATGTCAACATTATATGTCCTCCATGTATTTACTTTTTATTTTTTAATCTAGTATCTGGAGCTGTAGAGGTGTGTATGTGTGTGTACAGCACACACAATTTAACAAAACTTCTAGGGTGCTCTGGACAGTAGAATTTTAAGAAGTTTCTTCCTTCTTTATAATAGTCTACATTTTCCCAGACTTCTACAGTGGTGATATATTGTTTTATTGGAAAATAAAGCTCATTAAAAAAATATATTTTTTAATTTGACTGAGATCACAAATAGGCAGAGAGGCAGGCAGAGAGAGAGAGAGAGGAAGGGAAGCAGGCTCCCTGCTGAGCAGAGAACCCGATGCGGAGCTTGATCCCAGGACCCTGGGATCATGACCTGAGCCGAAGGCAGAGGCTTTAACCCACTGAGCCACCCAGGCGCCCCTAAAGCTCATTTTAGAATGTGGGTTAGGTCTCTGCCCATTTTGCCCAAATGCATGAACAGAAAATCAACTCTTCAAAGAAAAAAAGTCAACATTATATAATCATTTTCAAACTCCCCTTCCATGACCTTTAATGGGACTTCTAAAGCTAACAGACTCCCCAGCAGGAAATAAAGCTGCTGCGGAAGGGATGCACCCGCAGAGACAGGGCAGGGCAAGCTGTCAGTGGCTTTGGCAACAATTTCCTTTTATTATTCCTTCGCTCCCAAGTGCTTTTCAATTCCAGGAGAAGCCTGAGGAAGTTAATAGGTCCTTAATACGTGCTCTGCTGCCAGAACAGATTCCTGTTCACAAGGTAATAGTTGCGACCCCCACTGGGCCCTTTCACACGGGCTTTAGTAAATCCTCCCCGCAGTGAGGTGGCCCCAGGGCATCTCTGTTTTCTGCAGACCAGGCTGTGACCTAATCAATGAGGTCCCCAGCAAGACAATCCCTACATTCAACAGTTCTGAAGAAACGAACAGGGATGGGGAAAGAGTTCAGGCTTTACCGAGGAATGCTATTTACCTGTCACAGTGATGGTTCACCCGACAGGGGTTTAAGGGGGAAAAAAAAAGGAAGAAAGAAAGAATAAAAAGAAAAAACCTCCAGGCGTTTCAGCAGATTTCTGGCCAGCAGCACAAAATAAACATATTTACTTAAGCTTCATTCACAACTTTTGATGTGAAACCGTGGAAGCCCAAATGGAAACAGGTAGATCTGTGATCTCCAAGGGCAGGAGTGCAAGGACATAGTAGATTTTCAGTCTGTGTCCATTAAAATGCCAATAAAAATGGTCATGACTAGAATAAATACGACTGCAAAAGTCATCTCGGTGTTCACGTCCCAAAATTTACACAGAAAATTCCAAAATCTAAAAATATGACTTTTTAACTCAGAAAAGGACAACATCAAAACAACACAAAGAGAAGTTTACGTAAGAGGGACGTCTCTTGACTGGCCGTATTTCCAAAGAGAAGTATAAAAAATAAGGGCTTTGAATTACTTATACAAGGTTAATAATTCTGTAAACCCACAAGAACTTATTTGTTAATGACTGAAGGCTGCTTTCACTTGGAAATGGCAGACAGCATCTAATCAATTCTTTTGGAAAATAACTGCAAATCTGTCTTGAGACATCATACTTTCAAAGAAAGATTTATATCTCATAGGTCAAATCAAATTAGATTTTCTACCAATCCCAAATATGCCTGCAAAAAAAGCAGTATGAATAGGCAAATTAAATAACAGATGTATATCCTGGAAAACAAAAAAGGCACTTGATTCACTCAAAATTTTATAAAAGCTATCACTGGACAATTTTTAATTGAAAATAAAATTCTAATTTGAAATTAACTGTTAGGTTGTTTTAAGACATCCATTAACACAAAGCAAGAGAGAGCCCGAGTCAAGTGATTACAAAATGAGTTTCCATCTGCCTCTGACACTAGTTTAACATCACAAGAATTGCTTTACTGTAATATTTTAAAAGCCATGCCAGGATCTAGGCCATCAGCATCTTTGACAAAGAAATTTTCTGCAACACCAGCATAATGTGTTTCTAACATCCTCAGTGAATGCCATTAGAAGAGGGTATCTGCCTCCCACCAGCACTGAACTCAACATGCAAAATCACTTAACCCTTTACACCTCCCCATCCCGCAAGGGCACGCCAGCCAGTCTTGCCAGAAGGGACAGACCACGAGGGCCACCACCTCACCCAGGTGACTGCACCTCGCTTTACATCCACAAATATTCTTTAAAGTGGCTGAATTCTACACAGATCTCTAAACCTCTGCTGTGGTAATGGACACTGGAAATGGGGGTAGTCCAAATTGAGAGGTGTTCCTAAATGCAAGATACACACTGATTTAAAGATGTCACGTGAATACAAGAATGTAAAAGATCTCATTAGTACTTTTCTATGTTGATTTCAGATTGAAATGACCCTCTTCCGTCAGCAGGATTAAATAAAATTTATTAATAAAATTAACTTCATCTGTTTCCTCTTTAGTGTGGTGACTACAATATTTAAAATTACATATGTGGACGGTATTACTGAGCAGTGCTGCTTTAACGTGTTAGCACAACTCCTTTGGAGATTTGAAAAATAAAAAGCAAAAGTAAACACTGGCAGAATTTATACAATTGTGCTAATATAAACTGAAAATCAGCTCACGTTTTCACATGGATACTCGTATCTAACTAACAGAATCTAAACAATGGAATACTTCCAATAAACGGTTTTATGGTACATTCTGGAACAGGAAGTGTTTTGTTGTGTTTCTTTTCATGTATACAGGTTGTACGGTTTAGGTACCTATAATTCAGGATCATCTCTAATTCCAAAACAGAATTTATGACTGTCACTCTCTAAGATCACTGGTCTTCTGTAGACCATATTCAAGATTCACTATTTACTAAAGTATCAAATTTTAGGTCAGCACCTCTAGATTAGGTTTCTCATTGAAACCTACATTTCTGTTATAGAATCTCTATTTCATTCCATGAAAGAATTTTACTTTTTTAAGATTTATCTGAGAGAGCATGTGCACACGGCAGGGAGGGAGAGAATCTTTACGCAGACTCCTAAGCCCAGGGCAGAGCTCACGCAGGATCATCATGACCTGAGCAGAAACCAAGAGCTGGTCACTTAACTGACTGAGCCACCCAGGCAACCCCCCATGAGAGAGTTTATTAGAAACTTGACCGTTTCAATAATGATCACTGAACTCTCTTAGGCAGTAAACAATGGCAAACACTTATGCTTTACTGAGGTCGCTTGTTTTTCTCATCTCTAACAATGATTTTTACTTGCTTGTTTTTCTAATGTCTTTGAGGTTAAAAAAAAAATACTAACTGGGGTTTCCTCACATCTTCTCTAAATGAACCCTGTGAAAAATACAAGTTTCCTTTTCCATATACAGATCAATGTGTTCAAAGACATTAACTCTTCCAAAATTCCCAGACAGAAACATTAGAATATTTAGTGCATCAGTATAACTAGGAATTTCTGTTTCAAATCCTGTGATTTCTATTTCAACTCATCATGGAGCCTAATTTTCTATTTATTCTGTTGCAAATATGTCCCCTAACAAATCTCATATAAGCCAAATGTAACATAAGAGTAAGCAGCACTACAAAATACATCTTTATTTTTAATACACTGCCACTGAAGCTGAAACTCAGCAGAGAGAGCAGGGATGTGTACGAAGCCCCAAGACACCAAGGCAACACTGGGGTCCTCCCCTCTATTCCCGTTTCTATCTTCACCTTCACGTTCCCCCAATCTTCCACCTCCTTCTCATGCCATTTCCCCCACATCTTTCCTCCTCTAAGAAAAAAGCAATAAATGAGTGAAAGAATTTGTGACAAATTAATTAGCAAGAAAGGTGGTACTAATGAGCAAAAACAAGATACGGAAGCAGAAAGCCGCGGTGGAGAACTCCCTGCTGCCTTCTACTCCTCAACCCACCTCTTCCTTCCGCATTAAAATGAGGTTCAAGAACTGGGATCCACCCAGGAGGCAAGAAACTTAAGAACTCTTTGTGATAGAAACCGAAGTACAGAAGGAAGAGAGGGATAGTATCTAGATATCTTCAGACCGCATGCAATCCTCCTGGTATCTCTTAAAGATCTAGCTTAAGTAGAAACGTATTAAAAATAACTTGAAAAAGTACTTGAATACTAGTAAATGTTTTAACAGCATTAAGAATCTGAATATATAGCTGAATAAGGTTTTTTAAGACACCACAGATATTTTCCCAATTTTCAAAAGCCTTTAAATTCTTGTGCACATTTTCTATCCAAAAGGAATGTCCTCATCAAAGGGGGAAAATAAAATCTGATAATGTATCTCTACAGTAGACTAAAAAATGAATCCCAAACTTTGCAACTCCTCCCATCAAGACGGGCAGCCTATTTTCTTACCTGCTGAATCACCTTATGTGGACAACAGGATGGGGGAAAGGAATATGTAGGAGTTCTGAACCTAGGCCACGAGATCTAGCTACTTCTCTCATCTAGCTCTTGGAAGACTGACATCCAGGCTAGGCAGCTGAACAATGACAGACACAGGCCCCAGGAGCCCCTGCCTGCAGCCAACATCCAGCCAACTCCCAGAGCCAAGCCACCAAGCTTATCAGCAAGAGACCTTATGGGAACAAATCCAGCTGAAACTAGCAGAGGACAAATACGGCGTGGGTCCAGCCCAAATTGCCAACCAAATGAACTGTAACCCAAATAAATGGTGGCTGTTTAAAGCTGCTACATTTTAGGGCTGTTTATTTCCCAAAAAAGGCTAAATAATACAATTCTCTATAATGTCCTCCACAGTGCTTATTATCAGCCCATATGTAATAAAAGTTATAACTGAGCTTTGAACATCTTTGCACTTGACCCACCACATTTTCTAATCTCCCTCATCTAATCTAGAACCCAGAACCATTTGTGTAAAACTCACCTGTTCTCAGATGTCCAATGTGCCTCCTCAAACAGATCTCTACCCAAATATGCAGAGAGAACTTCCACAAAGGTTTTCAGACCTTCCTTTAGTCATCCAAAGAATTCTTTATAAATTAGAAAAACAGAATTAACCTAAGAAGCCACTGCTGTCTATTCACATGGATGAAAGGTTCAAAGAATTAGAGGCCAGGGTAACAAAGGCAGACCAAGGCCAAGCAAGAGTTTTTAAAAAAATTTGCTATTCAGATGCATTCCTTTATGTGAGAAAAATATTCTTAGTTTTCACATACTTTATTCTCCTTCAAACAGCCTCATCACTGGATTTCCCTTAATTCAACTAGGCTTTAAAAGAAGGGTCTGCTTATCTGTAAATAGCACCCCATCAGCAGAAACAACCAAAGACTTAAAATAAACACAAATAGCTTTTTAAAAGGTTACATTTATACCGCTCAATTTAATCCAGGAAATGGACAGTTTCAAAGACTCTGTGAATCTCTAGAGGTAATTACTTCTTTGAAGCTTTAAGAAATTCACCAATAGTGATAATAACAAAAATAAATCCTACTGAGAGTCTTTCAAAAGTCGAAAATTTTGCCATATAATGTATAATGTAAATGGATATTCATCTACTATACTTAGAAGTAGGGGCAACTGGGTTACTCGGGCGGTTGGGCAGCTGCCTTTGGCTCAGGTCATGATCCCAGGGTTCTGGGACTGAGTCCCACATCAGGCTCTCTGCTCAGCCAGGAGTCTGCTTCTCTTACTGCTGAATCACCTTATGCAGATGACAACAAACTCCCCTCCAGCTCTCGCAAGCACACCTGTGCAATGCTCTCTCTCTCAAGTAAGAGGATAAATAAAATCTTAAAAAAAAAAAAAAAAAAGGAAGTAGTATTTTCCATTCCAGGGGATGCTAGAGGCAATAGCCCACTCCACACAGTCCAAGAAAACAGCAAGGCCTCACCCACTATTATGCACCTGAAAAGTCACAGATTTTAAGATTTCTAACTCTAGGCTTTGGTACTCAATCTGACATATTAAGTTGTTTCCTCACAGAATGAAATATAAACAAAAGGAAACTGCACTGCTACTGAAGTGTTATGGATGTTGTTGTAATTTTCTTGTTTTTAGCTACTTCAGAGGTACAGAACGAGAGGGCATTTGAAAGGGAAGAGCAGTTTTACTGCATTGAAGGAATAGGCAGTCCTCAGGCACGTACGACACTTCCACTGGATACAGAAAGGAAATTCTAATTGGGAGTAGAGAACAAATTTAAAACGTCTTTCCCAGTAATAGTTACTTATGGGTTTCCTTTTAATATTCTGGAATAATCGAACTCATGTTCAAATTGGACCCATTCGTCAAGTGCTAGCTGGGGGCCTCCCACGCATGCGCCAGGAACAGTTCCAGGCACCAGCAATCTAGAGCAAAACAAAACAAAGTCCCTGCCTATGCTCATAAGGCTTAGATTATGAAAGATAATGACCAAAACAGATTTTTAATATGCTAAAATCATTCTTGACATACACTACATGTAAAACACCACTGAAAAAATTATGAGCCTTAATTTATAGAACTTTATATTCTGTAGATGTGATGATCCTTAGTTTGACTTATTTTAAAAATCAACAGCACTGAGCTAATTAAAACCAAACACAGGTATTATTCATGTTCATGCTTTCCTAATCAATCAGCTTTCATCTTCTACATGAGGCTCACACACTATCAAGAAAAGATACTTCTGAAAAAGAAAAAAAAAAGTATTGAGATCAAGCCTTTAAAAGAAACTGAGTTCTATTCTGACGCTTCACCCAATAAACTAACTCAGTATTACACAGCAAATTCATCTTTTTTCCATTAAAAATGTAAACACCTTCAGCTGAGCAAAAGATCAAAAGAACAACACTATGTGACAAACTTTTCCTGGGTTTATCAAAAGATGAACATCACTGAGTAAGTATTTACTAAATACCAGCTTTGTGCCTAGCACTGTCAGAAGACAAAGATGTATGGGACTGCCTGATGTCAAGCAGCTTGCACAATAAAAATATTAAGAATTAAAAGCAAATGAATTTCAGAGGAACTTTTTAACTAAGAATTTACAGTGGGACTGCTTTAAAACACTTTAAAGTTCACTCAACTTTAAAGTCCTTTTCCAAAGAGCTGTTCTTGCTTTCAACTAACCAAATGTCTTCAACTTACAAAAAAGAAAACTTTCTGAAAGATTCCAGAATAACTGTTTACAAAGACTCACCTCCATGGGTCAAAAAACATACTGACTTGAAGGGATAGGAGTATAATTCGCAGATCAGAACATTTTGCCACATATACATCTATTCCAACGTCACTGTAAAGTTGTTCACCGCTCCTTTTACAATAGGAGAAAACCTCCCTTTAATTATGAGAAGGGCAACTGTTAACAATAGGCATTATTTTTCATTTTTTTCTTTTGTACGGGATAAGGGACTCTTGACACAAAACTAAAATGGTTTATTAATTCCCAAATGCTCTGATTTTTTAAGTCCATTTAAATAAAATCCAGTCTGTGAAGAAAGTTAACATTATGATTAGAAGTCTGACAGATTATTCTACCTTAATAAATAAAAGCATGCTAGCGGAGCAGCAGAGGGTTTCCATGGTAAACTGCCAACACAAGAGATCAGATCCTGGCCTAGAGGGCTGCTTCACTTAAAAATAGATGTATTGTTAAAAAAAAAAAAAAAAGATATATTGTATATTGTGTGTACTGCAATTATTTTACTATAATTGTCTTGTCACTTACACAGGAGACCAGACTGATGACACAGGTTTGTAAAGAACTACAGGCCACAGCATCACTTGAAGGTGACAGAGTGCTCTGAATCAAATCAAGCACACATACAAGTACACAGGAAAGTGGCTGCTACTCATCTACCATACACTGGATCTACCTTATTTATAAAATAGCAATGACACCTACATGTTAGACTAGAAGCCATGAAGTGTATACAAATAGGTGCAGGCTGTTGAGCCTTTTTCAAATGCATGTCACTAAGACAGTCACTGTCGTCATGACCATTACCATCACCACCACCAGCACCACCACCACCACTCTCACTACTATCTGATTCTCCTTCAAGAGAACTCGTGAGGACTGGCAGCCCTGGAACTCCCAGAACAGAGCGATATAAAACCAGAAATCCCAGGACATGAAGATTCAGCTCTTCACCAGCCTCCCGCTACGACAACCTAATTGCAGTCTCTGAAGACAGAATGTATAGTTTTCCACAGATTTTCAGAGGTTTTTATGATGTCAAAACTATTAAGAACCAGTGCCTGGAAGTCTAGAAATGGACACAGGAGGTAAAGGAAAGGTTTCCCTCAACCTTATGAGCACCATCATTCATAGGGTACAATCGGTTGGTTTGTTGTGCAAACAAGGGCTACACATGGCCCTGTCGGCCACTGTGCTTAGGAGAGGCTAGAAGAGGAGACAAGACGACTCTGTCCTTGAGTTCTGGCTGACAGACAAGAAAGAGATAAATAACACCCTGACATGTGACAGAAGAACATACAGAAAGTGCTCCTGGAACAAAGCAGACTACCTGTTCCCAGAGAGGCAACAATGGCTCGAGAGGCTGACCTAACCGAGGTTTACTGGGTGCCTCTTTTGTGAGTCCAGTGGTTAAAGATTTAGCATCCACACACACAAGAAGCTCACAATTTAGGGGGAAAAGGACAAATACATATTCAAACGAGAGTGATACTTATAGTAATATATATTTAAAAAAAAAAAGACATACAAAAAAAGAAGAAAAATGAGCGAAGGCTTGTCAGGAGAGATTTATTATGCAGTCAGGGTTAATAAGAGCCCATCTAGGGGTCAATGTGTCACCCAAAGGCAGGGAGACAGGACACAATGGGGCAGAGCGGGGCGGGGAGAGCCTGGCTCCATATGGCTGAAGGACAGGAGGCGTACGGGAGCCAAGGAGAGAACACGGACTAGTGGCAGGGGGAGGCATGTCAGCCTGCACTAAAAACTTTGGGCTTTATGTAAGGAAGACACCAAATGGTTTTAAGAAAGATCTGATGAGAGACAGAAGGCCCATGTTTCAAAAATTAGGTCTGTATTACCACAATACCCTCAAAGCCCACTTCAAACCACATCAATCTTTATTATACCACTATACATACACACACACACACACACACACACACACACACACACTGCAAAATTCAATGGCACGAGGTCAGTACGTACCATCATCCCCATCACTCATCGTATCTTTAGAATTTCATACAGGCCCTACATGAACACAGCATATTACCGTCTAATTTTACTCACGAATTATTGGGATGATCTAGGGAGATAACTTAGTAAAAGAACTTGAAAACAGTGCTGGCTCACAACAAGCATCCAATTAATGGGACCTCTCATTATATACAGATGATGACAGAAAAAGCTCAGGCACCTGGGTGGCTCAGTCAGGTAAGCCACTGCCTTTGGCTCAGGTCATGATCCTGGAGTCCCGGGATCGAGTCCCACATCAGGCCCCCTGCTCAGTGGGGAGTCTGCTTCTCCCTCTGACCCTCTCCCCTCTCAAGCGCTCTCTCTCTCAAATAAATAAAATCTTTAAAAAAAGAAAAAGTTCATCAGCAATCAAAAGATAATATGGTTAAATAATCACAAATGAGAAATAATTCTTAAGAAACTACGGAAGCTGCTAGGTAACTTTTTTCAAAAAAAGAAAAAAAAAATCATTGAGGCTGAAACTAAAAAGATGACAATCCTGACGAATCTCTTCGGACAGGTCGGCTCACTCAGCCACGCAGAGGCCCCGCTATGCAGCAGGTTCCACACCCTCCTCAGTTTCTCCGGAGCGGCCACCGTGTCACCTGCAAGGCAGCTTCACTGGGCAGGCTGCCCCAGCAAGCGCACGTGTAAAGAGTTCCCTGGACCTCCTGTCACTGCCGTT
Source organism: Mustela erminea (assembly GCF_009829155.1). NCBI lineage: Eukaryota > Metazoa > Chordata > Mammalia > Carnivora > Mustelidae > Mustela > Mustela erminea. Next base: position 13,500,400 of record NC_045634.1, read on the forward strand.
ACACCGGGGACCTGCCAATTCAGCAAGTACAGGCATGTGCCTGTGAAGAGGAATCGTCCCAAGCCCATTTATTCCCGGAAACAAAGATATGAAAGACTGTGCTTCGTGGCATGCTGTCTTGGGCAGGATACACTATTTATAACCAACACTGCTTGACTTTTTTTAAAAAGTGCCATGAAAGTAACTGCAAACACACTGTTGTTGCAAATACACTTGTATGTTGTATGCAACAGTATACAACATAGAAGCACACAGATAATAAAATCTTGACAAATCCAGGCTTACGAATGAAAATAACCCACAAACTGGGACGCCTGGGTGGCTGGGTCGGTTAAGCCGCTGCCTTCGGCTCAGGTCATGATCCCAGGGACCTGGGATCAAGTCCTGCATTGGGCTTCCACATCGGGCTCCCTATCCAGCAGGGAGCCTGCTTCTCTCTCTGCCTCTGCCTGCCACTCTGCCTGCTTATGCTCTCTCTCTGACAAAAAATTTTTAAAAATCTTAAAAAAAAAAAAAAAACCCACAAAATCAAAACAACAGGAACTCAATGGTTAAAAACCAAAATCCAACCAGGGACAAAACACTAAAATGTTTTAAGACCCACTCAATTTTCATAATTGGGCAAGGTAGGCAATAGGGGGAAAAACAAAAACAAAAATAAACAGGACAGATATTAGCCGAGCATTAGATGTCTATACACAGAGGCCACTCATCAAGTTATGAACACTCAAGTCTTCAGCAAGTCTTAGAACATAAAAATGGTCCCTTGCCAAGAGGGCTGAGAAGGAGAACAAGTTCACTGGCACAAACCAGATGGCCACGGAGGACAGATGCTGAAGCCAAGACCTGCATTGAGGACAAGACCAGAGAACAAGGACTACTAGGACCGTGACTCAGTGGAGAAGTGGGGACTGTTAAGTTAACGTCAGCTATTCATTCCGTGGGTTAAAATTAATTTTAAAGGTTAGCCAGGACCCTAACAACCATCTAAAACATTGTTTCAATGAGAAAAAGCTCCAATTAACATCCTACACAGTTCACACCAGCAGCATTTTTATTTATGAGATGACTGGACCTTCACAATTACAAACCAGTCCGTCTTCACTAAGGAAAACTCACTGTCTGTACTCAGCACGAGTCCCCCACTACTAACCACTTCACTGGAATAATCTTAAATTGCTTAAATGCCACCCTACATATTTCTAAAATCCTGTTCACTTCAATGCTAAAGACCAATACAACACCTTGAGAACAAAGGATGGAAGAAGACTGTTAGAGTCAATACTCCTTCAAGACCAAGTCTCGAATCTAGGATTCAGGTCTCCAGCCAGCTCCTCTCAACCCAGTTCAGCCCAGAATCCCACCCCACTAGTTTTTGGGGGCAATTGGGTGGCTCACCATTAAGTGTCTGCCTTCAGCTCAGGTCATGATCTCAGGGTCCTGGGATCCAGCCCCACATCAGGCTCCCTGCCTCTCCCTATGCCCCTCCCACTGTGCTCTCATAAATAAATCTTCAACTAGTGGTTTTCAAATGGGCTCCCTGAGGGCATCTCCAGATCACTCCGTAAAGGGTGAGAGGCAGTCAAGTGCAGTGGTAGGCCAGCTGGTTCTGCCACTTAGTACACATGTGGTCCTAAGCAAGTGACTTCGCTTCTCTGTGAATGTCCCCTCACCAGTAACACGGGGATAGCTATCTATCTGGTAGTTGTGACAACTAAATTAATGGAAACACACAGAGTGCTTGGAACAGCCGCCGGTGGTGACAATGTCTGTGGTTTATTCTAGGACGCCCTTCATCCTTACCATCATCATCATCACCGAAAGCACAGAGCATATTTTCAGTTGTTTCTACTCCATCCTGGATCTGGCCCTTACACATCCTTTAGGATTATATAAAGGCAATGCAGAGCTCCCCCCACATTCTGCAGAATACCACCTGTATCTCAGCCCCGAGAGATTTACAGCCCAACTCCTCCCCCAACCAGTACTCAGTCAGGACCTCAAGCACCAACTTGCTCAGTATCATACAAATAACTAAAGAGAAGCGGATCCTGTTTTCTCTTAAAACAAAATGAACTTCTTTAGGATTCCTAATTAGATTCTATTTTCACCCTAACATCCTCCAGCTTCAGAGGAGGAACCTAATCCTGACAGAAATGACATGCCCTCCCTGCCTGGACACAGACACACACACGCAGACACACAAGCAGACACACAAGCGCGCGCACACACACACACACACACACACACACACACACACGGGCATGTACGCAGACTGTTACTCCTAAACCCAGCAACAGCACATTATCATCACATAATTCCTGCCAAGCCCTGATTTTCAATCTCACTGTGGCTAAGAAGTCAGTTTCTTTTCTGTTCAACTTCCTGAGGAAGAGAACTAAAAGAATAAGACAGGAGCCACTGCATAGGAGACAGGAGATGCCCACACCAAAGCCCCTCCAGCGACAAATCTGCGGACTCCGTCACACGGCCTCCCCCCAGTCCCTGTTCCAGTCCCTGCTGCCAGACACTCTAGACACAGCTCCAGCAGCGGAAACAGGTCCCTCCACACACACCACACTCCTCAGGGCTGCCCAGCTGTTAGCCACTCTTACAGATTTTTTGGTCCCAACACTTGAGGTCATTAATCTCATTCTTTGCATTCTATGTCCTGTTATGCCAGCAGGCCCTAGGAAAAAAGCCTAGGTCCTTGGCTGTATGCATGATACCCTACTTTAAGTTGGGAAAGTGTTTTGTTTTGTTTTAACTGGAGTAATTAAGATAATTAAAATATTCAGACTTCTGCCAGATCAGAAAGAATCCCCGGAAACATCTGCCCTCTCACTGAGGTCAACAATAAGGTTAACCTGGATTGAGGGGTGCCTGGGTGGCTCAGTGGGTCAAGGCTCTGCCTTGGGCTCAGGTTATGGGCTCAGGTCATGATCTCAGGGTCCTGGGATCGGGCCCCCGCATCGGGCTCTCTGCTCAGCGTGGGGCCTGCTTCTCCCTCCCTCTCTCTCTGCCTGCCTCCCTGCCTATTTGTGATTTCTCTCTCTCTGTCATATAAATAAATCAATCTTTTAAAAAAAAAAAAAGTTAGCCTGGATTGAAATTCCCTTCTGGTCCCACTATACAAATCTGTTCATTCTGTGTCCCCTAACCAAGGAGAGCCAGGAGCCAGTCCCCAGACGGGTAATCCAGGAACCGAGCAGTAACTAACACTCCCTGGTGGTGTGAATGTAACCATGGACTCTTGTGCCTATTTTCCCTCCCATACTTCGTGAATGGTGATATCTTGTTGCAACAGCTGTACTTCCATATGAATTCTTCCCATGTCTTTTCACCGAAATGTAAATTTCAATTCTGAAACCACAATTGGGATTCTAAGAGCAACACAGCATTAGTAAGTTTAGAAACTTGTAAGTTTAGGAAATCGCTCTTATCTTAATGAAAAACATGGTCTCCCTAAATAAGTAGAGAAGTACAAGTGGAAAAGGGCAACCCTCTTACTGGGATGCATTATACTAACAGCCAAAAACTGTACCAAAGTACTCTAGACCAATGAAAACATACTTAAGGCAACTTATTACAATACATACATCAGGGGACTAGACCCCAATTACCAACAATTAAAAAAAAAGAAATCTTTTGGCCAAGCATGTTTCTAGACATTACCTTACGTTAAAGGCTAACAAGAAGCTGCACCTTTTTACTGATGCTCAAGTAATAGTTAACTTGATGTGTACCTATCGGCCAGGAACACCAAGCTGAATTTATTCCCTAAATCTGCAAGAGGGATCCTCCAGATTCTGTTCTGCTCAACTCTAAAACTAACAACAAAACAACTGGGCACATACGTGAACTGAAAATGGGGGTGAATGCTGAGAAGCAAAAAGTCAGACAAATAAAAATCTAAAATGTGAAATTACACATGCTTCAGCGATCTTCCACTAACATTTGTTAAATCTGCTTTATGACCAGCCCTGTAGATTCTTCAGGAGACAAAGGGAGGGGGTGATTTTAATAAGAGCCCTGGAGATTGGCTCTCTAACATGACCTATTTCCCAAAATCGTTTTCACCAAACCTCCAAACCCAAGACAGACGAGCCATCATGTGGGCACGGATTTGTCCGGACAGTTCACCAACATCCAGAGGCCACTCCAGGGAAAGCATGTGACACAGTGAGAGATTATCAGAGGAGTCAAATGACAATCACCCCCACACAGGGATTCCATTCACCTCCTTGCAAAGCCAATTAGCAAAATATGTACAAAATGCAGAGCTAACAGGACTGTACATTTGCCTACATATTTTAGATAGTTCATAGAATTTCCAGTTAAAAAACTACTTTTCAGGGGATGTTTCAAATTTAAGTAGTTTTTTTTTTTTTAAACAACAGGACCATAAAAATAGTAAGAACTAAATTCAGATTGCTAATTATATTCTCTGTTCTATGAAAAGAATGCAAATGATACACCTATTTGACAATGCTGAAATAGGTCCAATACCCAGAAAACTTACTTATATTACTCAACCAACACTATAGTTTAAAGTTAAGTCAAAGGCAAAAAGCAAACAGTTAAGTGGGCAAGTTCATGGTCCTGCACAGGCCCTTCCTTGGCAATTAGCCCAGTATAACATGTTACACTAGAAAACAAAGTAACAGCATGAAAGAAACAGGCAATGAACAGCTTCTGAAGTTCTAGAAAGGTGTTATTAAAGCTGACCTGAGCCAGGCCATCTTCAACTCATGCTGAATTTAGTCAACTCATGCTGACTTCACAGGACCCCCGCCTGTGTTCCTGAACTTCTACTTTTCTTCATCTGACGGGTACCTCTCCACAAGGAATTTATTAGACAACCCCCCAAAAAAGAACATACCTAATTTTACTATTTCTACTGCACCAAACATATTGACTTTTCCTGAAAGAATTCTGTACCACGACGCCAACTGTCTTGCCAAGAATCTCTAAAATAACTTGGGCTGATAATTCTATTGCCAAAAACACATCTTACAATGTGTAACAGGCCAATGTGTAAATACTACTCGATAATTTTGATCCAATTCCAGAAAAAGATAAACAATCTACTGTGTTATTAAGTACTTTTTTCTGTAAAGTCAAAGACTACACAGCAGATGACCAAGAATTTCCAACTTTGCACCTTCAAATCTCAGTATTTATAGAGATACTCAACAGTTTCTTACATACTCACCAGCCCCACTGCCCAGTCTCACTTTCTCCCCTCATCCCCCTCTAAGTAAGCTCTGACACTGCCATTCAGCTCTGAAAATTACCCCTTTCCCCTTTTTTCCTGGTTGTAAGAATATCCCAATCTCTTAAAATTTATAGGCAAAAAACAATACTCATTTCTAAATGAGTCTTTAAAAAGCAACAAAAGTGGTGCCCGGGGTAGCTCAGTGGGTTAAGTGGCTAACTCTTGACTCCAGCTTGGGGAGCCCCACACCAGGCTCTGTGCTGAGCATGGAGCCCACCTGAGGTTCTCTCTCCCTCGCCCCCGTTCGTATATGTGCTCTTGATCTCTTTAAAAAATAATACATACACACATAAAAAGCAATGTAAAAATACTCTTTCCCCTTGAAAGAAAAAAAACCCAAAAGGCAGTGCTCACATAATTTAAGTCATCAGGTAATGTAAAGTAAAACTATGGTTCTATTTTCTGTCTCAACTTTTACTTGTACCAATTCTTTTTAGGCTTTCAAGAGCAAAAAGGAAAAAAGGGGGAAAAAAAGGTAGGAATAATGGTCCTTGGGAAATTCACAAACATAGTCATTGTTTCAGCTGCAGTTCTTAAATTTTGGATATTCTCGCATGTACCTGAAAATTCAAGTTAATATTGGATAGTATGAAAAAAAAAAAAAAAAAATATATATATATATATATATATATATATACAAATTTCTCTTTAGGTGAGTGACTAAAAGAAAACAGCATAACCAACAGCCGTCAGTTAAACTATTATTTAAAAATCTGGCTCTAGTAGCCATCTTCTGTCCCCAGGGGTGAGCACCTCATCTCAGCTGGGCCACTGAAGACCCACGCTGAGCACCAACCCTACTCCCCTGTCCCTATGTCATCCCCCTGACCCTGCCCCCGCAGTCCCACCTCTGCTCCAACAAGATGAGAGACGTGATGGTGAACCAGGAGAAGCTGCGCATCAGTGGGAGAAGACATGCTCGTCAAAAGAAGGTGGTTCACAGAACAGCTACAGCAGATGATTAAAAAAAAAACCTTCCATTTTGCTTGAAGAAGTTAGAGGGAAACACGATTTCCAGTATGAAAGGAGGGACTGCACTCAGAAATCAAGGAGCAGGGATGCGGCAGGCCTCCCCAGCAGAAAACACTCGCTGTGTCCACACTGATACATAGCCAAGACAGAAACACTACCCGGCATCTCAAAGCAACTAGATGTAGATGGTCTGACCAGTCCAAGAAGACGGGCAGCCGCTCTGCCCACACAACCTGCAGATAGCAAAGCCCCACTTACTGCTGGAGACCAGGGTAACAGGGACACTCCAGATCGTGTGCCAGTTAAGAACAAAGCAAAGTGAAAGGAGTCAACTTCTAAAGAAGACAGAACCTGAAGAAGTTACTGACAGTGGCTATCATGTATGAGCACTCCTTTTTAAAATGTGGTTCTGGGGTCCGATAAAATCTAGAGCCCAGTATTTTTAAGTCCAAGCCCCATGGACACTGCAGCTCTTTTCAGTTTTTGCTTAGACACAATTCATTCTTTGCAGCTAATTATGCTGAAGAAGCTGGGAATAATGTTTGAAACAGGCTAATAAAATTCTTTGCCTAGTATACAGTTTTATTTTTTAGGCCATGGACACTAATTTGTACACAAAAGCAAAGTGGTTTATAGAAAGCTAATCATTGCCCCAACATACAGCTGACAATCTCATGGAATCTGATTATACTGCCATTTATAATCTTTAATGTAAAAAAAAAAAAATGTGGTGTTTTATACATTACACTGAAATTTAAAGTTAAAAAAAAAAAAAGAAAAAGTAAATCTCTAGAAACTAGAAGAATAAGTAAAAAATGAAAAATAAATAAAAATCTGGTATTTTCAATGAGTGGCATATAATCCATAGATACAGTTAACACAGGTGAGTGGTATATGACTCATTAGAAAAAGAATCCCTTTAATAAGCAAAAGTACATTAAAATATAATAGCCTCTAAAATAACTGATTTCTAGGATAATTACATGCTTCTTGTACTTTATACATATTAGATGTACACATGGTTGGTGGGGTGGGTGTTAAGAATAGAATTAACTTATGGTATTACTGAATATAAACTTGAATTTTCAGTGTATTAAGAAAAGCATCTTTTTTAGAATGGATATGTTCACAAAGGAAACATCAAGGAGATTAATAAACTGAACTCCATCTAGGGCAGTTCACCTAGCACTGTGATTACTACCCAGTTTCCTTCTATTTCCACTATCATTCTCAGAGGACGTTCAAAGCCAAAATAATCACTAATTTACTCATATGTCAGTTTAACACTTAATGAGCAGTTTCTACATGCCTGGTACTTCTTGCTAGGGCTAAGGACAGAAAACACAGGCGCTAAAAGCCTCTCCTGGAAGGTGGTATGGGGCTGATTGTGTCCTCCCAAATTCATGCATTCAAGTCCCAATTCCCAGTACCTCAGAATGTGATTTGGAGAAAAGAACTTAAAAGAGAGAAATAAAATGAGGTCATCAGGTGGTCCCTAATCCAACGGGACTGGTGTCCTATATGAGATCAGGACCCAGACACACACAGGGAAGACAGAGGGAGAAGACAAGCCAAGGAGAAAGACTCCAAGAAAACCATGCCAGCACCTCCAACTCCCGACTTCTAGCCTCCCGAACTGCGACAACCACCAGTGTCTGTGGTTTAAGCCACCCCATCTGTGCACTCTGCTATGGCAAGCCCTCTTCCTCAGGGAGACGGACCCATAACTCCAGTGTCTTGTGAAAAGCAGCTACATTAGAGATCTGCACAAAGTACGAAACAATACACACTCTAGCCTAAACTGGCTATCTTGGATATTCTGGTTTTAGGCTCTTACTCCAGGTGGAAGAGTCCCATAACAAAGCATTCCTACCATCTCTAAGATGCAAACAGACTCTCTAACACATGCTGGGCAGACTTCACACGTTATTTCACTTTGTCACCCATTCATCTTGCAGCCATTTTGAGTGTCCCCATCTCAGAGAAGACGTCCATCACAGTTAGATAAATAACTTGTCAAGATCACCCTGAAAAGAGCCAAGTTCCCTCCATGCAACACAGCCCTGCTCTGCTTCTGATCCTCAAAAAAAACCTGGAGGACCTCCTAAGGACAGCAGCCCGCATCATGGAAGTTTCAGCAGAGCCTGCTTTGTGCACTGCGTTGTCTCCTAGGGGTACAGTAATCTCTGAGAGGTGTGCTGGGTACTGCGAGGGGCTGTTCTAAGTCTGCAAAGAGTCTGGAAGGGTTTCTCAAAGTTACAGCAAAACCACAATCATGCCTCTGATAATACAGAACACAAACTAAAAGATCAGTATCAGTGGTGATGATGACAATTTTCTCCTGGTTTCTTTTTGTTTTGTTTTCTTTCATTTTTTTGTTTGTTTGTTTGACTCATTTTATGCCACGTCATTCAGGTTCCTTAATTCCAAACTCATTGCTTACTACACAGAGAGACACCTATAAAAGGACAAAAAGCATGCAATGTGTATCCTGACAGAGGTCAATGGTAAAGCAGCTAGCACCGGGCCGAAATTTCCTTTAGGAAAACCAGAGCAGTAAGAACGTATTTACCTGTTTCTTCATCTATTTTGAAAACACCAACACCAGAACCATCTCTAATCGAATAGCGGATCTCCCCATCTCGTCCTGTGTCCTCATCATGAGCAGATACTGTCAATATGGAGGAGCCAATAGGGACATCTTCTTTCACAACACCCTTTTCCACGAAGCTGGAAAACACTGGTGGGTGTAAGTTCTCGTTCACATCAATGACCTCCACTTCAACATAGCAAGTGGAAGACAGAGAAACTGGCTTCCCTTTGTCTTTGGCCCTCACGGTGAGATTATACACTTGCTTCTTCTCAAAGTCCAAATGGTGAACAATTCTGACTGCTCCGCTGAGTTTATCCACATCAAAGTGTCCTTCTCCATGGTCCAGAAGACTGTATCTCACTTGACTAGACTGGCCTAAGTCAGGATCATAGGCCTCCAACCACATGATTATGGTTCCTTCTGGAAGGTCCTCTCGAACTTTCACACGGTAATTAGGGGGTATGAATCTAGGTGGGTTGTCATTAACATCCTCTAATGATACCTTCAAAAGCACAGTGGAAAGCAACTGAGGCTCTTCCCGGGCTTGATCCCTGGCCTCAATCTTTAAGTAATGCACATGCTGTACTTCCCGATCCAAAGGGTACACGATTTTAACAACTCCCGTCATGCTGTCAATGGAAAATTTATCTGTGTCTGTAAGAATAGAGTAGGTCACATGTCCATTGGGCCCTAAATCTTTATCTGTGGCTTCAACCTGGATGATTTCACTATTCAGCTCCCTGTCTTCGCTCACTTCAACAAAATAGCTCTCCTGCAAAAACTCTGGGGGATTATCATTGGCATCCAGAACTCTGATGTCTAGGAGACGCCACGCGGCCTTCTGTGGTATACCAAGGTCAGACACTGTAATGTTCAGGGTGTACTTGTCTGTTGTTTCACGGTCAAGCGGTGATAAAATTTTTAGCATTCCAGTTTCCATGTCAATAATGAAGCAACTATCCTCATTTCCTCCAGAAATAGCATAGACCAGTTTTCCATTGAAGCCAGTGTCAAGGTCAGTAGCATTCATGAAAATTACGTTGGAACCCACTGGATGGTTTTCTTTTACTTCAATGCCAGTTGGAAGGGTACTTCTGAACTGAGGCGCATGCGCGTTGACAGAGTGGGAATCGAAGAAGATATCCTCGACCTCTCCCTGACTGTGTAACTTATTTGCCTGCAGGAGCTTCTCCGCCAGCATTTTGGCAACGCCGGTCTCTTCACACTGCAAGTGCACTGGCTTGCGCCTGGCAGCCACGGTTAGGTTGATGTATAAAGGGGTGGCGAAATTTTCTCCATCTGTAGCTGTGATTCTCAGGCTCTGAAAGGACACCCTGGTCCCTACGCCATCCAGGAGCGACTGCTTCAGGGACAACACCCCAGAGTTGGGGTTTAAGCTAAACAGATCTAGTTCATTTCCAGCTTCAATCTGATATTGGACCAACTGAAGTTCGTCGGCATCGATGGCGGAGACGGTGGTTATCTGTTCCCCGACACCTAGATCCCTGGGAATCGTCCCCTCACAGTTGATTTTCTCAAACAAGGGTGTGTTGTCATTCAAGTTATTCAGAGTCACCGTGGCAAGGACTTCAACTTCCCGGCGGTACGGCAAGCCCCAGTCTGATGCTCGGATCCTCAGAGTATAAACTCGAGGCATCAGTTCATAGTCCAAGTCTTCTGAAGTGCTCACAGCACCAGTGAAATGGTTAATGACAAACGGCACATGATTTAAGTTGGCAATGCTGTAGGTCACATAGCCGTTCTCACCCTCGTCAGGGTCTACCGCACTCACGCTCAAGACTGTCGTCCCAATGGGCACATTCTCATCAAAAGAGGCTTTGTAAGCAGTCTGGGTAAATTCAGGGGGATTGCTATTCGCACTTAAGACTTTAACCAAGACCCTGGTGGAGGCTCTTCTGTCACTTGTTGTTACCTCGAGTTCAAAATGGGACGCCTGCTGTCTTTTAATTGGTTCTAAAATGGAAATGAGACCAGTGTTGTGATTTAAACTGAATTTAGCTTTTCCGGGTGTACTTTTAAAAACATACTTCAAATGAGAGTAACTAGGCGTGACTTTCACCATGACCACAGGTGTATTGGAAGGAGCAAATTCACTGATCTCCGCTCTATAAACATCTTTTTCAAACTTGACCGGGCCGGCTTTGAACTGCGGAGAAGTCACACGAATGACTTTTACGGAAGAGAACTGAGGAGGAGTCCCTTTATCTTTAGCCTGCAGTGTCAGATTATAGCCAAAAGGATGACTGTCCCAGTCGATGGCACCCACTGCTTTGACTTTATATTCTTTGCTCCCCGGGGAGGACCTCACTGTTCTAAACTGTTGAAGGAGGTCGCCGGCCACAATGCTTAAGGAAGCTATTTCCCCATTGGGACCCTGATCACAGTCCTCCACGGTCACGATGGCGTACGTTGGGTCCTTGTCCAGCTCTGACGGGGACAGCGTCACTGCAGTTATGACAGGAGCACACCCGTTGGCCTGCTCCACGTGGACAGTCAGCTTGGCCATGCTGCTGATACCACTGCTTCCGTAGAGTTTCATCCCACGGTCCACAGCTAGAATCTCCATTTCATAAAGCCTGGTCTCTGCATAATCGAGTCTACCAGTTAAAACTACCACACCGCTGGTTGGGTGAATTGCAAACATGTCTGTTCGGTCTTTGAAACTGTAGTAAAACTCTCCATTGGTTCCTATGTCTGCATCTGTGGCGCTGACTCTTGCAATGCTGGTCCTTATAGCTGTGTTTTCAGGCAAGGAAACGCTGTAGGAGGTGGGTGAGAAGAGAGGTCTCAAGTCATTTGTATCCAACACTTGTACCCTGACCTTTGCTCGGGCTTCAGCATTAGTATTTTTTTCAACCGCTTTGACTATGAGGGTGTAATGGTCTTTCACTTCTCTATTCAGAATAGCTGTATTTCCTCCTTTGGTCCTTATTCTTAAGAAGCAAAAGTCCCCAAGAATGTACTCTTCAGCTTTGAAAAGGTTTTCGTTGTCTCCGGAGACAATTTTGTACCGTAACTCCCACGATGGATTTGTAAGGTAAATACCCATCTTCACAGGATGCCCCACATAGGTTTTCGCTGCCGAGTTCTCGTGCACCGTGACATTGTACTGGAAATGTGTAAACTGGAGAGGCATCTGGGCAAATGTTTGGCTTCCGTCACCATCTTCAAAATGCTGGAGGAGGAGGAGGAGAAGCGGAAGCAAGACCAGGGGTCTCCCCATCGCTTAACCCTCAGGATCCTAAAACAGAACAAAGAAGTAAGAATCAAGACCTCAAAGAAATGAAACAATGTAAATTTGTTCTGTTAGTTTGTCTGGGAACTTACATCTTAATAAAGTATTGTACATCTGTATGAAATGTAAATAAATGTAATAGTTATTAGGTTTTTCACTGTTTTCCAGGTATCAATACCTCTAACATGTCTGGAATTACTAGGTTTAGGACAATATTTTTCTCATACTTTGATGACTCAAGTTAAAGAACTGTAAGGTGCGTCAAAGACTGCCAACTGTTAACAACTAAGTTGTATTCTGATATTTAAATCTTCAAGACAAATATAACCAATTGTTAACAAAAGGAGACATCAAACATTTTTTAGGTTTACTCATACACAATAAATTTAATGCCCCAAAGCTCACAAATTTAATGCCACTATAGTACCCTAAGCTCAAGAAGCTTTGAACAATTTAGAACAAAAACTCTAAAAGGTGGTTTCCTATGACCTCCCATAATGACATAATGTAATCTCCTTTCAAAATTTATCCTGAAATTATTTCTTTATAAGAGTAATTAAGTTCACTCCCTACAAAATTTAAGGGTTTATTGTCTTGCTTAGTACTACATAACTACTTAAGGATATTAAAATAATTATAAAATAATTACATCGTTTTGATACTGAGGTCACTTCTAAAACAACATGAGTCAAAAAAGAGTCCACTTACAAATGGGAAACCAGCAGCTTAATGTCAAAGAGAACTTTTCCTAAGTCAGCAAAGCAAATTTCACCAACCACGTCAATGTTTTCTCACCAATGCTGTCAACGACCAGTGTTCACTACTGAATACCAGACATGCACATATGCACACAGCTAAACATCTAAGCTAAACACATGGAGAGGGCCCAATCAAGGCAGCAAGAAGGCAGGCACTTTAGGCAGGTGCTCTTCCATCTCAGAGGGTGAGGTGGAAGGCAAGGGGGCATTTGAGACAGGACTGCCTTTAACGCAGGAAGGTAGGAACGCCACTGGGCTGGCCTATTGGGTGAGCAGAACAATTATTTTCAGACCGACTGCTCCTCTACATGCCAACAAATTCACCTTGCAAATCAAGGGAGCCTCACAAAACATCCCAGTACTCAGCAGAGGGCAAGACTGCACCTTGGTGAAGGAACTCTCAGATGAAGATTCACGGAATGGGAGCCCCACCCAAACGTGAAAGCGCCCGCGGACTGGAGTGCGGGTTCAAAGGCCAGCTGAAATTAGCACAGCACCATTAATTTACAGTATCTTAACTGCACCACTGCCAACTTTGCCCCATTAGTCATTTTAGGAGGAGGAAAAAAAGAAGCCCTGATATGTGCAAAGCAGTAAGAAGCTTCACTGATACTGAATTACGCTGCAGTTGGGCACCTTACCTTGTTCTTTAGCTATCCCGCCATATCCTTGGCCAATAAAGTCAGGAGATTACATAGATTTTTGGCTTCCAGGAGAACAATCATCATTTAAACAAAGTATGAAAACGATTTTCTCCCCAATCTCTTCAACTGGTCAACAGTTCTAATATCCAGGGAAATTTTAATTATGTAATGATCCAATGATTTTATCAAAACAAGGGAAAACTTCAACTTAATCTACAGGTATTGGGAATCTGCTATCATGTAAAGTACGTGGAACTAAAGGTCATTTCCTGATCCTGAGGCATTTACAAACTAGGAATAATATGTGTGTGTGCGTGTATATAAGTGTATATAAATATATGTATAGAAAATGCTTTTGGAAACACTTAAAAAGCTGATGTTTAACAAGCACTGTCTTTTGTTATACAAGATCTAATACTGCTATCTACTTTACAACAAGGTATTATGCCAGGATTCTACTGTAAACAATTATTTTTGCTATATTCTACATATAAAATATTATACAGCCATTAAAAGGAATAAGACAGCAGTCTACATGTTGCTCTATGGAGACCATCCAGATATGTTAACTGGCAAAATGAAACTGACCCCATTTATGTTTGTAAAAAGGGAGAGGAGATGAATTGTGTGTTTAAGACATGAATGCACTGAAAAATGAACAGAAAAATTCTGGACGGATAAAAAATAAACTGTCAACAGTGGTAACTTCTGGAGAATGGGCAGCTGAGGGGGAATGTTCATGCTCCACTTTCACTCTTCTATCTGAATTTTTTAGCTCAGGTCCATGGTATCTATATCAATCATTTACTCCCCTCACCCAATTCCTTGATTCATTCAGCAACTATGTAATGAACACCTGCTATGGGCTAGGAGTAGTTCTAGATGCTGGGGATACAAAAGTGAGCCAAACTGGCCACAAAGCCTCATGGAAGACAGGTTTCCTGGTGAGAAACAAGCAGAGAGTATATCACATGCTGATGAGGAGGCAGGAAGCAGGAAAACAAAGAAGGGCAAGCGACGGTGGTCAGGAACCTGAAGGGAAAGAGAAAACCCTAAATTCAAAAGGCCCAGGATGCATTTTAGGATGTTTAGTATTATCCTGGTCTCTACCCGACTAAAAGCCTGTTGGATCTCGTACATCTCACTCCACACTCCCCCATCCGAAAAAAGTTTCTAGACACGGCCAATGCTCCTTGGGGCTCCAAATCACCTCCAGCAGAGAAGCAGGAGTTAGAGAACCAGCAGAGACCACTGAGACTGGGGCACATTGGTTGGGGGCTGGGCAGTAAGGAAGATTTTTTTTCCTAAAAATTTTTAATTTTAGAAGCATTTTTAGGTTTGCAGAAAAGTTACAAAGATAGTTTCCCCTATTGTTAACATCTCACATTATTATGGTACACTAGTGATAACTAGTGTTGTGTGTACACTAGTCACAACTAGTGAACTAGTACTGATACACTGTTATTAGCCAGTTAGAAAACTACTGCACTAACAGAAGTGACAGGCC
The DNA here is from genome assembly GCF_009829155.1 of Mustela erminea. NCBI lineage: Eukaryota > Metazoa > Chordata > Mammalia > Carnivora > Mustelidae > Mustela > Mustela erminea. The sequence goes on from NC_045634.1 coordinate 13,515,408, forward strand.
TTGGTGGCTTAGCCGAGAAATGCCAATACTAGAGGTGAGGAGCAGCAGTTAAATTCTGGATGAATAGGAGGGACAGGGTGGGGGGCAGGGGAGGGAGCAAGAGGAGAGAGAGGGGACAAGGGAGACAGGTACCAAGATTCCAAGGACTGGGTGCTGAGCATGGAGAAAGGAGCTGCCAGGCCCTCCGAGAGGCACAGGATCTAGTGATTAAGATCAGGAGTTCAGTCCTGGAAAGTTAAAGTGGAAATGCCCACTGTTACCCAACTAATGATTTCAAGTGGGCAGGGAGATGTGTGGGAGAGGTCCAGCCTGGAGACAAAAATTTGAGAGTTGCCTGAAAATACAGAAGATGCTATTTAAAACCAAAAACTGAATCAGATCACTCAGGGAGAGAGCACAGATGGGGAAGCAAAGAAAACCAAGCCCTGATGCTCCCCAAGATGTGGAGGACAGAGGAGAAGTACCAGCACAGGAGACGGGCCACAGTCGCTGACGTAGAAGTAGGAAACGGCGGCGCGGTGAAGACAGGACAGGTCCAACAGTCTCTGAAGAGCTGAAGCCCAACATCACAACTTGGAAATGACCCATCAACACTGGCTGGCCCCAAGCTGCTGCCTGACCCCAGACGCCTTCTCAGCCAGTAACCCCCACCCAAGGGGGGACCCAACACATCACTTCACTGATTCTGTCCTCCCTCCACTGCCGCTCAGCCACTCGGGCTCCGCCCGCACCCCTCCACTCTCACAGCCCCTTTCCTGAGCCTGGACCACCTTCCTCAACCCACCCACCAGCTCTCCTCAGGGACACCTCGAAGCCGAGGACACCTGATGGACCACACCCATCACAGAAACCTTTCCGCCCCAGAACCAACTCACAGACCTGGCTGACAGAATGCCGCTGTGATTACAATCAATTGTTAAAGGCAATCCTTTGGGTCAGGAGAAGAAAAAATCCATTTTTAAGTACTCTTACTACTGTTAACCTTTAATAACGTAACCCAGAACCATGAACTCAGGTTCTGCTATAAAATGCCACAACCCAAGAAATGGTGGCCGTTCCTCTGCGCCAAACAAATCACAAGGTTGAAGGGGAAAAGGGAAAAAACCCATAAAAAGATACTAGTATCATTTCATCTGAAAAGTACATTACCTAGAGTTCAGGCTCATGAAAACTACAATGATTTTAGCTGAAAACTACATTTGGAAAGTGATCATACTCCTTGAACTCACAGTAAGTTAGCAGTTCTGCTATGCATTTTCCAAAGTGAAAACCAAGCGTGTTTACCTAGTTCAGCCCTTACAGAAAAGGACCTCAGGTCCACAGCTGAAAAATCTTTAGCATAGATTTCTGAAAATCCATAAATAAGAGAGAAAGATCATTTTTCTAGCAGAAATCAGATATTAACATGCTCATATTTCTTCATTCAGGAGACCTTCACGTCAAGTATTCTGAGTCAATGACTGTGACGGCACATTCTTCACAAAACAGAACACAGCCCGGGCGCTGAGAACGTAACTGCATCAATTCAAATACTTAGGTCTAAGCTGAAGATTCAGGCCTGTTTCGTATGCTCCTGAGACAGGATTAGGCGGTTGCAGCACTACACATGCATAAATTCTATAAAATGCTGTACATTTATTACTTAGAGGCCCCAATTCTTAATAGCCTGTTAGTCCTCCACACCATAGGGAAACAGTATCAATTCCACGCGTGGTGACAAAAATACACAAAAATATTCACACGAAGAACTCTGTGTTCTCCCTCCCCATGCTCTCTCCCACACACTCCCATTTTGTATCAGCAGCAGTAAGAGCGTCACTGAACTTATTACGGAAATTCAGAGCTTAATGCTCAGTTTGAACAGTGTCACATTTTTAAAGTATTTTTGAAGATGTCTAAACTGCAGGGAAGATACCTACATTTTCAAAGAAAAATGTCACAAAGATGTCAAAGAGAACATGAAATGTAAGTGACTCTTGTTTTTTTAAAAATATAATATATTAAATAAACGTTTAATGGCCTCTAAAATCATTTAATAAGAGTCAGAAAAAAGACTGTATCCTAATAAGGAAGTCTGTTAATACAGCTATGACCAATGTGCAGCTTCATAACAGAGACAAGAGAAAAAAAATCATTTTCCTAATAAATTATAATAGCCATGAACAGGACTCTTAAAAGTTTTTATTGTTATACTGAAAAAATTAATGGGTGGGTCCTTTATTTTCTAGGTGCATACCAGATTTTTTTAAGCCTTGTTAAGGCATCTGTCAGTAACAATGGGAGTGGAGGGCCCAGCTATGATGCAGAACAGAAGAGCAGCCTTAGGCTCAGTATGTGTCACTTAACTGCTTCTGGTAATTCTGCATGTTGTTAGTTCTGATTGGAGCTGCAATAAGCCTGATTACTCTTGCAAAGACATGACTTAGATATTGCCTTCAAACGATCAACAACTGATTCCCATCTACCTCTGAGCAGTCTCCAAACTACTAATACTGACAGCTGAGAACCCCAAGTCTCTCCCCTCAGCACCTCAGAACTCTTCTTCAGGACTTAAAATCTTAAGAAAGTTAGAGACCTCCTAATGTTTACGTAGCCTCCAAATAAAATCTGCTACGTGATTTACCTCCTGTATGAATCTATAAGCCACGTCTACGGGTATCTCAAGAGGATGGTCTCTGGCTGTTCCTAGCTACCGTGTCATAAAAGAAGTCAGGAGAACGGCGGCGGCATACACATTTCTGGCTGTGCTAGGGATGCCTCGCTCTTCACTCCTCTGCTCTTTCTACAGACATGACGTGACCACTACCTGTTACTCACCTCCAACCACTTTCTCCTCACCCACGCTCCAGGGCAAACGTTGCTCAGAGAGGCTCCATAAACACAGTTTACCCCCTGTGATTTAAGATCATTTCACCTAATGTATTTTTTTCTGCAAACAGAAATCACGTAAATGTCACGTTGGCAGGGTAGCCAGTAATTAACACTGGCCACTTCCTTTACTCCCAAATTAGTAAAGTTTACTGGCCAAATTATAATTAGAGTTCTTTTCAGAGGTATGTACAGGCATTTCACTAAATAGATCAGGAATGTGAATAGTTCCCGGTATGGTAAGAAAATGCAAAGTCTGCGGGGAAGAGTCCCTCCTATTCTTCTCCTTAAAATGCTCTCTTCCCCTATTCTCCCTTCTTCCCGCCTCTTAGCAAAGATGGGATCCACCCCAGCTACAAATAAAGACACCCTGTAAGGCCAAAACATTCTGCCTTTTCTGAAGCTCCTCTCTAAATGATCACTCCCTCTCAAGCATCACACTGAAATAAGTGCCGTTCTCAAAAGGCCCCTTTGTATACACACACACACCCCTTCGTCCCTTCTGGAAAATAAACTTCATTCAAACCTTCCCCTCCTTCAAACTCACACCTTGGGTTTCACTTTCTTGTTCAGAGGAAGTTCTAAAACTGAATGCGCTCTGGGCTACCTTGACTTCTGCCTCCTGTAAAGAAGACCATTTCTCCCCCTCAACGCTCTCCAGGGCCTCACAAACAGCATCTCCTGGTGTCACAAGCCAATGGCAAATCAGATGCCCTTTTCTCAGCACTCGCTGACTCAAGGTCACACGACTCACACCCTCCCTGATACCACGGTGTCCTTCATGCGTCACAGACGACCTAAAACATGGCAATCCGCAGCACAACACGTGAACGATGAATGACACTATGTTGTCCTGATTCTCTTCAACACTCTTTTGCCTTCAAGTTTGTCACTATAAACTTGTCCTTCCGACGGTTGGCACAAGGTATTATCCTCAAAGACCTCACCCACTACCTCACTTTGGAATCCCACATTCCAGCCTTACCTCCCTTAAGAGCGGGAACACCTTCCTGAGATACCATCAGACCTGCGGGGACCGAGCCTTTCACCCACTCCCAATTGCAAAACACCAGCTATTGCACTCGATTATTCCACTGCACTATTTCTACGCCAGCGAAGAGTTTCACCACTTCCCAAACCACTCAGACTTGCAACCGAAGAAATCAAGTAAGAAAAAACAGGCTGGCAGACATTAAAAACTGTGATCTTGCCCAGGCTTTGTCCCTAACCAACTCTGTGGGTTGAAGGAAGTTACCTAATCCTTGGATTCCATTTCTCTATTCGCAAAGCTAGAGATTGTACTAAAATCCTCACAGCCTCCTCCCTCCAGGGAGATACTTCTCTCCTCCCCACCCCGCCCCGACCACTTCCCTCTGTCTCGCCCAGGCGCTCTCATTGTCTGTCTGTCTGTCTCTCTCTCTCTCTCTTTCTCTCTCTCACTCACACACACACACCCCTTTTATTTCTAACTACCAAACCTTCCTATCTAAAGTTATCGAGACTGGACTTTCCTCCCTCAATTTCTGAAAACTGTTCCTTTTCTATTTCTGCTGCTGCCTCCTAGTTCTTGTATTTGCTCAGGCACAGCATTTCCTAGCTTCCCAGTATTCCAACTTTCCGGCCCCCGTACTGCTTGGCCTATCAACCACAATCTCACAAAAACTTCTTTGCGACATTAGTCCCTAGTCTGCGAATACTCAGTGTTTCCTCTTAGCCTGCTTATTAAGTGTATTCTTCTTAGCCTTGTATTAAAGACCTCTGATAATTTTACTTCTACCTACTTGACTAACTGAATCTCAAATTAGCTTACTTTCATTTCAAACCAAAAAGGCAGACTTCCCACAGGCTGGGAACAACCAAGCTGTCCAGAGCACATGACACCACCTGGTGGTGAGGGTTCTAAACTTAAAAAATCTCCACCCGGGGCGCCTGGGTGGCTCAGTGGGTTAAGCCGCTGCCTTCAGCTCAGGTCAGGATCTCAGGGTCCTGGGATCGAGTCCCGCATCGGGCTCTCTGCTCAGCGAAGAGCCTGCTTCCCTCTCTCTCTCTCTGCCTGCCTCTCCATCTAATTGTGATTTCTCTCTGTCAAATAAATAAATAAAATCTTTAAAAAAAAAAAAAATCTCCACCCCACCTTCTTATAGAAAAGATAAGCTAATCATTGTTTTTTTCTGCCCTTTATCCCTCACATTTAGTTACTGTCACCTGTCTTCTACATTTCTTTCTTTCCTTCCCTTTTAACGCCTGCTCCATTAAAAAAAACTATCCCTCCTGTCTATAAAACAACGTAAGCCCAAATCATAGATTTTCTATTTTCTCCTTGTGCCAAAAGAAAGAAAACAAAAAAAGGATAAGTCATAAATCATATAAAAACAGAATCGAAGAGACATCTATAATCCACCAACCCTTTTCCTAACAATAACAAATCATGTCACAACCAGGGTTTCTAAGATCTGCTTTGCATGTGTCATTTAGGGTCTTTGCATTATTCCCTTCTGATTCACTCTTCCCCCAGAACTCACCCTATTATCAACCTCTCCGTCCCTGCCCAGCTCACCAAGATGCTCGGATGAACTACCGTGTTTTTATCACAGTGGATATAACCAACTGCTTATTTGTCCTTCTCCCCCACAGGACTGTAAGCTCTGTGAGGGCAGAAAATGTGATCTGTTCACCCTGTATCCTGTGTCTGGCCCAGTGTTTGGCACAGAGGAGATCCGCAGTTGCTGAGTTCATAAATGCACGGAGACTGGGAGGCAGGGGTCAAGCAGGGGACGGAAGGGAAGGAGGGATAACATGGGAAAATGCACATCCATCCTTCTGAAAATCCTGGTGCAGCCACCACCAGGCCAGTAACAGCCGTGCAGATGGCTGCCCTAGAGATGGCTCTGATTTCTAGCAGCTGAGAAAGAGGTCACCACCCACCTCAGAATGCTTCCAAACCTGCTATAGCAGATGCCAGATCAGTTTCTGCGATGCAGAGCTTATCCTGAAGCTCTCTGCTTGAATAGTCTATGAAGGGGAAGGTTTCTATTCTGCCTCATTTTCCTAAATAGTTCACAAAAAGACATTGAACTATAGATATATATCCACACATAAAATAAACCTTTGGGATTAAACAAGAATTTGGGCAAAACATTTAAATCTGGGACTTAAAGAAAGGTAAGCTTTTTTTTTTTTAATGTTTAAAATGTGAAATATACAGATTCTTCCTCTGATGGACTACATTTGAAATCAGAAGACAAAATAGCAATGTACAGAGATCTTAAACGAATAACCTGGATCACTCATTTCAAAAACTCCTTTTCAGTGCCTAAGGATAAACTAACACTTGCAAATTGACCAATTAAGTGAGACAAAAAAAAAGTTTGGCTTCACCATTTATACAATTGGTCAAAAGAAAGCTTACCTACTGCAATTTCCCACTCATAAAGATTAAACAGACACCTAGCCTTACGGCTTCCTGTTATTAAGTCAGGTCCTTTAGGCCACAAATTAGGCCACTGAGACAACATTTAATGCAACAATAATGCACTAATTTGATTCAGTTTACTGAGTCTATGTAAAATCAGCCAAACTGGGGTGGAAAACAGGTGGTGGCAGACTTGACAGTGAGGTTAAATGACCGTTAAGATCCCTTTCACTTCTAATATTCAAAGAAATAACTGCTTCAGCGGTGGCTCAACAGCTAAGTCTACAGAGATACACAAGAGAGGCAGGGGAGCAAGGGACGGAAAACAGTATTAGTTTACACATAATTTTCAGATTCCCCTTTGGCACCTGTCCACAACATGGATTAAATGATCTATTAACATGATGATAACCCACTGGGGGAACTTCTAGTGACTAATTAAAAGATACGAGGAATATACAGGTGGCCTGAATGCTTTTATTAAGTCCTCTAACAATCCTGCTTCCGCTCAGAGTCACAAAAGAATGTGGCTCACTTAAGATGTTCCTTTTTAAAGAAATGGGTACACAAATGCATACTGTATTCAAGTCAAACCTTACTCTGAGCTTGTTAAATGCCATGTTTAGCTTAATGAGAGTTATGTCAACTGTTGTTCTTTTAAAAATTATGCAATACTTTAAATATTTTTAAATCCATCTTAAGGTTTGATAGTACCATAAGAACAGAGGAATAATAATTCTAGTTGTGGAACCAGAGCCGTTCTTTTAAAACCCAAAGATAAAGCCAAATATATTTCATGTATATTAACCTATACAACTAAAGAAACACATTTTCATGAATAACTGTTAACAACTGGACACGATGGATAACAACCACAACTCTAAAAATTGTAAAGAATACCACCATAACCTAGTTTTGACACGTGCACCTATCTCCAACTATGGAACTCATGTCTGAACGGACCAAGCCTTAAGAAGCTGCCTTTATTAAAGATAAACAAATGAAGATCATTTGCCTTTTACATTTTTTCCCGATTTTAATATTCATTGTAAATATCTAATAAAAAAGGAAAATAAAATCCACTCTACCAAGCACCAGAGTGGTTTAACAAAAGCCACTTAATGAAACCGTACTTCAAACACATAAAAAAAAAAAAAAGCTTAAGTGCATAAAAAATGATTGAGTTTACTTTCCTAAAGCATACAATTGCGTCCTTGTTTTCAAAGCTCTGCAACTCACATCACTGGGAACAAAAAAAATCTCACGGAGACAACAGAAAGTTAGCTTCCTAGAAGAAAGCACTGCGAGTAAGGGAAAGCAGTGAAGAATGAGAATCCCTTCTTTAAAAAAAAACAAAACAAACCTTACAAGTTTCTCTTCTAGGAAAAAAAAAAAACTACTAAGAAACAGCACACTTTTGCAAAGGTTTAGCCCCCGCAAGCTACCAATCGCACCTATTCTATCTACATTGAACCAGTCAGTACTTAACCCTCAGGGCAGCGATCCCTCGGGGCACAAAACACCTGAGAGAACTCCGGGACTCCATTTCAAAGATCCCATCTCTTTGGCTACCGGCCTCTCCTTTCATCTCACCTACGCCGGGACTCTCATAAATTGGAAGAATTAACCTAGGGGCGAGATCAGTTAAGCCATTAGCAGGCACCAGAGTTACCGGGGAGAGCGCGCGGGGCGCGACGGTGAAGTTTCCGAGCTCCAGGGCGCGGCGGAAGTCCTCGCCCTCCCGCCGCCCGGGAGCCCCGCGCCGCGGCCGCCGCTTTGATTTCCAGCAATGGCTCCAGCAGCGGACCCGCGCCGCCCCGGGCCGCCGCCGCCACAGCCCGCAGCCGGCTCGCGGCGGCACTCGGGTAAGGTAATTACCATTCGGCGCACGTTGCAAATTATCCCCCTCCCACCCCTCCGCCCCCACGTCCTCCCTGCCGCCGGAATCCCGAGCCCGTCCCGAACTTTCCAAGCCGGCAGGCGCCGCGGCACTGCACCACCTTCCCGCGGAGCTTGCTTTCATCCCTTCTCCCCGAGCGCCGTCCTGGGCTGGACAGCGAGGGAACAAGCACCCAAGGAGCCTAAAGTCCGCCACCCCGAAGCAGCAAGTTGCATGCCTCCTGGGTGCAGACGGCTCCGCCCCGGCCGCGCACCGGCAGCCCCGGCGCCTCGCTGCGCCCCCCGGTCACCCGGCCCTCCAGCCCCAACTTCGTTTCTATCAAACTTACAGCAAAGTTGGCCCCAAGTGGCGGCGGCACTCTCGGGGACGCGCGTCTCGTCGCCTCAGCGCGCCCCCGAGCGGGAGCCGGGTCCTCCGGGGGCTTCACTGGGCGGGCGGGTCCGCATGGTGGCGGCGGCCCTCCCTCGCTCCCCGCGCGCCCCGCTCCGAAGCCGCTGCTCGCCGTCCGCGCACCCGCTGCGCGGCCGCCCTGCTCGGCACCGGCGCCTCACGCGCCCGGCGCGGAATATATCCCTCCGCCCGCAGCCACGCCCGCGAGCGCCGGCGCTCGTTTCTCCCGCGCGGAAACTCGATCTGACTTTCCCTGGCGGCCAGACTCTGAGCTCGCGGGTCCCGGGCAGCGACTCCCCGCCACGGGTCAGTGATCCCCTGCCGCTAGAGCGGCTCCCTCCTCCGAGGAGACAAGCGAGTGCCCAGGGTGCTCCTGCGACACTCCGAGGAATGGTGTGGGGCTTGCTGTAGTGCGGCCGTTGGTTACGGCTAGTACACAGATTTGTGCAGGGAATGAGTATGGAATATTTCCTGCTAGGAAAGGGGAAACAGTTTAGCTTTAAAAGGGGGGGGGGCAGCTAAGGCTAATAAGGCTTCCCCCGGCTCCCTTTAGATTCTCTAGAACCTTCGGAGAATTCCTAAATCTGCATTTGAAAGCCTCTGTTCTGGGTCTACAATTGCTCGGTGGAATAAAATCTTACAAAAGGTCTCAAAAGGAATGCAGTCGGATCGGATCTACTTCCTTCTTCGGTCTACACGAAGATCCAGGGAAAATGAAAGCGCTTCCTCCGCCACTTCATGGTGCAGAGCTAGTTAAATAACCTCCCCGACCCGGGTTCCGAACCCCAACGCCGGCCTCTTCCGGCAGACACCCCAAGACTCCCACGTCTGCGGGACAAAAGGCTGCTGTGTCGCCTCGTGCGCGTTCCCAGCCGGCAAGTCCACCGCACAAACTGTGAACCCAGTCTAACGTGGAACTACAAGTTCCCTAGGGAGAAGGGGAAGCCCCGGGCGCTGGACGCCCCCCCCCCACCTCGGGGAAGCCCCCCTTCCAACCCACGCCAGAGCGAGCAGTCTGGGGTCCGGGGACTGTGGGCCCATCCTCAGCGCCGGCAAACCTCCAGACGCAGGCTCCGCACAGCTGAGCCTCGGCCGAAGCCCGGGGTGCCCCTAGGCATTGGAAAACAGCCCAGAGAAGAGGGCGGACATGACCTCGGAAAGTTTGTGGGACTCGAACATTTAACACTGTGAAGACAAAGAGATCTGATTTCCCCGGAACCGGTGGAGGGGGCTGCTGGGGGAGCTGCGAGGCAGATGCGGGCGGGTGAGTCTAGGGTTAAAGAGAGAAATTCCTTGGTTCAAAGTTAATGCAGTCTCTTTTTAAACCATCCCAAAGAATGTGCTTGAAAAAATAAAGGTGTCCAGCAGGTAATGGCTGGGAAGCAAAGATAATGCCTGCAGAATGAATGTGCCGAGCCGTAGTACTAAGAGTATGTGGCGTATTCCCTGCGCATTATTTGGAATACATAAATCCACACACCCAGAAAACACCATTCTCCAAACCCTTGGCCATGGCCATAAATGCGCAAAGTGCTTTTAGAGTTACGGGTCAATTTTATACTTCGAACACGTAGAAAATAGGTGACCTGATCTCCGAGCTCTACCGGCTTGCGCCCCTTGCTGAATTCTAACTCTCAACAAATCAAGTCACACAAGAACGCCAACAGTTTGCTGGCGGAGGGAGGTAGAATTGGAAGGGAAAGAATAGTTAAAAAGTAAAAAGACATCATCCCGTAACATAAAATCACAAGATGTCTTAAATGGCACAAAAGAACTCCTGAAAAAAAACTACCATTCATTAGTAAGTAAAAACCCTCACTCGAGCTAAAAACATCTGCTTGGGAATCCCGATTTTTCAGGCTCACTGCGAAACCTAACTGCCTGGAAGAAGTTGCACTTTTTCGCCACAGGAACAGCCGAGAGCCAGAGATGGAGATTTCAGACCCTAGCGCTGCCGCGTTTTTCTGCCCTTTTAGCCCTAACGAAATAGAGATGCCTCTTTGCCACCATCGAATTACCTTCACAAGAAAGAAAAATGTAGTTCAAGCTCCACGTTTGTCCCTTCGGTCGTTGGCCCTCCCTAACCCTGTCCCCAAAGGCTTTTGGAAATTAGGGGAATAGGGGACGGTTCCAGGAAAAAAAAAAAAAAAAAAAAAAAAAAGCTTTCCTCCGGTACGGCCTCTCCAACCAGTACACCCAAGCTAGTATTTGAAAATTAGATAGCGAACGGGCTGGGGTGGGTGGTGAGTGAAGGCTGGGAGCTCACGCCCACGTCCCTGGAGCGCCCGGCAGGTCCAAGTTCTCGGTCCGCGCGGAACCCAGCAGAGATCGCGCGCCTTGCCGGGTGCCCGGACTAGAGGGCGCTGCGCCACTGCAGATAGCGCGGCCCCAAGTTGCGCCCTCCCTGGGCACCATTTCTATAATAAGTTACATTCAAAATAATGCACAAACAGTATAGCTTTTCAAGTTTTTGAACAGTGCTGTGCATGTATTTTATGAATTCCAAAACCTGTGCAGACTGATCTTTCCATTCCCGAGCCATGTACAACCAGAGGGGTGTGCAGCTCGCTAGGAAGAGCCTGTAGGATGCACACGCTTCCGTGCACTAGCTCAGGGCCAAACACCCCACGTAATTTCATTTACGTTTTAAACTTAAATACAAAAGGCTTACACTAAACGAAGAACTCACCAGTCCAGCCGCTCGAGTCCTTGGGTGCTGGCTTTAAAGTCCTCGGCAGCTCCGTAATCCCCACGCAATTTGGGTATTGGTTAAAAGCCGTATCTGAAGTACCAACTTTGCTTCCCTCCGATCTTCAGCATGTCCCCAACGAGAGTGCGATCCGCCCGCGCTGCCGGGACCCAGGTGGCCACATCTCCGGAGGCTCCCGTCCTGGGTGGAAAGTTGAGCACTAAGAGGAGGCGAAATGAGAGTGCGCAAGGGCTACGGAAAAGGGCCGAGGAGAAGCCAAGTTTGTCAGGACATGTCCAGGCAGCAAGCCGCCCGAGTTTAGGAGTTGCGGCCGAGAACTGCGGCGGATCACTGCCTTTTCCCCCACTCCCTCCCTCTTGGAGACGGTGGGGGAGGGGAGGTGACGTCAGCGCCCCGCCTCGCCCCCCGCCCCGCGGCGCGGACGGGATTCTCCTGCGGGGTCCGCCTCCCCGACAGTAGCTACGAGCGAGCACCGGGCTGGGGCGGCCTCCCCTGCCGCAGCGCTGTGTACCCAGAGGCGCGTATCCCTCTCCACCATGCGGCGTCTGCCCCGCTCCGCCGAGCGCTGGCGTTCCTCGCACTCAACACCGGAGCGGCCCCGGAGCCCCGCGGCGCGCACCTCTCTGGTGTTCTTTCTTGCAGGCCCCCTCCCGCAGCGTTTTCCCACGCGTCGAACTGCAGGTGATGCTCTTCCTCTTCTGCAGCTGAAATTCGTCGCGACGTGTCGCCTGCCGGGTTTTTGCAGGGCGGAAGCAAGCACAGTCTCTGCAGACTGGCCTGGACGACTTGTACTTTGTAGCCCTCCAACTTCTGGATGTGATGTATTTTAAATAATTCTTGTGCTCTAGCGCTGTTTGTGGTCTTTGTGTTGAAAATCACAGAGCCATATTTTAATTTTCAAATGCTTTCCAAACGCGCCTACGTTTTTACACGGTACTCCGAAACGTAGAAGGTTCCGGGGGTGTGGGTGAGAGATGGAGGAGGAGCCAATTTTTAATGTGTCTTACAAATCATACATAGTGATTGGGGCCAAGACACAAATCAGTCGTCTAGTCGTAATGTAGACTAAGACAAATGCAAACACTATTGAAATTCAATTTATAAATGAACGCATCGTTTTTATGTAGGCGTCCAGACTCCAGGAAAAATATCTACTGTGGAGTGTGTGTGTGTGTGTGTGTGTGTGTGTGTGTGTGTTTTAATGCCGCTAAAGTACCAAAATAAAATCAGAAGAGATCAGCGTGAAATTCCCAGGGAGCCATTTCTGTGAGTTGACACTGTCCACAGAAGGCTGGCATTAAAATTCAGAGAACCCTGGAAAGGGTGAGGGCGCTGGGAGCAGGTTCTATCAGTACATTTGCAGCCATTGATGTAAATCTGGTCTGTTGAGCTGGTCCTTCTCTTTGCTGGGTAAAGAGCAAAACCCTGAGGACACAGGAAACAAGGCAAGGAGTTAAACAGTTACCAGACAAGGAAGATTAAATGTTGGAGTAGTGTGTATGAGGAAGTCGTGTAACCTCTCTAAATTTCAGTTTCCTCATCTGTGATAAGGAATCATATTTATTTCACACGGTAAAAATGCATTCGTGTATTTATCCATTCAAAAAAAAAATTACTGAATGCCATGTATTTGCCAGGAAGAAAACATTCATTGATGCGGGCAACACTTTCACTGAGCATCATCTAAAATGTCTAGCAAGCACACCAGCTGTCAGTCAGTAGCCCTTTTCTTACCCTCCCTATCCTTTGCAGTGGGTCAGCTTTCTCATTTCTAAAATTTGGAAGAGTAAAAGGGAGGTTATCACAAGTAATTCAAGATAGGTTTTGATTTAGAAGGGAGGAGAGGGCAGTGAGGAGCTAGGAGACAGAGATTTGGGGGAAAGGACCTTAGGGGCCTCTGCAGACCAGAGGGCAGCCAGAAGGTGCAAGATTCCTGAGGAGGGAGGGGGCAATCAAAAGAAAGACTGGTTTGGGAGGCCAGCCTGTCAGTGCAGCGGACACACTTCTCAGGCTTCACTATTTCAAGTATACAGGCTCGCTCCTTTTATGTTAATAGTTGAAGTTAGAAATTGACCACATAGTACAAGTTCTTATTAATGAGGCACATACATTTTTTCCCATGATGCTACTGTGCAAGTCAATTTGATCTTTAGAGTCACCATAGGTAAATCAAAGTATTTCCATTTTTTTAAAGAAAAAACAAACAAAAGGAACTTATCTAGAATTGATGGTACCAATCAAAATAGCTATTTTTAAAAACAAAGGGAGAGGGGCAGAAAACTCTTTAACAACCCCCAAACCTGCATGCTCTATCCAATACCATAGGTATTACTAGGTAGATACACAAGCCACAAGTGGTTATTTAAGTTAATTTAAAATTCAGTTATTTTTGTCTCACTGGCTACATTTCAAGTATATGATGTCAGCTTGTGGCTAGTGGCTACCTTTTGTTCAGGGCTGATGAAAGAATATTTTTGTCATGACAGAGAATTCTATTGGACAGTATTATTATAGACTTTGCTATTGTTTTTGGAACGCTACATCAAGTATTATAGTTTTTCATGGACCCAATATTGAGTCACTTCCAAAGTAAAACAAAAACAAAAACAAACCAAAAAAAACCCAACCATAATTATAGAAGGATTTGCTCATTCTGCAAGTATTTATCAAATACCAACAAAATGCTATGAGAAATTATAAAGGACTCGAATTTTAATGAGTTAGATAGGTTTAGTTTTAGAGATATTAACACGGCCTAACATGGACTTTTAGTTGTTTGCTTTCATTGCCAAACACTAAAACCAGAGAAAATCACTAAACTTAAAGCAGAAAAGAATTCTAAGACACTTCTAGTTCTAGTCCTAGGATCAAATAATTCCAAGTAGTCTGACTGACTTCTCTGTTCCTTGTCCCTGCTCTCGCATCCATCTACCTGAGCTCCCTTTCTGCCTACACTTCCTGGAGGTAACACCCTCTTCCGCCCTCTCTGCTTCCCCAGCTTTGGCATTATTTTACTCTTTGCATTCAAATACAGCTCTCCTCTGGGATCTGCTTGTACTCTCCAAGGGGTCCATTAGAACGGACAACTACTCGATCTGATAAGAATCAGTAGTGGTTAACTAGGGGTGTGAATATGTTAATATTCCTAGTCCCTTCCAAGTGCCTTTTATCAAGGGCTTTCTTAAAGCTAAAACTTAATGGCAAAATTTTATTCTAATGGTGAAATTCCAGATGCCATGGCCAGTTGGGCAAATATTTGGAAGCATTACAGATCACTTATGGGATGGCTATTAAAAAAAAAGTGTGCCTTCATTTTAGGAATAAATACATAGTAGAATAGGCTGGTTGTGAACATTCTGTCCCTACAAAAATAAAATCAACATCCCCAAGTGGTTTGGAAAGGGATCTTGCTGGATAAATAGAATTCTTATGATGTTTACTCAGCTCAGTGACTGAAGGATCCCAAGTCTACCTCTTTGAACAATAAGCAATGAATCTTTTCAGAAAATGTTAAAACACTTTCTCCATAAAGGTAAGGGAAAGAACACTGCACTCAAGGTCAGTAGATTTGGTTTGAGTCTAGTCTTTGCCATAAAATCTAATGCTTGGTTATTACTGAATTTGGGAGTCTCACTTTCCTTTACAAAGGTGCATTTCTAAGAACACCGGGGCGGGGGGGGGGGGCGGGGGACTCCCTTGACAGTTGTGAGATACCAATAAACAGTGTTGATAATGACTATAATATCAGTATTCTCCTCAAATTTCTCACCCTGTCACTTCATTCCACCTATGAGGCTTTCTAGACCCAGTAGTAAAAAGTAACCTTGATTTGGGACACCTGGGTGGTTCAGTTGGTTAAGTGGCTGCCTTCAGCTCAGGTCATGATCCTGGGGTCCTGGGATTGAGTCCGCATCGGGCTCCTTGCTTGGTGGGGAGCCTGCTTCTCTCTCTCCCTCTGCCTGCTTGTGCCCTCTCTCTGTCTCTGTCAAATAAATAAATAAAATCTTAAAAAAAAAAAAGAAAGAAAGAAAGAAAGAAAAAGTAACCTTGATTTGAAGCCAATTTTGCCCCAGACTCTGTTTTATAAAGTCTTTATGAAGCCATAAAGACTTCTTTATATGTATCATCTCCTGTAATTCTTAGGAAACTCTACATGGTATTAATAATTAATACTCTACTACCTTTTTCCAGATGAGAAACTAAAGTTTGGGTAGATTATGTAATACTCTTTATCAATTTAATACACTAATTCCTATACCCTTTACCTCACTTGAGCCCTTTATGAACCAAGGTGGTTGTTATGGTTTGAGAAGCAGCCTAAGAGAAGCACAAAAATCTATCAAATGATGACTGGAGGAAGATGTTCCTTTGTAGCAGCTACATAAAGTATGGAGAAGAAATTGTTTAAAAGTGGGTCCTTTGGGGCACCTGGGTGGCTCAGATGGTTAAGTGTCTTCTCCCGTAGTGATCTCCAGGTGCTGGGATGGAGCCCCATTGGGCTCCCAGCTCAGCAGGGAGTCTGCTTCTCCCTCTCCCCCTGCTCAAGCTCTCTCTATATATATCTTTCTCAAATGAATAAATAAAACCTTTTAAAAATAATAATAAAATAAAAGTGAGATCACAAAATGAGAGCATCACTGATGGGCTTTAGGAGTATCTCTATGTAATACACCCATTATTTGCTTGGCTTTCCTAAGCAATAATGTGTAAAAAGTCTCTTCTCTTCTCTGTTTGGCTTTCCTATTTTCTAGATAGATATACATACTCTTAAACACATTTTGATTCAAAATCATTGTCTGACTCTTAACTTGTTTAGTCTGAACAGCAGAGAAATACACACAAATGGTTCTCAATGAATTCTGGTAAGGACTATCTCACAGGACCTCCTGATCAGCATTTCAGTTTATACTTCACTTTTCCTTTTCTTGATCTGCAACCACAAGTGTGTCCTTTTTTTCTTTTTTACTTTCCTATATGATAATGCGGGAAATTCCATCTACAGATACTTATGGACCATTACAATCCCATCACCTTTTCCTGGTAGAATTTTTTTGGTCATAAAAGCTAATATGAGACTGAAAGAATCCCATTTGGGAAATGGGAATTGTAATAGTCCCCCCAAATCCTTTCTCTAAAAAATGATCTATCTAAGCCCAACAGGTAGTTCTGTAGCCTTGGTCATAGGTATGTGGACCGACCACAGCCAATGAGATATTAGAGAAAGTTTGCCGGAGGCTTCTGGAAAAAAAAAAAAAGTTCTACCTCCTAAGAAAGATCCATAAGAGACATTATGTCTTTCTTTAGACAATGTCGATTAGAAATTCATGGCTGGGACTATTATAGTTATCCTACTTGCTGAGGATGAGACCTAAACCAGGGAAGGCAAATAAAATTCTCAATGACATTGAATCAACCATCTTTGAAGGCCATCTTAACTCAAGATTTCTTTAATGGGAGATCATAAATTTCCATCTTATTTAATCTGGATTGTGTCAGGATTTGGTGTGCTTACACCTGACATCATCTCCCACAGCTAGATAATCCTCTTTAAAATATAGTAGGAATTGTTTGGAAAAAATAAGTGGATGTTCCTCCCCAACTCCTTGATCAATAAGAATTCAGCCTGACTCTAATGACAAGATGCAAGGACATCTGGAGATTTTTCCTTAATGGTGAGAAAGAAGTTTTTAGATACAAAATGATTCAACTTGCACACTGTCCATTTTTCTACCATGAGGAAGATGAATATAAGGATATGAAATTTTATCTATTCAACTAAAAGTTTTTCCTTCATTCCTACTGTTCTTTCCTTGCAAGTGCCAAAATCTTTTTAGCGTATTTCCCAATATCTTTGTAATGAACACCCAGAAGTAATTTCTTAGAATCTACAGTGAATGTTAACAAAACTAGGATTTCAAATAATTATCAGAGGATAAAACAGTCAGCTGTATTGCCCACTAGCAGTAAATCCATGACATTCGGAATTTGTATCTATTTGTTCCTCTGATTGCCAATACCCCAATGCCAAGCCCAAAAGTGAAATCAGTTTATATTCACCATGGCCCACTCTGTCCACACTTTGCCCTTTAATGAAATGGAATCATTAAAAAAAAATTTTTTTTAATTAACATGTGCTATGGTTGAAGATATGGTGATCTTTAAGTCAGCTTTATTGTTTTATATGTGTAGGAAAGGAGATAGTCTGCCTCTGCCCCTTTCCTAAGCAGCAATGTGTAAAAAAGCCTCTTCTCTTCTCTGTAAGTAGACAAATAACAAAGCAATCTTTGTAAGGTAAGGGGAGTGAGAGAGGAATCTGGCCAAATGAATGGGGCAGGATTCTTGCTAAAGGCAGCCAAGATGTGATCCAATATTACCTGGGAGATGGTGGGGATGACGACATTTGATCACATATCCAAGGTGGGGGATTCTGACTAAGCCAACTTAACAGATTTCTTGCTACAACTGAGTGTTGCTGGCCTGACAAGGACAGATATCAAGGTCAAAGCCTAGAGGGCTTAAAGAAGCCTTTCTAGAGTTTGGCCCAGGGGAGTCTTTGTCAGTAGCAGGCTCCTTCTGTTCTTTCTACTCTCCTGTAATCATTTTTCCTGAATCAAGCAAAGAAAAGAGAGGAATAACTGTTAGTAATCGAGCCTCTAAGACCTTCTGAATCTCAGCTGTAATGTTTGCAGGTTAACATTATTAGTCTGTGTCACTGGTTTATAAAAATGCCAGACTGTTCAAAGAGGTTGAGATAGTGCCTAAACGTATGAAAGCAAAGTACTAGAGAAGAAAGGAGTTAAAAGTCAAAGGATATAAGGGAGAATTTTGCCTCTAACATTTACTGGCAAGACACTGAGCTTCATACATCGCGATGTGATTTGCTGGACTACAAGATGGGCCCCCATGATCTCCATTCAGACTTTCACTTTTTTGTGCGTGTAATCTCCTCCCACATCTTACCAACCAGGGTCTGTGACCGTAGAAAAAGCCTTCGTGACGGTATGTCACCTCTGAGATTAGGTGATAAAAGACAATGAGCTCTCTTTGTTTCTTTTTTTCATTATTTGCTCTGGGGCAAGCTCCAAACCCCCATAGTGAAGAACACTTCTTCCAACAACCACAATTCCAACCAACCTGGAACCAACCAACTTGGAACGCCAAAGCTGAGGTCGATCCACCAGCCCCAGTCAAACCTTCAGAGACGTGCAGCCCCTGGAGATAGCTTGATGGCAGACTCATGACTGACCCTGAGCTAGATCACCCAATGACGCTGCTCCCAGACTCCTACTCCACAGAAACTACGTGAGATAATAAATGTTTGTTATTTTAAAGTGCTATGTTGGGGAGACTTTGTTGCTCAGCAACAGGTAAAGAAATTTGGAAAAATGGCTTCCTACCAAGAACACAGTGAGGACTCAGTATTATCATGGATGAGAAAACCTTAAAGTATACGTGAATGTTAGAGCCATGCAAATACAGTGGGAGAACATGTCTAGAACACCACTATCCAAAAGAACTTTATGTGCAGGTAGGAATGTTCAATCTCTGCCGTTCTGTATGTGCTGAGTACTTGACATATGGCTAGTGCAAAATGAGGGATTGGATTTTTTATTTATTTTGAATCATTTAAATTTAAATAGTCATAGGTGGCTAATGGCTATCATTTTGGACAGAATAGGTCTAGAGGTTTCTAATCCAATCCAACAAATGACTATTCTTTTTTTTTTTTTAAGATTTTATTTATTTATTTATTTGACAGACAGAGATCATAAGTAGGCAGAGAGAGAGAGAGGAGGAAGCAGGCTCCCTGCTGAGCAGAGAGCCCAATGCGGGGTTCAAAAAAAGCCAAAGGCAGAGGCTTTAACCACTGAGCCACCCAGGTGCCCCAGCAACAAATGACTATTCTAAAAAAGAGTCAAAAAGAACCCAATATATAAAAATCACAAGCATGCTCTCTTTACCAGTTATGACTTTCTAAAGAAAGACTTGTGTTTTTATGAAGTTCAGAAATTATGGGTTGAGTTTAAGTAATATTTCCTTCCTTGCAGGAAAAGAAATAATGCATTTTGTAAAACTGGGTTTTTTGAGACCTCAGATTTCCCTTTGTGTGTATGTACGCAATTTATTAAACATGAAATTATCGACTCAATGGACTGGCTCACACAACTGGCTAATTTGCGTGGTCGATTGAAAAGGCATGCAATGAACCAAATGTGCCCACTGTTACTTTAACTACACAGGGCACTGCTGATTCACCTACCTGATGGGTGAGGAAGAGGTAATGACCTGAGTGTTTCTTGGCACCATTTTATTTAGTGAGGTTGTTTGGTAATTATGAGACTCCAAATGCCAAAACAACTACTATAAGTTACTTGCAATGATAGTTAAATCTAACGAGAGATAGACTTAAGTGTATACAAGGTCGTATTAGTTGGGGCTTGTAGGACGCCATGCATGTAATGTTGTTAGTAGGGCAGGAATGTTCATCTGGATTTTCTTATTCTTTCTAAATGACATATGTTGAATTGTGCTCTGTAATAAAGCTGATGTCATTTAAATGTTGACTGTATCCTTAACATAAAATCCCTTCTCATGTCAGATCATGCCTTATCGCCTCAAGCTTGCAGTCCACGGCTACTCCTGACACTGAGACAGGATGAAGGCAAGTGGTTATCCCCCTCCATGGAGAAAAGTAAAATTAGATTTTTAGCACAAACTATGCACAAAAGTTTTCCCTTGATGAATTAAAAATGTAAGGCTCTAAGGCCAACTAAAAATATTTAGAAGAAAATATAAGAAAAAAAATTATTTGCGACTATGGAAGGATTTACTAGATAAGACAGACCATGTTCTAACCATGAAAGAAAAGACTGAAAAATTCAATTCATAAAAATTAAGAACCTCTGTTTATCAAAGACACCACTTTATTTCTTTATCTATTTATTTAAATTTATTTACTTGAGAGAGAGAGAGAGGGACACAAGGATAGGGAGAGAAAATCTCAAGCAGATCCATGCAGAGCACAAAGCCCAACTCTGGGCTTAATCTCATGACCCTGAGATCATAACCTGAGCCAGAACCAAGAGTCTGACGCTTAACTGACTACACCACCCAGGCACCCCAAAAGACATCATTTTATTATCTACTTATTTATTTTTAAGGATTTTATTGATTTATTTAGGGGGGGCATGAATGCGGGAGGGGAAGAAAGAGAGGGATAAGCAGACTTCCTGCTGAGCAGGGAGCCCCACATGTGGCTCTATCCCAAGACCGGGAGATCATGACCTGAGATGAAGTCAGATGCTCAACCAACTGAGTAACTGAGGTGCCCCCAAAAGACATTATTTTAAAAAGTGTAAATGCAATCCACAGGTTGGGATGATGTTCATTAAATAAATATAATTAACCAAAAAATTAGCATTTTTACTATAAAGAAGTCGTCCTACAAATCAAAAACAAAAAGACTCAATAGAAAAATAAAATAGATTCAATAGAATAATGGGGAAGATCACAAACCTGTAATTTGGAAGAAGACATGAATAATGATTATACTGGTAGTGGGTAAATCGTGGCTTGCAAAATATCTTTCCATGTCTGCTGTGCCTGGATGGCTCAGTGGGTTAAGCCTCTGCCTTCGGCTGAGTCATGATCTCAGGGTCCGGGGATCAAGCCCCGAATCAAGCCCTGCATCAGGCTCTCTGCTCAGCAGGGAGCCTGCTTCCCCCTCTCTCTTTGCCTGCTTCTCTGCCTAGTTGTGATCTTTTTCTCTGTCAAATAAATAAATAAAATCTTGAAAAAAAAAAAAATCTTTCCATGTCCTAATCCCTAAAACCCGTGAATGTGACCTTTTTGGAAAAACAGTCTTTGCCGATATAATAAAATGAAGAATCTTGATCCTTTCAATCAACCTTGATTATGCAGGTGAGCCTAAATCCAGTGGCCAGTGGATTTATAAGACATTTGGGTGAGAGACACATGGAGCTAAAGACCACAGGAAGGCAAAGGCAGAGATTGGGCCCATGCAGCCACAAACCAAGGAATGCCTGGTGCTACCAGAAACTGGAAGGTGCAAAGAAGATCCTTCCTGAGAGTCATCAGAAGGAGCACAACTCGACCAACACCTTGATATTGGAATCCTAGCCTCCAGAACCATGGGAGAATACATTTTTGTTGTTTCAAGTCACCCAGTAATGGTAATTTGTAAAAGACAGCCCTCAGAACTAATACGGTGCATAAGAGAGAAACTTGCATTCGTTATTAGAGAAATATAAGTTAAGTCCTCAGTGTAATACCCTTATAGACAAACCATATTGGCAAAAATTAAGACATCTGATCGTATCCAAGGTGATGAAGCTATGGTTCAACAGGAACGCTCATATGATACTGGTAGGATTCTAAATTGGTGCATGTATGTTGCAGAACAACTGAGTCTTGCCTTGTGAAGATGAAACTACACATATCCTCCTAATTAAGCTATTCCACCACTAGGTTTAACACACCCCAAAGGCACTCTAAAACACACACCCAAGAGATACGTATAAGAAAATTTTCAGGTTTTTTTTTTTTTTAAGATTTCATATTTAAACAATCTCTACACCCCATGTGGGGCTTGAACTCACAACCCTGAGATCAAGAGTCGAATGAAGGGTCCATCAAATAAGCCCGCCAGGTGCCCCACCAAATTTATAGCAGTTTTTTTCATACTGACAAAAAGCTGGAAACCATACACATAATAAGAGTATGCAACATGCTAATGAAAAAATAATTTGCAGCATGTTCACAGGGATTTTCACAGGGAGAAATGAATGTGCTATTGTTACATGTAACAATATTTATTGTAAGAACATGAATGATTTTTAGGGCATATGGAGGGAGAAATAGAAATAGCAGAAAATTTGTTCAAAATCCAGCAAAGCTAAATAAGATGTTGCTTAGGAAAATATGTGTAAGATACCATATATATATATTTTTTAATGTTCATGGCTATTTGAGAGAAGGCTGGTGGATGAGATGGGGAGATATATTCTGATACAGAATATTCGAGTCCTGAGATGGAGGAATGAGTTCTTAGATGATTATATTTGTTCTGTGTTTATTAACTTAAACATTTTATGTAAGCTCTTCTTAAAAATATATTACTATTAAAAATACGTAATACCGGGGCACATGGGTGGTTCAGTGGGTTAAAGCCTCTGCCTTCGGCTCGGGTCATGATCTCAGGGTCCTGGGATCAAGCCCCGCGTCAGGCTCTCTGCTTGGCGGGGAGCCTGCTTCCTCCTCTCTCTATGCCTGCCTCTCCCCCTACTTGTGAGCTTTCTCTGTCAAATAAATAAATAAAATCTTAAAAAAAAAAATTTAATACCAAAATGAAATAAGCAAAGGAAAATGCTATAATACTCAGTGCTATGTAGAGAGCATCTGTAACCCAAAGCCATCAGCATGTCTGTTGAATACCTTTTGACAGGTATTTGGAGAAATGGAAGGTTAGCAAGAATGAGTATAACCTCAAATTTAGAAATGGAGAGAAATAATAAAATGACCCTGTGCGCATGTGTTGAAGTGAGAAGAGGCTGTTAGAGTAGGTAGTAGGGAAATGGGCCATAGCTTAGAAGAAGGGAGACAGGACTACCTAGATAAAAGTCTGACCCATCACAAAAAGCTTTCCTAGACACTAAAAATCTTAAAAGTCATGCTTTGAGTAAAGATGAATTAGTGGGATCAAGAGGCTGAAGCTACCAGTTACTCTTAGGGAAAAAACAAACAAAGTTGCAGAATATACAGCTAGGATATCTGCCTTGGTCTTCTAGCCAGAGTACAGATGTAACCTCGTAACTTGACCTTGTGTCAGCTGTTGTAAATGAGTGTGTGTGAAGATGAGCAGAGTTCAGTTTTTTAACCTGTGTGCTTCGGTCTTTGGTACAAAACCTCAGGGCCTAACAAGCTTTGCACATTCACTTATTGGCTGTAGGGAATTATCTTATTTGAAGTGTGCCATCTGTTTCCAGTTGGGACCCTAACTGATACAAGCAGGCCTATTAATTATCTCTCTCAAACCAGCTGTTGGCAACCCTGGGAGTGGTTTCCTGGCAGCTATTACCATACACTATTTGCCTATATTCTTTGTAAACAAAGGTGTCCCTATAGAGCATTGATTCTCAAAGTGTGGTCTCCTACCAGCAGCACCAACCTTACCTGGGAATTTGTTAGAAATGCAAAGTGTGGCTTCACCCAAGACCTACTGAGTCCAAACCTCTGGTAGTGCGCCAAGCAATCCGCTTCAATAAACCTTTCAGGTGATTCCAATATGTGTTAAAGCATGCGAACCATGAACCTACAGGAATCACAACGGATACAGCAGCATCTGCAGCCAATAGCAACTGAACGTCTATTTTTAAAATAAAAGCTGTATATGTCTACAGCACGATGCTTCGATAAACATGCACATAGAAAAAGGATTACTAAAGTCAAACCAGTCAACATACCCAGCTCCTCGGGGCTCCTGGGTGGCTCCGTGGCTTAAGTGTCTACCTTAGGCTCAGGTCATGATCCTGGGGTCTAGGGATGGAGCCCTGCGAGGACCCCTGCTCCATGGGGAGTCTGCTTCTACCTCTCCTTCTGCTCTCCCTCAAGCTCACTTTTTTGCACTCTGTGTCTCTTTCAAATAAAATCTTAAAAAGAAAAAAAAATAGCCATCTCCTCACATAATTACCTTTTTTGTGTGTGCATGCTAAGAGCACCTTCTGAGATCTATTGTCTGAGCAGATCTCTGCTGTACAATACAGTACTATTAGCTGTGGTCATCCTGGTGTACATTAAATATCTAGAATTTATTCATCCCACAAACTTAAACTTTGTACCGTTTGACTAATATCTCCCCATTTCCTCATCTCCCCACCTCTGCTAACTATTGTTCTACTCTGCTTCTATAATTTTGACTTTTTGTAGATTCCACACCTAAGTGAGATCATACAGTATTTTTCTTTCTGTGTCTGGCTTATTTCACTTAGCATAATTGTCTTCCAGGTTCATCCATATTGTTGCAAATGGCAGGATCTTCTTTTTAAAGACTGAATAATATTCCTCTATATTTAAACCACCATTTCTTTATCCATTTATCTACCTATAAATGGAGACTAAAGCTGTTCCATATCTTGGCTGTTGCAAATAACGTTGCAGTAAACATGGGCATGCAGATATCCCTTGGAGGTATTGGTTTAATTTCCTTTGGCTATCTGCCTAGAAGAGGGATTGCTGAATCATATGGTAGTTCTATTTTTAATTTCTATGGAGAGAAACCTCCATACTGTTTTCCATAGTGGCTGTACCAATTTACATTCCCACCAACAGTGACCAAGGGCTCCTCTTTTTCTCCACATCCTCACTTCATTTATCTTCTGTCTTTTTGATAACGACCATCCTAACAAGTGGGAAGTGATCTCTCTTTGTGGTTTTGATTTGCATTTCCCTGGTGATGAGTGATGTTGAACATCTTTTCATGTGTCTGCTGGCCATCTGGATGTCTTCTTTGAAAAAATGTCTATTCAAGTCTTCTGTCCACATTTTTTAACCATCTTATTCTTATTATCATTATTATTCTGGCTTTGCAGTTGTATGAGTTCCTTATATATTTTGGATACTAACCCCTTATCAGATATATGGCTGGCAAATATCTTCTCCCATTCTTTAGGCTGCCTTTTCATTTTGTTGTTTTCTTTGACATGCAGAAGGTTTTTAGTTTGACGTAGCCCCTGTTTATTTTTGCTTTTGTTGCTTGTACTCTTCAGGTCATATCCAAAAATTCATAGATAAGAATGTCAAGGAGTTTCCCCCATATATTACAAGGAGTTTGACCCATTCCGGGTCTTATGTTTAAGTGTTCAACCCATCGGGAGTACATTTTTGTTTTTGATATAAGATAAGATCTAATTTCATTCTTTTTCTTATAGATATTTAGTTTTCTCAGCACCATTTACTGAAGAGACTCTCTTTTAAACCCCACTGTATATTTTAGATGTCCATGTTGAAAATTGGTTAACACTGGGGCACCTGGCTGGGTCAATTGAGCACGCAACTCTTGATCTCAGGGCTGTGGGCTCGAGCCCCATGTTGGCTATGGAGATTGCTTAAAAATAAAATTAATAAAAAAGAGCTAACACTTGTGCTTGGGTTTATTTCTGGGCTTTCTACTCTGTTCCATTGGTCTGTTTTTGTGCAAGTACCATAGTGTTTTGATTACTATTAATTTGTAATATAATATAACCTGAAGGGAGGAGGGAAGAGGGGTGCTCCTAGAAAACAGAAGACAAGAGTCAGGTTTAGCCACCTTGAGAAAGAAGTGACTTGCCTTTGAAGGAGACAGGCAACCCAAGGTAACCACACAGGAAGGGAAACAGGGGACAAGTACCCTGACTTCATAGCTTTCCTCCCCTAATTTCCATCTGAGCTCCTCAGATGGAAACCACAAGGCCCAATCTCCAAGACAGAGAGCCAAGTGTAGAAGTGTAGCACGTAGACAGAGAGCCAAGTGTAGAAGGGTAGCACGTAGAGGGGCAAGTGAAAGACATTAGGTTCCTGCCAATTCACATCGCCTACTTAGCAGCCCTAACTGCAAGTGAAAGTTGACGGAGAGATGATGGGACCAGAGACAGGCTACACACGTTTGGGGTTCTTGTCTCAATTTTCTGCCATATGTCAGGAAACAGCACAGTCTGAGTCTGGCCGACCGACATTTATGGAATTCTCCAACACTGCAGAGGTAGATGTTAGAAGGGAAGCTTAGACACCAGGAGAAAAACATTCCTTCTAGATTAATATAATGTGGGGTGAGTCTCAGGGGACCATTACGCCATCGTGTTCAGTGACTCAAGGCTATTCCGACAATGTCCTAAATAGATTACTTTATTGGAGATTAATGAACTGAAGGATCCTCTTGAAGACAGTTGTGTTAATGGGATGATCCTCTAATTCTACAGCTCATACCGTCCCCAAATTTCATAGTGAGTGGGAAAAACAAAACAAAACAATTTCAGTGTGTGATAATTACTCTCCTTGCAAGGGCAGAGGCAGGCCAGAGTCTAGTAGCTCCAGCTTAGGGAAGAACTTGCTAGCTTATTGGATGTTTACTATTTTTTTTTTTTTAAGATTTTATTTCTTTAGTTGAGATAGAGAAAGAGAGAGTGGAAGGAGGAGCAGAGGAAAAGGGACTGAAGCAGGCTTTCCACTGAGCAGGGAGCCCGATGTAGGGCTCTATTCCAAGACCCTGGGATCATGACCTGAACTAAGCAGACCCTTAACCAACTGAGCCACCCAGGTGCCCTGGACATTTACTATGTTAATTTTATGAACTGGTTATTACTAAACATAAAGCTGTGATGGTGGGGAGAAAAATGCCTCTTATCTTACAGCAGGATTTACCACTGGAGAGGGGCCTTCCAGGGACCTCAGCTCCCCCTTCTACATTTCAGTACATCGTGGAGAAGCGACAATCCAACAGTGTGAGTGGATGACATCATTGTGTCTGGGAGACCATTATGAGAGCTCACGGAATGGTTCTCTAAAGTCCTATACATCTTAGATAATAACTAGAAATGATCCTACGAAAAAGTAGTTTTGTCATGACCTCATAAATCACTTATAGCCTAATATTCCAAGATTGCTACCAGTACTACCTGGTCAGCTCCGAGGAAGTATGATCTTTTAGGGGTTCAATATTTAATGTTTACTGCACAGCACATAGCACCTATGCAGAAAACCTATCAAAAACCTCATTGCTCAATCTTTAGTTTGATGAAAGTTACTAGTTATTCATTTTTAACATTTCTTGATTTTTTTTTTTTGGAAAGCCTCCTTAATCATGTCATTTAATGACTCTCTGAGGTAAAGTGCATTTTGATTAAATAGTCTGCCATAAAATGCGTTTACATTGTGCTTCATTTGGCACTGACTCCCTGATATCATATTGCGTGGATATGAAATGAAAGGTTCTGGAAATGAATACTTTGACTACAGAAGCTAAAGTAACTGGCTTACCTCTGTTTGTTTTTTTATTTTTCTTTTTTGGGCTTGTACATTTGTCATCTGTGGTCTGTTTATATTCACTGTGAAGAGACAATGAAGATATAGGTTTCTTTTTTTTTTTTTAAAGATTTTATTTATTTATTTGACAGAGAGAAATCACAAGTAGATGGAGAGGCAGGCAGAGAGAGAGGGGGAAGCAGGCTCCCTGCTGAGCAGAGAGCCCGATGTGGGATTCGATCCCAGGACCCTGAGATCATGACCTGAGCCGAAGGCAGCAGCTTAACCCACTGAGCCACCCAGGCGCCCCGAAGATATAGGTTTCTAAATTTTGTCTGGAATAAAGGAGAGATATATAATATATATAAAGATATTTACATATCATATATGCGGTTATATATTAAAAATTATATATTAAAATATATATAATAATTATGTATTAACTATATATTTAAAATTATATATTATATCTATTTAAAGATGTAAGTTATATCTTATACAATGATATAAGGATTGTATTGTATATTATGTATATATATTTATAAGGATACCCATTTTCCCAGAAATGTTCTACTTCTGAAATGTCTTGTTTAAGAAAAAATGTATATAATTTGCCTTTATACTATGTGTATGTATTTTGGACAGGTTTAGCTATGGGAATGTATTCTGGACTACCTTCAGGTCCGGATACTTCCTATTGAATAGTGATTTTTTAACAGTATTTTTTAATAGTGCTTTTATTTTAGTGCATGTTTTAAAAATACTAAGTGTTTCCGTTAAGAGTGCTAACTTTTTGGTAGACTTTAGTCTACCAATTCAAGTAAACCCATTTCTGAAAATCTTCAGGATGCCCTGAAACTCTTTCTTTGTAAGTTTAATGTTCTTTAGAAATGGACGAAAAGCTCGTTTTTGAATTCCATCATAAAGGCAACTTCTATTCGGTATTGCATTTTAGTTTAACCCTTGTCTGCCCAACTTCAGTGTCACAACTCGCCATGGGAAGCAAAAGTCTTATTAATAACAGCAGTGTTTAGATTGCTGAGCATCTGCTTTCCCGGTGCTGTCCCTAACAGGCCTCGTGCAGAGGACACAGTGACTCTGATCGTTGATACTTCTTGAGAAAGGACAAGGCAGACACACCATCCAGGAGCGTGGCCACGAATCCTTGGCTTTTTTCATGAAGCAGCTTTTTCATAGCAAATTATGCTACTGTGATCATTATCTTGGCATGCTGCCCTAATTCACTCTTGGACAAGATTCCATAGCCAAATGTAGAGAGCTAATTTGAATGCTTTTCATTCAACTTTAAAAAGTGGTGAATGTTTTTACACATTTTATGAACTTACCTACCAATTACCTTTATTTTAGGCTCAGATTTGACCCTTTGGTTGGCTAAACCCGTGCTACACTTTCCATGTGCGAAAACTCCTTTTTTAACGCACTTACCCAGTCATTATTCTTTGAAAGTTCATGGAAAAATTGTTTTTGCTTAAGTATACAAGTGATACAGAGGAAAGAACATGGGATTTAGGCTGCCGCTTGTAACGTGAGACAAGTTATTTCACGGCTCAGAGCCTTAGTTTTCCTATCTAAACACTTACATGATAATATTTAGCCAATAGATTATTGAAATAACATGTGTAAGTACCTGAAAAAGTCTGAAACGTAGCATGTCCTCAAAGATAGGTTTCCACTTTCTCTCTTTTAAAATGCATTTGTTATCTATTAACTGTTGTAAAATGTACTCAAATTCTATTTATTTGAGCAATAACCTAAAAGTCTGTTTTATATCTTTAAAAAGCATAGATTAGAAAATTGTTATATAGGGAATTTTATCTCCCAGCATAATATAACTCTTTATGCTGAACTCTAATACGCTTTCTTCCAAAGATTTGGGTCTTTAAACTATCTTTAGCCCTGTTATCAGTATTTCAGATAGGGCCATTTGGATGCAAATTAGCCAGAAAATGAACTCTGGTAGAAGTACTCATTTAGAGACCAATATTGTAGTACTCTGATCCAAAGAACTTCCTCACAAAATGGGATCACACAAAGGTCAGTTGTAATAAAACAAAGGCATAAATCAAAGTAGAACCTTCCTATAAATCAACAGCAATACACTCCGTTATGACATCAATCAAGATTATTTATAAATATGTCGATAAATAGTGTACCATCTCTTGGTTTCTCTTCATGTTTCATAGTTTATACAATTTGAATACTTGTTAATGTAACCCATAATGTGAAAGAGAATCCCATTGTTTAACAAACACCCATCCATTCACCTACCCTAAGGAAATTAAAGATAAACTCCTCTAGGAATTTAATTACTGGTAATTCTTTATTGTTCTGTGCTGGTGGTTCTCGAACTTTATCAGACATCAGAGCCAGGACGACCTGATTGAAACACAGATTGCCAGACCGCACCCGCAGATCTTCCATTCAGCAGGTGGTGTCCGGGCCTGAGAATCTGCATTTCCAGCAGGTTAGGGGTAGTGCGGAGGCTGCTCTCGCTCAGGCTTGTAGCGCAGGCAAGGGAATGCGCATGCTCAGAGAGGGGAGCGAGCCCCGCCCCTTGTTTTCTTCTTCTTCTTTTTTTAAGATTTTATTTATTTTCTCGACATCAGAGATCACAACTAGGCAGAGCAGCAGGCACAGAGAGAGGGGGAAGCAGGCTCCCCGCTGAGCGGAGAGGCAGATGCGGGGGCTTGATCCAAGGACCCTGAGATCATGAGCTGAGCTGAAGGCAGAGGCTTTAACCCCCTGAGCCACCCAGGCGCCCCTCCTCTTCCTTTTCTGCGGGCTCTCTTGCCCCAGTCTTAGAACGGAGCAGGAGCCAGACCGCTGTCCCACTGATAGAAAAATAAGTGTTTTGTGTTGTGAGCCTCTGAGATGTAGGGGTTGTTATCCAAACAAAAGCTGACCAATGCGTACCCGTTTGTTGTGGCGTTGTTTTACCAGGGGCATTTGGAAATGGTCTAACGATTCTTTAAAAAGAATAAATAAATTGTAGACTATTCAGAGTGGAGTAAAAGTTAAATTGAATGAACAATCGCCTTCTCTACAAATATGTAAATCTTAAAAACAAGGTTTAAAAAGAAGCCACGCTGCACAAAGCTACATATAGCATAATACAATTTATAGAAATTTTAGAAAATGCCAAATAGGATTCCATGTTCCTTATAGATATATCTGTAGTGGAACTAGTGTAAGGTGACTAGAATAATAAATTCCAAATTCAGAAAATTGGCTACTTCTCAGAGAAGAGTGAATAGAAAGATACTGAGGGGTAAAGAATAGAGAGCTTCTCCTAGATCTATAGTTTTGTTCCTCAAAAAAAAAAAAAAAAAAAAAAAAAAAAAAGGCTGAATAAATGTCAAATATAGCAGATACACTGTTCTACCTGCTTTGCTTTATGATTGGAGTTGTTGGGCACAACAAAAAGTATCTTTTAAAGAACAGTGCCTCCGTTAGTGCTGTTTTATTGACAGCTCCTTGGGTCCAGCAGCTTTAGGCATGTGGTTGATGAGTGAGGCTGGGATTTGGGGATTCTCAGATTAAAAAACCGACACAATAGAAATAAGCAGTTCAGACTATTCGCAGGTTGGGCCTTGTATGTTAAACATGGACAGATACCAAGCCGTGGAGTGTCAATAAGCATTCAGGACCTGTTATTTCCTTTTTCTTGAATGCCGTTTCACTTACTTGGTTGGAAAATATGATTTGATTTGAATTCAGTAGAAATGCTCGACTAGGCTTTGAGAGATTGCACTGGAAGCCCAATTTCCCCTCATTTGTTTTAAGTGAAGACAAGAAAAGAGAACTACTGGGGTGGCCGTGATTATTTCTCACCCACTCCTTCAGCCACTCGTTCCCTTCCCTTCAGGAGGAAGGGGGTATAGCGTTGCCTTCAAAACCCTGCAGCATGGGTGGCTGGGTGGCTCATTGGGTTAAGGCCTCTGCCTTGGGCTTGGGTCATGATCCCAGAGTCCTGGGATCGAGTCCCACATTGGGCTTTCTGCTTAGCAGGGAGCCTACTTCCCTGCCTCTCTGCTTACTTGTGATCTCTATCTGTCAAATAAATAAATAAAATCTTAAAAAACAAAACAAAACAAAAAAACCCACTCTACAGCATGTCAGAATAATCCGGAGAGCTCCCAGGAAGCACAATTTTCCAGGCCCCACCTCAGATGCTACCAAATCTGGATTTTCCAAATATAAGGCAGAGAATCTTTATTTATTTTTTCTTTCTTTCTTTTTGAAAGCTTCCTCCAGTTGCTGTTACCTTCAAGGGATCACAATCCCCCAAGTCTCTACCAACTGAGTTTCTCTTCTGGATTTGCTCCTCACTGCTGGATACTATCCATTTTCTCTGTTGTATAAAGCAGTAAGCAGGTGTTAAAAACAGAGCAAACCAGGAAATGCAAAAGTATTAACAAAAGTAATAACATTATATAAAAATTGATTTGCACAAGTATTATAAACTTATAAGGGAGAAGAGCAACCCAGTTGCAGAGTTACCCTACTGAGCCTTGGATTTTGATTTTCATTTACAAGTTGTCATGTATGAAAGATTTTCTCACAGCTGTGCTAAGAGTATTTGTGTTCCCTGGGTGTAAATGCCTTCTACCCAAAGTATGTACCACAACTCCGACTCAAGGTGGAGGATATGGATATGCAAAGTTTGGGAGAACATTATTTTGGCAACTGATATCATTCAAACTGAAATATTGTAATGATAACATTTTACTGGTTTTCTTTTCAAGATCTCTGTGCTCTCAGCTGACCAGGCTTTGCTGGCATTTATTAAAATATTAATATGTTTTTACCATTCAAACCTCTATGCTAACTCTTACTTGATGTGCCTAAGTGTTGCAACCCAGGGAAGCAAGCGTAAAAATAAAACAGAGAAGCAGCAGAAAAAGGAGTGAAGTAAATACAAGATAGTATATCGCCAATTAGCCTCAGTTCTACTAGAAAACACAGCTGGTTGTCTGGTCATGAGGGATGGCTTCTGAGAGGTTATATGGCACTACTGCATCTTGGAACAATGTCAATGAGGAGGAAGGGGAAGGAATTTGCCAACTCCTTCCCTTCGCCCTTCATAGGTTGGTCAGAGTTCCCCTGAGTTCCTGGTTCTCTTACCAAGGCCATTCAAGGAGCCTGGGTAGCAGAGCCGCAGGACACAAGGCAAACTTGTGAGCAGGTGCAGATTACGGCACCACTGTGTGAAGCCGGCAGCCTTGAGGCCTGCTAAGTGAGCAGAAGCACTTGAGTGATGACTGAGAAAGTCCAGGTGGGAGGGTCTGAGGCATGAGGTGAGGCGCTGTGGGGTCGGTCGTGTCCCGAGTGACTTGGAAGACTGGGAGCAGCTGCTGCAGTGAGCCTAACTAGGCAGCGACGGGCCTCCACCACGCAGCTGGTGATGAAACTCACCGCGCCTGTCCTCACCCGAGCCTCTCGGCGCTTTAACACTGGCTTGGCCTTCTTGGACTGTCTTTAGTAGCACTGAGCCAAAACCTCACAGCCAAGCAAATCCAGGGAGGCACATAAGCGGGGTCTGCTACACCAGATCTGCAGGGCCAGCAGCAGAGAAGATGATTCTGGGGCATCTTGTGTCAGAAAGTAAGGAGGCTGCCACAGCCAGGTCTTCCCAAAAGGACACAGGGGCCAACTGGAGAGAGTCTGTTGGCCAAAGACATAATTTCAGCAGCAAAAAGAAGAGCAATGGATTGCAACACATCAAGTATATAAAATAAAAATTCCCCAGTTAATAGTGATACTCCAAAAAAAATTAACTGTGGTTACTAGAGGCAGGGGTGGGGGGTGGTGGAGTGGGTGAGGTTGGTCAAAGGTAAAACCACAGCTGTGAGATAAATAAGAACTGGGGACATAAGGAACAACATGACTACAGTTAATGCTGTTATGTAGTATAGCTGAAAGTTGTTGAGAGGGTAGATCCTAAAAGCTCTCATCGCAAGAAGAAAAGACTTGTAAATATGTGAGGTAATGAGTTTGGATGAGAGTTACTGTGATAAATGCATGTCATTTTGCAATACAAGTCTGTCAAGCCATTATGCTGTACATTTCAAATTTATTCAGTGCGATATATCACTTATGTCTCAATAAAACTGAAAATAAATAAGGGAATTAACTAATAAATAAAATGCAGAAGAAATAATAGAATTTGAGAATGTTCATTTTGCAAACTTTAATAAAATAATGGATCTAGGCAGTAAAAAACACAGGCTCCTGAAATCATTAGGTAGAAACTTAGAGGGAAAACTTTATAAGGGACGGAGCAGCCTGATAATCTCTGAACCCACGGATCAGTCTTATCACTAAAAATGGAACAGAACAGACAACCAGATATTAAGTATCTCCTATGTAGTATTGTATCTCAAAAATTGAACCTGAATCTAATTAAGCATTTTGATCCACCAATTTATAAGAAGCCTGAGGGAAAAAGGAACATATAAACTGATACTTTGAGGATGAAATCTGCCAAATTGAGAATAAGGGAAATAGAAAAACCCATTTTTCAACAAACAAATGGCATAAAGAAAATGAGAGTGGGGACAGGAAGACAGTACATATCTAAAGAGGCTTAGAAAACATGTCAAGCAAATACCATCTTAGGATCTTATTTGGACTTTGATCCCAATGAACCAACTTTAAAATACATCTTTAAAAAAAAAATCTGGGAAAATCGAACACAAACTGGGTGTTGGGTGATATTAAGGCTTTGCTGATAATTTGTTGACTGTGAGCATGAAACTATGATTATGTTTTTTAGTTTTTTGTTTTTTAGAAAGTCCTTATCTGCTGGGTATATGTAACTATTTCTGTGGGTGAAATGATATGGTGACTGGAATTTGCTTTAAAAAAAAATCCAGAAGAGGGCAAAAAGAAATGGGGAAAGATAAATAAGAAAATATGGACAAAATGTGGCTGGCTTATTGAACCAAGGTGGGAACACAGGGCATTCATTCTATTGCAGTCTCTTCTTTCGTGCACGTTTGTAAAGGTCTATAATAAAAGACTAAAAAATTAAAATACATGAACAAGTTCTTTTTAAACAAACATACAGACTTCCCAGTTGATTCCAATGAACCAGCCAGCTTTGGGAATCATTTGGGTAGAGAGGGCCTTGGAAGGAAGGAGAGGCAAGTGTAGAGAAGCTGAAACAGCACCCCCACCACCACCACTGTCGCCAGGTGCTTGCCTACTTCCTGTGACAGCTCTCCCGGGGTCAGGTAGCAGGTCATTCTCAAGGACTCACAATCTCAGTGATGAGAAGACAGTGCAAAAGAATTCAAGATGTTTGATGGGAGAGCTAGTGGTTCTATTAAAATTCCTTCTCAGATATAAGAAAAAGATTAATGAGTGTTCATATTTAGCTCCTACTTCCATGAGAAAGCCTGTGGAAAAGCATCTATGGTAAGTAATCTGGAAAATAAATCAAATTAGTCGCTGTTGAGCTGGCATTACAATCCAAAATAAGATATATTTTGTTGTTGTTGTTGAGTGGCTTAGCTTGAGGGTAGAAGTTTATGGTGGGTTTTTATGACACAAAATTTACTATTTAGTATTTCAGAGTTTGTTTAATTCATACTCTAGTATAATTCTATGGAAATAGCCCTGAACTGGATGTCTTGAGACCCAAGTTTTGATTCTGGATTTTGCCCTGACAAGCTTGTGACTTTCTTCAGTTTACTCTCTCTGAGGCTTAATTTTCTCATTTCTAAACCAAACAGGTCTGGGGTCCTTCCAAGCTTTAAAGTTCAATTTGTGAATAAATTCCTCATTCCTCAAGGAATCTATTTTGTAGAAATGCTCTTATTGTATCTTACTAATGATGATGTGTATTGAGTGCAAAATTTTTATAATGGTTAGAGAAATCCAATTTCCCTAATGTTTCATTTCTCATATTCATTCCTCATATAATTGAATTAAGTATTTTTTAAGGTTGGGAATTTAGATTATTTGCAGTTTGTTTTCACAAATAATACCAATTTCAACATTCTTATGTAGACCTTAGATGTTTCCTTAGAAAATAATTTTATCGTGGAATTGTTGGGTCAAAGTATGTGAATATTTTCAAGAGCTTCTCACTACTAATCTGTAAAAAAGAGGAGATTTCACAAAATCATTACCAATGCTTACTGTTATCATTTTAAAAGATTTTCTTCTGGGGCGCCTGGGTGGCTCAGTGGGTTAAGCCTCTGCCTCTGGTTCAGGTCATGATCTTAGGGTCCTGGGATCGAGCCCTGCCTTGGACTTTCTGCTCAGTGGGGAGCCCGCTTCCTCCTCTCTCTCTTCCTGTCTCTCTGCCTACTTGTGTTCTCTCTCGCTGTCAAATAAATAAATAAATAAATAAAATCTTTAAAAGAAAAAGGTTTTCTTCCTCTAAAAGCAATTAAAAATTCTAATAAAATTTAGCTTAAAAAAATGTACTCATTCCTTTGCACGCGCTGTTTCATTTACTCCTAACAACAAACTTGTACCACAAGTAGTTTTATTATTTGTACTCAACAGATGTAGAAATAGAATTAAAGAGAGTAAAAATCTGATAAAACAGAGTCTCAATAGATGCTGAACAATGAAAGTTTAGGGGTGCTCCAATTTTTATTCTCACAGAAATATCCAGTCATTGACTTTTCATGCATGGTAGTGTTCATTTTTAGTCGTTGAGACTCAAAGGATTAGACATTTGAAGTTTTTTGAAGCTCTGAAACATTAAAAAAATTGGATTTCTCTAACCATTATAAAAATTTTGCATCTCAATACGAATCCTCATTTGTAAGACACAATAAGAGCATTTCACAAAACAGATTCTTTTCCATCTGGATTTGCGTGCACGCACGTGTACAAAAGTAAATGTCTTAAAATTTCAGGGGAATCAAGTGAATCAATAGTATGTATTAGCTCTAAGATGTCTCAAAAAATAAGTGAAAGTTCTCTAAATTTAAAAAGATGAAACTCATTCATGTAACAAATATTTAGTAAGCTTTTACTATGGGCCTCTTTATTCCAAGTGACTCTGAACCTTTAGTGTGTCTCAAGAGCTACCTGGACAAGAGTGGGGTCAGCTCTCATGGAGGCGCCGTGGGATAGAGCCTGGGGTCCAGGTTCATTGTCCTTTAGACCACACACAATGCATTTTGTCCCTGTGAGGCACATCCCGGCATCCACAAGAAAGCTCGAAATACCAGACCATCTGTGGTCTAGAACAGAACCTTACACATGATACAGGTATGCTGTGAGTCAACACTGAATTAAAGATAGCGTGAAGATTTGCTTCTTGAGGAAAAAAGCGGCCAAATCAAAGGCCATTCTAGCAGGTGGGATTTCAGATGGAAATATACAAATCATGTTATTATCATAAGGGCAATGCATATCTGGTTCTTTGTGGCTTTTCTTGTGCCAAACCAAACCTGTGCTGTTCTAAAGATTTGATTTCCTCAGTGACAGTGAGAGTAAAGATACTTGTTTCTCACTTTATACACTTTTTTTGTTTGTTTGTTTCTGTTAATCATGGCTGAGCATCGACTGTGACTATTTTTTTAAGAAAGTATCAGTGACTGGCTGCATGGGCTGATTCTAGAGATGATTGCTTTCTCTCTTTTTTTAAAGGTTTTATTTATTTGACAGAGAGAGTGAAAACAGGGGGAATGGCAGGCAGAGGGGAAAAGGGAGAAGCAGGCTCCCCACTGAGCTGGAAGCCCAAAGTAAAGTTCGATTCCAGGACCGTGGGATCACGAACCAAGCCAAAGGCAGCCACTTAACCCACTGAGCCACCCAGGCACCGCAAGAGATGATGGCTTTCCAGGCAGCTTTCACGCAGCTGCCCCTGTGGCTAGCACCAGGTGCACCTGGAGTAAAAGAAATAGTGTCTCTAACCTTGAGGAAGTCACCACCTCACTGGCATCCAGTCCCCTGTGGATGAGCCACAATGAAAGGATGCTTTTTGCAATGTTTTATTTCATGCTTGTGAAAGCACTTTGGTTCTGTTATCTCCTTTGATTTTTAATGTCAATTCTTTTTTCTTTAAAGATTTTGTTTACTTATTTATTTGTCAGAGAGAGAGATGAGAGAGAGAGAGAGAAAGAGAGCACAAGTAGGGGGAGTGGCAGGCAGAGGGAGAAGCAGACTCCTCACCGAGCAAGAAGCCTGATGTGGGACTTGATCTCAGGACTGTGGGATCATGCCCCAGGCTGAAGGCAGACACTTAACCAACTGAGCCACCCAAGTGTCCCCTTAATGTCAATTCTTGAATGACAGTTGCAGGCAAGTGTAAGCTGAAATCTTATGTGGAAGATGATCCAACCTCATTTTTTTTTTTTTTTTTTTTTTTTGTGATAGCATTTTCCTGCAGAGAATTAACGTCACAGAAGGAATAGAAGAACACAGTGAAGCCGGCACTGGCTTACACATTATGGGAGCAGTGTACAGTTACAACACTGACATTGTTGGCTAAAAAAAATCCTGAAATCCTTGGTGGGGGAGACTTCCTTCATGCTAATGTCACCTATTAAGCTTTTGGATTCCTTGGTGAACCAGAGGGGAACTTTGAGGGCTGTTAAAATGACAGGCGTGCTACTCTGTTTTAAGTTGTATGACCAAGAAAATTATAAGTCTTTACAAAACCAGTTTTCTAATTTACAGTGCATTTTAATAAGCATAATTCAGTTATTTAACTCCCAGTAACACAGAACAGAAAGTAACACTGTAGGTGGCTGATTAATAATTTGTTTATCTTTAGTAACTAACCATGTCACCATGCGAAGATGTTCTGAAAGAAACAGCATATTCAAAACAGACTTCCTTGGCTATGTCATTTCTTTGGGATAGGTCATTTTTCAAAGTGTTTATATGAAAGCTTTAAAAAATGTGCTACCTATCCCAATGGTATTTGTACCACATATTTAATGCAATTTATATAAATGGTTAAGGATGGAAAATTATCAACTCAACAACTGTTTAAGGAAATTTCTTTCCTGTTATCATCTGCTATATTGAAGTTTCTTCCTATACAGTTTCTTCCAAAGCATATTAAAGTCTGAATGTCTTTTTGAACATTGTTTAGATCTTCAGACTTTAATATGCTTTGGAAGAAACTATATAGGCCCAGGTCATTTCCTTCTAAATTTCTCAAAGTTATTCCAGATTTTCTATTGAGTTAGCAATAAATATGTTATTATTTTGTCTTGTGCCATCATGTCTGCCTAACTGATGTGTTCCCAACCCCTCACAAGTTGCTGGGTGCATCAAATCTTTTTTCTGGTGATACATACTATTTAGTAGAAGGTTTGTTCTTTCTTAAAGGAAGCAACCCCAGTCAGTGTCCTCACTAAGATGATTTAGGTAAACTTATTGACAAGAAAGACCATATTTTATAAATATTTATAAAATATTCCAAATATTTAACCACTGATAAGTCTAGGATACTGACCAATCAGAATAGACCTGAGCCATAAAGCTGAACAAAGTCCAGCAGGGCCCTTTAGCGACAGATGTGAACCCTTTGGTTGTGGGATCCTGAGAAAGTGGGAGGAGCGGTGAGCCAAGCGAGAGGCAGAGGAGGGAGGGGAAGCTCCTAGAGGGGGCTCGTAACAGTGACTACACGCCAAGGGTCTGAACGTTTGACATTTTGGGACCAATGATTCTTTGTTTTTGGGAGCTGTGCTATCCATTGTAGAAGGCGTAACTGTGTCACTGGTTTCTATCCACTAGGTTCCATTGTCACTTCGCCCTCAGTCGTGGCAACCAGAAATATCTCCGGATATTGTCAAACATCTCCCGGGAGGCAAAATCACCCTAGCTGAAAACCACCGTTTTTTATGCCATCTGGTACGGAAATATTTTAATATATTAAAAACTGTTACATTCACACCATCACCCACAGTGTCTTGAACTGTTGCCTGCCTCGTGGTGCTTAACAGAGATTTGATGAACAGACAGATGACTCATGCGAGTAGTTAAACCAGTGGGAATAACCTTAGAGGAAAGGTCGACTCACAAGTTGTCTCTTGTGCTTTGAGTGCGGGTACATCTTGATTTACGACTAAACAGGTGTTCAGCGAGACCCTTCAACATGGCCACCAGAGCACTGGGGAGGCTTCTAGGGCGTGAGGCCGGGGTGCGCTGTCTGCAATTCTTCTCCCTCTGTACACTCTGGGCTCTTTCCCCCGCTGTCCTGGTTGTCACTGACATGCAGGTAGAGTCTGCATGTGTACCTCTATGCCTCATCCTCTTTCTGAACGTAAGCAGTATTTCTTCCGGCCTTGTGTGTATTAGACCCTACGCATGACACCTAGACAACTGACCTCAGCTTTTGCCTCCCTTCCCTATATCCATACAAACTCCATGTCCTGCTTTGCTTAAATGAATTAATTAGGTCATTATTGCCTCCCTCAGGTGGTGATTTAGAGAGAATACACACACTCTCTCTCTCTCACAACTCCTACCTGCAAACGATAATCACCAAGTCCACTAAACCCACCAAACAGCCTGGATTTTCTTCTCTTCTCTTATTCGCTGCCCATTGGAATTCGTTCTCGTCTCTCCGGACTGGTCTTGCAGGCTCTGGTGTGTTCTCTTTCAAATTCAAGCTTCACACTGCCTTTGGTGTCATCTCTTTAAATGGCAACTTAAGGCCAATTAAAATGCTTCTGTTTTCTAAAGGATAACATCGAAGCTCTTCCGCACAGCTCTCTAGACCCGGCCTCTGCTGTCTCAGAGCTTTCAATGTGGCCTTTCCTGCTCTCGAAAATCTGAGCAGCTGTCAATTCCCTGTGACTCTAGGGTCTACTTCTTCCTTTGATCTGCAATGTCCTCTTGACCCTTTGTCACTAAACCAATGCCAAATAAATCCTTTAGTTCAGGTGACACCTCTTCTGGACGGTCTTTCTTCAATTGCTTATCCTGGACTCAGAGGCTCTTTCGTTTACTGTACTCTGAGGCCTCCTAAATTGTGGCATTACCATCCTGGGTTGAAATAATCCGTTTAACTATTATATGGTTTATCACTCGGGCTGAGACTATGTCTTATGCATCTTTATATCCTTAGTTGCTGCCATAGGGGCTTAAGAAATGCTTCTGGTATGATCTCAATGCCGGAAGAAAGGAAAAAGCTAGATAAACAGAAAAAAAAAAAAAAAAAAGACGGGAAGGATAGCCATGTAACAATGCCAGACTCTATAGTTTTAACATTTTATAGGAACTTCCTCCCACCTTGGCCAAAAGAAGTGTCAGTGTGAGGCTTACCCACGTTACCACGACACACAGAAAACACAGTCGCTTTGCAAACCTGGGGAAGGCAGGAAAGAAATGAGGTGAAGGGGGAGAAAGGGAAGAAGGAAACAGCAGCAATAATCAAAGCATAAACTTGGTTAATCGTATCACAGTAAACCCAAACCTATAACCCTACTTCTAGCGAGAAAAATTTAAAAAGCAGAACACAAGTCCAACTGTAAGAGTTCTGACTTTGTACATTGTACACTTCCTTTGTACATTGTACATTGTACTTTGTACATTGTGAACAATGTCCACCCGTCCCTTCTCACCATCCTGCATGCCCCCCTCCCCAGATCAACCTTACTGAAGTAAAAATTAAGTTTTGTGATTTTTTTTCCTGCTGTTTTCAAGGACTCAAGCTCAATTGAGGACATAAGGCTAGCAGATGGCATAGTTTTAAAGAAGTTATAATATTTGGGTTGAAATTCCCTACTCTGTTAATTATGGCCCTGAAGACTTCTTGTCACAAAAGCAAAATTTTACAACCCCTTGACATTAAGAATGTCGATACTCGGGCCCTAGTGCAGCTGCCTGTGCATGAGGCCAACAGATGGGTGTAGTGTTTTTAAAGAAATAAAAGGCCGTGTTGCTAAGGTTTAAATTCTCTAATCCAGTCACCGAGGCTCTGTTAGCTCACTGCATGAAAAGAGGGCTGCTGCTTCCTCATGTGAAGAACTACTGGCTCTTTGGGGCCTTTCCTGCCCCAGCCCAGCTTCTTACTTGGAGCCACTGGGAGAAGAAGGTTAAGAAGCCATAACGAACTCAATTAGCGTGTCATGGAAGACATTCCCTGGGTCGGCTCATTACCATGAGCCCACCCTCACCTGGCGCTTGTCTGGAGGAACACTTAGGAGTGGGGATAAAGGCAACAATGTGGAAACGCCACGCATTACCATATTTCCACATTGTTTCTAGAACATGGCATTACATTCGCAACTCAACGGGGAATCTACTTATAGTCCGCCAGCAAATAACAAGAAAAGCGCTGCAGACCCTTTTATTTTCAACAGCCTCGTAGAAGAAACATTTCCATGCAGTCCTCGTGCAAGTTAGACTAAGCCTGAGGAATATCACAAAATATGGGATGTTGAATATAGAATCGGAATGTCTGCCACCTACAGGAAGCCCAACTGAATGGCCAGAGAAGCCAAGTTTTTGCTTCAGCAACATGGTGTGCTGGGAAAAGCCTACTTTTTCAACCAGTCTGGCCTCAGCTCAGATCAGGGTTCTGGCACATACCAGCCATGTGACTTTAAGGGAATCACTCCATCTCCTGACCCCTGGGGTTTATTCATATGTAACACTGGAGAAATCCTACCTCCCTGGCAGATCTTGCTGGGCTTAAGAATTTGAGTTTAAGGTATTATAGCTCATTAGCTGGGGCTGCTTCTTGATGAAGATTCAGTTTGTTCACCAGAGGCTCACACCCTGTCTTTCAAAGGCCCAATGGGTGGCCCTAAGGGCTTAACCGCAACTTCTGCTTCACATCTCCTCTTCTTCGGCATTGGACCAGAAATGCAGTCATTTTCCTGTTCTTTTTCACCCCTGGTTCTGTAGGGTGGGGTATGGTACGCTCTTCTGCACTGGAGGGGTGTTTTGGATGTGACCATCTATTTTTTATTTTCCGTCTTGAAGGAAGTGACAAATACCCAAGGTATGAATTTTACTTATTTAGAAGATAACGTTTCCTTGCCCAACACACTGATATTACATTTTGAAGGGATGAAACAACAAGTGTTGGTGAGGACATGGAGGAAAAGGAACCCTCAGGCCCTACTGGTGGGAATGCACACTGGTACAGCTGTGGAAAACTATACGGAGGTTCCTCAAAAAGTTAAAAATACAACTAGACTATGATCTAGGAATTGCATACTGGGTATTGATCCAAGGATATAAAAAGACTAATTAGAAGGGACATATGCAACCCTACATTTATAGCAGTATCATTTACAACAGCCAAATTATGGAAGCAGCCCAAGCACCCAGTGACAGATGAATGAATAAAGAGGATAATGGAATATTATTCAGCCATAAAAAATGAAATCTTTCCATTTGCAAAAATATGGATGGAGCTAGAGAGGATAATGCTAAGCAAAATAAGTCAATCAGAGAAATACAGATACTGCATGATTTCATTCATATGTGGAAATTAAGAGACAAAACAAATGAACAAAAAGAGAGAGAGAGAGAAACAAATCAAGAAATAGACTCTTAACTATAGAGAACTGATGGTTGCCAGAGGGGAGAACTGATGGTGGGGACATGGGGGAAATAGGTGATGGGGATTAAGGAGTGCACTTGTCTTAAGGAGCACTGGGTATTGTATGGAAGTGTTTAATCAC
Organism: Mustela erminea; assembly: GCF_009829155.1. NCBI lineage: Eukaryota > Metazoa > Chordata > Mammalia > Carnivora > Mustelidae > Mustela > Mustela erminea. The sequence goes on from NC_045634.1 coordinate 13,558,343, forward strand.
TATATTGGACAGCTAAAACACACTATGTTGACTATACTGGAATTAAACTAAAAACATTTAAAACATTTTTTTTTTAAAGATTTTATTCACTTATTTGACAGACAGAGATCACAAGTAGGCAGAGAGAGAGAGGAGAAAGCAGGCTCCCCGAGGAGCAGAGAGCCCGATGCGGGGCCCAATCCCAGGACCCTGGAATCATGACCTGAGCCAAAGGCAAAGGCTTTAACCCACTGAGCCACCCAGGCGCCCCTAAAACATTTCTTATGGAATGAAAAAACTAGCTATGAAAGAAGTCTGAAAACATTAAAAACCACAGATATTCTTGGGATTAGTATGGATATTAAAAAATTAAATAAACAATAAATTAAAAATTAAATAATAAATATTTAAAATATTAAGTGAACATTGGATTCATGGATGTGGATTCATGGATATTAACTGGGACTCTAACGGAAGAACCTCCTCATGGCAGACATACCAATACTGGACTGCCTGCCAAGTGGTTCCAACATTTGTGGGTGGCCAAATGCAGTTTGTTTTAGTTAATGAGGTGAAGTACAGTGTGGGGGTGAGGGGGAGAAGAATTAGGGAAATCCTTTGTTCTAACTGATTCTAGAAGAACAAGCTGCAGCAAGCCCCATTTGTTCTTTCCAAGAGTAAGTTTATACTTGAGTAGGGTTGAGAGAGAATCAATTTCTATTAGTCACCCAATGAGGGGAGGCTGTGGGATTGACTCTGGGGGCTTGGTTTAAGGAAGAGGGGTCAGAAGCCTCATTTCTGTTGACTCTTGTGAACTGATTACCAGCAAGATCTGCTCTCCGGACACAGCTCCCTCTCCCTGTGGAATTACCGAACTCACGCCTCTTGTGCCCATTTTGTCCCTAGAGGATGGAAAACCAAATGCAGTTCTCTTAACTTACACACAAATCTAATTTAATCTTGGCTTTATACCTCAGCATCTTCTCATTCCTATTCCACCAAATCTGCTGTCAAGGTCTAATGCTTGAACATCCTTAACGAAGACACACTGGTCTTTGGGCCCTCAGCCTTTATTATTAATTGTTAGACACCCATTACCCCCTCTGGGTTGCATTTCTCCTCCTCTGTCACCCCTTCGTCCCAGAGCACCTGTTCTCCACTGCCAGTTTCTGGAAACAATCTGAGCTCAGCAGTGCATAATTTAATTTGAATTTTAAATTTAGAGGGGATCAGAGGCACTTGAATACCATGCACAGGGCCTTTTTGCGAAAAGCAAGGCTCGCCCCTCTGTTAATGGAATGTTAGGCGTTAGCAAGCTGTATGGAAAGGTTTTTATATTGGGGTGGTGAGAAAGAGTGGGTGAGAAAATGGTATCTCCTGACTAATGAAGTGACTGAACACAGATTTAGTAAACATTGGGATGCATGGTTTGATGAACACAATTATCGTGAGAAGACAGTAAGATCGGACTTAGCCTTTCCGAATGATCTTCTGGGAAAAATCAGAATGGGGAATGAATGGCATGCGATATGCCCAGACTTGTTCTATCAAAAAGATACCATCACCGAAGATGTACATTCCTCCCTCCCTAAATTTACATCTGTTTCCTTTCTCCCCATCTTTCCTGGTCTTCAAAATCCTCCATTTAGAACCAAACCCCAGCCTTGAAGTATTTTTTTCTTAGTTGTACAGAGAAAAGTTTGTTCTGAGTTTGATGCGGTGACCTCTGCATGTGCTACCTTTATTCAGTCACGTACTGGGTGTTCCAAGAAAGAGCTTTCTTTGAGATCTCTACAGGAAATCGATCGTAAAAATATCAAGTGTTCTACTGAGGCTCATTCCCCTTGGGTGTGGCCTTGCCAGTTCCAGCAAGTGTCAAAGATAAATAAAGATCTGCTTCCCTAACTGTCCTTTCATGGGAGGAGGCAATAAGAGAAGCAGCAACAGTATTAACTAAATAATAAACGGCTGCTCGCTGAAGGCCTCCCAGGTGCCAGGCACTGTTCTAAGCACTTCCTGTGAATAAATGCATTGACTCTGCATGATGATCCTATGGGAAGGTACTCGTTCGTTCCTCCTAAGGGACAACACTGAGGCCTGTGCCTATCGTCCACTTGTCAAAGGAGGTGGCAGATTATGTGTTGTGCCTTTGGCCTAGCTCAAGAATAGTTGCCTGGCAAACAAGTGCCAACCCCATCCCCTACAGGGATCCCCTACCAGAGGGTGACCCGGAGGCCCGAGACCAACGTGGATTTGCAGACAATTTAATTTAATCCTCTTCATGGGCACTGAACACATCTTTTTTCCTACGAAGAACAATGGATTAAAGGAACTAAACGAGGGAAGTTAAATCAGATCCAAACATCTCACAAAATAATCAAATACCGAACATGACCTATTGAAGGCCAAATATGTCCATAATTAATACTAAATGAATGTCTGCAACACATTTCTGAAGTATGCTTTGTTTTACTAGCCACCGTAATTGGATTCAATTCAGTGATTCACTTAACTTTTTCCTTAAAGAATGGAATTGATGTGTTGAGGAATTGATGTGTGTTCTAATGATTGTTTTTGCTTAGCCTGTTGCTATTAAAAACCAAGTTATGGAACAAAATATTTAGTAAAGAGCACGTCCTACATATTTTATTATAAATTGAACCCACTCCATTTCCCCATGCACTCGTACCCTGTGCTGCTATAGAAAGTCTGTGTTTTGACCTTGGGAAATCTGGCCTCCACTTGTATAACTTTGCTCAGTAGGAGGGGGCAGCTGAAGTCACCGCATGTTGGCCCGACTCAGATGAGCGAGCAGGTACAGGTGGAATTCGGAATTATGGGTTGAAGTGAGCAAGGATTTGTGAAAGACTTTAAAGCTTTAAAGCTGAAGATTGGGCCTTCTCTTATCACAGCTGAAGAATGAAATTCTCTTAGCAAAAACACGTATGAGTGATAAGATAATTTAGGTCGACGTCTCCCACCAGCCTCACCTTCTACCTTTGAAGTCTGAAAGCAAAGAAAAACTGGCCAATTGTGAATCATGACTTAATTATTCATTAGGTATATGGTATATGTCAAAGAAAGGGATTAAAAATGTTTGATGTAGGGGCGCCTGGGTGGCTCAGTCAGTTAAGCATCTGCGTTTGGCTCAGGTCATGATCTCAAGGTCATGGGATCGAGTCCCGCATTGGGTTTCTTGCTCAACAGGGAGCCTCCTTCACCCTCTCCCTCTGCTGTTCCCCCTGCTTGTGCTCTCTCTCTCTCTCTGTCAACTAATAAATAAAACCTTAAAAAATTTTAAAAGAATAAAAAATGTTTGCTGTATTCTGCCTGAGAGACAAATATTACTATGGGGTATTTATTATCAGGTAGAGAAGACAAAACAGGTAGCAGTCCTATGTTCTAGGCTACGGAAAGCAAAGGATGAAAGTAAGTATTGTCTCTTACAGACTGAGCAATGCTTTGGGATACGCATTTGTACTCCTCTGCCAAGCAGGGGGCTGCCAAATGTTGTATGAAACCGAAAGACGATGGTGGGTTACCAACCTTTGCCCTTTCTGATTTTTCCTCAACATCTGGAACATTTACCAGGGTATAGTTTCTCCTTGCAGATGAACTTGAAATTCCCACTGTTCAAGTTTAGGCCAATGGAGATAAATCAGAACCCACTTTGAAAAGAATAGGAATATGGCTCAAAATACTATCCCGATAAGCACCCACTGATATGTCAGCCTGGATTCTGACTGTCAGATCAGCAGTTGGGATCCTCGCACCCAGTGCCGCAGGGGAGGGACCTCTCGGAGAAAGCTGGTCTTGCGCTGCAGGAAGCCCGCGGGCAGGGCATCTCACCCCACTGTCTCAGCATCGCTGTGAGGTAGTGCTGTCACTCCGTGGGCCTAGAAGGCAAAGCACTGACCCAAAGAGGATTATTCCCGAGCCTTAAGATCTAATGGAATTTACCTTGCTTGGGATCCATCTCCCTTGGGTTCTGTTTCCCCCTTTGAAATGGGAATGTCTGTCCTATACCTACCCCACCTTTGCATTGTGGGGGCATATGATTTGTCTGGTTTCACAGGTTCACAGCTGGAGAGGAATTTTGCCTCAAGGATCCTATCTCAAGTCTCCTCCATATGTGACTCAGATGATATTTAAATGAGGCTTTGGATCCTAGGCTTAAAGGGGCTCCTGGAATGAGTTAAGTCTTCTGGGGCTTTTGGGATGAAATGAGTGCATTTCACATGAGAAGACAAGAATTTGGGAAGAGCAGGGGCTGAATTCTAGGCACTGAATTGTGCCCCCCCCCCCCATATTCATGTGTCGAATCCCTAATTCCCAATGTGATGATATTTGGAGATGGGACATTTGGAAGGGAATGAAGTTTAGATGAGGTCATGAGATTGGGGCCCTGATAAGAAGAGACATCAGGGGACTTGCTTCCCAACATTTTCTCCCCACCGTCTGCCAGGATATTGGTCTTGCATTTCCCAGCCTCCAGAGCTGTGAGAAAGAAGTATTACTTAAGCCACCCAGCCTATGGCGATTGGTTATAGCATCCAGAGCTGACTAAGACAGCAGGCTTCGTAGCTTTAGGCCTTAAAGACCCGGGATCATGTTAGCATTTTAAACCTAATAATTATGACTATAATAGTAATGGCCAACATTAACTGGGTGCTTACTGCATTCCAAGTGGGGGTGTAGCTGTGGGAAAGTCTCTAGACCTGGACTTGGTGGAGCCTTCCTGCAAGGACTCTGGGAGACACGGAAATGGGACCATCTATAGGAAGCAAGGTGTTGAACTGTGATTTCAGCCGCGTCACAATTTCCATAGGGTAGGGACAGATTGTATTGTGTTTCAGAAGAAAAGAAAAAAGTTTTGAGATCCAAAATAATTACATGTTGACTTAATTACTAATCTTGATGAAAATTTCATTTAAACTATGTGATTTCCATTTCAGGTAAGATAAAAATGAAGTAGGTCTCCCTGCATGACTTGTGAATAATAAGCTTTTGAGTACCAATAATTTGACAGCAATGGGCTGAACAGAATAAGCGTTTTGATCTCTAATCAGAGAAATGAACACCTGGGAGAATAAGAATAGAAAGTCGTTGTAGGATCCACATTTCCAGAGAATGTAACTGTTTAGGAGGAAGAAAAAAACCAACCTAAAAGTTGCTAAGAATCAGTGTTTGTCTGGTAGATAAAGAATTGCTTTAGAATTCCTAGCCTTTAATTTTCTATTTTCTATAAAAAGTGTTATTTTTAAAGCAAACAATGGAAAAACAAGAAAAGTTGGAAAATTTTCAACCCAGGCAGAGGGGAAGCAAGCATCCTTTGTTTTGCTGTAATGTTTTAAAACCACTTGGATATATTCTCCAAATAAAGGAGAAGTAGAGAGGGTGATATTAAGAAAACATAAATCAACCCTGAAGTATGTAATTATTGTGAAGTAGGACTTTCCCTTAAAACTTTGCTGAAAAAAATATAAGAAATAGTAAATACTTCTAAATTATTTATGCTCTCCTAATATGCTCTGACTTTCCATCTCTGCTTTAAATTTGATTTTATACTGTTTATTTTTATTTACTGGATTATGGGATAATGAGCACTATTATCATTGCACAAGTGACTTAGACTCTTCTAAGCTCTCTGTTGGTGACCAGGGCACGCTTCAACATTTTTGAGAAAGGCTCAGTGGATAAAGTTGGAAGTGCTAAGCATCCTGTTACTACCTAGGACTTCAACACCCCCAAGCATGGTCGGCTCCCAATACGTGTGGATGCCTGAGGGCTTTTTAGCAGGGGTTGGTGGTAATTGTTGCCTCTGTCAACTCTGTGAATTTGTGTGGGGCTGGTCTGGCCATAGCTTTGCCTCAAACCTCCATCCCGCCCAAGGAGTGGGGCTGGGGACTCCAGAAAAGAAGTCTGTTAAGGAGGGTTGTGCTGTGTGGTGTTGAGTCCCAGCCTATGTCATCACATATAAACTAATGGCTAGCCATTTCCACTCTCTTGTATGGCTTTTTTGTTTTGTTTTGTTTTTTCCTTTTAAGAAGGAGAAACTATTTTTGAGCTTTTATGTAGCTGGTACAGATTTGTTCTAAAAAATGTAGCACATTAGATGCAGTCATTTCATCCTGCTACTAATGATTAGGATGAATCACTACATGATTGACAGAACTCCATGGCCTGTTTTTTCATTCTGAGACCGTCAGGGTTAACTCGGCCTAATCATGTTTGTTTTCTGCACCATCACGGTCTGGTTGGCCCTTTGTCCTCTCCTGTTCCGTCTTCTTTTTGATGTGCTTGTGCGTGCTTGTGGAACGGGCTGTGAGGCTCAGGACCGCACTGCTTCCCTTCACGCTCAGCGTGCCTGCGCCCTGCGGAATGACAGGCCTTCATTTGCGCCCTCTGCGTGCCCTCACTCTCTTTGCCCCTACCCGGATCCTAATGGGAAGTGGCCTCAAATCCCTGCATTCAAGTTCATTGAAAGCTTTGTTTCTCTTATGTAATCAAGGCATTCAGTCTCTCATTGATCAATCTACAGACCAACCAAGCGATTGAGAAAAAAAATTCGTCTTTGTTCTCAAAGGTTCACAGTGTTTGGAAACTACCAAACAGGTGGTAGACACTTTCATTAACAAACGACAGAGCACCTGCCTAGGGTTGGGGATGGCGGAGGATAAGGATATGTTAAGGCCACCCTGGGCCCCCCCTCTGGCTGAAGAGAAGCCAGAAAGCACACAGACCCCTGATCAGTAAATGATGGGGATACTAGCATTTACCTTCTCAGGGACCAGATCATGTTAGGAGCCTTGGTTAAGATCCCTTATCTGGTTACCATCCTGATTCTCATTCCTGCCCCCACCCCTGTGGGGAGAGACTGTGGCGTGCACTAACTAATATGATCTAAATAGATCCTTTCATCTAGATGGGAAGAAGCTATTAAAACATATCTATAAAAGCAATGGATTCAGAAAAATCAAGGGTGTAGTACACTCTGTGATAGAGGGAATTTTGACCTTGGAAATTGTCCTATGGTTCACCTAATTATTTTGGGATATTTTATTATTAAGATTTTATTTATTATTTGAGAGAAAGAGAGAGAGTATGTGTGCACAAGAAGGGGGAGGAGCTGAAGCAGACTACCCACCTAAGTGGGAAGCCAGATGTGGGGCTCCATCTCAGGATCCTCAGATGTGGGGCTCGATCCCGGGATCCGGGATCATGACCTGAACCAAAGGTAGTCGATTAACTGACTGAACCACCCAGTGCTCCTGTTTGGGGATATTTTAAAGACTAGTCCTATCGTGAATTGACTTTGACCATTAAATGGCATGATTAAAAGTAGACAACCAGAGATAATTCAATACCTTTAGCTTTGGCCCCTAACCAGGAAAATTACTTATTCCTTTCTCCAAAAAGGAATCGCTTGCCCTCCATTTCTGCTCTCCTTCTTTCCTGAACGCGGATTGTGGGTGTGGCATTGATTCAAAGGCAGGCGAGGTAATGGCCTGAGGCAGCTGTTCTCAATCTGCTGTCTTCAGACCTCTAGGGATCCCCGAGACATTTTCAGTGGGTCCACGTTGCCAAAACTCTTTCAGTAATAACACTAGGATGCTATTTGCCTTATCTACTGATCCACAGAAGAAAAATAACAGTTTCATTAAAAAACATCCTTGATGAAGCAGTCACACCCAGAAATGAATATTGTTAAATCAAGGACTTCGAGTTCATAAGTTTAATAGTATGTGTGAGGAAATGAAAAGTATGCCCAACACACCTGTGCATGCTGGGGTAGGACCATCTTGAAGCAAATCACTTCTGCAACTGTTGAGTTGAGAACCGAACCATTCACTTTTTTTTCTAATGTCACACCATTTTCACTTGGAAAAACAACTGGCAGACATACCATGGTTATTCAGACTTGGGTACTTGGCAGACATTTTCTTGAAAATGAATGAAGAAAGCTTATGGCTTCAAGAAAAAACAACTGACAGTGTTTGTTGCCAGAGATAAGATTCAAGTTTTAAAGAAAAGAAAAAAGAGAATTGGAAAAGTTGTATCTGCCTCTGTGATAGCTTCCTAATGTTTAAAGAATTTTCTAATGAGATTTGGTCGTGATGTTCATAAATGTTGTTTAATGTTGTGTAATAAAGTGTTCTAATAATCAAAAGATACGCACAATTCAGTGAACTGATATTTGCCAAATGATGAATTTATGATGTTATGAAATAATTCATGTGGAAAAATATCAAAGTGAAAGTTGGAACAGTGGATTCTCATGTGACAAGAGTATGAAAACTACATTAATACTGTTTTGGGCTCCACATTGCAGCCAACCTTTAATAAAATACCACTTGTCAAGTTGTGGTGTAGTATTAAATAAAGCTACCCATAATTATTTGAGAGGTCTTTTAAAATGCTCCTCCTTTTTACAGTTATAGGACTGTGAAAATGGATTTCTTTCACAGACTTCAGGCAACATAACACATTACAACAGACAGAGTGCCGAAGCAGATATGAGAATCCAATAGGTTTCTGCTAAGCAGATCTCTCATCGAAGAGATTGGCAAAATGTAAAATAATTTTACTCTTCTCACTCAACTTTACTTTGAGCTTTGGCAAATACACTTATTTTTCATTAAAATCTATCTTATTTATGTTAAACATGATGATTTCATTGTCTGTGGTAAGCTGAATAATGGCCGCCTAAAGATAGCTACACCGTAATCGCTGGAACCTGTACGTAGGTTCCTTCAGAGCCGAATTTACAGATGTGATTGAATTAAGGATCTTGAGATTGGGAGAGGCTGTGGTTATATGGATGGACACATAATCACTAGGGTACTTACATGAGGGAGACAGGAAGGTCAGGAGCAAGGAAAGGAGCATAATGAAGGAACTGGAGATTGAAGTGATGTACCTTGTAAATGGAGGAAAAGCCATCATCCACGTGATGCAGGCAGCCTCTGGTGCTGCAAAAGGCAAGGGGATGGATTCTCCCTGGAAGCTTCCAGAAGTAATGCTGCCCAGCCAAGATGTCCATTTCATTCATAGCTTCCAGAACTATAAGAAAGTAAACGTATTGTTTTAAGTTCCTACTTTGCCGTAATTTGTTACAGCAGAAATAGGAAAAGAATAAAATGTTATTTTTCAAAGAATTAAATAAATACATAAAACACTTCTTAGTTTTCATTTCGCAGGTGCTAAACACTGATAGATATGATGCATACAAACAAAAGCTCTTTGGAGTCCCAGGAATTTTCCAAAAGTGTAAAGCATTCTGAGGACAAAAATTTGGGGAATTGTTGTGCTAAGAAATGGCAGAGCACCAAGATGGAAGAAATATGAATCCCTGAATGAATGTGCAAGCTCAGTTGGTTTGCCAGCCTGGACTATTGGCCCGTCTCTGGATTGCTATTTGTATAAGAGATAAACTATCTTAGTTAAATTACTGCACTTGGGGTCTCTGAGTAACAGCAATCCAGCTGATACTTCAATAACTAAAGTTTTCCTTGTTTTCTTCTAAGTGCAGAATCCCATTTAAAAACCAATTATAATTGATTTCACAAGGATTTTTAATTTTCATCTGATCTTTAATTTAAAAAATGGCCCAAATAAAATGAGATAGTTTTAGAAAAATTTATCCTTTCTCTATTAAAATCTGTTTCTTGCTAATACTGAGACATTATTTTCTCAGCTTTAGAGGGAAAAAAAAATCTTTAATATGATTTTCCTAATCCTTAGAATGAGATGAGAACTTCTACCAGCAATTATTGGTATGATCACTTGCTGTTGAGTTTTTCGTTCACCCTTGCTATTCTTTGGAACTATCAGCAAACTAAAGTCATTTTGAGAAATTAAAATAATGATGCTTATAATTTTGCCTCTGAAAGTATCTTGATTTTTTTTTTTAATTTCTAATCACCTGATAAGGCAGGTTGGGAAGATGTTATTAACTCGTGGCAAGTGAGGATAGAATAGGAATACAGAAAAAGTAAGCGACTTGAGTCAAATGACAGAAGTATCTCCCGGCAGAGTCATCCAAAAACGAATTTTATGCAGATGTACTAAAAGAGCACAGTTTTGTTGATAACATACAACTGGGTATTTTCAGAATATTTGGTAGGTTATTAACTGGTAACTGTTTCAATTAGAAATAGCTGGTTTCCAAATAGCTTTTTAAATGTGGAACCCCCATCTTATCAAAATTCCATAGGCAGTGAATATAGGTAATAACCGTTAGAATAACAATTTAAGAACAGTAACAAATATTATCACAGTATCCTCAATTGTGTTGTTTACCTAAGAAAAGACTTGAGGTCCAGAAGTTTTAAGTGAATAACATGAAACACAAAAAAGTTACATCAATAAAGTAAAAATAAGCTAGAAGACTTAAATAGTTAGAAAGACCACCAAGTCTGTATATATAAAAGGAAGCAGTGAGAGTAGACAAGATGTCACATAACTTTGTGAGAAAAAGCTAAGATATTCAAAACAACAACGTCAGAACGAACTTGCATATATTCACATGACACATGGCATTATGATTATTTTCTTCTGACAGAAATAAATTATATAAATAGGACATCAAAAGGAGTATGTAGCTTTGATCTCATTTCTAATTAATTTCACCCAGAGAATTTTCAGATCACAAGTGTGGGATAGTAAGTGTTACTTATGTAAATAATTAATAAGCATCTATGATCTATTGGGCTTTTATCTGTCCTTCCAAAGGGGAAAGTTAGCTACAGTGCAGCCCGTAAGAAATAAACTCATCATTTAACTCTCTTCTCTAGGCTTATTTCTTTACAACTTGGAGAAATTTCCTCAGAAGCAAAGCCATTTCCATAATCTTGTTTAGAAGATCATTTTCTAGAGCACAAGCTACAACTAAGTGTTCCTTTCTAAACATAAGAGAGGCAAGGAATTTTTGTTTGCCACCAACATCTGAGCTCTTCTTTTTCCTTAGAGATAGAATCATAGCTAGCTTGTAACTGCCCAGCAAGGGACATCATTTTTTAAGCCCCCAACAATGAGGTGTGTCCATGGGACCATAGGATGTAGCAAAGGAATGTGAATGGAAGTGAGGTCTTTACCACCAACTAATTTCCTAAAGAGGAAATTTTTGTTCCTGGACAGCTGTTGATGCCACCTTGAAAACCATGTGTTAAAGAGGGCGAGCTGTGGACACCTTGGGTCCCTGAACGACTGTGCGGAACCTCCCTCTGACAAAGAACACTCACCTCACACTAATGAGAAAGAGAAATAAGCTTCTTTGTCGCTTAAGCCCCTTGCTAATGTACTGCTGAAGAAATTAAATGGAATCAGATGGATTTTAAATTCTTTCTAATCCTTAGCTATACTTTATAAGCTCTAATCAGTCTAATTCTGCTTCTGTGAAACACGTGAAATAGACCTATAGAATTGGATCTTGGGGCACTTGGGTGGCTCAGTGGGTTAGAGCCTCTGCCTTCAGCTCAGCTCATGATCCTGGGGTCCTGGGATCGAGCCCCACATTGGGCTCTCTGCTCAGCGGGGAGCCTGCTTCCCCTTCTCTCTCTCTGCCTGCCTCTCTGTCTACTTGTAATCTCTGTCAAATAAACAAATAAAATCTTAAAAAAAAAAAAAGAATTGGATCTTGGTGATTTTCACTGTTTGGTGTCGATTGTTTTGGGAGGGGCAAGAATAAAAATTGGAGCCCTTCTTTTTTTTTTAAAAAAACAGGCTCCAAGGTGGTCTTCAACTCACGGCCACGAGATTAAGACCTGAGCTGAGATCAGGAGTCGAACACTTAACTGACTGAGTCACCCAAGCATCCCTAGAGCTATTCTTTATACATCCTCAAATTCTCCCCACTTCAAGATTTCTCTGTTGGAGCCCCTGGGTGGCTCAGTCATTGACCCTTCTGCTCAGGTCATGATCCCAGGCTTCTTAGATCAAGTTCCCCATCAGGCTCCCTGCTCCGTGGAAGGTCTGCTTCTCCCTCTCTCACTCCCCCTGCTTGTGTTTCCTCTCTCACTGTGTCTTTCTCTGTCAAGTAAATAAATAAAATCTTTAAAAAAAAAAAAAAAAAGATGTCTCTCTATATGCCCTCTTTCTACATTCTTTTCACTGAAGATCTTTATCTAATGCCCTTCAAGCACTGGCTCATATGGTTTTCTCCCTCTGTCTTGGTTATCATATTTTTTTTCCTTTGGTCTTTTCCTCTATGCACTGAGATATACTTGGGTCTTCCATATACTATAAAGCATTTTCTTTTAGTTGTAACTCTTATTTCAAGTTATCACCTTATCTTTTTCTGTTCCTCTACTTTCTCCTTTTGTCCCACTAAGTCTTTCTCAAAATTCCTTAAAGAATATATAATCCTTTGTTTCCCAGTTTCATATGACTAGTTTTCCATTATATTCTTATACAAAAACTTCTTTCTTTACTCACTACACATGAATCCAATTTTGTCTTTGTTAATGTTATTCTTTCTAAGGATGTGTATGATACTGACTGACATTATCTTTTTATTCTACTTCTTTGACCATTCCTCTGAAACTTCTACTTTGTCTCGTCTCCACCTGGTTCAGCAAGTGTCTGTAACTCCTAAAACCTGTCCTTTAACTTCTCTTTCTCCCTCTTGACTATCATCTACCACTATAGATTGTCTTATGCGGGTGAACCTCCATCTATTATGTATTGGTTTTGTGTATTTATGTGGATGACTTAGCAGCAACTCAAGCTCAACATTCTCCAAAGAGTAATCACCTTCCTCTCACGCAGATCACCTCTTATCCTGATGTCTACATTTCTGCTCATGGTTACATGGCCTATCCCATACTCAGGCTTGAAATTTCACAATACATTTTTAACAAGTCTCTCCCTTTTTGTTCCCAACATTTAGCTACCTGCTGTGTCTTTTGTCTTGTCTTTTTGTTTCTACTTTTGAAATAATCTTCCTGTTCATTCCTTTGTTGACCTGCCCCACTAATACTCTAATACAAGTTCAAATTCTTATTTTTCCTAGACTTTTGTGATATTCTCCTCATCTCTAAACCTTCTTTCTGTCTCATTCATATGCCACTGTCACAGTAATTTTCCTGGTGTGCAAAACTCAGCATATCATTTTTCTCAATAAAAAAATCTCTACTAGGGGCATCTGGGTGGCTCACTGGGTTAAAGCCTCTGCCTTCGGCTCAGGTCATGATCCCCGGGTCCTGGGATCGAGCCCCACGTTGGGCTGTCTGCTCAGCAGGGAGCCTGCTTCCTCCTCTCTCTCTGCCTGCTACTATGTGATCTCCGTCTGTCAAATAAATTAATAAAATCTTAGAAAAAAAAATCTCTACTAGCTCCCCATTGCTTATGTTTTATTTAACAACTTAATTAACATATTAAATGTATTATTAAATGAAGTGAAGATTTTTGTTGCATTACAAGATCCTTTGCATTCTGATTTTAAGGCGCCTTCTAATCCCATTTTGTACAAGATGTAACCCATAGGCCAGACAAACTGATCTCTCGATCTCTCCCTGATAAGTCCTGCCCTTTCCCACCTCTGTGGCTTTCCTTATGTAATTGTCTTTCCTGGAATGCTACTGGCCTTGTCTACATTGGACAAATTCCTACTCCATCTTCAGGCTCAGCTTTAATGCTACCTCTATCAACAGAGGAAATAGTACCCTTGTCTAAACACTATAGGAAACCATTCTCATGTCACCCTTTGATGCTGGTGGAGCTCTTGTCATTTGGGGCAGGAGAAATAAGAGGATAAATGAAGTGTAACAATAGCTTCAGTTTCAGCTCATCCACTGGGCGAGCCGGTTATTTAACCTTCCGAGTCCATTTTCCCATCTATGAAAGGCAGATAAAAATATCTATTCTACTTCAGGATTTCTCAGAGGATCCTATTAGACCATGTATGGGATAGACTTTGGCAAATTATTAAAACCTTATAAAAATTACTTGTTAATATTATGATTATCTATTATTAGAATCTAACTTCTCCAAATATTTTTTTAAAGATTTTATTTATTTATTTGACAGACAGAGATCACAAGTAGGCAGAGAGGCAGGCAGAGAGAGAGGAGGAAGCAGGCTCCCTGCTGAGCAGAGAGCCCGATGCGGGGCTCGATCCCAGGACTCTGGGATTATGACCTGAGCTGAAGGCAGAGGCTTTAACCCACTGAGCCACCCAGGTGCCCCTTCTCCAAATACTTTTAAGCTTCTCAGAAATAGGATTAATATGTGGCCTCTTTCTTCTCCCCTGATATAATTGCCAGGGTGAACTTGTACATAGAATTTGCTTAATAGGTTATTTGTTGAACAGCAACAACAATAAAAACAAACCTAGAATTAAAAGGAGAACTGAAAATTAATGTAAAACATTCAAATGGTCTGCCTGTATAATAAAAATTCTACACCTGGATGTGATGACACAAAGTTTTTATTTGAAAAGTCATGTTATTTATATTGTTTAAGATTCAAAAGGACTATACGCATTAGTCTGCAGAATAAGGAAAAGAAGTAGACACAAATGTATTTCTCAAGTATTAAAATACCCCTGAATACTTTAGAATGATTTTCCTCATCTCTAAAACAAAACAAAACAAAAAACCCCAAAAGACAAAACAAAACAAAAACAAAAACAAAACAAAAAACAAAACCCAAAGATTTAATGTAGGTAGAAATGCCACAAACGAACATGCCAATTTCTTTAGAACATTAGGTGGATGGTATTCAGTATTTGCAGGCAAATCTGTGCAAGTGAAATCATCAGGCAAGCATTTGTTGATATCACACAGTGATTTGTATAAATCAAAACAAGAAAATCTCTGTTCAGACAATAAATTCCTCTGGAGGTTGATTAGAAAAAGAAAATTTTTAAAGAGGATTAGAAGATAATTTTCAGCAGGAGGCCCATAACATATAAAAACATAGTCATTAGCATTCTCTGGGGGAGAGTTAGACAAACTAGAAGAAACAAGGCATTCTGATCTCTGCTAAAGGGCTTCAAAATTAAGAGCCAGAACCATCTTATTGGAGATGCAGTGCTTTGTGTATAACTGTCTTACCAGTAGATTTATTTCAAAGAAAACAATGAATAGATTCATATATCCTCAAATGAGAAAAAAAATATTTTTGTCCACAAGAGCATATATTATTATAAGCAACTTAGAACTTTCACTATATTTTTATAACAAAAAGAACTGTGTCTAACACTTGAAACGGAGGCTAGATGGATGACTATTGATTTATACATAAGTCTTTCAAATGGCGGTAAGGTTGGCATTCTCCCCACTTCTCGCTCACCCCTACCCCTCAATCTTCCTTCCCCGATGGACAAAAGATGGTCAAAGCAGACACCCACAGACTCCCCTTTCTGCACCCATCAGGAATGTTGTTTATGAAAACCTCATCTGCTTCTTGGGTCTTGGGGAGGTTGCTCCAATGTGCAGGGCCCCCTGTACTCCTTAAACATTCTTCCGGTGTTCTGTACCAGGTTTGGAATTCTCTGGAATCGCTTCTGTGAACTGCGGTTAACAAGGTCCCTGCATTATTCCCCTGGGCGTTTCTCTAATTTTATCCTCCAGATTAGCAGCACCAAAAACACAGATGAGAAAGAGCAGCTGGACCTTCCCCAGTGGTTCCAAAAGAGGTGCCTTGCAACAGATTTTCAAGGCAAAATGTTGACCTACGTTGACATAACCATTGTTCAAAATATAGTGAAAGGAGGTTAGAGGAAAAAATGTGAACATGACTCTGGAATCTGCATAGAAAGGAGTTTTGGTTGTTATCTTTCTATATATGCAGACTGCTAATGTAGGTCCATCTCACCCCCCCCTCCCTGGGCACGAGGGACTAGCGAGGGCTCACTCCCCAACCTGGGCACATTACTCTGCTGTTAGATTCTCACTTGTCTCTGAGCAATTCTACCTTTCTATCGTGTGTCTCTAGGCACCCAGTTCCCTGATGTGTGGCTATACTTTATGTTCAGAAGGGCCGAGGTGAGGAGTGGCAGTTTCCTTAAGCAATACTGAATGTAATTCTCCAGGTTCCAAGCAAATGACAAACCTAAACGCTCAGTGGGCACAGGCTGTGCTGGTGAGCGTGATTTGGCTTTAAACAACCAGTGCGTCCCTCTCCTTACCCTTCCTAGACTTGTTTGAGGACTTCTTTTTCTTTCTTTCTTTTTTGGCTGGGTGATGTTGTGAACTCCCTAACTGCACGTCGTATCCCAGATCCCATGCAAGGCTGCCTCTGGGTTCGGACCTTCTATCACACACTCATTTGGTCGTTTATGCCTCTGCTCCAATATTTGGTGGAAACTTCGTTCACGAACAGAAATACAGTATTTCATGTCATTCAGAAGAATGTTTTTGGCACATTTAGACTCAAGATAACATTCTACTTGGAGAAAAATGCATACATAGGTACACACAGACCCCTGAAACGTTTCATATATTTTAATACAAGCTTCTTTATTTTCTGGCTTTGAAGTTAATATATTCCAATTCTTAGGGGATAAAAAAATGTGGCAGGGTCATTCTTGATGTTCCATTTGGAAACTTTTCTCCACTTAATGTACTGGCTCAGATCTGTCAGTCATTCATTACTTTGCTCAACAAGTGTGTGTTTTTCTACCGCCTAGTAAGGGGCAAATACTAGACCCTTGCAGGTTTGGGGACAAGGGGGTTGGCCTCGGAGTGAGAAGCCATGGTCTAGAAGACATTAGCTGGGCTGTGGGGGACTCATAACTTAACAGAACTTAAGAGAGCAAAGAGATGGGCATGTAAATAATTAATTTTACCTCAACTCATTAAGTGTTGCAATAAAAGTAGATATAAAGTCCTGAGGCAGTAATTACCAGGGACTGTGTCTCAAGGAAGCAGGAAATGCCTCAGAGACTAGCCTCATAATTATGATGCTTCTGCTGTACTTTGTACCATTGTTTAAGATTTATGCCCAATCTAACACCATATGACCTATTCTTTTTACTTGCTCGTGGCTCTATTTGGGGAAGATGATGGAGGGAAAGAAGTAGAAATTACTTCAGCTACCTTTCTGCCCAAGGACAGCAGCCCTGACTTATTTTTGTAAACTTTCTGATGACATGTCCTGCAGAAGAGAAATTTTATGCCTGGGGAGGTGGTTGGAGATGAGGCCCAGGGTTCAGTGTGGGGATCCTGAATCCCTCCCCATGGGCCAAGGGTTATCCTGGGGAAGTAGAGAAGATAACATGTTCCTTGAAGGCAGAGAACGTTCACCTGGTAAATCCTTTATTACTCCCATTAGGACTCGTTTGTGTGTCTGCTGTCTCTCTCAGGTGACTGCCTCAGAGTGACAACAGGTGGGCTGTCCTCTTGGTGGAATTAGAAACTTGCAAACAGGCATCAATTCATCTTTTATGGGAGTTTCTGGGTTTTTTGGGTTTCTTTTCGTTGGTTTCTTGTTTTTGGTTTTTGTTGTTGTTGTTGTTTTTAGCATTTCTTAGGCTCTGATGTTTCCTAAAGTAGTCTTTACAAAATATTCTTCCTATCCAGATATACCTTACACGAGGCCTCAGACACAGCAATGCACACGAAGGCAATCTGTCCATTGGTGAATCCTGAAGGATTCAATCCATCAGTATTATCTTTTGCTGAAGAGATCCCCTTTTGATGTCAGCATAAACTACCCATATTTCGGGTGGTAAGATAGAAATATCATTTTGCAAACAAATTCTAGAAAGACTCTTTCTTCTCTTGTCTCCCTTCTGATCAGAATGTGGTCACACATCTGCTAGCCAGGCCCCAGGGCTTTTTACTCACTCTCTTAAGTGATTTCCAGGGCAAAGCACAGGGATGAATTTTTCTTGCATTTGATTCTCGGCAATTTTAACATCTTTCCTAGCTTGCTGGGATTTTTTTCACCTCTGGAAGATTAAAAGGTTTGTTTTCCCCTACAGAGGACAAACGTTTATCTTTTTTTTTTTCTTTTTTTTTAGCCTTCCATTTGTCATTCAATACATTTTCAATCTTTCCTCGATCATTCCAAATTGTTTATTTTCCCCCCAATAGAAGAGAAATGCCATTCCCTGTTGGTCTTGTTGAAGCCTGTCCCTCTTCCTGCTCACAGTACCTCAATTGTTACGAGAGGTTTGTGTTCCTACATGTCTTTTTTGAGTCACAGACCGCAGTATTTAACTCGGGAAGATCATTGCTGTCGCTGTGCAGGAAATGGAGAACATTAGTGAAATTCCTTTCATTAAAAGAGCACATAAAAAAGGAACAGCATATCATTTTCATTTAATTATCTGAACACAGAGATTGTTCACTTACAAAGCCAAACAGAAGGCCTTTCAAAAAACTGTTGTTTCCATGAACCTGTATTTGATTTCCTTTGGCTCATGTATGACATCTCAAGTTAGAATGAGTTGGCTGTCAACTTGCTGATCTATTTTGCATTGTCTTGGTGCTTTTTAGTTATTGGCCCAAAATATCTTTTTTTTTTTTTTTAAAGATTTTATTTATTTATTTGACAGATCCCAAGTAGGAAGAAAGGCAGGCAGAGAGAAAGGAGGAAACAGGCTCCCCGCTGAGCAGAGAGCCTGATGTGGGGCTCAATGTGGGGCTCGATCCCAGGACCCTGAGATCATGACCTCAGCCAAAGGCAGAGGCTTAACTCACTGAGCCACCCAGGCGCCCCTGGCTCAAAATATCTTTTACTCCTTACATATTTTGAAATTTTTTAAGGTAGACTTAGCATCAAAATACTAGAAAACTCTGTATCCATTTCTTTTCTCTCTGTATTCCATCACTTTGTTGTCTGTCCACTGTTTCAGTGACATGTTTCAAAGGAAGTTCAATAGGCATTTAATTTCCTTTCTTAGATGCTCAGAATTAACTCTGTAATGATAATTAATTTTGGTCTTTTCTTATCTGCATTTTTAAATGGTGTTATGTTAGTCACCATACAGCACATCATTAGGTTTTGATATAGTAATTAAAGTAACCTGCTAAGAAACAAACTGCAGGAGATACTATTATGTTGTTTTTACCTTTTCCTCCTTCTACTTACTATGATACACATTACATGTGGTGATACACAAAGCAGCTAGTTGGAGGTCAGTCCCTATTACTTCCATAGATGCTGCCAGAGGTGAGCAACTGTCACAAAGAGAGTATTTCCATTTCCACCAACACTTCCAGCCACAACTCTGAATTGCTTTCCGGCAGCAGGTTTCAATGTAGTTACATAGCTGTGTTACAGTTAGTAAAAATGGTATCACTCCTCTGCTGATGGTGCCAGTACGGCAAATGTTTTGAATGTAAAGGAGATGAAAAATTATATTTAAAGATCCTCAGAGAGCTGTTTTGTGTGAAAGGAAAAAAATAGTTCTGTTTATGGTCAACACAGATTCTGGGAGAGAATGCTTCCTCATTTCAGACTGGATTTTGACACCCCCTTTTCTCTCATTATCTCCAGTTTGCTTTCCCTTCCCCATGAATATTTGTCTGGGGTCCTGTCCTATTCTCTGAAGCTCCAGGTAAGCACATTATGACTAGATTACTTGATAAACTAACTTCATTGTTAATATTAATGACTCAGCTTGTTTCCCATACAATGTCTGCCTTTAAAAAAAAAAAAAAAATATTTAGGGGCCCCTGGGTGGCTCAGTAGGTTAAGCGTCTGCCTTCGGCTCAGGTCATGATCTCAGGGTCCTGGGATGGAGCCCCACGTCAGGCTTTCTGCTCAGCAGGGTGCCTGCTTCCCCCTCTTTCTCTCTCTGCCTGCCTCTCTGCCTGCTTGTGATTGCTCTCTGTCAAATAAATAAATGAAATCTTTAAAAAAAAAGATTTATTTATTTGAGAGCAAGAGAAAAAGAGAGAGAGTGTGTGTTCATTTGTAGGAAGGGGCAGAGAGAATCTTTAAGAAGATTCACTATGAGCGTGGAGCCTGATGCAGGGCTCAATCCCACAACCCTGGATTTAATCCCACAACTCTTGAGTTCATAACCCTGTGGTCACCACTTGAGTGGAAACCAAGAGTATGATGCTTAACCAACTGAGGCCCCCAAGTGCCACACAATATCTACCTTGATTCAGGGTTTCAAATCAGAGGAATGATCAATAAGAGAATATCAGACACACTTATCTAGGTATTCCTATTTAAGTATTTGCAGGATCTTTAAAACTTTAAAAGGCATAAGTAATTCAGCATTGGAAGAAACTCCTTCCTACTGTTTCTAGGGACTGCCACAGCCTAGTGTGTGGCAGTCTTATTCACTCACATTTATTCACCCCAGAGCTTTTGCTTCTATTTTGTGTCTAGTACTTTATGAGTTATAGAGCAATGAATAAGGCAATAAGCTCAAAAAAGCGAGGTTTTTCCACCCTTATATGTCAGAGGCCAGAGGTATCATGGAGAACTCAAGCTCTTTTTACCCTCCTGTTCTGTCATCACAATGTGAGTTTCTTCCTCACGGTCCTAACATGCTGGGATGTCTTCCATTCAGACATCACGGGTCCAAGGAGAAAGGAAAGGGAAAGACAAAGGGGAGGGCAAAAGGCAAAGGCACATGCCAATGGAGTCTTTCTCTTTAAAAAAATCATTTTTTTAAGTCCTACTAGGAGACGCAATGGCCTCTTAGGACCAGAACTAAACCACATGACCTCTGCTGCACAGAAGGTGAGCATTTGGGCTGGTCACCTTGCTGCACGAACACCATCTAGCTTCTGTTATTATGAAATAGGGGGAGAGTGAATTCCACATCAGAAAGTAGCCATGTTACCACAGGAATCTAACCAGCTTGAGAGCCTGAGGCCAGTCTTACAAGTAGTAGTATCACAAATACTACATGAAGAAGTGGCCGGACCAAAGCAAGAGTGAAGTTCAAGCTGAAAGAACACTCTGGAATGAAGGTTAAATACTAGGATGGCTTGGAGCTTGGTACCTCAAAGAGTGTAAAAAAAAAAACACATTGAAAATAATGCTGGTGGCAAGAGAGGAGCATAACTCTCTATGAAGACTAGTAGGAGAAACAAAGGTCTCCTTTCAAGCAGCACTAGAACTTTTAGAGTTGAATCTGTAAGCACTGGAAAATACTAACGTACTTTAATGAAGAATTGGTTTCATGAGTTTTGCATTTTTCAGAACACTTTGGGTTTTTCCAATGGTGAGGAATGAGGACAGAAGGGAATATGAAGCACCAGTTTTCCTCAACAGAGGAAAGAGCTGGTGTTAGCCTGGACTAAGCTAGAAGCAGGGAAATGGAGAGTGGTAGAATCCTGTAGAATGACAGGACTTGGTGACTGTTTTGGTATGGTGTGTAACAGACAGAGGGGACTTGTGAGAAAGAATGAAGAGCCCAGGACAATGCTTAGGTTATTGACCCAGCAACAGAGTGATGGTGATGTGTGCTGAGCTGGGGAATGCAGCCTTTGGGAGAGAGTAGACAACTATGAGTTCCATCTTAAACTCTGGTGCTTGAGGTATCTGCTGAGCATTCAAGGGGAGTTCTTTAAGGTACAGATGGATGTTATGGTCTAGAATTCAAGACAGAGCTCCAAACTTGGGTTAGAATATTTTGAATATAAAGATTATAACTGAAGCCGTGGGAATGGATAAGATTGTTCTAGAAGACTGGGTTGAGTGAGAAGCTCAAGACAGAACTCCTTGGAGTTTGGATGGAGAAAACATTAAAGAAGGTGGCTGGAGGGACTATGGTAAATTGAAAAGGCAACTCCAAAAGGAGGACAGAGGTGTTAGAGAGTTTCCAAATGGATAATGTAACAGCATCTTGTTCTGATGCCGCAGGAGTTTCAGGAATCAGCCGGCACTATGGACCAAGCCAAGTAAAGAAATTTGCCTCACTAGGGCTAACTCAGGGAGCATTCAGGCCAACACACTTTGTGCTCATCCAAGTAGAACACTGAAGACATCAAGTGCATTTACATATCTCCAAGTTCCATCACTGAGGAGAGAGGTGGGTCCTCAGGGAAGCTCGGAAGGACTTGAGCAAAGATCATGTCTCATGCCTTTGGTCTGCTCTTCCTCTTTCCTTAGCTCCGGTGGCCTCCCTGCTCCCCTTCCCAGCTCCTATTTTGTGTTTAGCGACAGAAATTTCTCTCAATTAAAATAAGACAGGCTCTAATTACAGTTATTTACTCTTTGTAGAAAGTGTGTTTATGCCAACATGTTATTTTCTAGGCTTAAAAAAAAAAACACCTTAAATTCTAATTGAACAATAAGATTCATTTTATTTTAAATCTGTAAATGAGAACTGCAGATTATTGGGACAGTGGAAGCTTAGAAAACAATCTTTCAAAGAATGCACAGGTGATCAGGTAAGAACATTTGATAAATGTTCCCTCCCCTTCCTCAGTCCCCTCACTTGCCTAAAGAGGATGATCTCTGCATACATGTCTCTGGGGTTTAGTGCTAAAGGCTTGGGACATGTCTGCCAGCCTTGGCTATATTTTTAAGCTATCCCTATAGACTGTTCCCTTCTTGCTTCTCCACTCTGGTCTTACCACCCTGCCTCTATCCCTCTGCCTCAAGATTCCCTGATGCCAAGAGACCATTCTCTTGGGGTCCTTCTCCTCTTTCTATCCTGCTGGCCATTGGCCAGGATTTCGCACCCTCCAAGCCGGGAGACTGGACTACTGCCCAAAGGGTGTGTTAGTTGTGTGTGACAGAGAGACATCGGATGGGGACTTATGGCCCTTTATAAAACACAAAGAATCTCAGCCTGGTTGGGGGGGGCATTTCGATATGACACCCCATGTGGAGAGTTGTAATTTCAGTTACTGAGAAATTACACTGGAAGATTTTGCCTATTTACATGTGGATAACGTGTGTGTATGTGTGTGAGTGGGGAAAATGGGAGCTAGGATGGGGTGAATGGGACTGGCTGGTGCCAGGTTGACCAAGCTAAATAAATAAAAAAAATACATGGTTTCAGATTTTACATATTAGATTCAGATTTCAGACATTGGAATATGGGGGGAAATGCCTAAAACTCTGGTTCATGTTAAATTTTAATTTTTGTCATTAATGTGAACCCTTTTTATGCCTAATAATTATATAGTATAAGAAGAAGGCATATCCTATTGTATAGACAAGGATATGTAAGCATATTTGACATATATGAATTGAATACACATGCATATATACATCTTTGGCCAGTTAAGAAATTCTGTATCAGCAGCCCCCTTCTCTTTATTTCCTCAGCAATTTCCTTGAGCCACATCATTTTTAAATAGCTGACTTCTATGGCATTATATATGGAAGGCTCCAGAGCAAATATTCTACCCCCTGGTAATAGGTCCATAATCACGGAGTTGCGTTATTAAAATGCTACTGTCACTTTTTTTAAACAAAGTTGCTTGAAAACCAATATAATAAAATTCCTTGTTGTCACCTTGAACAACCTAAATGAGACATAATTGATAATATAGAAGGAATGCAGAGGAATTTTCTTCTCTTCTACAGAATGGTGGCCATGGAGGGGACCACCTTTACTTTCTCTGAAAGCCAGTCTTTCAACAGCATTCATCTGGGATGATAAATTTCAGGCTTACACCAACAAAGAGAGTACAGAGAGAAAAATGAAACCCTTTGCCAGAGCAAGGCTGGGCAGCTGTTATTTTTTTGTTAGGGATATTAGAGTTTAAAGAAAGTGCCCCTTAAGGAATGGAAAGCTTCTATATACAATCTTTACAGAAGAAAGTCCTATGGAAAAACCTACTGGTAGAATCCTAACAGATGTAGAAACAGAGGAGGAGGACCTATGACCTAATATAGCTTCACAATCCAGCAGGGTGCAAAATCACCCCACTTTCTCCCATTTTCCTTTCAAAAGTCATTTATTTCTATGTTTGTCTTTTCAAATAATGCTGTGACAGGTCCTGACCTTGAATCTCTCAACCTGAGATCTGCAACTTCTCTCCTGGAGGGGCTGCTTCTCTTCATTCCCATGGGCCCAGAACCAAAGCTTCGGCCTGTCGAACCTCTCTGGTGCTTTCAGAATGTGCAGATTTCCGACTCCCTCCAGCATTCTGATTTCACAGATCTGAGATGAACACAGGAAGCTGCATGTTTAATAAACAAATCAGTGAATTTTCATACAGGGGGTTTAGGGAATCCCACCAAGTAAACACTGCCCTAGGGCTAAGCTTGTTATTAATTAGTTATTGTCAACTAAAAACATTTCTTCACTAGAGATGAGAAACAAAACCCAAACTTAAAGCTTCAGGGAAAATTGCAAATTGACAATTACTTTCTTGAGTATTGTTTTGACCCCAAATTTCAAGACCACCATCCCAGCTAGTATTATTCTCATAGAATAATCAAACATTTAAGTTCTTTATTTCACTTTGAAAGAATTTTAGAAAGGTTAATTATCAACAGGCGAGACCTGAAGTTTCTGTAGATTCAGTTTGTGCCTTTTTGCTCTAGCTCCAAACCCAACACACACAAGTGATGTTCGGAATTCTGTCTCTGAAATTCCACAACGTCTTGGCAGCAGGTGCCCTTAATTATTTACTGAGGCTGAGTTACTGAAAGTGGAATTTCTGGATCAGAAATGTTTAATTTAAATGTTTAATCTAAAGGCTTTGTATGTATAGCCAGATCAGAATATGAAGAAGTCATCATCATCATGAAATCAAACATATGAATGCTTACAATGTGCAAGGTGCTGCATTTGAATCTTTACTATGACATTAAAATTTAATTTTACCATCGTATCCATTTTAAAGATGGTTTTTAAAAAATGAGGCCTAAAGGACTAAAGAAATTGGCCAATTTCACATATGCAGGAAGTAAGAAAACCAGAACTGGGACTTAGGTCTTCCTGAGTCCAAACTCTTGTTGCTAACCATTAGGCAATGCTGCCTTTTGAAAGGTTGTGCTAACGGACACTAGAAGCGTATGAGAATTCCCATTTCCCTATACCCTAGTCAGCTTTGGATATTACTTTTCTATTTAAATTTCCAGTTCAGTGGGAACAATTACTGGTTTAAGGAATGAACTATTTTTTAAATAGTAATTCTAGAATTCAAGTTATACCCATCTACAGAGACTAATTCCTCCCCCTCAAATTTCCTACTGTGCAGTTGCCCTAGAAGGCCAGATGCTAGTCTTCAAATACTTGGTGGTAAAATGGTTCTCAGACCCTTTTGGGGGCCATGTTTAGTTGAACTAAGTGCCATGGTGGGACTGGGAGTGATGGTGATGTGCCTGTCACTGATTATGTGACTTTAATTGAAGAATGGTGATTGGTTTTACTATAATCTATTTACATATGACTTCTGAGCTCAATTTCTCCCCACACGGATTTGATAGTGTTTTGAATCTTTGAGTACTTAATAAATTGGACAATTCAAAAGAAAACAAAAGGACTAATTTTAGTTAAATGAAAAGAGGAAATAAATATAGCAGGTGTAGGGTTATGATAGAAGCCAAGTTCTAAATTTAGCTGAGTTCTTGACAAAGGAAACAGAAAATGTTCTGTATTTCCCATTGGCCTTCCCAAATGGAAGCACACAGGTTTTTCTGGAGAGCAAGCTTTCTGGCTCTAAAATAAAGCCTATGACATAAGTGTCCTTTGGTGGCACAGTGGGTTAAGGGTCCTACTCTTGGTTTTTGTCTCAGGCCCTGATCAAGTTGTCAGATCAAGCCCTGTGTCGGGCTCCGTGCTTAGAGTCTACTTGGAGTTTCTCTCTCCCTCTCCCTCTGCCCCTCCCCTGCATGTGCATGCACACTCATGCTTTGTCAAATAAATGAATCATTAAAAAAAAATAAAAATAAAGAATACTAGATAAAATAATGGATGATGGCTTCAGGCAACAGTGTTGTAACAAAAGATCTTCAAAGGAGTACTTCTCATATGTGATGCAAAAGAGATGCACTTTTTAATAAAACCATACTTGTCAAAATTGTCTTCTAAAAGTTTAAGAAAATGGGGTGACAACCTACTGCAAGTGGGAAATAATGATCCCAATGACTCAATTTCTACATGATTTAATACTATCAGTTTTCTGATGCATGAACGTATAGTATTCACAATCTAAGCTCTTCTTGGTTATTGAGTAAGACACTGAAAATTATCTTAATGTGGGCCATTCATGTTTCAAAACATATTAACTCTTGAAACTTTTAGATGTACCTGAGTGTTGAAAATTCACAGCTTTTTCTCTAATCACAACAAGCTTGTAACTTCTGTACGGAATCCCTCCAAAAAAGCCCTTACCATGCAGAGCTATTCTTGGGGACAATACAACAGAAGTATATTATCTAGGCATAGGTCTAAGGTTATTTATATTTTTCCAAAGCCTAAATTTGTTATTAACACAATCAGAATTACAGTGCTGGCAGTCACCATTTTAGTTAACTTCCAAAGTGGTTTAAGCACGATTATTTTGAAGAATCAGGCATACCTTCCTTAAAATATAAGGTTGAAAACTTTTGACCTAGTATTTCTACTTTGGGATATTCTTTCTATTCAAAATGTGGGGAAATTTTTTATTTTTAGTAGTGCTATATGGAACATGAGACATCATGAGGCCTGAATGTCCTCCTGATGGCATGGAAACATTTTTAATATGGTACCCTGGAGTACATAGTTCTTGCTTATGGTTTAGAGAATGCTTCCAATAGAAGCTCCTTGAGGAAGGTAATTTTGTGTGTTCTTTCCATATCCCCAGTCAGAAGTGCTCATTATGCTTTCATGTGCACTCAATAAATATTTGCAGGATGAATGTGTATTTAGTCATTTATTAACTAAGTCTTAGTCAGCTAAACTTAAGTAAGTACCTGGCATTGTTCTAAGTACTTTAGACATATTAACTCTTCCAATTCTCACAACAAAACCATGAGGTAGTTACAACTATTGTCTTCATTTTACAAATAAGGACAGAGTGACCCATGCAGTTAGAGAACATGTTCAGGGTTACAGAGCTCTAAGTGTTTCAGCTGGCATTAGAACTCATGCGATTTATTTCCACTGTCCATGCTCTTAACAACTATTGCCTGGTTTAATGATGTATATTAAAATGGTAGTTTGAAAGAAGGGACAACTATTCTAATATTTTAATTTGGCTTGTTGGGTGGACTGTAAAATATTCCTCCTTATCAGAACAAATGACAAGATTCCTTCTCTATGTCCAATGTATGGCTTGTCATGAAGGACCAGAGAATGATTTTAAAAAGCTGAGTTGGCAGACACCTGTGTGGCTCAGTCAATTAAGCATCTGCTTTTGGCTCAGGTCATGATCCCAGGGTCCTGGGATTGAGTCCCACATTGGGCTCCCTGCTTCGTGGAGAGCTTCTTGCTTCTCTCTCTCCCTCTGTCCACTCCACCCCACCCAGCCCCTGCTCTCTTACACTCTGTCTCTTTCTCTCTCTCAAATACATAAAAATAAAGTTTAAAAAAAAAAGCTGAGTTGGTTAGCTGAAACTGTTTGAAATAATATGTTAATATAATCTGTTTACACAATTCCTCTTTCATAGTTGCCTAGAGGTAAAAATAAGGTTACTACAGTAGAAGCAAAATAGAGTTTCACTGACACTTTAGCCTTCCTCTATGGAAATCCCAACCAGCTCAAATTCTACCCCCAAGTAGTTTTGAGATTCCTTTGGGGATGTTTTGGTGAAATACCATGATTTGCTCAATTTTTTTTTTTTTTTTTTTCCTGGACGATTCTTCCTTTTTGTTGTGATTAATTCTGCTAAGGGGGTATGCCTGAGTGGTCCTTTCTAAGGGTCTCTGAGTAAAAAGCTTCTCCTGGATTTCCTGGCACTGGTGGGGCTAGCTGCCTCCTTCAGTTCACTGAGTTCTCAATTCTGACACTCTAAGATGAACCACACTCTTATAAAAATGATTAAAATAGTATTGTCTAGTAGTGATTTTGTTCTCAAAGGGATTGTAATTCATGGCTCTGTTGGATTTCATTCAGTTTTCTTGCAGCTCCTCTTCCTAGAACGTAAGCCTGGTGCCCCTGTACTCAAGAACATGTAAGAGACAGAACAAAAGGACTAATTGTGCTCAGAATCACCTCTACAATGCACTCTGCTGTTCTTTCACTAAACATGTGTATCTTAATGTCCCCCTTAAGATGAATATATTTCGGAGGGCCGGGGTGGCTCAGTGGGTTAAAGCCTCTGCCTTCCACTCAGGTCATGATCCCAGGGTCCTGGGATCGAGCCCCGCATCAGGCTCTCTGCTCAGTGGGGAGCCTGCTTCCTCCTCTCTCTCTGCTGCCTCTCTGCCTACTTGTGATCTCTGTCTGTCAAATAAATAAATACAATCTTTAAAAAAAAAAAAAAAAGATGAATATATTTCAAGGAATCTCCCTGCCAGGTTGACCTGACTAGTCTTCCAGATATGCCCGGACATGTCGAATACTAGGTTTAACACAACTCAGGTTCAAACTGGATTTCATACTCACTAAGATAAAAATGACTACATTTTGCAGATAGTCTTTTTAGATTATTCCTGGTGGTGTCCCCTTCAACTTGAAATGGAGGTAAAGTTTGCCCTCCAGAAAGTTAAGCTGTAGGATCAATTCCTTAACTGATCATCTTGCATCATGGGAGAAGGGACAGTGACTTTGGGGTCTGTAAGACTGTCACTAGGTTAAGGGTGTTAGTGTATCTAAGGGAAGAGTAGCAAGGATATGACCCAAGAGAGGCTGGGCACGATGGGAAGCCTAGAGAAATGAAAGTTGAACAAGCAGATGATGGCAGAGCCACGGCCACTCTCAGAGGGAGAAAGTACTTCAACTATTTCTATGCTAATCATAAGAACATTCCTAATAGAACAAGTTGCAAAATGTCCTTCTGTACAGACTATTTGAATTCCATTGGCAACACCATCCTACTTGCAAGAATGATGAATTGGATTATCATGCCTAATGCCATGAAATATTTAATTCAGTTACTTTCCCTTGTTCTGATTCATGTACTTTAATATTACAACTTTTCCTACTGCGACTACTACTGATTCTTTTGAATGCTTAATGTTTGACAGTATTCAAGTACTTTTCTCATTTAATCTTCTGATCATCCCTATGAAGAAGGTGACGATCATTGTCCCGAAGAACTGGGTGAAGAAACTGAGGTTTCAAGGTGTGAGTACAGATTTGTCTGACTGGGTTCAGTCTCTACCCTGAGATTTGACTTCAACAGGTGTCTGTCACAGGAAAATAAGGGAAGACCAATGGGGCATTAATTTGTCTTATATAATAACTAAATTCTCCTTTGAGGATCAAGTGAATTACAAGCACCAAACATCAAACACTGTATATTCTCATTTAGGCCAAATACTTGCCTGCATTTTCAAAACACAAGATTTTATTACCTTTTAATAAAATCAGATTTTTTTTTTTAGTTACAAGTTTTGTTTCTCAGATATTATTTATTGTTTTAATAATGGTAGAAAAATGTACAGAGTATAAAATAATCCAAAGCGATTTACTATTGAAATTGTACCAATGGATCTAGGATTTATTGTTTTCATCCCCTAAAGTCCACATTTTTCTATTCTTTGGCTTATGGTTCCTTTCTGCCTCCACACACTTCATGATTATTTTGCTTTTAGTTCCTGTACAAGGTTAAAATTGATTTTTCAGAACTTCCAATAACAATTTATAAAGGCTATAACCCCAACGGTGGCATTTCCAGGCGAAGTGCTTAGCTTATATCTGTTAATTTAATATCACAAACTTCTTTCTTTAGCACAATAATTTATTTCTTAACAGAGGATGTGTGAAGGACAAAAAGTGGGCTAAGTTAAATGGTACTATTTCTGCCAAAGTGTTCCTTGAGACATTGACATTATATATGGAATGTAATAGCTACGATCATTAACTCAGGAGAGCTTTGATGTGAAGGTAGACCTCTCACTACTACAGACTTAACATTTACACCATGCTCCTTCTCCAAAATTCAGAATTCTTGATTGAATTCCATATCCACAGTTTACAAACAATAGTGTTAGTAAACAATAGTGTTTAATAATATAACAATAGCATTTTAGATTTGCTCTTTCATATGCGATATGTGACCTCGAGCACGTGACTTGTAAATTTTTAGTGTTTCTTTGGTAATCTTTTTCTTTGAGGTCATTGGGCTATGCTCACTGTCCTTATTTTAACATCTTGAAAGGCTCCATACAGACTGAACTGCTTTTCTAATCCTGTCTATTGCTCAATACTGGTATAATGAAAGACGTTAGGAAAACCCAGTGCAAGAGGAGTCTTATTTATAGATTCCCAGTGTTTTTCTCCTCTTCCTTTTTTTACATTTTTAAAAAAGATTTATTATTTATTTTTGAGAGAGCAGGGGGAGGGGCATAGGGAGAGGGAGAGAGAATCTTAAGCAGACTCTGCCCTGAGCATGGAGCTAAGATGGGGCTTAATCTTATGACCCTGAGATCAGGATCTGAGCTGAAACCAAGAGTCAGTTGCTTAACTAACTGTGCCACCCACACAGCCCCACATTTGTGTGTGTGTGTATATATACATATACATATGTGTGTATTTAACATATAACGTATTATTGGTTTCAGGAGTACAGGTCTGTGATTCATCAGTCTTAGAGAATTCACAGAACTTACCACAGCACATACCCTTCCCAATGTCCATCACTCTGCACCCCATTTCTCTGGCCCGCCTCCCCTCCAGCCACCCTCAGTTTGTTTCCTGAGGGTAAGAGTCTCCGATGCTTTGTATCCCTCTCAGGTTTCGTCCTGTTTCATTTTTCCCTCCCTTCCCCTAAGATCCTCTGTCTTGTTTCTCAAATTCCTCTTATCAGTGAGATCATATGATAACTGTCTTTCTCTGACTGACTTATTTTGCTTAGCCTAATACCCTCTAGTTCAATCCACATCTAAATGGCAAGATTTCATTTTCTTGATGTCTGCATAATATCCCATTGTGTATATATATATATATATATATATATATATATATATACACACACACACACACACACCACATTTTCTTTATATATTCATCTGTTGGTGGACATCTAGGCTCTATTCATGGTTTGGCTATTTCGGACATTGCTGCTATAAACATTGGAGTGCATGTGCCCCTTCGAGTCACTACATTTATATCTTTAGGGTAAATACCCAGTAGTGCAATTGTTGGGTTGTAGATTAGCTCCATTTTCAACTTTTTGAGGAATCCCATATACTGTTTTCTAGAGTGGCTATACCAGCTTGCATTCCCACCAACAGTGTAGGAGGGTTCCCTTTTCTTCACTCCTCACCAACACTGGTCCTTTCCTGACTTGTTAATTTTAGCCATTTTGACTGGTGCAAGGTGGTATCTCACTGTGGTTTTGATTTGTATTTCTCCGATGCCAAGTGATGTTAAGCACTTTCTCAAATGTCTGTTGGCCATTTGGATGTCTTTTTTGTAGAAATGTCTGTTCATGTCTTCTGCCCATTTCTTGATTGGATTATTTGTTCTTTGGGTGTTGAGTTTGATAAGATTCCCAATGTTTTCAATCATGCTGTACCACCAATGTTTTGTTTTGTTTTGTTTTGTTTTCCCTTTTGGCATGTTGTTCATATAGGGTAATACTTTTTTTCAATTTTTTGAAAAAGATTTTATTTATTTATTTGACAGAGAGATCACAAGTAGGAAGGCAGAGAGAGAGGGGAAGCAGGATCCCTGCTGAGCAGAGAGCCCAATGTGGGACTCGATCCCAGGACCCTGGGATCATGACCTGAGCCAAAGGCAGAGGCTTTAACCCACTGAGCCACCCAGGCACCCCCCCACCAATAACTGTTTTTATGATCAACTAATATGATGGCTTAGAAACATTGTAGCAATGACCAATATTAAAGTAGTTTTTGGACTTAAATCCTAAGGGAAAATTTCTGAACTCCCTGGCAGTGTTATTAAAAGATATTCATAATCATGCTTTTCTTTTTTCTTTTCTTTTCTTTTCCTTTTTCTTTCTTTCTTTCTGTCTGTCTTTCTTTCTTTCTTTCTTTCTAAAACATTGCTCTGAGTCTCTATTGTTTCAGTGTGAGTACTGGTTTGAAGTCATTGTAGGTCAGAACTCACTGTGGTTGGTATTCACAATGCATAGGACCTGGTTCTTGCTGTCATGTGACATGGTAAGTTTTAAAAGAATATCAGCTGTAGGTAGACTTGGGTTCACCTGAAAACAAGATCATTGATGTTCTAGAATCAAGTATTATGTAGTACCAGCACTTTTCCTCCTGAATGTATTTAAGAAAGGCCATTTAAAAATCTTTATTAGGAGCCTCTCAAAGAAGGCTATAGCATTATTAAGCCCCAAAGACATTAGGTCTGTTTTATTATTTGCCAAGAATATGAGCAACATTCTAAAATAAATATTACAATATGCTCAGAAATTTTTGCAAGTCTTCTGAACTTTAAGCTAAGTGTGAGGGTTTTATGAAAGCTTAGTGAGTTGGCTGTGTTAGCTATTTAGCCTGGAGCAATGGAGAGACATGTAAATAAGAAACTAACTCTTAATTCTAGGGAATAAGCCTTTTTAAAAATAAGATATTCTTTGCCCACTTTTGTACTCTCATTAAGTTTTCCTTGAATTCTTTGGTCTTCCCTCCCTTCCTCTCTCCTAATTACTAAATGAGGTAAAGACATCACCAACCCATTCTGAAGTGAGAAGAATTAGTATAATATGGTGGATTTTAAATGAGGTTATCATTTTTCTTTTTGAAATACTGTTCTTTATTCTGAAATTGTGCCCTTCCCACTATTTTGATATTAGAACATTCTTTTGAAATATGGTTGCTGTTCTAATGATTTTTTTTTTTTTGAGAGAGAGAGAGAGTGTGTGCATGCAGGGGGCTCGGGGTGGGCGGAGGGAAAGAGAAAATCTTAAGCAGTGTCTATGCGCAATGTGGAGCCCAACCTGGGGCTCCATCTCACGACCCTGAGATCACGACATGAGCTGAAATCAAAAGTCAAATGCTTAATTGACTGAGGGACCCAGGTGCCTCGATTTTTCCTTTTGAAAGAAAAAAAAATTCTTACTGGGTAAAAGTTTTAAAGATTGGTGATGCTATGTTAATCCCCAAATTTATATTTATATTTGAAAGTTTATCAATTTATGAAGTTGAAAGTTGGCAACTTACTATAGACACAATCTGTTGTGTCCGTATTTCTCTGAAAGGGAACCCACTTAGCAACAGATTTTAGAAATGCCTTCACGAATATGACAGATGATTTTTCACATCAACTAGGTGATGAGTCATCACCTGTCAAGTTTCTACCTGACCATTATCTTTTATCTAACATCTACCCTCACTACACCTCTAATACATCATGGCTTTAGAACTTTTATGTTTACCCTGAAGACAGTCACCACTTGGGTCAAAATCCAAGAAAAGAAGACTACTGGATCTGTTTCGTCTTGTGGTTCTCATTTCATTTCAGGGTGTGATTTACAAATGATGCTGCTTAAGGCTGGATGGGGTCTGAAGATACAACATTAAGAGATGTTTTTAATATCTTTTCCCAATTTCTAAATAATTGTTTGAATATGACTAAAACAGAGTCTGAGGACTGCATCACAAAGTTTAGTTTTGAGTTGTGGTTTAAAATGAGTTGAGGATATATTTTTCTCTACAGTTTTCATTAGAAGATCACTTGGTAAATCTCACCATCTAACCAAGATAAATGGGGATTTTTAGTCCCAAATAGCCCACTAAGCCGATATTAGATCTTTTCTCCACCTAGCTGTTGGGTGTAATGTACAATGGAATAGATACAATATGTCGTTTTGCCAAATGCTAGTTATGGAAAAGGACTAAATGTAGAATGAGTTTATAAAGACTGGATAAAGAAATGTTATTTTCTTTTTTTAAAGACTTATTTATTCATTTAGAGAGCATGAGGTGGGAGGGGCAAAGGGACCAGGAAAGACAGAATCTCAAGCCGACTTGAGACTCCACTGAGCCTGGAGCTGAAAATGGGGCTTGATCTCACGATCTTAAGATCATAACCTGAGCTAAAACCAAGAGCTGGAGGCTTAATAACCTGTGCCACCCAGGTGCCCCAAGAATGTTATTTTCAAATATGAAAAGTAACTCCTAAATATAACAGGTAGAAGGGGGCTATCATCTAAGGTATCAAAAAGTATAAAAAGATTATTTTGTTATATAACACTATGCCTTACACATGAAAGGCAATAAATATCTTTGAATGATTGAATGAATTGTTTCTATCAGTTTTATTTACCATCACAAAATATACCAAACTGTATAATATAAAATCATACATTATTTAATACGAATTTATAATTTGTCAAACACTTAAAAGTCCATAGAGAATCAAAGAAAACATTATATAAAACCTATATTGTAAACCATTTTAAAGTTATTTTATTACTAGAGTTAAGTCACATATAATTTCATATTCACCTTAATTTTAATCCATAGATAATACTTAAAAAAAAGCAATAAGGAAAAACAAATTTTGAAATGAATTTACAATAATTTTATATAGTCTAGGTACTGGCAAATGTTGTCTTTCAATTTTTTTTTTTAAACACATTTTAAGCTCTGTGTCTAGTTACCATAAATCACATAACAATATATAGAACTAAGTTTTAAAACCTGAGGCAGTTTATTACTGTGTTAAGTTATGGCATGGAAGAAAGAAGCCCTGAGGTCTAGTTCTGCCTTTTCCTCTATGAAGTAAGGAAACTGGATTATAACATCTTTAGCTTTATATGTATATATTTTAAGATTTATCTATTTTAGAGAGACAGAGCACGAGAGCGTAAGAGCGTGTGTGTGTGTGGGGGGAAGGAGCAGAGGAAGAAAGAAAGAGAGAATCCCACCAAGCAGACTCCCTGCTGAGGGCAGAGCCTGATGTGGGGCTCAATCCCAGAACCCGAGATCATGACCTGAGCTGAAATTGAGTCAGGCGCATAACCAACTGAGCCACCCAGGCCCCCCTGCAACTTTATATTTCTATTTAAGAAAGACATTCCAAACATAAGCTGAAAGGGTAGTAAAAATTAGCCAAAGGTTCATTTAAAAATATGAATGTTAAATCAAAACTACAATAAGATACCACCTCACACCAGTCAGAATGGATAAAATTAACAAGACAGAAAATAACAAATATTGGCGAGGATGCAGAGAAAGGGGAACCCTCTTACACTATTGATGGGAATGCAAGCTGGAAAACAGCATGGAGGTTCCTCAAGAAGTTAAAAATCGAGCTCTCCTATGATCCAGCAATTGCACTACTAGGTATTTACCCCAAAGACACAAATATAGTGAACCGAAGGGGTACCTGCACCCCAATGTTCATAACAGCAATGTTCCCAATAGCCAAACTATGGACAGAGCCTAGATGTCCATCAACAGATGAATGGATAAAGAAAATGTGATCCATTATCTACGGTGGAATATTACTCAGCCATCATAAAGGATGAATACCTACCATTTACATTGATATGGATGGAACTGGAAGATATTACATTGATTTAAATAAGTCAACCAGAGAAAGATAGTTGTCATATGGTTTATATGGTTTCATTACTACGTGGAACATTAAAAAAAAAAAAAACCCAGCATGGAAGACTGTAGGGGAAGTGAGAGAAAACAGAATGGGAAGTCAGCAGAGAGGGAGAAAAACCATGAAAGACTATTAACTACAGAAACAGGGTTGCAGGAAGAACAGTGGATGGGGGATGGGGTAACTGGGTGATGGGCGTTAAGGAGCGCACATGATGTAGTGAGCACTGGGTGTTATACGGAACTGACAAGTTACTGAACATTCCACCTGACACTAATGCTGTACTATAAGTTGACTAACGGAATTTAAACAAAAACCAAAATATGACTCTTATTCAATATCTTTTGAACAATTTGATTAAATCCTTTCCATCTCAAGTTTGGCACCTCCTCCCTATTCCTTGTCTAATTTGCACAAAAATTCACTTAGAATTTTTTAAGGAACCGGTAGGATTTTGTATTTTGTATTTTGAATATGATGACATGTGTACCCTCCCAAAGCACAGGGACTGTACCACACTTTGTTCCGCTTTGTAATCCACATGATGCCTGGCGTCGTGTCTTACACCAAACGCTAAGCAAACACTTATTAAATAATTGATTGAACTATTACAGGAGGTATTAGCCAGAGATTTGCTGGACAAGCTACAGCATTCAAATTATTCATTCATTCATTCATTCATTCATTCATTCAACAAACACTTGCTGAAGGTTTACTGTGCACCCGACGCTGGGCTGGGGGCTAAAGAGAGAAGGGTAAATAGAGTTGCTGGAAGTATGAGATCTTGTAAAACCACAGGCTGACATTTAATAAATAAATTACCATACAGCGTGATACAGCAACAGCAGAGTGGGTGATAGTATATAGATGACAGGAAAGGGTCCTTGGGCTAGAGAGTGTTATCTCTGAGCTAGGTGGTAGAGGATTCCTATGTGTTTGTGAGGTAGACCCTGTGTGCTTGCAGGGTGGGTGTGGGTGTGTGTACAGATTCCAGGGTAAGAGAATGAGCTGGGCCTGCAGAGAGGTGAGGAACAGCGCATGTCTGGGGCAGGCTTGGTGGAGGCGAGGGTATACAGCGCCGAGGCTGGGAAGAGGGTGGGGACAGATGAGTCTGAGTGGTGGTGGGCAGAGGGACAACTGTAGGTGATGGAGAGACAACGATAGGCTTTAAACGGGGAAAGTACCCATCACTCTGCTGACTCTGTAGAGGATGGTTTGGGGTCAAAAGAGAGTCCAAAAGAAGGAAGACCCACATCTAAGCCTGGGTGAGAGATCCTAAGGGCCAGAGCTCCACTGGCTTCGAGGTGGTGGAGGGCAGCGGATGGTTACCTAGCTGCTTATCGCTCTGACACAAAGAACTTTAGATTTTCACTTGCGTTAACTCATATGGGTTTGTTCTTGTTTTGTTTTGTTTTTCTAGGAAAACATTTGAAACTTAGACAATAAAAATTATGACCAAGAAGATGAGGAGAGAATCCAAAAGTTACGCTCACGGGAGAGAAAAAAATTGAAGAAAGAAAGGCATGACTATATCCCTGCTAATGAGTAGAACCTGTAGGACATGGTGAAAAGGTTTCCTTTTATGTGTCTATGTGTCAAATCTGTCATGCCAGAACATTTCTGAAAGAATTCAAAAGGTACCTCTTCAGCTGAGTTCACTTGATTAGATAGGAACTGAATTATCAAGGTCTCCGTATTTCTTTGTGAGTGTGTGCGGTTATTATGGGATTATTTCACCCTGTGACTGTATAGGGCTGCATCCCTCAAACACCTGTCCTCTGAGAGGGGGCAGTGAGCCTCACACAGTGGGAAAGCTTTATCGAGCAGGCTGATAGAGGCCGGGGTTAATAGTTGTGTGACTTTGGAGATAAAATCTAAGGGTGGGATGGGGAGTACAGAGCCAGTGGCTGCTCTCTGTTGGTGTTTCCTGCATAGAGAAATCCTACCCCTCCTGGGCAGAGGGGCAGAGAAGTCTACCCCACCTGGGGAAGGAATGGCGAAGGGATGGAGCTCAGTGCCATTGAACTTCAGGGAAACTGATGCAGAGGAGACCCAGAATAAGTTATCTGAATAAAATTTAGGTAGAGTATTTGAAGGATTCTATTTGAAGAACAAAATACAAATCATACTGGAAATGTGCAGATAAACACAAATCCTTTATGTCTCGAGCTTTATTAAACAAACCTAAATAGGTGTTTTTTTTTTTAAAGTAACCGTTTATTACTGCTAACCAGATAGTGAATTCTTTTTTTATGTAAGCTAATACCAGAACTAATTCTATACCAAAATAAATGACTTATGTCTGTTACTTTTACTTATCACTAATCATTAGAAAAACTAGTCATAAGGAGGCACCTTATTTTACACAGTATCCCACATATATTTCTAACTTTTTATTATGGAAATTTTAAATATCTACAAAAGTAGACACAGTGCAATAACCCCAAAGTACCTATCATCCAAGGTGAACATTCATGACCTCATCATAACCTTGCTTCCTCTTACCCTCTTAGCCTTTCTCTTACTATTTTTAAAAATTTTTTACTTTTAATCAATTTTTCTCCCTTTATTGTTTTAAAGCAAATCCTAAACATTTTATCTTTTTTTCTTCAACATTTCAGCATGTATCTCTAAAGATGGGGATTATTCAAACAAACAAACAAACAAACCTAGCTAGAGTAGACTTCTCACTCTTCAACATTAACAGAAATTCTTTCACTGTCTCTCTAGCCTAGGCTCAAATTTGTAACTCTCTCTTATTATCTCTGTAATTATCTCTTAATACTTAATAATAAGTCTGTCATGAACGGACTTTTATTTATTTATTTATTTTTATTTTTTCGCAGTGCCTGTTTTTCAACGAGGAAAAAGCCAGGGGAAAGCGCGAACGCAGTCCCCCACTACCACAAATTATGCAGTCGAGTTTCCCACATTTGGGGAAATCGCAGGGGTCAGCACATCCGGAGTGCAATGGATAAGCCTCGCCCTGGGAAAACCACCTTCGTGATCATGGTATCTCCCCTACAAGGTAAGTATGATGAACGGACTTTTAATTGTTTGAGTCAGGACCCAAATAAGACACACACGTGCAGTTGCCAGACTTAAGACTTTATTAATCTATAGGTTCCACTTCACCTCACTATTTTTCTTGGGTATATTTATTTAGTTAGGGCCCTGGGTCATAATCTTACTGTTTCTCCCAATCCAGATTCTGGGAGCTGTCGCCCCATCGTGTGACTAAACATGTTTCTTTGCACTCGTATTTTCTGTAAGTTGGTAGTTATACCTAGAGGTTAGATCAGATCCAGGTCAATATTTTTATTATTATTGTTTTTTTTTTTTTGGCTGGACTTCTTCATGGATGAAGTTGTGTTTTTTTCATTAGGAGGTTCATTAGGAGGTTTATTGTCTTATAATGTTAACAGCTGTTGATACACATAGCTAGATCTTCACATACATATTTTAATTTTGAAAGTTTTGATATAGAAACTATTCAAATGGATTTTCTGAACAACCAAGATTTGTTGAGAGAGAATAGGGAAGTGTCGCCTGAGATTACCAACAACAACAACAAAAAACCTCTAAAAAAACCGTGAATGCAAATAATTCCTAATGATCCCATCAAAGGTTTGTTTCATTTATCCAAATTATATGCCATGGATCAGCAAGCACCTTGACAAGGAAACTTCTTTATGTGGGATATAAATCACCAATTGCTTCCTTATTTAAAAACTGGATGATGATCACAGCTCTGTGACTCCATAAATTTGAGTTTCTAATATTATGCAGAAGAACATAAAACCTGTTTATGCATTATAATGCAGCAATAATGTATCTTTTCGCAATCATTGGCATAACTAAATCTACTAACTTGCCTATAGCATGCATAATGACAAGTTTGCAAAATGTTCAGAATTTTAAATTTTAATTCACCTGCAATCCAAATCCCCACAGCAATTAAAGAGAAAACCACACATATCAAGCCAACGAATGCTTTTAACTGAATAAGACACAATTTACAGGGAGAGTGTTTTCATAAGCCCGTTGAGGCTACAGCAAAACTAGAGTCCAACAAATATAATTGTATATTAAAGTAAGTCCTGATTGAAATGATTTGCTTCTGCATCTTCTTTAAAATAAAGATTTACAGAAGTTCAACAAAAAACATAATGTTAGTTTGGGCTGCCCAAGGGGTTATTTTCCCCTGTTTCTGGTTACTTCTATGGAAGCAACAATGAAGTGAAGAGTCGAGATATTTATCTGGCCCCGGAACGGGCAAATTTTTTTCTACAAATGTCCAGGTAGCAAATATTTTAGGCTTTGTGGACCATCTGATCTCTGATGCAACTACTCAGCTATGCTACCATAGCAGGAAACAATCTTAGACAATACGTCAATAAATGAACATGTGTTCCAATAAAACTTTATTTACAAAAAACAGGCAGTAGGCCTTGTTTGGCCTGTGCATCACAGTCTCTTGACCCCTAATCTGGATAATTCAAGGCAAATCTTACTGCTAATCGAAGAAAATATTTTTTTCTTCCTCTAAATAATTGAGGTTGGCTGCCTACACTAATTGAGTTCAACAAAAACGTAGCTTAACTCTCCCCTTCATTTGATATGTGTAGACACAGGTTTTGTTATATTTTTAAAGCAAGTCCTTTGAGAAGGCCAGCCACCTGTCTGAGTTTATTAGAATTAATGAGGGATAAGAATGGATCGTCCTGTGTAGAACAAAAGAAATCTGTCAGAAGGTGGTTCAATACTTAATGGGGGCATTGTGCATTTTTACTTGATTTTATAAAGCAACCACTTCAAAGTTGAAGACCAAAGAAAACTTGAACATCGGAAAAGAGAGAGAGAGGAAAGGATTTTATTTGTCAGGGTCAGAAATCAATCATTAACTATAACATTAAACATGAACTTTGCATTCCTGTTACTTCAAATAACAATAACAACAAAAACCTCACAATCCACTTAAAGTTGGCAACTCACTTTAAAGAAGCTGTATGAATTGTTTCATTGTCTTGAAATTAAAAATGTTCACTCTATCTTTAATTTGTTTATAATTAACTTCTGTTATAACACTGATTATGCAATTGTACAAAATAATAATTCCTTGCAAAGAGGTCCTACAATCTTAAGGGTTTTAAAATAGCACACTTTTAATATGCTTTATAAGCCCAAATGAATATATTCCATAGAGCAAAGATGATTTATTTTAGTCTGAAATTTAAATACAATGTGTCTATAATTTGTCTTGATCTTTCCAGGATTAATTTTCGGATGAATTTAGTAGAACTTAAAGTTGCATTTTATTGTATTTTAAAATTCATAGAGGAGCCTAATGAGAACCTTAAAAGTGACTTTTAAGTTGTGATCAGTTGAGATGCACTGAAACATAGAGATCTAGAAGGAACTTAGATTCCTTAGCATGAAGTGATTGTTTTCTTTGCTTGGGCGCACAAATACTTGTTTCCAAAGGACATTTTCTGGCAGTTGTCCAACTTGTTTTGTTAATGTTAAAAAGATAATTCACAAACATTCAATAAATTATCTAACTCTTGCCATTTGCACTTTTGTTAATTCTATGAAGTGTCAAGTAAGACTGCTCCACGGTCCACAGGCATTATGTTCTGGCTCAAGGGAAAATTCAACTTTTGAAACATAAGGAAAGATTTTACAGTGTGTGTCTTTTCTTTCAAATGAGGCTTGACATTTGAAAACTTTAAGATTGAGGACACAGATAAGTGATCTTTTTACATACAGAAGGAAGAAAAGGAATTGGTAAACAAGCTTATAACTGCTGTTTATAAAATCTGCTAATGATCCTGCTAATGGGAGACAGATTAAGGAATGTATTTTCCACGGATTTATCCCCCGTAGCAGCTACAGTGAAGAACTACGATTTTGGCATTCCGTTCCCAAAACGGTCTTTGTAATGGGGGGAAAAAAAGGCAACACAGATTACACAGGGATGGACACTGTGTGTTAATTAGTTAATTATATTTACATATTCATAGAGAGGGTCTTTAAACTATTTTAGCACAAACTTGAGATTGGATATAAAATCAGTGTTTTTAATGTAATGATGAAACTATAAATAGGGACCGTGTCCCCAGTACTCATTCTCGGCTGTGTGCTTCTGAGGTCATCTCAGCAAGGCTTGTTTTGAGGGAATTTCTGGCTGCACTGTGCTCATTTGTAGTCTTAGATCTGATGACCTTTAAATTTATGACCTCCTCCATAATCTTCTTCAGCTTTGGAGGAAAAAGAGATGGGTCAATAGAGTTTTAATTACACAATTCCTGGCATTGACCTTGTTAGTAGAACACAGACTCCACAGTACATAACGCAATCTAGTCCTCTTTTACATTTATTTGCATTATGTTCTGCCCTAGAATGGTACCAACGGAAGAAATACGGTTTTTAGAGCAGTATGATGAGAGATGGCTCATCTACTCATGAAGTCTGAGAATGTCATTGTGCATCTGTTTTTTTGTGAAAGCACATTTCCCATTTAAAGATACATCGTGGTTTTTTTAAGAAACGTATAAAGCGGTTTCTGGAAAATGGAGCACATGATGTTATCTATAGGGCCGCTATCACTCTGATATTTTGTTGGGAGTATCTGTTTAGGTTGCAAGCGTTTCTGGTTTCACTACATTGTTACATACAAGTGAATCAGTAAGTTCTGACCCTGTGAAAGTTGATGCATCCCTGAGAGGAGGAATTCTGACAGTGTGTCAACAAGTTCTCACAGATCCAGATCAAGCCAACTACAAGGGGATAACAAAATCCTTTCATGATGTTACGAATGGATGATTTTCAGTTAGAGGCTTTTAGTTGAGGATTACAGTGCCAGGCAAAAAATGACTAAGTTGAAATGCTTTGGAGAAAAACTCTCATCTCTGTGTTGTCATTTGCCTTCTAGACATTCTCCAACAGGTTTGGCCATGGGCTGGGATTTCCTGTAAAATTCAAAGGGGTTTAAAGGAATGTCTTACTGGGTAATAGAAGTACCTGCCACAAGAACCCATCTTTGGGGAAGGAAGAATTATGAGAGGTTTTTACCAAGTGAGGAGGAACTAAGAGCAAGGCAATGACATTGTGGCTTGGAATAAGTGGTTGGCTTTGGTAGATAAAAACCTCAGGTATTGCTTTTGGAAAAAGTTGTTCCTGATGAATTTGTTCCCCCTTGGAATAGTTTAGGTTGTAAGTCAGTTCTCTGGATAACTGGGTTGTGTCTACATAGTTGGGGATTCTTTGTAGAATTTAAGTCAATTTAGTTACGTATTATTTAGTTTTTGAAAACTCTTTATTGTAGCCCCACAAACAAAAGTGCACATTTTCTGAATGGATACGGCTTACAAATGGTCACAATTGTCACTATGGTGTCCAGCCTCCACATCAAGAAACATAACGTTACCAGCCTCTGGAAGCTCTGCTTATGTTTCTTTCCAGATACGTCTC
Source organism: Mustela erminea (assembly GCF_009829155.1). Taxonomy (NCBI): domain Eukaryota; kingdom Metazoa; phylum Chordata; class Mammalia; order Carnivora; family Mustelidae; genus Mustela; species Mustela erminea. The sequence goes on from NC_045634.1 coordinate 13,601,296, forward strand.
CCACTCCTAAGCTTACCACTATTCCTTATTCCTCAGTTATAGATGACTTTTGATTTTTCCTAACTTTGTATAACTTGAATCATAGAGAATATATTCTTTTGGGTCAGGCTTTTTGTTTGACGTTGTATTTGTTAGATTTACTAGGACTAGTTTTAGATTGTTAATGTTCATTGTGTATTTTGTTGTGTGACTATATCGCAACTTATTTATCCATTCCACTGTTTTGTGGATAGTTCCCAGGTTTAATGATTAGGAATAGTGCTGCTATTGGACATTAAAGTACATGTTTTTTGGTGCCTGTGTCTATGCATTTTTCTTGTATATATTTTTGCCTTAAAAAGTACACTTTGTTATAGTTATTTAAAAGTATTTGCCAACTCCAATATTCAGATCATCTGTTGATCTGCATCTATTCGTTTACTCTTTTCCTTTTGATTATTGGTCATATTTTCTTGGCTCTTGCACGCTTAGTAACTTCTGATTTTATGCTGTAATTTATAATTAAAAGGCACACAGAAGGTCCCAATGGCTTTGTCTTCCACCAAAGGGCAGGCAGATAGAGAATAAAGGGAACATCACCTTAATCCAATCAGAGATTGCACTGGGCTAGGGCTGAACGGGTTGCAGTGTTAGTAAAGACTAGTGACATCTTGCTTGCTTGTATTTCTTGAATGTGGTTCTATGATATTTTGATTGAAAGACCATTCGTCAACCTTCCTTTCAGTCTTTCCTTAAAGACTGCAAGAGATCCAGCTCTGTGCTTCCTCTGAAATTCCTCAGTCCAGTTCCCAAGCCACATTTCCCGGGAAACTTGGAGAAATAGCCAAAATCTTCAGGCCACGACTGATCCTTATACTTGAGGTATAAGGTGCCTTATACTTGAGGCACCTTCCCCTGGCAGGTGTGCTCACGAAGCCCTGTGAAACTTCAGGAATGCTCGTTCTGCCTTTTAGGAGTTACAGTCCTGGCCCTACAACCTCTTACAAAACCATGTTGTCCTCTAGCACTATAATAACTGCTAAATGCTTTTCTGGTTTCTCTTTTCCAAGCTCAGTAGCTCTAATCAGATCCAACGCTACACTCAACCTAAGCCTAAAACTAGTAAATGCCTGACTGTCACTGGATATCCTTATTATATTTCTATCCCCCTGAAATTTTAGCTGGTTTACTCTTTGTTGTTTCCACAGCTCTCCGATGGCTTTACAAACCTATTATTCTTAAATGTATCTTTCTTTTTCTACTTTGGCAGCATAGAAACGTTGGCCCCTCACGACCTCCTATATCTCAGAAATGGAGGTCAAGTATATTCATTTTAATTATAGGTTGTCATATAGAATTCTTGCTATTTTACAGAGTAAGTACATTATCTCAATTTGTATTCTCACTGGAATTCTATGAATTAAGCAGATGTGCATCAGTCTTTCTATTTTATGGATTAGGGACTAAGGTCCAATAAATTAAATCTCTTGTGAAAGATCAATCTGCCAAGGGGCAGAGAAGTACCTTTTATCTTTTAATTCCCTAAAGTTCAGTGCTATTTGCTGCACTCCACAATTATTTTTAACTCATAAATACAAACACAGTCACAAATACTTCCACAGACATTTACATATCAAACACAGATTTGAGACCAGTAGGATATTTTTATACATCGTTTTTAAGATTTGATACCAGTGGGGGAAAAACAAACACAACTGGAAAATGATATACATGGGGGGGGTTTATAGGACACTAAAAACTATAAACCCCTCACCCCCAAATTCATCCTGCCCTGTCATGGGGTAATGCCTGAAATGTCATCATTTTGACTTTAAACCTTTGGGTAAATAGCATCTTCCCGAGATTCCCTGTCAAAACAGAGATATTCCTGTTTTGTATTGTTTTGTTTTGTTTTGATCATGAGGAGAATGAAACTTTCAGAGGATGGAAACATGCCGTAAGAAGTGAGCCAGAGTGGGGGCGCCTGGGTGGTTCAGTGGGTTAAAGCCTCTGCCTTCGGCTCAGGTCATGATCTCAGGGTCCTGGGATCGAGCCCTGCCTCAGGCCTGCCTCTCTGCCTGCTTGTGATCTCTGTCTGTCAAATAAATAAATAAAATCTTAAAAAAATATAAATAAATAAAAAAGAAGAGAGCCAGAGTGCTGAAGTGTACAAAACTGAAAATAACGGATGACGCACGGACGGATAACATGTTCATCTCAGAAAGCCTACACAGGTGCAGGTGAACTGCAAACAGCGGGATGGTCAGAGACCAGTATGGTGAAGGGTCGGTTAACCATAAAATGTTAAGTGCCACAGGTGAAAGAAACAGGATGGGCAGGCTGAACCATCCTGTAGTACAAGGGAGAGAATAATAGACTGAACGTCGGATGGTGCGGACCTATCTGCTTGGGCTCAAGGTATGAATAGCATTAGAGGGCAGCAGCTTTTGGTTCAATGCTGTCCCCCAATCTTCCTATTACCTTTTGTTCATCGGTGTTTCCTCTGTTTCCTCTCTGCCTCTTGAAAACATTTGCGCTTATAACCCTTGACTAGTTAAATCATTTTATTTTATAGATGAGATCCTGAGCCTGGAAAGTGGCATAGCTAGCTTAATGAAGCATGTCCTTCTTGTCATTATTCTCAGAAAGCACCTCCTCATATTAGTTCAAAACCTATTCATCATGAGTTTACCCAGTGGTTATTTCTCTGCACAATGTGCTTTTTTCTTTTTTTAAATACTTTTCTTTCCACTAGACTGTCTCTTCCTTCCCCCATCCATAAAAGAACAGACATTTTTGCTTCAGGTGATTGATATAAGGCCAATGGGTAGAAAATATGAAGCAGGTTTCAGCCTACCTATAATAATTAACACTCTATAAATTTCAGTTGTCTCAAAAGGGAACAGTGGTTTTGAAATAACACACACTCTGTCACTGGAAGTGTCCAAGCCAAGGTTAGGGATACTGAAGAAGGAATTCCTATATTGGATGGAAGTTTGACTTCTCGATCTCTAAATTGCCTTCCAATTTAAGAAACATATGTAAGTTCTAATCTGGATCTATAGCCTCTGTAAATTTGGCATCTGTATATCTACATTGGAATCCATCTCTAGTTCCAGAACTACATCTTTAACCATTATAGCTCTGTGTCTATCTCTATGGGACATAAAACATATAAACTTGTTTATGCATCACATATTCGTTTAATATATAAATGTATCCGTTTATTTATTGTGAATAATACAGCATTTTTGGTGCTGTTGAGGATACAACTGTGGACCAAAACAGTGTTGTTGCCAGAAGTAGCCACGGCCAGTGAGATTGTTTAGGATTAAAGGACACAATTTTGGAATAAACTAGCAGTGAAAGAAGTTGAGGATTCTCTTCGACATCTTTGATTTAATCTGTGAGTTTACAAAACATTCCCATGGAATATTTCCTAGGGTTTAGATCTCTATCCAAAGCCGTCAGAGGCCTTGTATTCTATGAAGTTGTGTTAACATAAGCAAACCATTGCTGGGTCTGGGCGGAGATTGCAACCATTGAACTGGATGAAAAGAAGGGTCCTTTCCAGAGATTTTGTATTTATGTAAGCAAAGAAATTTAAAGGAGTTTAAGATTTTGGTTTTTTTCTCTTCTCTTTTTCCTTGTGAAAGAGATAAACAAAACACTTTTTGTTCCATTATAAAATTGTAACTAATGAAATGTTTGGAGACCCATAAGGCTAGACAATATGGCAAGGCTAATTGAGTTTTTAGAAAACTTCATTTCTTTAAGTAAAAATGCACACACACAGGGAAAAGTTTGCAAACTTCCTATAATTTGGAAACAACTACTTTCTTGGCTCAAAATTTCAATAGTTTGTTTTCCTACAACTAATGTGACAGATTGAAATGGAGAAAAGAAAAGTAGAAAGAGATGGTATTAATCCTCTGGTTTGAAACCTTCAGGAACTCAAAGGCTTTGGAATGTAATACAAAGTTCTAGATTGTTTTACTACTTTCTTATAGGAAAAGTACTTTCTGGGGAAGAAAACAAACTTTTTGCCTCATGAGACATCATTCCTTTTCCAAATACTTATATGAGACTGACGCGCTGCCTACTGCGCTAAGGAGGCACCTCCAAATACTTATAAATATCAGCAAATTTCTTTCTAGCATGTTGCCCATGTAGGATTTTTAGATTGTAATATTTCTATGAGGTGGGGTTAAGTCAGTGTATCTAAGAATCCGTTGCCAAATCTGAGGTTGTGAATATTTACTGCTATGATATATTTAAGAGTTTTATAGTTTTAGTTTTTATATTTAGATTGTATCTATTTTGAATTAATTTTTCCGTATGATGTGAAGTAGGGGTCCAACTTCATTATTCTAGGAAGGGATATCCAGTAGTATTCTATGATTTAGTATCTTATTGGGAAAGAAAACTAAATTATTGACCTATCAGAAAACCATTCCTTTTCTAAAAACCTGTAATTATTAACAAATGTCTTTCTAATGTGGCTGCTACATGTAAGACTCTTATACCATGATAAGCTTTTAAAGAAGAATGCTTGAGTTATAAATGTTGAAATGTGAACTCGCCTTCTATCAGTTGAGAGGCTAGTACATTTCAGGATATGTAATAAGTTAGCAGTATTTAATAATTATTTGTTAAAGGAGAATTGTTGGTGAGGTGAAATGTACTGAGAGGATATGTCTTGTTTTTTAATTCAAAACCAAATTGTTACCACACATTTCTATGACAACAAGGAAGTTACTGAACCATTGTGAGCTTAGTTTTCTCATCTATCAGATAAGGACAACAGTATCTATCTCTTATGATGTGTTATCATGATTAAATGTGATAATATATGTAAAACTGCCTTGAAAAAATAAGAACTCAATAAAAATTTATTAGGATTGACTTGGTTCTAAGATGAATTCATTTTGGGAATGTATATATTCTTTTCCTAGAGCTGCTTTACTGAGGTACAATTACTATCATAAATGCACCCTTGGACATTAAATTGCAGATATTTAAAGTGTACCATGTGATACATTATGATGTATGCATATATCCATGAAAGGCTCACCGCAGTTAAGATCGTGAACACATGCATTACCCACAATAGTGTCCTGTCTCTGTAGTCACTCTTTCCTGCTCCTGCTGGTTCTTCCTTTCCTAGGCAACCACTGATCTCAGATCTGCTACTATAGATTAGTGCGCATGTTCCAGAGTTTTCTATAAATGAAATAGGCAATATGTATTCTTTTCTGTCTGGTTCCTTTCACTTAGTATAATGATGCTGAGACTCACGCTTACAGTTGAGTGTGTCTGTAGCTCGCTTATTTTTATTACTGTGTGTGTTCCACTGCATAGATAAGCCACAGTTTGTATGTTTATTAACCCGTGGATGGACACTTCGTGTGGTTCCATTTTGGGGGTACTAAAAATAAAGATGTAGGAAGGAGGAATGAGTAGGTGAAGCACAGAGGATATTTAAGGCAGTGAAACTGCTTGAAATGATACTATAATGGTGGCTATATAGCATAATAAATTTGTCTAAACCCATAGAATGTACAATACCAGGAATGAAAGCTAATGTAAACTGTGGACTGTGGGTGATGATCATGGGTCAATGTAGGTTCATTAACTGTAACAAATACATCACTCTGGTAGGGATGTACATAATGGGGGAAGCTACCTTTCACTCAATACCTAAACCTAAGCCTAAAACTGCTCTAAAATATTAAGTCTAGGGTGGCTCAGTGGGTTAAAGCCTCTGCCTTTGGCTCAGGTCATGATCCCAGAGTCCTGGGATCGAGCCCCACATCGGGCGCTCTGCTTATCAGGGAGCCTGCTTCCCTGCACCCCTCCAACCTCTGCTGCCTCTGCCTGCCTCTCTGCCTACTTCTGATCTCTGTCTGTCAAATACGTAAATGAAATCTTAAAAAATAAATAAATAAAATATTAAGTCTATTAAAAAAAATTTGAAACATCCATGCACAGGTTTTTATATGAATATAAAAATTCAGTTCTCTTAGGTAAACACTTAGGTATAGGACAGCTGCAACATATGGCATGTATATATTTAACTTTTTAGAAAACTGCAAAAATGTTTTATGAAGTAGTTGTACTATTTTTATTTCCACCAATCATGTGTAAGTTCCAGTTGCTCCATAGCCTCACTCTCCCTTGGAATGGTCAGTCTTTTAAGTTTTACTCATTCTAATTGGTATGAAGTAGTATCTCAGTGGGTTCCCCCCCCCCATTGGATTTTAATGTGCACTTCCCTAGTGATTAACGATACTGAGTACTGAGTTTTTACTTATGTGTTTGCCATTTGTACACTTTTGGTGAAGTGTCTGTTGAAACTCTTTACCCAGTTTTTATTTGGTTTTGTTTTCCTGCTGAGTTTCGAGAATTCATCCTACAGTCCAGATACAAGTTCTTTATCAGATATATGTTTGGCCAATAATTTTTCTCCTAGTTTGTGGCTTGTCTAAAAAAATATATATATATATTTTATTTATTTATTTGCCAGAGATCACAAGTAGGGAGAGAAGGGAGAGAGAGAGAGAGAGATTGAGAGAGAGAGAGAAGGGGAAGTAGGCTCCCCGCTGAGCAGAGAGCCCGATGTGGGGCTCGATCCCAGGACCCTGGGATCATGACCTGTGCCAAAGGCAGAGGCTTAACCCACTGAGCCACCCAGGCACCCCTCTTTTTGTTCTCTTAATGGTCCCAGCAAAGAACAGAAATTTTTAATATTAATGTGGTTAAATATGCCACATATTGTTTTTTGTTGTCGTTGTTCTTGTTAGTTTTTTTTTGTTTTTTTTCTTTTGGTGTTGCATCTAAGCAATTTTTGCCTAGCCTAAGACCACAAATATTAAGTTTCTTGTAGGAGTTTTCTAGGTTTTACATTTAGGTGTATGATCTGTTTGATTTCTTATACGTGATAAAAGGTACACATCAACATTTATTTTGTTGCACATTTGTTTCCAATTATTCTGGTACTGTTTGACTTCTTTCTTCTCTGTATGGTTTTTGCATCTTTCTCAAAAATTAGTTGTCTATCTAAAAGGCTATTTCTGGACTCTATCCTGTTCTACTGATCTACTTACCTACCTTGAAGCCAGTAACAGTGTGCCTTGATAACTGTGGCTTTTAATAAGTCCTGAAATTAGTAGTGTAGATCTAGTTTTGTTCTTTTTTCAAAGTTGTTTTGAATTTCAAAGGTCCTTTGAATTTCTGTATACATTTTTGCACCAGCTTGTGTTTGTTTTTCCCAGATTATGCTCAATCTATACTTCTATTTATTAAGACTCAAATCTTAATACTAGGTCTTTTGACCCATAGAACAGTACATGGAACAGTGCTTAGTTTTCTTTATTTTTCTCAGCAGTGTTTCTAGTTTTCATTGTATGGGTATTTAACCCCAGGTGTTTCACATTTTTGATGCTACTGTTAATGGTATTCCTTGTTAAATTTTAGTTTCCAATTGTTCATGACTAATCTATAGATGTAACATTGACTTTTGTATATTGATCTGGTGTCCTGCAAACTTGCTAAAATCATTTATTACTTCTAGTAGCTCTTTTGTGAATTTTCTACATAGACAATTTTGTCATTTGCAAATAAAGACAGTTTTATTTCTTTCTGTCCAATCTGGATACATTTTATTTTATTTATTTTATTTTTTTTGAAATATAGCACTGACTAGGACCTCTAGCTCAATGTTGAATAGAAATGGTGAGAAGAGATGACCCTGATATATGTTCTTTGTGTTTCTTGAGCTTTGTGTTTACTGAACTCCTTGAAACTGTGGTTTTATAGTTTTAATCAAATCTGGAAATATTTGACTATTATTTCTTCAAATATTGTTTTTTGTTTCCCTCTTTTCTCTCTTTTCCCTCAAGGATGCGTGTGAAACATGTATCAGGCTTTCTGATGTTGTCCCACAGTTCATTGATGCTCTTTCATTTAACTGTTCTTTTTTTTTTCAATATTGCTTTTTCTTCAAGTTCTTAATATTTTCTTCTGCAATGTCTTGTCTGTTGTTATTCCCAATCAGTGTATTTTCTAAAGTCCCTTCCCCTGCTTCCCCTACTAAGGCAATATCCTTCTGAGTATTCTACCCAATGCTTGGAATTATGTTTCCCAGTATGGCTAGTAGAACAGGAACTACTTTTTTCTCTATGTGAAAGTCTGGACGTGTTCCCTTCAATCCTTCTAATGGTTTCTCCCCTCTCCTTGGTGTGCTTTGGTCACTGATCAGTGTTCTCCTGGACACTCAAAGGGGGTCTCCACCAATCTCCAAAATCCTCTCTCTCTTAGGCTTCTGTGCAAAAGATACACCTTGCAAAATTATTCACACTTTATAAACCAGGGGTCAGCAAACTTTTTCTATAAGGGACCAGATGGTACATATTTTAGGTTTTGCAGGCCATATGGTCTCCATTGCGACTACTGATTCTGCCATTAAAACATTAAAGCACTTATAGTATGTAAATGAATGGGCATGGCTATGGTCCAATAAAACTTCATACATAAAAGCATGTGGCAGGCCAGATTTAGCTTGTGGGCCTCAGTTTATTGACTAATGACTGCCTTTTGGATTTTGTTTTATTTTGTTTTTGTAGTTACTATCTCTTGGATGGAATTTAAGACAGAAAAACTCATTCCATATTCAAAGTAGAAAGAAGAGTATAGTGCAATTGAGAATGTTCGGATGGTGTCTGCTGACACTTGGATTCATTACTTTCGTCTTCTGTTTTTGGAATGCTAAGCAGTGTATCGTTTGATTCTGACATTTAAGCTAATTGCTCTTTAATGTACATTTGACATATGAGGCAACATATTGCAATCTAAAAATAATTAAGATAAATCATTTGCTTATATTGCTGTGGAGAAGACAAACTATGTTCCATCTCCCTCCGTCATAGCGTCTGAACCAGAGGATGCTGCTGCAGTCAAGACAGAGAAGGGGTACTTGCTGCTCCTGCCACACCTCGGCGTCTCTGCACAGTAACCAGGACCAGCATGTGGCAGCTTCCAGAATGCTCTCTCTGTCATTGGACAACCTCTCCAGATGGGGCTGCATTCCAGGCTTTGCTCTCCCAAATTCCTCTGGAGTGCTTTGGCAGACAGCCAGCATGCTCCGAAGGGTTAGACTCTGCTCCCTTCCTCCTCCCCACTGCCCCGCCCCCCAGAGGATTTCCCTCTTGAAGTTTAAAAGACTGGCTCCAGCCAGCAGGTCCAATAAGTGGGCCTATTTGTAAGTTGAATACCTTGGGAATTAGGCTGCACAAATAGGTCACAGTTGAATATGTAGCATGTGCAAATTGACTTTTCTCTTTGGGGCGGGTGGTGGGAAACCCTCATGGTGTTCTCTAGGGGAATTATACCATCATATAACAACTGTCCCAGAGGTACCATACATGCTTGAGGGGAACAGATCATTTGTTTCTATGGGTACCCCACTTTTAGTTATAAAGTTAACTGATCATATTTCAAAAGCATGTTATAATATATGTTCTTGAAAGGAAACCTTTTCTCTATGCTAAACAAGGAACGGTTTCCGACTTTATTCTACATGATTACATATTATGAAATCAAAAGTCTATCTGTTATTTCTTTTTTTTTTAAAGATTTTATTTATTTATTTGATAGAGAGAGATCACAAGTAGATGGAGAGGCAGGCAGAGAGGGAGAGAGAGAGAGATGGAAGCAGGCTCCCTGCTGAGCAGAGAGCCCGATGCGGGACTCGATCCCAGGACCCTGAGATCATGACCTGAGCCGAAGGCAGCGGCTTAACCCTCTGAGCCACCCAGGCACCCTGTTATTTCTATACAAAGCCAATTTGTTCATTCTTTATAAATACAGATTTTTGGCAAGCTCTCAAATAAAATGCACGTGTCATTTTTCTATACTGTAATTTTTCAAAAAGAGGTCCATTCTATGAACAGATTTACCACATTTAATTAAATATGCATTTATTTAACACATATTATATATAATGTGTCTTTGCTAGAAAGTAAGCTCTATGATATCTAGAAATATGTGTGTCCTCTTTATCACTGTATCCTTAATGGCTAGAGTAACTTGATACACAGTTATATCACTAAATGTTTATGCAGTAAATGAGTGAATGGATATAACTGACCCTCCTGGGTGGGGTGACTGAAAAACTACTGGAATGATAAAAGGTAAATATGTTTACAGAAAACAGTAACTTCATTTTTATAGTGCTTAAAGGTGGGGGTCTTCTCTGTTGAGGAGAGCTTAACAACGCAGTGGAGTCTCCCAAGAAGGTCTTCGATGGCAAGACATTTTATAGAGAACATCAGAGAAAACAGTTCTATTTCTAGAACAATCCTTTTTGTTGTTATTGTTACTAGTTTCTATCTATATTGAGCTGTGGTTAGAAAATATAGTTTGTATTATAGTGGTTCTTTGCAATTTGTTTTATGAATCAATTTTTGTCTGCCTCTGCAAAATGGATTTCTATTCACCCTCTACCTTACCCTGTCAATGATGCTGTGGGCTTTCTGTGTTCTGGTTTTTGGCAGGGATCTCAGATCTTCTACAGACATGAAACCAAAGTTCAAGGCCCCCGGAAACTGGTAGATGCTTGTCTAGGACTGTTTTCACTTCATTTCTGATCATATAGTTGCTTCTTATTTTTTTCCCTGAACTCAGCCATTCATACGTAAGGGAATATGAATATTTCACACAGCATTTTCATCAGGTTCACAATGGAATCTCCAGATCTCTTGGTGAAATATTGTGAGATACAGACATCCTTTCTCAAGGTTAAAGTTCTTTCTTCCCATGTCTTTAGGGCCAGGAAGAAGGGGTAAAAAGTGAGAAAGTGAGTGATAAGCCCTCGGTTTTGGCATCACTATCTATTCCACTGGAACAAGGTTTGATCATGGTAGAGGTTGATAAGGCAGGAAGCTGGAAGACAGACATTTTGTTCTGAGACTGTGATATATCTTAAACTAATTAAAACTTCTTGATTGTGTCCTAATGGTCAGCTATCTCCTGTGCAGAATAGGAGTGAGGCTAGAGCCACGGATTTCCAACTTGCCTTGCAATGTTTAATGTTGAGCAAAGTGCCATTTTAAAAATAATCTTAGAATTCCATCAAATTTTATCACCTTTATTCTTTGTTGGGACTAAGAATTTAAGTTGTTTATTGTAACATATTATACACGCTATCTTTTTATTCATGTGAAATAATATAGTCTATTACTATGATTTACCGTTTTACTTAGAGCCATTACATTGCAGTGACAATAAACAGATATTGTTCTTGTCTTCCAGAAATGGTGACAGTGCAAGTTGAGCTGAAATTGAACCATTATCACTATAGACCAGGCTGTATGGGTAGTATACTTTGTGTATATTAACATATTCATTTTTATGCTCTTTGTTTGCAAATTTTCATATACCTTTCCCAGTATGTATGTGTACTTATTTTCTAAGTTGATACATGAATAATAAACAAAGATGACAGTAGCATAGTCAGAAAGCAATGGAAGTCCTTAGGAATTTTAGAAAAACATATAGTTTACATTTTACTACTAAAGGTGTAAGAGAAAGATACTGGAAGACCCATACAGCAGGAGTTAATAAACCCAAATTTTAGCAACTCAGCTACTACCACTCCTCTATAATACAGATTTTGCACGCACAGTTCAAGTGGCTTAAGTTTCATTATTTAGTTGTTACTTAGTTGTTATTCCTATGAGAGAGTGAGTCATGAAATTTCTGTTTCCATCATACTTAAACTCAGAATTTCAGGCAGTTTTATGAAACCTACATACTTTTATGATATTTTACCTCCTTTTTCCTTACTGTTTACCTTGGTGAGTGTTTAAAGCTGCTTAACTTACTGCCACGTAATCAAGTTCATCTTAAGGCTGAGGCAGGTAACAAGTTGCCAACCATATTATTTTTAAGGGCTTTATAGAAATGATCTAACCCCTATAGCATTAAAAAAAAAAAAATCACACAGACCAAGAATCCAGGCACTGGAGTATGTGAGGAAGAGCTTGGGATTGGTGTCCTGAGTACACTGGCTAGTCACATCAACTTGTAGGTCAAAGAAGGTGAAATGCCAATTATATACAGTTCTCCCTAATCTTATCTATGTAATGCTGGCATATTTCTGAACCTCATGAACTTCAGTTTTATCCACTTCAGTGATGAAGTAGCTCTGCACAGAAGATGACTGTCAGGTATAAACAAAGTAATATATTTTATTGGCTTTAAACCATAAAGCACTATAAATATATGCATTATGCATTTTGTAGAGTATTGTGGATTCTAACTTGCATTTTCCCTTTAACCCCTATGATTTTAATTTTATCTGGAAATTACCCTTATATGGGTTAGGAGATAAAGAAATGTGAGAATATTGGAAAAGTAAAGGTTAAGATCACCCAATCAAGGGAGATGAAAAGGTCACTTTTTAGGAAGGAAAAAAATTAATAGTATCTGTGAAATTTTGTTTTTTTGAGATTTTAAAATAAATTTTAGAAGTGATGGGCTGTTCTTTAAGCAACGGGTTCTCTTCATTATCATTATCATGACATCCTTACCCTTAGCTTCATTCACAGGTAAAAATAATTTAAAAATAACAGAAATAAAAAGAAAAAATAATAAAGTATTTCCTGAAAATAGTAAAAATAAACTAAAGTAGACTCCTTCATTAACAATGTGAATCTTGATTTGGTGGAATGAAGGGATTCTCCAAAAAGATGTACAAAGAACCAATAGGTTTTCTAGAACTCACTTATGGGAGAGTTGCTATAGAGGTCTTGCTTTCCCCTTGCAAGAGGAGGTCTCTGCCCAACATCTGGCAACAGGGTACAATAAAACTGTTCACATCCAGGCTCTGAGATACTTATGGATGAGTATTAACAGGTTTTTGATATTGTTATAGAAACTAAGGCAAAAGTAGAAATTCATCAAATGCAGGTAGGTAAATATTCTTGAAAAAAAAAATATATATATATGCCCAACGCATATGCATGCAACAACACTGCTCATTTCCAAATTTGCCAAAATGAAGCAAACTACAATCTGGAAAACGTATTGAACTCCATGTGTTTCCCATACATTAGCAAGTCTGAAACAATTCCTTTGTGTTAAACCAAAAAATGCCTGTCAGGAAAGCAAGGAAGTATCTGCCCCCTCACAGGCCTGGAGGAAAAGGCCGCATAAGCACAGAAGCTGACGGGGTTGTTTACAGAGTCTCAGACTGGTGGGCATCTCCCCAGGGGAGAGGAGCCAGGGAGGGGAATGACAGCAGACCATAAAGAAGAGTGCTGTCTATCACGATGGAAGCCAGCTGGCACACTGAGGGAGCCCGGAGCTCAGGCTGCTCCCAGGCATGGTGGGTGTCTTCGATTGTGATGTCACAGCTGCCTTGGGCATCACAAATTCCCAATTTCATGCTTTTTATGAATAATGGCTCAGTGGTTAGTACCCAGCCAGAGGAATTCAAAATAAAAAATGTTTTGCTGCTTCTGACACTTCTTAAGAGAACCACAGAAAGGAGAATTTTATGTATCCTCCAGTCAATGCATTGTCTACTAATATACCTCATATGAGTCTGAGAAAAAATTCAAATGGTTTTCAGAACAGAGATCTGAGGGTCTGGAGATCTGAGGGTTTTGAATATGTTAAACTGACATTTCTAGTATTTTCCAAAGAAAGCCCAAAATGGGCACACAATACATAAAGATTAGAAATCATATTCAATTATTTCAACTTGCTTATATATTATAAACATATATGAATATATGCATGTACACATTCATATACAATGGAGTATTGATAAACATATACAATTTTAATTAGCCCCTCTGATATTATCAGTAACATTGTCTGTTGCCCCTCAAAGATTTTGTTAAAAGATAAACAGAAGAAGAATCCTATAATAAATATGAGTTTTATGACTTGTTTATCCTTAATTTAAAGGTAGTGTACGTAAGAAACAACCTTTGGAGTCAGAAAGAATGGAGTTTGAATTCCAGCACTACCATTTTATAGTAATAATGAAAACAAATTGAGTTAATATTTATAGAATGCTTACTACATACAAGGTGCTCTGTACCAGGCATTAGCTACTACATTATTTATTATCTATAGAATATTATTTATCATCCTTACAGCAAACCTATGAGGTAAATGATTGGAAAATGTACCTGCTTTTATAGCTACATCTTCTAGCTCCTCAAAGATTTCTCAATTTATACCTCCGGGCCCTGTATTTCTCTCAGTTTCCAAGCTTCCACGTCTGCTTGGCTGACAGGAGTCCCAGCATTCTGTCAAATGCAAATCAAATGCTCAATTTGTCAACTCCCCCTGCTTGCATCGAATTAGTGCCCCATGCCGCCAACTTCCTTATTTTTATGGCACTTGCCTTATTTTAATGAAATGTTACTCGTCCCCTACATGGGATTTTGCCCTTTCCCTTTCCCTAAATATTCATTCAGTCCAAGTTGCCAATGTGTCTTTTCATCCTGATGCTCTGTTTTCAATTCCTACTGCTCTCAGGCTTGGTTGTAGACATCAGCTAAATGCATTGTTTTGCATGGAAATGTTGCCACATCTACTGCATTCAATTTTCCACTCATTTCTCTCTTCCCAAACGTTCAATACCTATAGCCTTAGCTTTACACTTAACTGATGCTGACAACAGAAGCAGTCCCAGGGGACTATGCTGCCCTCCACCCTTGCCTATACAGCACACCTGCATACTCTGCTTCCTATCCCAAACTGACAGAGATGTTGCTGGAGAAGGTAAAGTAGTCTTCACAGAGAGAGCTATTACCCAATCACAACACGTGTGAAATAGCTTATATGGCAAAAAATAATTTCACAGATGAAATTAAGGCTATAGACTTCAACGGAGGGAGATTACTCTGGACTTGACCCCTTAAAAGCAGAGAAGTTACTCTCCCTGAAGGAGAGTGTGGAAAGATGAAGCAGAAATATGGTAGGAAAAGCTAATGGAATTCAACGTCTGAGAAGGACTCCATATGTTGTTGCTGGTTAACACAGAGGGGGCAACATGACAAGGAATGCCTATGAATTTAAGGAGTTGAGTCTCCTGACTGTCAGCCAGGAAGGAAATGGGGATCTTAGTCATAGAACCACAAGGCACTTAGTTCTGCCAACAACTTGAATGAGCTAGGAAGTGGATTCTCTCCCACAGTCTCTATATTAAAGCCAACTCTAGCCAGCACTTTGATTTTGCCCTTGTGATATTC
Organism: Mustela erminea; assembly: GCF_009829155.1. NCBI lineage: Eukaryota > Metazoa > Chordata > Mammalia > Carnivora > Mustelidae > Mustela > Mustela erminea. The sequence continues at coordinate 13,616,544 of NC_045634.1, forward strand.
TGAGCAAAAGACTCAGCCATATTCTCCCAATCCCCACACACTCTGACCTACAGAACTTTAGAGATGATCAATTTGTGTTGCTTGAAGCTGAAAGCCTGTGGTAATTTGTTTTAATAGTTGGAGAAAACTAATGCAGGTCCCACTTCTGTTTACTTACTCAACGATCTTAAATGCCACAGTCCTTCCTTCCCTCTTTATTATCATCAGCTTTTCATTTCATTCTCATCAGCATATGAAATGACATTTTATATTCCATCTTAAAACAAACAAATCTCCCTTGGGTCTACTTTCCCCTCCAGCTACTGTTTTATTCCTCTATTCTCTCTACTTTTCCCTATGTATATTCCCTCTCTCTCCTTAAGATAGAACTGAAAGAATTGTTTCTTTTCCCCTCTGCACTTCCCCTCTTTCCATTTTTCTCTTCTCACTACCATCAGGCATTCACTGCCCTCCGCAACTGGTATACATAAAACCTACTTGGAAGAGTCACTAGATGCCTACATGTTGCTAAATCCAAATGTTTAATCTTCTCATCTTCCTTGACCTAAATCCATCATTTGACACAAGTAATACCCTCCTCTCCTTTGAAATACATTTTCACTCATCTTCCAGAGCCCTACAATTTTATTTTCTTCCTGACTCACCACTTCTCCTTTTAAATTTCCTTCTTGGGTATTTTGTCATTTTGGGGAGGTCTTAATATTGTATTGTCATGGGACTTAGTGGTTCTCAGAACTCTTCTTTATCTATACCCATTCCTTTGGTGTCCTCATCTAGTCTTTACGTGTCATGTACATGGTCAACTCCCCTATTTCTCTCTCCAGCCTGGAGTTCAGACCTGTCAGACCTGGAGTTCTGAAGTTCAGACCTGTCCATCTAATGCCCACTTGGTATTTACACTTAGGTGTCTAATAGTCACCTCAAGTGTAACAAGTGTAAGACCAAACTCCTGGAGTGGGAAGGGGAGAAACAAAATAAGTAAAGGAGATTAATCTTTCAGTTATAAAATAAATAAGATGTGGGCATGCAATGTTCAGCATAGGAAATAGACTCAATAGTATTTTAACAATTTTGTATGGTGACAGTAACTAGACATATTGTGGTGACCATTTCATAATGCATATAACTATCAAATTGAATCCCCATTTTGTACTCCTGAACCTAATGCAATATTGCATGTCAATTATTCTCCAATTTTAAGAAGTTGAAGGTTATTCTGGTCCAAGGTGGCAACAAAGGAAGGCTCAGAACTCACCTCTTCCATGGACAGACCAAATCTACAGCTATCTATACAGCAATTCCTCCAGAAGAATGGAGGGCTGATTGAACAGCTTCTGCATAATAACGAAAAAAAGAGAGATCAAATAGAGAATGGCAAGAGAAGTGACGACATAGTAATGAAAGGAACCCACACACTTGACATGGCAAACTACAGTGGGGAAGAATAGTACTAAGGGACCATGAACATATTCATCTGTCCTGGGGTACAGAAGAAGAAAAGCTGTGACTTAAAAAGACAATCAGAATACAAAGGAACCAGCCCTAGAACCCTGCCAAATGATAGGAGAGCTGCTGAAATTATCTCCAGGTCAGAGGGACTGGTGAGCATCATGGTTTACATTCCCCCTCCATCTTGAAAGCATGGGAAGGAACAGGGTCTGGGTACACTTGCCACGAGTCCCTAGCCCACAACAGGCCAAGTCCTCCCACCAAGGTGGCATCAGTGTGACACACACTGGATATACCTAGTTAGAATTCACTACAGCTACAGTTGTCTCACCAAGGTGACACAGGCACAAAGAACCCTGGAACATGCCAAGCTTGCACTACTTCAGTTCCCAATGACTTGCTGGGGTATCCCTAGTACAGTGTGCTCTGGCATCTCTGGGCTCATGACTAATTAAACTCCAGCTGCCCCACCAAGTCATGCTCTACACAGAACACCACAGAAGACCCTGGCCTGCATCCTGCCTTGACTCTAGCTGCCTCACCTGGTCACCTCCTGTTTGGAGAGTCCTGTGATTGACCAGGCCTGCATCTGCTTTAGCTTCCACTGTCCTGGCAGGGTCCTCTGTGTACCCCAGGATACCAGTCATCTTGCCAAGGCACTGTCTGCATAGAGTACTGAAACCACCCTGGCCCATGCCCACTTCAGCTACAGCCATCCTGGTAGGCAGTCCCAGTGTAAAGTGTCTCAGGACACCTAGCCCATGCCAGCCATAGCTCTAACCAGCCAAACAAATTCACCAGGCATATACAATCTACACAGGAATTGACCATACACAAGACCATTCTTTCAAGGTTAGGAGAAATAGCTGTTCTTTTTTTTTTTTTTTTTTTAAAGATTTTATCTATTTATTTGACAGACAGAGATCACAAATAGGCAGAGAGGCAGGAAGAGAGAGAGGAGGAAGCATGCTCCCTGCTGAGCAGAGAGCCGGATGTGGGGCTCGATCCTAGGACCCTGGGATCATGACCTGAGCTGAAGGCAGAGGCTTTAACCCACTGAGCCACCCAGGTGCCCCAGAAATAGCTGTTCTGACTAATTTATAGAAATAAACACAGAAGTCAAGCAAAATGAGGAGGGAGAGGAATATGCACCAAACGAAAGAGCAAAACAAAACCTCAGGGGGAAAAAAACCTAAATGCAATGGAGATAACATATCTACTTAATAAAGAGTTCAAAGTAATGGTCATAAAGTTGTTCACTGGACTGGAAAGAAGAGTGGATGAACTCAGTGGTACTTCAACAAAAAGATAGAAAATATAAAAAAGAACCAGTTAGAGTCGAAGAATATAATAAATGAAATGAAAAGAATACTAGAGTAAATTAGAGGTTGAAGAAGAATGGATCAGTGATCTGTAAGATGGGTTAATGGAAAGCACACAAGTTGAACAGCAAAAACATAAAAGAATTTTTGAAAATGAGGATATGTTAAAGATTGTCTTGAACATCAAGTGAACAAACATTTGCATTATAGGGGTCTCAGAAAGAAAAAAGAGAAAACGGCAGAAAACTTATTTGAAGAAACAACAGCTGAAATTTTTTCTAACATGGAAATGGAAACAGACATCCCATTTCAGGAAGTGCAGAGAGTTTCAAAGAGATGAACTCAAGGAGATCCATACCATGACATATAATTAAGTATTTAAATAATTAAAATGTCAAAGATTAAATATAAAGAGAGAAGTTTAAAAGCAGTAAGAGAGAAGCAATCACATAAGGTTGTTTAACTATTTTTCAGCAGAAACTTTGCAGGCCAGAAGGGGTGGCATGATATACTCAAAGAGCTGAAGGGAAGAAAACCTACAACTAAGACGAGTCCACATAGCAAGATTATCATTCATAGCAAGATTATCATTGAGAGAGATAAAGAGTTTCCCAGGCAAGCAAGAGTTAGAGGAATTCATCCCAGTGAATCAATCAGCCTTATAAGAATTGTTAAAGAATTTCCTTAAGTGGGAAAGAAAAGGCCATGATTAAAAGTAAGAGAACTATAAAAGGAAAAAAATTTCATGAGTAAAAGCAAACATACAGTAAAATAGTACATCAATCACCTATTAAGCTAGTATGAAAGTTAAAAGACAAAAGTCAAATCAACTGTACCTAAAAAGTTAGCTAAGGAGATTAACAAAATAAAAAGATGTAAAATATGACAACATATGAATAAAACATAGAGTGGGTAGTAAAAATTAAGTTCTTTTAGAATGTGTTGAAATATAAGTGACCATCAATTTACTACAGACTGTTATATTCTCAGGCTGTTATAAATGAATCTCATGGTAACCACAAACCAAAAACCTATAATAGATAAACAAAAAAATAAAGAGGAAGAAAGTTAAGTATAACACAAAAGAAAGTCATCTATCACAAGGAAAGAGAGCAAGAGAAGAAGAAAGGAATAGCAAAGAATTAATGACAAAAAAATTAGCAAAATGGAAATAAGTACATACCTATTAATAATCATTCTAAATGTAAATGGTCTAAATGCTTCAACAAAACACAGAAATTGATAGAGTAGATTAAAAAAAAATAAGACCCTATAGGCTGCCTACAATATCACTTCAGACCTAAAGACCCATGCAGACTGAGAGGGAAGAAATGAAAAAAAAATATTACATGCTGATGGAAGGAAAAAAAATGTCAGGGAAATTATACTTATATCAGATGAAAAAGATTTTAAAACAAAGACTGTAACAAGAGACAAAGAAAGACATTACATAATAACGTATCAATCCAACAAGAGGATATAACAGTTGTAAATATCCATACACCCAACATTGAAGTACCTAAATACATAGAGCAAATATTAGCAGACATAGAGGGAAAAAATCAACAGTAAAATATAACAGTAGGGAGCTTTAATAACTCAACTTACATTATTGAATAGATCATTCAAACAGAAAGTCAACAAGAAAACGCTGGCTTTGAATGACACATTAGACCAGATGGACTTGATATATACAGAACAGATATATACAGAACATTCTACTCCAAAACAACAGGATACATATTCTTTTCAAAGGTACATGGAACATTCTCCAGAACAGATCACACATCAGGCCATGAAACCAATGTCAATAAATTTAAGAAGAGTGAAATCATATCCAGCATCTTTTCTAATCACAATGATATGAAACTAGAAATCAATTCCAATAAAAAAAAAACCTTGAAAAAACACAAATACATGGAGGTTAAACAATATGCTACTAACCAATAGGTCAATAAAGAAATCAAAGAAGAAATAAAAACATACATGGAGACAAATTAAAAGGAAAACACAACAGCGCAAAATCTTTGGGATGTGGTGAAAGCAGTTGTAAGATGAAAATTTAATTTGATACAAGCCTATGTCAAGAAACAAGAAAAATCACAATCTAAACTTACACCTAAAGGAACTAGAGAAAGAACAAAGAAAGCCCAAAGTTAGTAGAAGGAAAGAAAGAAAAAGGATTAGAACAGTAATAAATGAAACAGAGACTTAAAAAAAAAAAAGGATAACAAAGATTAATGAAACCAGAATATCTTTAAAAAGATAAAATTGATAAACCTTTAACCAGTTACATCAAGAAAAAAAGAAAGAGGATGAAAATAAAATCATAAATGAAAGAGAAGTAACAATAAGTATCACAGAAATACAAAGGATTTTAAGAGACACTTACAAAAAAAAAAATCTGTGCCGAACAACTGGACAACCCAGGAGAAATGGATAGATTCCTAGAAACATACAATCTTTCCAAAACTACATGAAGAAATAGAAAATCTGAACAGACTGATGGCTAATAACAAAATTGAATAGGTAATAAAAAAAACTCTCAACAAACAAAAGTCCAAGATCGCATGGCTTCACAGTGAATTCTAACACACATTTAAAGAAGAGTTGATATCTCTTCTCTTCAAACTATTCCAAACAATAGGAGAGGAAGCAAAGCTTTGAAATATATTATATGAGGCCAGCATTACCCTAATATCAAAACCAAAGAAACTACAAAAAAAGAAAACTACAGGACAATATCCCTGATGAATAGAGATGCAAAAATCCTCAACATAGTATCAGTAAATCACATTTTATTTATTTATTTTTATTTATTTATTTATTTATTTATTTATTTATTTTTGTAGTAAACCACATTTAATACCTTAAAAGGATCACTAACAACAATGAAGTAGGATTTATTCTGAGGATGCTAGGACTGTTCAATATCTGTAAATCAACTGATGTGATAAACCACATTAACAAAATGAAAGATAAAAATCATATGATCATCTCAATAGATACAGAAAAAGCAGTTGATAGAATTCAACATCCATTCATGATAAAATCTCTCAACAAAGTGGGTTTAGTGGAAAATACCTGAAAATAAGAAGGCCATATATGACAAACCTATAGCTGCCATCATACTCAATGGTGAAAAACTGAGAGGTTTCCCTTCAAAGTCTAGAACAAGGATGTCCACTCTTATGACTTCTATTAAACATAGTATTGAAAGTCTAGTCACAGTAACCAGCAAGGAAAAAAAAAGGCATCCAAATTGGTAAGGAAGAAGAAAAACTGTCACTATTAACGATGACATAATACTATACATAGAGAACCCTAAAGACTCTACCAAAAAACAAACAAACAAACAAACAAACAAAAAAACCCCAGTAGAACTAATAAAGGAATTCAGTAAAGTTGCAGGATATAAAATTATAATATACAGAAATCTGTTGTAGTTCTATACATTAATAATGAAGTAGCGGAAAGAGAAAATAAGAAAACAATTCCATTTACAGTTGTGCCAAAATGAATAAAATACCCAAGAATAAACTTAACCAAGGAGGTGAAAGACCTATACTTTAAAAACTACAAAACACTGATGAAAGAAATCGAAGATCACAGAAACAAATGAAAAGATATACCATGTTCATAGATTGAAAGAATTAATATTTTTAAAATGTCCATTCTACCTAAAGCAATCTACAGATTCAAAGCAACTCTATGAATATAGAATTAGGACAAATTGTCCTAAAATGTGTACGAAACCACAGAAGACCCTAAATGGCCAAAGCAATCTTGAGAAAGAAGAATATAGCTGGAGGTATCACAATCCCAGATTTCAAGATACAGTACAAAGCTATAGTAATCAAAACAGTATGATACAGGTATCAGTGGAACAGAATAAAGAGCCCAAAAATAAACCCATGTATATATGGTCAACTAACCTATGACAAAAGAGGCAAGAATACACATTGGTGAAAAGCCAGGCTCTTCAATAAATGGTGTTGAGAAAACTGGAAAGCTACATGCAAAAGAATGAAACTGGACCACTTTCTAACACCATACACAAAAATTAACTCCTGATAGATAAAAGACCTAAATGTGAGACCTGAAACCATATAATTCCTAGAAAAAAACACAGGCAGGAATCTGTTTGACATGAAATCTTGCCATTTGCGACAACATGGATGGAACTAGAGCGTATCATGCTTAGCGAAATAAGTCAAGCAGAGAAAGACAACTATCATATGATCTCCCTGATATGAGGAAGTGGTGATGCAACATGGGGGCTTAAGTGGGTAGGAGAAGAATCAATGAAACAAGATGGGATTGGGAGGGAGACAAACCATAAGTGACTCTTAATCTCACAAAACAAACTGAGGGCTGCTGGGGGGAGGGGTGATGGGAGAAGGGGGGTGGGATTATGGACATTGGGGAGGGTATGTGCTTTGGTGAGTGCTGTGAAGTGTGTAAACCTGGCGATTCACAGACCTGTACCCCTGGGGATAAAAATATATGTTTAGAAAAAATAAAAAATTAAAAAAAATATTAAAAAAAAAGGAAAAGGTAACCTATTAACAGAAGAGGATTTTTGTGAATGATATATTTGATAAGGGGTTAATATCTAAAATATATAAAGAACTTATACAACTCAACACCAAAGAAAAGGGGGGGGGGATCAAATTAAACAACAGGCAGAGGACCTGAATAGATACTACTCCAAAGAAGAGATACAGATGGTCAAGAGATACATGAAAAGATGTTCAACATCATTATCAGGCAAATGCAATCCAAAACCATAAAACGTATTATCTTACAGTTATTAGAATGGCTAGTCTCAAAAAGACAAGACATAACGAGAGTTGGCCAGGATGTGAAGAAAAGGGAACACTTGTGCCTGTTGGTGGGAACGTAAATTGACACAAGCACTGTGGAAAACAGTGTGGAGGTTTGTCAAGTCATTAAAAATAGAAATACCCTACAATTCCAGAATTCCACTACTGGGTATTTACCCAAAGAAAATGAAAACACTAATTCAAAAAGATAGATGCTTATGTTTATTGAAACATTATTAAAACAGCCAAGAGGGGCGCCTGGGTAGCTCAGTGGGTTAAAGTCTCTGCGTTCAGCTCAGGTCATGATCTCAGAATCCTGGGATCGAGCCCCGCATCGGGCTCTCTGCTCAGGGGGGATCCTGCTTCTCCTCCTCTCTCTGCCTGCCTCTCTGCCTACTTGTGATCTCTGTCTGTCAAATAAATAAATAAAATCTTAAAAAAAAACAAAAACAGCCAAGATAGGGAAGCAGTCTAAATGTCCATTAATAGATGTATGGATAAAGAAGATATGGAACAGATTTACAATGGAATATTAGTCATAAAAAAGAGTGAAATTATGTCATTTGCAGCAACATGGATGGACCCAGAAGGTATTACACTAAGAAAGTAAATTCCACAGTGAAAGATAAACACCATAGGATTTTAATTATATGTAGAATTGAAAAAAACAAATCAAATGAACAAACAAACTAAGAAGCAGAAACAGACCTATAAATACAGAGAACAAACTGATGGTTGCTACAGAGGATGGGGTTGGGCAAAATGGGTGAAGGGGAGTGGGAGGTACGGGCTTCTAGTTACCGAATGAATAAGTCACAGGGATGAACAGTACAGCACAGGGCATAGAGTCAGTTGTACTGTAATAGTGCTGTATGTAGATGGGAGCTACATTTGTATGCGCAGTATAAGGTGTAGACTTCTCCAGTCACTGTGCTGTACATATGAAACTAATGTAACATTGTGTGTCAACCATACTTCAATAAAAAAGAGAAAAGTAGGGGCGCCTGGGTGGCTCAGTGGATTGAAGCCTCTGCCTTCGACTCAAGTCATGATGCCAGGGTCCTGGGATCAAGCCCCGCGTCGGGCTCTCTGCTCAGCGGGGAGCCTGCTTCCCTTCCGCTCTCTCTCTGCCTGCCTCTCTGCCTACTTTTGATCTCTGTCTGTCAAAAAAATAAATAAAATCTTTAAAAAAAAATAGAAAAGTATAGGTTATATAGGAGAATCAGAAAAATACTAAATAAAATTTTATTTTTGTCCATTTAATTCCAACTATTCAATTTAACTAATTAAAAAAATAGAATTACTTCATTGAATCAATCAAGTCAATCCATTTTTCTTAGCATCTTATATACAAAATCCTATTCTCCCTTCAGTTCTTCATTTCAAAGATTTTATTCAAAAGAGGACAACTAAGTTAATAATATGGAAATTCTTGCCTGGGTAAACAAGCCTGAAGAATTTTGACCTTTAGACTGATTTGAAAAAGTTCCTTTCCAAATAAACCTATACGTTGTGATGCTAGATGACAATGAACTTGTTATTTGTGGAAAGAGCTCAAGAGTCAAAACTTGTTTCAAATTCCAGCTCAACCACTTATTCAACATGAGCTTTATGAAAAGTTATTTAATTTGTAAACTTGTTTCTTCTTCTCTAGCAGGACAGTTATAAAAACTGCTACCACATAGAATTAAGACAGCTATGCACAGAATTCTGAAAACAAATAAGTAACACATGAAAAGACCTTAGTAGAGTGGTTGGGGCTATGTAAATACTTATTTTATTTTATTTTATTTTATTTTATTTTTTTTAAAGATTTTATTTATTTATTTGACAGAGAGAAATCACAAGTACACTGAGAGGCAGGCAGAGGGAGAGAGAGAGAAGGGAAGCAGGCTCCCTGCTGAGCAGAGAGCCCGACGCGGGACTCGATCCCAGGACCCTGAGATCATGACCTGAGCATAAATACTTATTTTAACTTTTCATTGTTGTTGTTCCCCCATTTATGTTTGCCACAGCTGAATGCAAGAAAAATCTCAATTATCACAGAATTTGTAATATGTCTCAGCAACATAACTTAATAAACTATGTGAATACTAGTCTTTGAAATTTTTTCAACAGACAAAATTTAGATATTTACACTCTTATTTTATATTAAAAAAAAACCACTGGTAGTGTTATCATAATCATTTCTCCAATATTCTTTTTATTCAAAATGGCTAGCTAGCTTATGTGCATATTTTCAGAAGTTTAATTAAAAAAAAACTGCACAACAGGGACATCTCTGTTGCTCAGTTGTTTAAGCGGTTGCCATCGACTCAGGTCATGATCCTAGGGTCCTGGGATCGAGCCCCACATCTGACTCCTTGCTCAGTGGGGAGCCTGCTTCTCCTTCTCCCTTTGCCTGTCTGCTGCTTCCCTGCTTGTGCTCTCTCTCTCTCTCTCACACTATCTTTCTGTGTCAAATAAATAAATAAAATCTTTTTAAAAAAAGAATTCAACAAAAAAAGGCACAATAAACAGAATTGTGCATCTTTAAAAGCACTATACAAAAATATTTATCAGAAAAAACTTTTCTTTTTAATGCATTCAATGTCCTGTGGCTTATCTTTAGACATTAAAATTTTAGTTTTACGCTATTAAAATATAATTAATTTATCATTATCTATAACAAATGAAGGATATCTTTAGTTCTAATTTTTATTCATATTTTAAGATACATAAAAGTTGCTTTTAATTCTTAGCACTGCAATGTTGGAAGAAATGTTTGTTAATTAATTATGTAATTTTTTTGAGAGAGAGAGAGCATGAATGAGGATGGGAGAGGGAAAGAGGGAGAGGGAGAGAATCTTTTTTTTTTAGGATTTTATTTATTTATTTGACAAAGATTGATCACAAGAAGGCAGAGAGGCAGGCAGGCAGAGAGAGAGAGGGAGAGGCAGGCTCCCTGCTGAGCAGAGAGCCTGATGCGAGGCTCGATCCCAGGATCCTGAGATCATGACCTGAGCTGAAGGCAGAGGCTTAACCCACTGAGCCACCCAGGCGCCCCAGAGGGAAAGAATCTTAAGCACACTCTATACTAAGTGCCGTACCCCACACAGGGCTCAATTTCACAACCCCCAAATCATGGCCTGAGCCAAAATCAAGAGTCAGATGCTCAACCAACTGTGCCATCTAGGCACCCAGAAATGTTTGCTAATTAAATTGGTAACTGAAGACAAGTTTAGAAGCTTTATAAGTAAAAATGTAGAGAAATTATAGATTTAATTGAATTATATGATCAAATTTTAAAATGAATAAAAGTAGATCAAGGATGAAAGAGTCAAAATGCATCAGAAAAGGATTATCACCAAAGTCCTAGATAACATAGGAATGTAGTATATACTTGATTGTATGATTCTAAACATAAATGAAATTAAATTATCTTAATCCTTTTTCTTTGAATTTTTCAGGCAATTTTTTTATATTGACTTGTTTACACTCTATCCCTCAAAGCAGAAATAAATCAATGGGCAGCCTTTGGGAAAGGAATTCTGTTCTGGGGCTGATGATTCATACAAATAGTAGGTTATGAGCATATCGACATAGGGTCTCTGCTCTTATAGTTTGTTAAAGAACTATTTTAGAAGGTGTGTGAAGAGAGGTCATGGGTATATACCCAACACACTTATATTGTTAAGATTTCCTGACAATCACAAAGAATCTATACCAAAACAATTTTCAATAATACTATGAAATCATGTTTTTGAGGCAAGAACTGAATCCTTATAAATAACATTTGCATCTCCTTGCTCCCTCACTTTTCCCCCCCTTTTCCGTCTTCTTTTCCTTCTTCTATCGCATTTCAAAAATAATTTATCTCTATACTAAATGCTCTTAGAAAAAGTGAACTTTTGCTATTCATTCTGTTGGATCCATATTCTTTGTTAAAGTGATTTGAAAAGGCTTTATATACAACACATATACTGATTTGCCACTGATGGAAAGAAAGAATCAAAACTATTCAAATAAATTAATTTTCTTGTAATTATTAATGGAATTATCTTCTTTGAATTCACTCAAGTCTCACTTTGAAAGGCTGAAGAAATATATGCTGGAAAAACATGAGTCTTGATAAATATTAGAATAGAGGGTTCAAAGGAAAAGGTTGAGACATCAGCAAGACCTAGTTTCTCATCCTGACTCTGATGTTATTATCTAAGTGGGTGACCTGGGGGCAGGTCACCTATGTTGTGTGGGCTCTAGTGTCATCACTTGTAAAGTCTGGAGGTAGGAATTCATGATCTCTAAGGACGTTTCCTGCTGTAAAGGTGTCATACACAGGCAACCTAACTAACGAAAGGAGGACATTTAACTTTGATTTATGAAACCTAATGTAATTCATTGTATTGTCTCTTTTCTCTGATGAAAGCCCCATGAGAACTGTTAATGAGGAGCCCAAGTGCCTCACAGAGTTCTATCTTAAAACTCTCTTCTTTGAGCCCCTTATCTTCACATGTTAATGAATAGGTACAAAGCTAAAGGAAGAGAAGCAGAGAAGCATAAAATGAGAAAATGGTAGAACAAGGAGTATGGTTAATCTATAAACTGAAAAGCCTGCTGTAGGACAACTGGGAATGGACCATCCACTGTAGCTAACTTGCATTCTAATCGGCTGTAGTCAGAAGAAGGTTTTTGTTTTTAAACTTTTTACAAATTGGGTTTATAAGAACCGTGTATCAGGACATGGGAAAGGATTGTTATGTGCCTTATATATTATTGTTTGGTATTAGAATCCATAGTATATAAGGATTGTTTGGAGCTATTTTTTCCTTCCCTTTATTTGCTTTATACTTACTCATTCAATTTGGATGAAATCTCAGAGGAAGTGTGAGAGTTTTTATATGCTTCAGAAAATGCATTTTTTTGTGTGTACTTGTATATAAATAAGTTACAAATTAGTAACAGAACAAAGTGGGAAAGTGAATTAAGTAAAGGATATTTTATTTCAGAGCATATACTCAGGGATCTAAAAATACATTTTGTCTTTAATGAGTATAATGACATGTATTATAAGCACACTGTGGTTTCAGAATAACACTACATTTGAATCTATGAAAAAAAGACTCTTGTATAGTAGCCAGCATGCAGTTGGTGAATGAATGAATGAATGAATGAATGACTGGGGGAAAAGAGAGAAGGATGAGAAGGTCACTTATATCAGAGTCATCCTAGAGACTGAATTAATGATTGACCATACAATGTAAAATTCTCCATTATATAGCAATGGTTACCAACCATTTTACCACCATAGATCTTAAGGTCTGAATTTTTTTTTTTTAAGATTTCATTTATTCATTTGCCAGAGAAAGAGAGCGCGCATAAGCAGGGGAAGCAGGAGAGGGAGAAGCAGGCTCCCCACTGAGCAGGGAGCCCAACACGGGACTCGATCCCAGGATCCTGGGACCATGATCCGAGCTGAAGGCAGACACCTAACCAACTGAGCCATCCAGGTGCCCCTTGAGGTTTGAATTTTGTCCACTAAACAGAATAAATGTATTTGGCAGCAACTTATTTTTCTCCTTTTTAATAACAATGACATAGAACAATAGCATTGACAGAAGTGATTGCACACGCGATTCATTACGTATCCCGGTAACAGAGCAGAGTGGTTAAGAGCATGGATTTGTCACAAACAGCCATGGACTGACTCTTGACCAGATTGCCCTGGTTGAGGCCCCAGTTTGCTAGCAGTATGGCCTTAGATAAGTTTTTAAAAACTGTTTCATGTCTTAATTTCCTCATCCTAAACAGTGGGATAACAACTGGGGCAACTTCACGATGTTGTTGTGAATGAATCCATGAAAAGCACCTAGAACAGGGTCTAGAACACAGGAAGCACTCCATGTTACAAAACCCAAGTGCTTACACAGACTATTCCCAGTACTCACAGGAACATACCACAGCATTATGCCCAATTTACAGATGAGAAAACTGAGGGCAGCTGAGATGAAAATTCACCCAGTTTAACAAAGACTGCTCAGGTCTAGACCTCAGTCCTGTTCCTTTTGTCGTGTCTCTCTTCGTATTCCCTTACTTTGCCTTTTCTCTAGAACAGCAGTCTTGACCAGCAGGAGATAACCAGTGCTGCCAAATTACATTAACATGATTCCAGGCAGAATCAAAGGTGCCTGACCTTTCAGTTAGCCTGTGCAACTTTATTGAAAGTGAACTTGCTATTTCTGCTTAACTCTCGGAAATACTGGAAATAGCTTAAAGAACTCCTCCATTTCTTTCAGATTAGGAACCACTGTGACAAGCGGTTGACGTAAACAAGAGCCTCCAGTTTGCTATTTTATAAATCTTACCACTTCACTTTTAGTGAAATCACTTAAATATCGCCATAAATAAGATTATAAGGGGGGAAGGTCTCATTTATTTTTTAATGGAGAATTCTTGATTTTATCATTTTCCAAACAGGAAGACACTGATGTTTTCAAAAGTCAGTTGCACAACCGCCTTGCGGTGCAACAGAGAGACAATTTTGCAAATGATGACTTATTTCATAGAAAGCCCAGGACATTCTCTCCTTCTGTTTCTGTTTCAGAAGAAAAGAGCACCAGCACCAGGGCCACTGCTGGTCCGAACGTTAACACTGAGGTTTATAATCCGTTTTCTGGCTTTTCTGGCGGCTGCTGTGAGGAAGGCGCAGGCTGGGCGGGCTCCAGGGCCACACACAGACAGCGTTCACATGTGACAGTATCTTTTATGGAGCAGAGCGAAGAGAGACACACCCTCAGAAAGGGAGGGAGGCCAGAAATGAAGCAAAGCCACAGAATACCCCTCATTATCCTAACCACCCACAGCACCAGGAAATGGCATTGCAAGTCTTGGCTGAAGACAGATGAAGGCAAAGGCTGAATGATGGATAAGCCCTATGAAGTTAAAATATGGTGACTTGAAGAATACAAATACTTTTTTTTTTTAAAGTAAAACCTACTTATTCATGTCTCTGACTTTTGGGAATGGTACTTCATCAACCCTGTCCTTACAGCTTACCGCTGGTTCTGTGCTTTAAGAAAACACCCTTTGCCTGGAGGCCCTTACTGGGTCTAAACTCCTGCCCCTTCTCCACTCCCTGGCGGGCAGCTGCTTTCCACCGTCATGTTCCTGAGACTCTTCCCCCTCATACGAATCTCTTCAGTATGGTTGCTTCCCTTGACTCCTTCCCCCCTCACCTCTGCCCCGTGCCCACCTTTGGGGTGTTGCTTGCTTTCCCCTTAGTTTGGCCAAACACTTTCACTTTTGTCTTTAGAAAGTTTATAGGTTCCACATCTTCCTTTGGGACTTCTCCTCACTGAGGGAAACAACAGGGCCATCCCCACCTCTCATGGACCTCACTGTTACCTTCCTGAAGAGCAGCCGGGCCTCACCCCTGGCCTCACTTTGTGGTTAGCAGCCCTGTTCCCCATGCAGTTCCTGCTGGGAGACAGTCTCCGGTCTCTGAAGATACCCCATGAGAACTTTCCTGTCTCTGAGTAGTAGGTTCAAGTGCAAGTCCCCGGTAAGGATAAGACCATTAATTTATACCAAAGCCATTGATGCTTCTCAAATCCCAAAGAATTCAGAGTCTAATATAATCCTGCTGCATATTTGAGTCAACACATGAACGGGTGAGGAAGGGAAGTGGCATGAGAAGTTGGAAGGATACTGAGGATGGCTCACATTCCGTGCAGTTTCACTGGGGACTGGCACGGCTGGGCAGAAAATAAATTCTTAACCCCCAAGGTCAATGCCAAGTGCTTTCATTAAATAGCTAGATTTTGGCTACCACCTTCCCAATGTCTTTGCTACTGTCATTCTCTGGCTATAAAAATTTTAGAATATTTTTTATTGATTTTTTTTCTTTTTCTTTTCTTCTTCTTTTTTTAACAGAACCTTAAGCTCTTTTGAGTAAATGTACTTCATGAAGCTATTAAATCAATCAAAATGGCAACACAACTTTATGGAGTATTTTTGTAAGTTATAGAGTTCATTCCCCCTCCCCATCACACACACACACACACACACAAGTTCTATGAGTTCTGAGATGAATCTGGAAATTTTTTCCTTTTTTTTTTTTTTAAACATAACTTATAAAAATAGGACATGTTCATGGTAAAGTCAAACAAACAAAAATAAACCAAACTGTTCAGAAGAGAAGAGATGAAACCGAAAAGCTCCCCTCCAGCCTCGTTCCCCAAAGCAGGGGTCCTCAACTGTGGACAGTTTTGCCTTCCAGGGGGACATTTGGAAATTTCTACAGATGTTTCTGGTTGTCATAATGGAGAAGGGGCCGTGTTGCTACTGGCATTTTACAGAGGGGTACAGAGTTGCTACTAAACATCACGCAATGCCTGGGACAGCCTCCTCAATAAGGAATTACTCAGCCCTAAGTGTCATTAGTGCCTCTACTGAGATACCCTGGCCAGAGTGCTATACGTCTATTTTTTTTCATTTCTTTCTTTCCCTTTTTAATTTTTTTTTTTTTTACACAAATGGACTGAATGTATCCCCTATAATTTACAACCTCCTTTTTTTTTCACTCAACAATGTCTTGGTTATTTTTCCATATTGAGATGTACAATTTATCTCATTATTTTAAACTGTTGAAGAGACTCATTATACCATAAAATATTTAACCAGCTCTCAAAAGGAGATAATTCGGTTGTCTTTCATTTTCTTCATCATAAAAAACCTGCCAGGAAGGATTTGAAAGAGAAAGAGAAACTGTACAAAGGGCTGGATTTTCCATGGTGCTTTAGCTTGCTTTACTTTTGCTCAATATCTGACTTAGAGGTTACATCATTCACAGTGAGCGGGTGAATCAGTGTCTGCTTTTCAAATCCCAGTTTTCTCTTGATTGTATCATACAGGGGTGTGGAGGAGGAAATACGAATGACTGTTTTTTATTTTTATTTTTTATTTTTTTCCAACTATACCACAGTGGCATTTCTCCAATAGGTATTTTTAATGTCGGGCTCACAAGCCAGCAAATCAAGGCAGCTGTGGAAATGTTAAGCTTAGGGGGTTTGCCGTATCTGAATTATGTCCAAAACTTTTTAAAGAACTCAGATGAGGTTTAAAATATGCTAGAGAGGGTGCCTGGGTGGCTCAGTGCGTTAAAGCCTATGCCTTCGGCTCAGGTCATGATCCCAGGGTCCTGAGATGGAGTCCCGCATCGGGCTCTCTGCCCAGCAGAGAGCCTGCTTCCCTTCCTCTCTCTCTGTCTGCCTCTCTGCCTACTTGTCATCTCTGTCTGTCAAATAAATAAATAAATAAAATCTTTTTAAAAATAAAATAAAATATGCTAGAGATTTAGGCTGTCCCTGAGGTTACTAAAGAAGCAACCAACTCAAAACCAACCGCTAAGTTTTTCTTCTTTTTTTCCTTCTGACGGAGGTCAGCCCAGGAGTTCAGTCAGTTGATATCTTTTGCTGCTCTTCTGTGTCTGCTTTCATTTTGGATTATAAAATTGGGTCTTGAACATGTTATACTGATTGCAGATGACACAGTACTGTTGTTTGTACAGGGATGCTAACGATGATCATGTAAGGTGAATGTTATTCTCATGACCCCAAAGAGGAGGCTCCCACAAGGTAAATACTAGGTAACAGATTTCCACTTTTCAAGAATAAAATTGACCCCAAGTGTTGTACACTTTAACTCTTAAGCTACGTGGACTTCCCCATTTCACCTCAGTTCAAGCAGCATGAATTTGATTTTTTCTTAAATTTGTCTCTGTGACTTGGGCAAAACTGGCCAAAGATCCTACCTGAAGGAATTGCTTTGTAAGAAGAAACAGCTGTTTGAAGAAACTCTTGTTTCTCACCTATAGGGGTTATAACGTTTCTTAAAATGTAAAAACAAAATATGAAAACTGTTTTTGCATGGTCTCTTCCTTTAAATATATTTATATCAGTTGTTAAGCCTTGACCTGTTACCCCCTTTCTTTAGCCTTGCTGCCTTTCACCCATGGCAACAGTCAGCCATCCCCCTATAAACAGCTTCCTGCTTTTTCCACAGAGATAAAAATAAAAAAGTAAAAATGGCCAACTGTCTTATAAGGCCTCAAATATAAACAGGATTCTTTTTAAGGGCTCTTGCAGAAACGTCTGGAAGTAGCCAGAGGTTGTGAAGGGTTGGTACTGGGATCGCTGGCTCCCTGGTTTATGATTTTGCTGTTAATTCCCTAAGGGCTCTCTCATGGATGAAATGAAAGGCCACACAGGAAGGGTAAGCAGGGTCCAAAAGTCGGTTATTCCTTCCTCTGCAAATGATTCACTAAGTGACTTTGAGTAATTCACTCATTTCTGCCATCTGATGAAGTTATTTGACATGAAGGAGAAGTGACAAAGTTTTCTCATCTTCTCAGGAGCCGGAAGCGACCATGACAGGGCTGGAGCCAAGTCTACTCGCAACGGTTTCTCCGTCAGCCTTTTGTGAGGGCGCGTTTACAAGGGCTCAGCTGTTGAAAGACAACCAGCAGGGAAAGGGCACCCTCGTGTAGGCAGCAGAGTGAAGGGGCAAAACGGAGGGAGTTAACGCAAGAAGACCTGTTGCAAGAGAACAGGAATGTGGTAGATGTTTTTCTATTGGTCTATGAACTTTTCTTACCTTTGAACAACTTCATGTTTTAGATGCCATGGCAGAAGTTGCAAAGGGCAGGAAGACTGTTTAATGATGTCTAAAAAAGAACTCTTCTTCTTTTAATCCCTTTCCCGGGGGATTAAAGTAAGGTTCAGGAAGATTCTCAACTGGGGACACACACAGTGTTCAGTCCACCATTCCCTCAGCCTGTTCCTCTACCATGCTATTTCGACACATCTTCTTCAGCTGACTTTTCTTACAGGGTAATTGATGGGTTATTACAATATTGCAGAGCAACAGTACTCAAAAATTATATTTGCTGTATTTCACAATTCTTAGGTGATATTAAATAGTTCAAGTGACAGGACATTCTCTTCGCAAAACTCTATATCATAGTTGAAAATGGTGCCTTGCCCATTAGTTAACCTCATTAAAATTAATGTCTTCAAGTTTCAAAGAATGATAAGAATGAAGAACAAAAAGGGTAATGTTTTGTCCCCGTTTCTTGCCATCACAGCATCATAAAAAAAAGAATAAAAGAAAAAAAGTATCCTTCATTTTTCACTCAAGGGTTTAGTGAACTGAATTGTTAACAAAATAAAACAGAAAAATAACTTATTCGTGCAATACAGGTTTTTAAATTTACATGCCTAGAGAGTTGCATAAAAATAGTACAGGGCTGAGCCTCCCAGAGAAGTTATTTTTTTCTAGTGGAACAATTACTGAAAATTGGAACTAAAATTATAGTTTGTACATTGTAATGCACTGAAATTCCCTTCTACTTGACTCTAAAAGGCATTGTACTATAGCCAGTTGTGGAGATGGAATAAAACTACCACAGGATATTTCTGATATCATTCTTCAACCAAAATAGTCCCTGTTACACATGGAAACTCTATGAATGGGGAAAAGTAGGAAACCGAGGTGACACTAGTTGAGTTAATGCTTTGTGGATTATACCTTTCTTAATAGGAAGGAATACTTCACTTTTTTATATGCACTAAAAGTATGTGTATATGTATTATATATATACATATAAATCTATATATTATATTTTTGTAAGTTTACTCACATAATTTTGCTAATAAAAGCTGTGTGGTCATGACATATGCCTACAACTTTTTAAAATAAAAAATTTTGAGTCAAAAGAAACTTAAAATCACCTTTTCTCTCCCAAAGACAGACCAAATTTTTTATTATCATGAACCAGTTACTTATTTATTTTTAAAGTTCTAGTCATTTGAGAGGAGAGAGAACATATGCCCATGCATACGTGTGAGTAGGGGGAGGGGCAGAGGGAGAGAGAAATCTCAAGACCCCTGGCTGAGTGCAGAGCCTGACTTGGGGCTCCATCCCAGGACCCCAAGATCGTAACATGAGCTGAAATCAGGAGTTGGTCACGGAACTGATGGAGCCACCTAGGTGCCCCCTGAACTGGTTATTTATAAACACGATTACTAGGGATGTCCTGGAAAAGGAATCTAGGGGAACTCAAATTAGTCTTTGAAAAATGACCCCCAATTTATTATATCCTCCCTGAAACTATTAACAACTTGCTTTTCCTTAATATGCAAATCTGGCTAGCTCCCAGAATTTCCCATAACCATTTCTCTTTTGTTCTGTTTCTAACAGTGCATTTATTTTCCTATTTGTCAAAAGGGGCTAATGTGAGTATATGCTCTCTCTTTAAATATTATACATTTCTTATATTTGGTTCATTTTTTGGTAAGCTTTCATAAAAATCTACGCATGTATTGCTCACTTCTTGATTTACTGATGTGGTTCAAATATACACTTTCCAAAGTGAATGTTGTCAGGAATGCGCCAGACTAGCAGATGCCTCCTGATGTGATCTTTTCTTGTGGCATTTCTGCCTAAAGTACATTATCTTGAACCCAATCATGAAGAAACATCAGATAAGCCCAATCGGGGGAACACTCTATAAAATATGTGGCCTATACACTTTAAAATTAGTGGTAAAACACAAAAAAGGCCAAGTGACTCTTCCAGGTTTAAGGATACTAAAGAGACATGAGCATTACATACAGTGGCTAATCCTGGCTTGGATCCCAGACCTAAGGGACAAAGAAGCTATAAAGGATATATTAGCGAGAAAACTGGCAACAACTGAAGATGGGTTATAGATTAGGCAATTGCACTGATGTTACATTTTCTGATTTCAATAATCAGAAAATATCTGATTATATAAGAGAACATCTCTGGTCCTAGAAATCCTATGCTGAAGTGTGTAATTGAAAAGGGGCTTGATACCTATAGTGTGCTCTCATATGATTTGTAAAAAATTATATATGTCTGTTATATATAATGACAGAAAAAAAGAGACTTTTGCAAAGGGGGTAAATGTAACAATAAGCCTGTGTAAAGTGTACACTGAACCTCATAATGTTTTTGTTAACTTCTCTAGGTTTGAAATAAAAATATGAGGCATAAAAATAAAAACTTAGTGAAATGAGTAATAAATATGCCCCCTATTTTATTACCTTTCTTAGGGCATGACTTGGGGCTTTCCGTTGTGAGGAATAATAATCCTTATGTTCATATATGTATATATATATATATATATTTTTTTTTTTTTCTTACATCTGTTCTTGGGGTCCACATCACATACCACAAGAGCTCCAGCTTTTCCAAAACCTCCCGCTATAATTAATGAGGAATCTGGTGCAGTGTTAATTTTGAATAAAAAAGATGTGGGTTGAATGACAGCACCAGCTGATGGGAGACATTAATACTGTTTGATTCCATGCAAGCAGAACACGTCCAGCTGTGGGGGTCTGGGAGGCCCGGAGGAGAAACATTTGAAAAGAAGAAGTTTTACAAAATATCTGTAGTCTGGAAAATAAGGAATGCTAATTATTTTTCGACAATATTGGAAGCAAAATTAAGTTCTAGCAAAAGCATAGAAATCAGAGAGGAAAGAGAAGCATGTGAAATATTAAGACTCATTTCTTTTAGCCATGGTCTTTTCTGTTATTCTCTAGCTTTTTCTGTCTTTTCCTTTCAATGCAATTCCTTTAAATGCAATTCTCTATTTCACTTATGAAATGTTCAGTCTTTTTGACATCTTAGGGTGTAATAATTAAGAATATATATACTATATGGTATATGATAGTATATATATCATTCAAAAAACATTGGTTGAGCATACTGACTCATATACAAGCCATTGAGCTAGATCGTAACAAACTCTAAAAGTACAGAGACTAATAATATAACGTCTGTATTTTGCAGGAACAGTGTGAAGTTCAGAGTGTAGGGGACAGTTACATAGATCATGAGAAGATTAAAATTCTGTGTCGACTGAGTGCTGTAGGGCCTGACAGAAAGGGGCATTTGGAAAGGAGCAGTTGTGAGGGAAAACGCCTAGGAGAGTTTTAGATCCAGGGAAGAATGAAGAGAAGTCCAAGGAGTAAGAGAGAGGATGGTTGGCATTTCTTCATTTTCTACTTTGCTGACCCCTTGGAAGGTATAATCAAGGGATTTTGGATTACTAGATCTATAATTTGAGTTCTAAGCCCTTAGCAGTAAAATTGTAGGCATTCAGCATCCTCGTGTTCTTTCTGAGGTCTTGGCAGACTTACCCCAGGATTTCTCTGGATCTGCTACTTGGCAACGCTGTGACCTCTGAAGCCATGAGACTTAACCTTTTCTGTCCCATGGCATCCATACCTGCTGCCCTGTGGGGGTTCCTGGGACATTGTTGGAGACCAGTCCAGCCTGATTAAGGAACTACCCCTTTTTAAATGACAGGGAATTTTTAATGAGTGTGGCCTTCATTATCCGGGGGCTATCTGAAGCATCCATGTGTTAAGATGCCATAGGGCATTCTGCTTGGGGAGACTCATGACTTAGGAGGTACTCTGTCATTATCTCTAGTATTGCCTCTCCAACTGTTTTTGAGCTATGATTGAACATATGGTTGACCTTGCCTTATTCTTATTGTCTCCTAAACTCTTTTTGATATTTTTCTTTTTCACTCCTTAGCTGAATTCAGGATAACTTCTTTGGATCTGTCTTCTAGTTTGCCAATTTTCTCTTCAGTTGTATCTATCCTCTTTATTCTGGCCACTGATTTTTTAATTTCTAAGACTTCTATTTGATTCTTTGAAAAACACGCTCCCCCCTCCCCATGGTTTCATGTTCCTGGCTATTTTCAAGTTCTTCATTACTTTATGATTACAAACATAATTATGCTATATTCTGTATCTAAAAATTCCAGTATTTGAAATCTTTGTTGGTTATTTTCTTCCGTCTTCCTTTTTGGTTGACTCTGTATTTTATCGTTTCCTTGGATGTTTGTGACTCTTTTTATTAGAAGCCCATATTCTTTTTAATTGTGGAATTTCATTGATGTCCAGATTGAAGTAATATTCCTCTGAAGAGAGTCTGCATTTGTTTTTTTTTTTTTTCAGTCATCTCCACATACTCTCTAACTGGACACTTTAAATAAAATGTCCCTGCTAAAACTTCTGAATCATATAGGTAGGTGAATTTGAACTTCAGTGGTGTAAATTTTCCACATATCCTCTTCTTTTCCTTCTTTCTTTCTTCCTTCCTCTCTCCCTTCCCCTACCTTTCTTTCTTTCTCTCTCCCTTTCTTTGTTCCTTCCTTCCTATTTATTTATTTTGCTTTGCTGTAGGGTTGGGATAGACAAATTTTTGTGCTCTCCATTTCTATAAAGTGGGTTTGTTTTTCATTTGTCCTAAGACTGAAAGTGTGTAGCTCTCACGGCACTCTGTGGACATAGCTTCCTATTGACTTTCCCACCCTGGGCATGTATTTATCTCCTGTCCTCTATACCTCATGCAGCTGTCATGGTGGAAACTCAAGGTTTCATCACTTAGCTCAACCCCTCAGAGGGACATCTGGCTTTGGCTCTTGCTTAATTCTTCGGTTTCTTTTTTCACTTTAATTTTGGTCTCTGTGGATTCTGTTCATTTGTGCCAGCTTAGCAATGCAATTAAAGATGTATTTTTTTTCTTAATTCAACATTTTAGTCATTTTCATTGGCAGGGTCTTTCAAAATATCTGGTCTAGCATAGTGTCAGAAACAGAAGTTGGCTCTAAGCTGTAGAACAGGCACCAAGAAGAGGGAAATCTAATCAATTACATGGTCACAGGGTCCAGGAGAAAAATGGTTCTCAGTTGCTTTGGAGAGATACAACAATTTTTGGCACAGAGGCCAGACTGGGATATTTCCTCAGCAGACACTCTAACAGGCACCACGGTCTTTCTTATGGCTTGGATGGTCCAGGAGTCTGTCTTTGGAAGTGATATCTTTTAGAGTGCCAAGGCTGGGTGGGTGTGTGGCAGTGAAGAAGATCCAGGAAGATAAATTACTCTTTTTGCATAGTGTTATACTCAGTACAGTGGGTTCCAAAATGATGTAGCTTTTTCAAGAGGCTTCTGAATCATTATGCCTATACTTATAGTTTCTTAGGAATGCTCAGACAGATTGGAATCTCTCATAGACAGGCACAGAAGATAATTTTTTACTTCAGCAGCACGGAGTTGGCCTCTGAATGACATGGGTGGAATGGGTCTACTAGTAGTAAAACTGAGTCATGTCATCTTTTATAGCCTTTTTTATGGCATGGGCCAAGCATCTAAAGACATGTCTCTAGATAAGCTGAAATCAAAGATCAAAATGTTTTGCAATTAAAGAATACCTACTATAATTGCTAGCTATTGTAAGTTTTATATCCTGTTCTAGTTATACTTGAGCACAGTTTGCTGGTAATTAAAGCGTATAAAGTGAAAGAATACTTACTGGGTTAGATGGGACCTCTAAGATTAAAGAAGTTAATTATTAGTCACATAGAAATTTGGACAGTTGTGAATGATATTTGGCTAGACTTGTTTTCTAGATTAGTGAAAGGATTATATGGCAAATGAATCCTAAATTTCTATTTCAATTTAAATGAAAATATGTGGCAATATTAACAGAGAAATCTATTTGCAAGGCAAAGCCAGGTGGATTTTACTCTGAGAACAACCCTAAAAACATAGTTATTTCAATCTTATACAGCTGGGAGAGTTGGGAAGGAAAAACTTCATATTACAAAGTAAGAAAAGTTCAGGGAATTGGTAATAGCAATTATCAAGAAAGGATTTATGGCATGAGAATAAACTTCAGTCAAAGAAGAAATGATTGCCTTGCAATTTTAGGTGGATTTTAGGAAAGAAACAAAGGGTTGAAAGCAATTGTGTGAGTCTCCTTATCTTGTACAGTGAAAGCAGAACTAATGTTCTTGTCATATCTCAGAAATAGTAAAAATACGGTAAGGATTCCATGAAGTAAATCTGCAAGTCTGTGAAATAAACCATTCCTTATTGGATAGGATCACTGCTAAAGAAAAGCCTTTCATAACAGATGGTGATTCTGGCCACATTGTGAGTTTAGCAAAAGCTCTTACCTATTTCTGAAACTGTTGGGTTCAGCAAACTTACTAAATTATACTCTTTGTCTTAATTTTTAACCCAGCTATTATTGTTTTCTCTCTCTCTTACAGCATGGACAATAATAACAACTTGAAATTTATAGTCAAGTCTTTTACTTTTCATGGTTTCTATGGTGGTTTTTCTGGCTTCTATCCACTTTGTCCTGTCTTAGACAAGTTCTCCACAATGGCATAAAGGTGACACAGCAGGTAGAATCTATGGATTCCTGCCTTTGCTTCATAAGCAGGAAATTACTGATCTTAGGTTCAAGGATTTTTCTCCCCCACTCTCAAAAATAAGAAATCCTGTCTTGCCAGCTTCAAGAGCTCTATTCCTAAGCACCAGAGGTCAATGTGAATGTTTAAGCTCATGAGTAAATTCTGTCTATAATCTTGTCAAAATTTAGAGAAAGAGCTTGAAGAATAACCATTTCCTTTCTCATCTCCACTCAGCTGGAATTGAACCAGTCCCCATAATATTACCACATTGGTTTCCCACTGACCATTTTCACATGAACTTGGAAAGCACACAAAGATGTAACGGTTTACCCAAAGATGCTTTAGACTGATAGGAGAGTAAAGGTAGGAATGGCTTTTAGTTTTGAACATAAGTGTTTATGTTATTTTAAGAAAGGGAAGCAGAGGTGATTATAATTATACTCAAAAGCATGTTCTGTAAATTTCAAAATTAAATGGAAATACTATTTTCAATTAATGAAGTAAAACGATGTGGAATTCCTCATTCACTTATTCACGCAAGTGATGAAATTTCATTGGGTGGTAGATTATTTCCCACATTTCTACCCCCCACTGTCTCCCCTGCATCAAGATTTGGGTATAAGGCATCAAGATTTACCGGATTTATTTTCTATCTACATATTCTCCAAATTCATGACTTCATATTATTCACATGATTTTAGGATTTTTCAGAAAAGTTCAAAAGGCCCTCACCCACATGGGAAATATGAGATACAAATTACCACTTTGCATTGGTTTAGATGTAAATGCTCTTTCCATGCTGATTGGTTTAAACGTCTCCACAATGGGAGCACCTGAGTAGCTCAGTTGGTTAAGATCAGGTCAGGATTTCAGGGTCCTGGGACCAAGACCCATATCAGGCTCGGTTCTCAGAGTGGAGTCTGCTTGTCCCTCTCCCTCTGCTACTGCCCCTGTTCAGGCTCTCTCTCTCTCAGACTCTCTCTCTCTCCCTCTAAAATAAATAAATAAAATCTTAAAGAAAGAAAGTAAGTCTTCACAAATGAAAATGTATAAAGAATCTACAGGATCAATGCCCTTTATTGGGATAATCTTTTCGACATTGTGGAAATCCTTTCCTAGGGCCTGTAGTTTGATCAGGAGAGCAGAAAGGGTGCAGTGGTTGGTGGAAACGGGTTTTTATCTGCTTGGCATCATTCCCCATCCTCCTCCATCTACGCCTTCCCCATTCTTAGTGGTCCAGGTGGTGATGTCAATCAACCCCACTTAGTGGGTAAGCATGTGATCAGGGCTAGCTACTGGAGTGCCCAGGATTAATTCAGGAATGTGCATGTGACTCAAGAAAGATAAATCAGTGTCTTTTCTGAGACTGATACAGGGTTTTAATGGGTGGGGAGCATATAATTCCACTGCGATTGCGAAGCAGGGCAAATGTGCATCTGGGGCTGACGAACGCCATCATGTCTGACACACACAGAAAAAGCCGGCCTGTGATGGAACAACTGGAGATAAGCGTACTGGAAAGTGGAGGAGAGAGGCAGAACTCCAAGCACATTGTTTACCTATGGATCCACCCATAATTAAAGATACAGCTACTTCTCTGACTTCCTGAACACACAGACACTATGCTCTCCCTTTCTGTAAGCCAGTTTGAGTTGGGTTTCTGACATGTCTAACCCAAGATGGTCTTAACTAATGGAGCCCCTATTGCAGAACGTCTGTGGAGATTGGACTGCAATCCTGCTAATATCTTTCTATCACTCTCTTTCTCTTTCTTTTTTGCCTATAGTCTGACCAACACCCACATAAGATATTCCAAAGCTTTTATTCTAATCTGAACAAATTCACCAGAACACAAAAAGTGATTTCACAGTGCAGTTCAAACCTAAATTCCTCATCAAGAAAACATGGGGATGTTTGCAGTTACCCATGGCCTGTGCAATAACTTTGGGTGTAATGCTTTTATTTACAGTTACTGTTGGGTAGGGCTGCAGGCACCCTGGGAGTTAACCTGAGGGACAATGCGAAGAGGAACATATATTCTTTCAAGGCACTTGTAGCTGTCATTTTATTTTTTGAGAGTTATGAATGGAGGTATTGTTGCAAACAGCTGTACTGTGAAGGCATTTAAGCCAGTTATTACTGCCTGTGGTGTCTGCACTCAGAATGTTGCAAACACTGAAATTATGATTTACAGAGGTAAAAAATGTAAGTTTTATAAGCTCTGGCATGCCTCACTCTGTCTCTTGATATTACTGGACAAATTCTTTTGTAATGATTCTAAGGCTGACTGCTTGTAATCCCAATTAATTCAAAAGAGATGGCCAGGATATATCACAGAACTCGTAATAACATGTTAATAGGGAAAGCAATATGGCGACACCAAGGTTATTTTTAATGTATTTAATTATTTCTCAATATGTTATATTAAACCTCTATTACATGGAACATAATCTGAGGACAGAATATAGTAAAATAATTTTTAAATGTTACAGAGCTTAGAAGATGATGAATTTGCTTGAACTGAACTGAAATGACAAATATATTTTGGGATTGGGAAAAAATAATTTTATGTTTTCTGGAAGAAGTCTTTGATATATTGTCTGACAGTTCACTTCCTTCAACTAAAAGACCATCCTGAGTATCTTTAGATAAACTGTCATACCCAGTTCAGTGGACTAATCTCTGGTAAAGTTCCTTCTCTTCTTATTTTACCCAAGTCATGATGTGACCCTACAAACTCTCCCTTTGGTTGAGACTGATAGAGCAATTCAATAATTGGGTTGCCCTTTTAGCATAGTAAATCCCATGCCATTTCATGTCTTTCGGCTCTTGGGCTAATTGAGAGTTATTTCCAGAATATTTGCCAAAGAGTAGCTGATAGAAAATTTCCCAATTAGTTTATGAGTTAACAGAAGATAAGATTTCTGTTCAATTTGTATGCTGAGCATTGTCCAGATATTACTGTGTGGAATCCTTTTTAACTTAAAAAATTTTAAAGATTGCTGATTTTCTTTTTAAAGGAAGGCATCTCATAATTCATCTCAGTAAATATTCTCTATTCACAGGTGTCTCAGTTAGGATGCTTTGTGTTGTGTGTAACACAAAACTGACTCAAGCTGCCTTTAGTGAGAATGGAAATTCTGGGGCTCAAGCACTGAATGTTCTAGAAGACCGAAGGAACTTTGTCCAGAGCTCGGGCTCTGACTAGGCTCAGCTTTCTCTCTCTAGTTTTTTGTCCTGTTTCTCGGTACAGACAGCAAAATGGGGTTAATGGCTCCTAGCCACATGCTTCTTCACACTTCCACTAGGAAAAAGAGTCTGCTTTCCTTATAATTCAAACGAAATCCCCCAAGTGAGTTTTCCTGGCCCTGACTGGCTCCACTTGAGTCACATGCCAGTCTTTCTTTTGAATTAATCTCTGTGATTAATGGGATTGGATTTGCTGAATGGTTTAAGGCAACAAACTTCCAGTCCTGGAGCTGAAGCCAGGATCAATCCTATACTAATGCCATTGCAGGGAAATTCAGGTTGCCATCTTGGGTAATGGATGCTAAGGTGTGAGAGAGAACCCAAGTGCCTTGGCCCAGTCATATACTAAGCAGCAAAGCTGTATCTGGAACCTAATTCAGTATCAATTGTTTGTCAATACACATATATGAACAACTGTATCAATTTATATGCTAAGTACTCTGTGATGGTAGATTTGTGGAAACACTATGGGTGTCTAGACCACTCTTCATCAATGTGTGTTCTGAGACTCACTTTATAAAAGACATGGGGTGCCTGAGAGGAATGCAGATTCTGGGGCCCCATCCCAGACTTGCTGAATCAGAATTTGTGGGGGAGGGACTCAGGAACTTGCATCTTAAATATGTCTCCTTAACAAATGCCCTGCATATGAAAACATACATTGCATATATTGTCATGTTATCTGTAAGCTGTTATGGTTAACAAACGTCCTACAACTTCTTTACTATGGCTGCATCTTGGACTGTATTTGGAAGTATTTTCTATAACATTTCTCTGTATTGACTTTCTAGTTAAGATTATAGCTATTTCTAGGGGACACCTGGGTGGCTTATTGGGTTAAAGCCTCTGCCTTCGGCTCAGGTCATGATCTCAGGATCCTGGGATCGAGCCCCGCATCGGGCTTTCTGCTCAGCGGGGAGCCTGCTTCCTCCTCTCTCTCTGCCTACTTGTGATCTCTCTGTCAAATAAATAAATAAAATCTTAAAAAAAAAGATTATAACTATTTCTAAACAAACATCCAGTCATCAGCTCTGTTAAGAGGATTGTAAGGACTTGCTAAATTTATCAGGTGAGGAGGAAAAATCTGTCGAAGATTGATAGGCACAGCTGAGACGCATCTCTGGGCTACACTCGAAGGGAGTGTCAGCGAGTATAAAAATGGTGATGTTAGGACCAGAAGGAAAAATATAAATATATTTTCTATGACAAATGGCATCAAATAAAGCATGCTATTACTCACTTATGTATATTATTTACTTTACAGACCTCCTTCTAAATTGTCTTCAGAACATGATTGATACCTTAACAACTTGCTCAATTTGTGACACTGGATAGTAAAAGTAGGGTGTTGACAGCAACTATTGCAAATCATATGAATGCTGATTGTGACTTCTAATGGAAAACACAACATTCACTGCCCTGCTTTGTCAGATCCTTGTTTTGGTCTGACAGCACAGATCCTGAGACAAATTTCCCACCAGCTTCCTAGAAACGACCTATACAGGACCTGTGTTCTCGCACAGCTCCCACTGAGAGCCCAAGATGACTTCCGCCACCTGATAAGCAGAGTTTCTTGGACACCTGTTGGCGGCTGATTATCATCATTGCTTTGAGATGGTAGAGTGCTTGTGGAGGAATGGTGAAATTAAGATTATTACCACAGTAAATCTGATTCTTTTTTTCATTACACTTCTTACAATGCTGTAGATTCTGAGACGTGATATTGAACCACTGTCTGTTTAGGATGTTGGCATAATTTTTATGTGCTGCCTGAGGAAAAAGTAATGTAAATAGAGTCAGGAAATAAAACCATATAATTGGAATATGATTGGAAATAAAGTATCAAGGGTGCCTGACTGACTCCGTTGGTAAAGGGTGCGTCTCTGGATCTCGGGGTTGTAAATTTGAGCTTGGGTGTAGAGATTACTTAAAAATGAAATCTTAAAAAAAAATGAAACAAAGTATCAGTGGAATATAGTCTCTCAAAAGAATAACAGATAATACAGTATATTCACAGTACTGAGTCCTCATACTGAGTATACCAAACTATATGCTAAGCAATTTATATTGTGGTAATTTATTTAATCTTCAGAAAAACCTCAGTGGTGGGTGGCTCAGTGGTTAAAGCCTCTGCCTTCGGCTCAGGTCATGATGTCAGGGTTCTGGGATCGAGTCCCGCATCGGGCTGTCTGCTCAGCAGGGAGCCACCCTCCTCCTCCTGTCTCTCTCTGCCTGCCTCTCTGCCTACTTGTGATCTGTCAAATAAATTTTTAAAAAAATCTTTTTTAAAAAAGAAAAACCTAGGAGGTAGTTTTTGATTTATACCCATTTTACAGATGAAGAACCGGGTGGTGGTGATGGGGAAGTTGATAAATACGTCTAATAAGTTAAGGAATTTAAATCCAGGCACCGTGGACCCAGGTCCATGCTCTTCACCCGCAAAGTATAGAATGGTTATGTATGATTTTAATGCATCATAATAGATCAAGAATTGGATAATATTTCCCAATATTTTTTTTTAAAGATTTATTTATTTATTTGACAGACAGAGATCACAAGTAGGCAGAGAAGCAGGCAGAGAGAGAGAGGAGGAAGCAGGCTCCCTGCCAAGCAGAGATCCCGATGCGGGACTCAATCCCAGGACCCCCGGATCATGACCTGAGCTGAAGGCAGAGAGGCTTTAACCCACTGAGCCACCCAGGCACCCCCAATATCTTTTAACAATAAGTTCAGTAGAGCAAAGGAGATAGCAAAAAACATAGCAAGTAGTATTGGGCACTATATAGTAGCATAAAGATTTTATGACTATAATTTCAAGCTATGCTCAATCACTGATAAATGAGAGATTTGGTTAAAGAAAGGCCTCTGGCATGTGCAACAAGAATTAGATCTAAAATATATGGACCACCAGCCTCTATGCCGACAATGTCATTAATCTACTATCAGCCTGATGGTCCCTTTGAGCTGGTTTTACAGTAGTGCATACGATTTATTTAAATCATGCAGATTTTTTCATCTGATTCCGTTTGGCCAATGTAGCCAGAGTGTGATAGGATGGACCAACATTAGGAATGCCTCTATGTTTTAAAACTCCACATGATCACCCCAGAATTTCCTCAGTACCTAAAACCCCTGCTTTGTTTGCCTAGCCCTTTTTCTAACCAAAGGGCAGATGCTGTGTGATGACAGCAATGCCAGATAGCTATGAGTGTTTAAAGTTTGTGTTACCTTTCAAGTAAATTTTTAATATCGGTGATGAAATTAAGCTTAAAATCTCACCCATCGCAGCAAACAATTATTTGCAATTTTTATGTATTCCTTTCCAGCCTCTGTCTTTCTACGGATAGAATTATATGTGTTTATACTATGGCTGTGTATATAATTTTTGGTCCTGGTTTTTACTTAACGTTGGTTTTTTTTTTTTTAAGATTTTTTTTTTAAATTTATTTATTTGACAGAGAGAGATCACAAGTAAATGGAGAGAGAGGCAGGCAGAGAGAGAGAGAGAGAGGGAAGCAGCCCCCTGCTGAGCAGAGAGCCCGATGCGGGACTCGATCCCAGGACCCTGAGATCATGACCTGAGCCGAAGGCAGCGGCTTAATCCACTGAGCCACCCAGGCGCCCCGGTCCTGGTTTTTACTTAACATTTCCCATGCTCCCATAATTTTTATAGTTGTTATCCCAATGGCCGCACAATATACCATTGAGTTCATTATCTTATTTCATGAAACTATGTTTCAATTGTTGAGACTTTTGTTTAGATTTTTCCACCATTTGCCATTAATAAACAACACTGTGAAGCTGGGTTTAGGCCATAGGCCAAATCCTAGGCACTGTGTATTTTTGTAAATAAAGTTTCACTGGAGCACAGCCACGCGTTCTCATTTACACAGCACCGATAGCTGGTTTCTTACTGTAATGGCAGGGGTGAGTAGTTGCAATAGGAACCAAATGGCCCACGCATCCTAAAATACTTATTATCTGGACCTTTACAGAAAAAAGATTACCAGTTCCACATGATGATGGTAGTAACCGCATTTCTCCTTTATTTTGGATAATTTCATAAAGGTAAATTCCTGGGATTGGGATTACTTGGTGCAAGTGTATGACTATCACAGGATCTCAAAAAGATGCTTGCTCTTCTTCAGTTGGAAAAAAGCTATTTCCCTCTATTTACTAGTTGTTTTTTCTTTTATGAAATGTCTGATCATGTTTCTTCTATGCTAATCTATTAGTCTTATTGCTTCACTTGTTAATTTGTATGAGCCTGTGGATGATTTTCTGACTTACATTAAAAGAACCAGCAATAAGATATGTTGGCTGATAACCGACTGCACATAGATACATATAATTCATACCAGCATTCATTAAAGCAGATACAGGAGTCAGCCCATAATAATTATGAATGCCACCTTTTAAAGCTAGAATATCTATGTTACTGGTGTAAATAATACCAGTAGTTCTTTTATTACTCTCTAAATCTGTAAGCTGAACTCCTGTAAGAAAAATGTCTTCTTTATGTAATGAAAATATTTGCTTATGTAGTATTAAATTTCTCATTTGTGTATGACTCATTAAAGTAGACACCAACTCAGCTCGGTCCTAAATAAAAGAACTTGTTACAATGATCTTTTTTCTCAAGATGCAAAATGTTGACAAGCTTGAATCTCTCCCACTCTGGTTCCAAAAATTAAACAGGGCTATAATAAAATTATTGAAGGCAAATCTGTGACCAAGTACAGGACCAATTCCCCAGGCTCAAAGGAAGAACAGCCTCTCAGGAGAGGGGGTTAAGAATTTGCTTATAGTGTATATAACCCTAAGGAAGGTTTCTAGGCACAAAACTGTTGGTAATATCTTGGAGGTATTAAATCAATGCCCTTTAATTTCCCCTTTAACATCATGTTCCCTTCAAGCTTCTTATGTCTACAGAGGGGTCTCGAGGCCCATCGTCCCACAAAATAAGGGACAATTTTGCCTACAACAAAGATAAGATTGATCAGCTTTAGTCACAAAGCTGTATTTCTTGAGACGTAACTGAGGCAATAATTTTGAAACCCAGGCTTTGGTGAGAAGGATATTCCTTTTCTAAATTTCTTTAGCTTCCATTAGCATAACAATGTGGTTGAGCATCATACACAAAGTGTAGCTGGAAATCAGAACTGGAGACCAAGAGAAAGGAGAAATACTTCCCTTTTGATCTGAGAGACGAAGTAGCAGAGTGAGAGGAAGACACAGGACATGATGACTGATACTACAGTCGTTCCTTCTTATCCCTGGGAAAAACGTTCCCAGATCCCTAGTCATCTCCAGAAACTGTGGATAGTACCAAGCATTATATATACTGTTTTTCCTATACACACACGCCCCTGATAAGGTTTGATTTATAAATCAGGCACGGTAAGAGATTTACAATAATCAATAATAAAATAGAACAATTACAACAACAGGCTGTAATAGAACTGGTCTGTGAATGTGATATCTTTCTCAAAATATCAAACCGTACTCACCCTTCTTCCTGAGATGCTGGGAGATGATAAAAGCCACATGAGGAGAGGAAGCGGTGGATGACGCAGGTGTGTGATGTAAGATTCGGCGACTCTTTGACCTTCTGTTGCTCTGTCAGAAGGAGGAGCACCTGCTTCTGGACGTCGGCTGACTGCATGCAACTGAAACTGCAGAAAGCAAAACCACAGATAAAGGCACTGCTGTATGGGGGAAGACACAGCTCCTGGCTGTGTTGGTCAAGGTGTGAAGGAAATAGTGCCTAGTGATTGAAGCACGATGTGCCTGAGGGAAAGTTCCTTGCTCTGTTCTTTGCCCTGGAAGGACCACGTGGGACCTTCAGGAGTTCTTCACTGCTTTAGAGAGGAACAAAGAGAAGCTGAGAGAGCCTGCACCGAGGACTAAAGGACCACAGTCTGTGGAGACTAGAGTGTCCAAACACCATGCTTAGGGCCATGGAAAGTGGTAGTCATTGCCAGCTTGATGATGAGAGCGCACCCACTGCACCTCAGCCTTCACCAGCCTAGGGCTCAGATGGGACCATCAGATGGTCAGAGACTGTGCGGATCTGAGGGACTCATTTCTCTCAGTCCTCTACACATGCAGCTTCTTGGTGTCAGCCAAATAATGTGGCTAAGAGCACAGGCTCTCAAGTCAGGCCACCCAAGCTTGAATCCTGATTCCAACATTTATTAGATGCCTGATCCCGGTCAAGTTACTCATTTTCCTCATTTCTCCAATAAAGACAGAGTTGTTATGACAGTTTAAATAAGAAAACGTTTACAAAATGTTGGAAAAGGTGACTCACACAGATTGACCCCTCACTTGTCCTACTGATGTAGGGTTTCTTGGGGGCGGAACAGAGCATCAACTAGAAAGAGGCTGACTCACCAAAAGAGACAATGTAAGCTAGAAGAGAATAAGAACATCTATAATTATTATGTTTACTCCACTCTCCCCAGTGGAAGATTAAATTAGTTACAAGAAAATAAAGAAGTTACACTT
Source organism: Mustela erminea (assembly GCF_009829155.1). Lineage (NCBI taxonomy): Eukaryota > Metazoa > Chordata > Mammalia > Carnivora > Mustelidae > Mustela > Mustela erminea. The sequence continues at coordinate 13,651,186 of NC_045634.1, forward strand.
TGTTTGCATGCTTGAGTGCAGTACTTGTGAATTTGTGATTTCTGCAAAGAAACCCTGGCCCAAGAGTTCTCTCTCATCCCTTGAGTGCCTCTAGCCACTGCCTCTTCTTGACCATAACCACACCTCTGAAACAAGTTATGTTCATTCAAAATCTCCATTTTCCCCTCTTTTGCCTTTTCCTTCCCCTACTTCTCAGCTTCACAACCTCAAGTCTGTCCTGTGATTCCTTCCAAACTCCTTTTAGGCACTGTCAATGTACTGCTGATTCATAACCCAGTGAAGAATTCATGAACAATTTTCTAATCTTCTTTACCTACTGCTGTAGCCATTTTTATTCTTGGGTTCTGCGGCGTGGCTGTTTGTTGCTTTAGTTCTTCCTCTCTAGCTGCTTCCTTAACCTCTTGTAGCCACTCTTCTTCTCTTGGTTCTTGAAATATTATTGTCCTGGTGCCATACTTGGCTCTTGGTTCTTCTCACTCTCTCCTTTTCCTAGCCTCCAATGTATGACATCAGCTGCTACTTGTGAAAGCAGGCACCTCCGAATCTTGAATCTGGACTTTGTTTTTGAGTGCAAATACCATATATTTAATTGCCTATGAAATGTTTCTTCTTAGTTGGGTGTCTCATGGATTCCTCAAAGTCAACACGTCTCCAGCTGAACTCACTTTCTTCTTCGCTCCCTGCTCCCATTTCCAGACTTCTCCAACTGTATGGCAAATGACATTCAAGCCAAAATCTGGTGAATCATTCAGAATCCCTACCTTTCTTCCACCTCCATCAACTATCAGCTGCCAATTCTGTGGTGTCTGCCTCTTCAATATCCTTCCTATCAGATTTCTTCCCTTCAGATCCTATCCTCTCTCTACCTGCTTTGCAGCCCTCATTGAATCTTGCCTGGATCACTGCAAAACGCTCTACATGTTAGACCTGTCTTGAGTCAGCGCCCCCTCCACTCCCTCATCAGAGAGATCTTTCGAAATGTAAATCAGAACATTTCAGCTTCTCATTTAAACCCTTTTAGTGGATCCACATGTCTTTTAGGAATGGTTTTAGGCTGGAAGTCTGGGCTTATCACACAAAATCCTTGCTGTGGCAAATCCCTTACCCCCTAATTTTGCCTATTTCCACTCTAATCCAATGCTTTAGTGCTATCCTGCTACTGAAATTTATGCTCTTTTATGCATCTGGCCCTTTGCACATGCTGTTCCATTTTCACAAATGCTTCTTTTAGATAACTACCATATGACTTTCGAACTTCAAATCAGTATCACCTTTGGAAATCTTTTAAACGCCCTTAGTTCCCTATCTGCCTCTCTACCTGCCCCCTCCCCCATTATACACATATTATGTAGCTGCCTAGTATTCTCTATGAAAAACCTGATCTTTAACTATGGTTTTGTTTTTATTCCTACCCTAGGGTAGGCCTGCCTCTTTGTTTTGCTGACTGTTTCCTTTGCTGAGCAGAAGCTTTTGATCTTGATGAAGTCCCAACAATTTATTTTCGCTTTTGTTTCCTTTGCTTTTGGAGACATATCTTGAAAGAAGTTGCTGTGGCTGATATCGAAGAGGTTACTGCCTATGTTCTCCTCTAGGATTCTGATGGATTCCTGCCTCACGTTGAGGTCTTTTATCCATTTCGAGTTTATCTTTGTGTACGGTGTAAGAGAATGGTCAAGTTTCATTCTTCTACGTGTAGCTGTCCAGTTTTCCCAGCACCATTTATTGAAGTGACTGTCTTTTTTCCACTGTATGTTTTTTCTTGTTTTGTTTAAGATTATTTGACCATAGAGTTGAGGTTCCATATCTGGGCTCTCTACCCTGTTCCATTGGTCTATGTGTCTGTTTTTATGCCAGTACCATGCTGTCTTGGTGATCATGGCTTTGTAGTAAAGCTTGAAATCAGGTAACATGATGCCGCCAGTTTTATTTTTTGTTTTTCAACATTTCCTTAGCAATTCGGGGTCGCTTCTGATTCCATACAAATTTTAGGATTATTTGCTCCAGCTCTTTGATCACTACCCTAATGAACTTTAATCTTGAGGGCAGAGATTCCTGAGTTATTTCTTGAGTGTCTAGCAAATGGTAGGCACAGAGTTAGTGTTTACTGAATAAATTTATATATGAGTGAATGAATGTGGCTTAATGCAGGTGAATGGATCTCTGGAAAATCCAGCTGTGTGAGAGCAAAGACTGATGAACACTGTTATGAAGAGTGAAGACATAATGGGCAGTAGATTTAAAAAAAAAAAGCAGTATAACAATACAAATGCTGTTCACTTATACAAACCTTTTTCATCTTGTTTATGTGTATTTATATGTACAATATATTATTTTATTGCATATTTATAATACATATCTTAACTTATTATATTATTGTGCATAGTAAGTATATATTTTTATTTTATGTTTACTATATAGGCCTTTTTTGTAAGCAAAACCCTATCCCATGTTCTTGTGAATTTACTTTTTTTTTCATTTTATTTTCTTTCTTCTCAGTGTTCAAAAATTCGTTGTTTATGCACCCACCCAGTGCTCCATGCGATATGTGCCCTCCATAATACCACCACCAGGCTCACCCAAACCTCCACTCCCCTCCCCTCCAAAACCCTCAGTTTGTTTCTCAGAGTTCACAGTCTCTCATGGTTTGTCTCCTCCTCTGATTTCCCCCAACTCACTTCTCCTCCCCATCTCCCAATGTCCTTCATGTTATTCCTTATGCTCCATGAGTAAGTGAAACCATATGATACTTGACTCTCTCTGCTTGACTTATTTCACTCAGCTTATTTCACTCATAATCTCTTCCAGTCCCATCCATGCTGATACAAAAGTTGTGTATTCATCCTTTCTGATGGAGGCATAATACTCCATAGTATATATGGACCATATCTTCTTTACCCATTCGTCCATTGAAGGGTATCTTGGTTCCTTCCACAGTTTGGCGACTGTGACCAATGCTGTTATGAACATTGGGGTACAGATGGCCCTTCTTTTCATGACATCTGTATCTTTGGGGTAAACACCCAGTAGTGCAATTTCAGGGTCATAGGGTAGCTCTCTTTTTAATTTCTTAAAGAATCGCCACACTGTTTTCCAAAGTGGCTGCACCAACTTGCATTCCCACCAACAGTGTAGGAGGGTTCCCCTTTCTCCATATCTTCTCCAACACCTGATTTAATTTTGGCCATTCTAACTGGTATAAGGTGGTATCTAAATGTGGTTTTGATTTGAATCTTCCTGATGTCTAATGATGAACATTTTTTCACGTCTGTTAGCCATTTGTATGTCTTCTTTGGAGAAGTGCCTGTTCCTGTCTTCTGCCCATTTTTGATGTGATTCTCTGTATTGAATGTGTTGAGTTTGAGGAGTTCTTTATAGATCTTGGGTATCAGCCCTTTGTCTATAGTGACATTTGTGAATATCTTCTCCCATTCCATGGGTTGCCTCTTTGTTTTGTTGACTGTTTCCTTTGCTGAGCAGAAGCTTTTGATCTTGATGAAGTCCCAAAAGTTCATTTTCGCTTTTGTTTCCTTTGCCTTTGGAGACATATCTTGAAAGAAGTTGTGGTGGATGATGTCGAAGAGGTTACCGCCTATGTTCTCCTCTAGGATTTTGATAGATTCCTGCCTCACGTTGAGGTCTTTTATCCATTTCGAGTTTATCTTTGTGTATGGTGTAAGAGAATGGTCGGGTTTCATTCTTCTACACATAGCTGTCCAATTTTCCCAATCCCATTTATTGAAGAGACTTTTTTTTCCATTGTATAATATTTCCTGCTTTGTTGAAGATTATTTGACCATAGAGTTGAGGGTCCATATCTGGGCTCTCTACTCTGTTCTGCTGGTCTATGTGTCTGTTTTTGTGCCAGGACTATGCTGCCTTGATGATCACAGCTTTGTAGTAAAGCTTGAAATCAGGCAACGTGATGTCCCCAGTTTTTTCTTTTTAAACATTTCCTTAGCATCAGGATCTCTTCTGGTTCCATACATATTTTAGGATTATTTGTTCCAGCTCTTTGAAAAATGCCTGTGGAATTTTGCTCGGGATGGCATTGAAAGTATAGATTGCTCTAGGCAGTATAGACATTTTAACAATGTTTATTCTTCTGATCCGTGAGCGTGGAATGGTCTTCCATCTTTTTGTGTCTTCTTCAATTTCTTTCATGAGTGTTCTATAGTTCCTCGAGTACAGAGCCTTTACCTCTTTGGTTAGGTTTATTCGCAGGTATCTTATGGTTCTTGGTGCTGTAGTAAATGGAATCAATTCTCCAATTTCTCTTTCTATATTTTCATTGTTAGTATATAGGAAAGCAACTGATTTCTGTACATTGATTTTGTATCCTACCACATTACTGAATTGCTGTATGAGTTCTAGCAGTTGGGGGGTGGAGTCTTTTGGGTTTTCCATATAAAATATCATATCATCTGCAAAGAGAGAGAGAGTTTGACTTCTTCATTGCCAATTTGAATACCTTTTATTTCCTTTTGTTGTCTGACTGCTGTCACTAGGACTTCTAGTATTATATTGAACAACAGTGGTGGGAGTGGACATCCTTGTCAGTAAGGGAAGGCTGTCAGCTTTTCCCCATTGAGGATGATAGTCACTATGGGTTTTTTCATACATATCTTGCACTAATCACCCTCAATGTGAATGGCCTAAACACTCCCATAAAAAGGCACAGGGTTGCAGACTGAATAAAACAATAAGACCTGTCCATATGTTGTCTACAAGAGACCCATTTGGAACCCAAGGATATATCCAGACTGAAAGTGAAGGGGTGGAGAAGCATCTTTCATGCCAATGGGCCTCAAAAGAAAGTTGTTGTAACGATTCTCATATTAGATAAATTAGATTTTAAACTAAAGACTGTAGTCAGAGATAAAGAAGAACATTACATCATTCTTAAAGGGTCTATCCACCAAGAAGATCTAACAAATGTAAATATTTATGCACCCAATACAGAGCAGCCAACTACATAAGCCAACTGTTAATCAAGGTCAAGAGTCATATTGATATGAATACATTAATAGTAAGGGATCTTAACAAGCCACTTTCAGTAATAGTTCATCTAAGCAGAAAATCAATAAAGAAACAACAGCATTGAATGACACATTGGGCCAGATGGACCTCACAGATATATACAGAACATTCCACCCTAAAACAACAGAATACTCATTCTTCTCAAGTGCACATGGAACTTTCTTCAGAATAGACTGCATACTGGGTCACAATTCAGGGCTCAACCGATACCAAAAGACTGATACTATTCCCTGCATATTCTCAGACCACAATGCTTTGAAACTGGAACTCAACCACAAGAAAAAGTTTGGAAGGAATTCAAACACTTGGAAGCTAAAGACCACTCTGCTTAATGTTTGGATCAACCAGGAAATCAAAGAAGAACTTAATTCATGGAAACCAATGAGAATGAAGACACTTCGGCCCCCAACCTATGGGATACAGCAAAGGCAGTCCTAAGGGGGAAATACATAGCCATCCAAGACTCCCTCAAAAAAATTGAAAAATCCAGAATACACCAGCTCTCTTTACACCTTAAAGAACTGGAGAATCAACAATGAATTAAGCCAACTCCATACACAAGAAGGGAAATAATCAAGATTAGAGCAGAGATCAATGAGATAGAAAATAGAAACAGAGTAGAACATATCAACGAAATTAGAAGCTGGTTTTTTGGAAAGAATCAATAAGATCAATAAACCATTGGCTGAACTAATCCAAAAGAAAAGAGAGAGAACCCAAATTAATAAAATTATGAATGAAAAGGGAGAGATCACAACTAACAACAAAGAAATAGAAACAATCATCAGAAATTATTATCAACAGTTATACGCCAATAAGTTAAGCAACCTAGACGAAATGGATGCATTCCTGGAAACCTATAAACTTCTAAAACTGAATCAAGAAGTAATTGACAACCTGAATAGACCAGTATCTAGTAACGAGATTGAAGCAGTGATCAAAAACCTTCCAAAAAACAAGAGCCCAGGACCTGACGGATTCCCTGGAGAATTCTGCCAGACATTCAAAGAAGAAATAATTCCTATTCTCCTGAAGCTGTTTCAAAAAATAGAATTAGAAGGAAAACTTCCAGACTCTTTTTATGAAGCCAGAATTACCCTGATCCCCAAACCAGGCAAAGACCCCACCAAAAAGGAGAATTTCAGACCAGTATCTCTTACATGCATGCCAAGATTCTCAACAAGATCCTAGTTAATAGGATCCAACAGTACATTAAAAAGTTTATCCACTATGACCAGGTGGGATTTATCCATGGGATACAAGGGTGGTTGAACATTCACAAATCAATCAATGTGATAGAACAAATCAATCAGAAAAGGAGAATAACCACATGGTTCTCTCAATTGATGCAGAAAAAAGCATTTGACAAGATACAGCATCCATTCCTGATTAAAACAATTCAATGTATAGGGATAGAGGGAACATTCCTCAACTTCATAAAATCTATCTATGAAAAACCCACAGTGAATTTACTCTTTATTGATACTTTTTAGATTTTAGCCAGGTTTCCTCTGGTATTACTCAGTGAATCATCCTACAAGAAGTTTACATGAACCAAATATCATTGTGCAAAATATAGCAATTACACAAGTTAATCTATAAATCTGAGCTAAGAAGGACAGTGTCTGGGCATACTACAGGATGTCTTTATGTCCGTGTTTGGGACAGCAATTTAGCTGACCTATAATTTATATGTCATTTTCATTTTTCTCAAGCCCCAGGGATGTGGCATGATTTCATTTTTGGGAATTGACACTTTATTACTTCCTCCTGGAATTCTTTCTGCCATGATTGGCGATGAAATGGAACTTTTTTTTTTTTTTTCTCAATAATCTCTCCCTTGATGTCCCAATAAATAAGTTGAGAAACCTAGTTCTTAAACCTGATCGTCTTTCTTAGGTGTTTTTGGAAGTTTTTTTGGTTTTCATCCAGGAATCATCCAATGAAAAGTTCAGTGCCCTTGAAATCTTATATTTTCTCTGGATAGAGATCTCCCAGTTGGCCTCTAAGGACCTAGGAGTGAAAATAAAACTTCCTCATTGGGTTTCCCTCCAAATTTTTTCCTGATGCTTCATATAGGCCTACATGTTGTAGAAATCTGGGAAATCACCTCCTTCACCCCTAGAAAACCTCTCTTTCACTCCAAGCTTGGAAGCTTAGCCCCCAAATATGGGTCAGTTCTCTCTCTTATTCTGTGTTTGTTTTCTTTCTGATTTTTTGATTTTTTTTTAATTGGGAGTAATTGACCTACCATTGTATTAGCCTCAGATGTACAACATATTGATTTGATACTTATATGTATCACAAAATGATGACTACAATAAGTCCAGTTAACACTGATCACTATATACAATTACAAATATCTTTATGTGTGAGAACCTACAAGATCAATTCTCCTACCTACTTTGAATATGTAATACAGTATTATTAACTATTAGTCACCAGGCTGTACATTACATCCCAAGACATTCATTTTATAACTGGAAATTTGTACCTTCTGATTCCCCTTCACCCATGTTGCACACCCCTCACTCCTCACCTCAAGCAACCACCAATCTGTTATCTATATCCATGAACTTAGTTTTTGTTTGTTTTTTCCTACCTGTAAATGAGATCATGCAGTATTTATCTTTTTCTGACTTATTTCCCTTAGCATAATGCCCTCAATGTCCATTAATGGCAAGATTTTATTCTTTTTTATGGCCGAATATTTTTTATCCTGTTTTTAAAAAAAAAAAAAAAAAAGTATTTCCTAGGGAGAATCAAATTGATTCTCAACCGGGGAGGTACTACCTAATTTCTGGGAATATTTAAAAGCTATCGAAGCAATTTCATTGTCACAGTAACTAACAGTTGTTACTAGTATTTCAGAGGTGAAAGCCAGGAGGAAGCCTCCAGCAATGTAGTGCACAGTCCTACAGACCAAAGAATGGTCCAGCCCCAGATGCCAACAATGCCCTGTTGAGAAGCACAGAGGACATAGCTATTTCTGCTCCAGTAATGAATTGATTCTTTCTGCATTTTGATTGATATCTGACTCTAATTCCACTTAAGGTTGTATAAGGGATATGGGTTTAATATGTTACAAAAGTATCTGAAATATTTGTGTCTTTTTTTTTTCATTTTATTTATGGTATACTTTGATTAACAGCTATTCTTAATATTAATTTAGTTGATTTCATCAACTACTTTTCCTTAATCATTTTGTTTAAGAAACTCTTCTTCCTCCAAAGGTGCTAATAATATTGCCTTCTATTTATTGTTAAAGAATTTAGAACTTAGCTTTTTGCAGTAAAGTTTTTAATAAAATGAGAACTGATAACCAATTACCCAGGTATCCTTTATTTTATTATTTTGCTTTATTTTTAAAATTTCTTAATTTTGAGAGAGATAGAGAGAGCAGGTACAGATGTGGGGAGAGAGACAGAGGAAGAGAAGGAGACTCTCCGCTGAGCACAGAGCTGGGGGGGCGGGAGGGGGGGCGCTCCACCCCACAACACTGAGATCATGACCTGAGTTGAGATCACCACCTGAGCCAAGACTGAGTCTGATGCCCAACTGACTGAGCCACCCAAGTGTCCCAGAATTGACATATTTGCAAAACTGACTCTCCATGAATATGGTATATGTCTCTATCCTGGATACTTCTTGTACACCTCTGTGAGTACTCTCATTCTAGACATAGGTGCAGTGATCAATTCCACGCACACTTCAAATAGCTTCACATATGTGCAATCTGAGAGTGCTTCACCCCTCCCTAATCTCATGTCAAGTCTTTTCTTACTAGGCAGGGTCTTTTTTTATTCTAAGATGTCTGTGAAAAAACACTCAGGACATACATGTCACATCCTGGAAGACAGGATAGTGTATACCCTCTTTGGCAACTTTGATCATTAGAGAATGGAAATCAATAGATAAATGAAACTGCAATCATTCACAAGGGAGGAAAGTCCTGAGACAAATTTTCATAAAATTTTTCAGATGATTCCATGACAGCAAATATCTAGTTGCCTGTAGCAATAGCCAATTCAGGAATGTATTCTTGAATTGATTCTCTCCTTCCCTATTTAACCTTCTTTATCCTTCATTCCCTCCTGTAAGATCAGACTCTTAATAAATAACTTTTACAAAAGGTGTTTTCTCAGGTTTCTCCCTTAAGGGTGTGGAGATACCCAGACTAAATCAAGACTTTTTAAAATTATGTTTTCTTCATTGATTTTTAATACAGATTAATAACATTCTGCATATATCTCATATCTTTTGTTAGGCATTTTTCTTAGGTGTGGAATATTTTTCTTGCTATTGCAGATAGTACCTTTTTTCAAAATGTTTTCTATCAACTGCTAATGTATAGACATGAATTTAATTATGCATATTGATCTTATATCCAGTCTCTTTGCTAAATTCTCCCATTTAATTAAATCTGTTTTATGTCTTTTGGGGATTTTCATGTAGACAAATATATTTTCTCTAAATAATGACTTTTCTTGGGGCGCCTGGGTGGCTCAGTGGGTTAAGCCGCTGCCTTCGGCTCAGGTCATGATCTCAGGGTCCTGGGATCGAGTCCCGCATCGGGCTCTCTGCTCAGCAGGGAGCCTGCTTCCTTCTCTCTCTCTCTCTGCCTGCCTCTCAGTGTACTTGTAATTTCTCTCTGTCAAATAAATAAATAAAATCTTTAAAAAAAAAAAAGTCTTTAAATAATGACTTTTCTTTATGCCTTTGCATTTTATCTACCTTTGTTATATTTTTTATTTCTTTATTTGTCTTACTTCTCTAACTTTAGTATTAAATAGGTGTGGTGAAATTAGGCATCTATCTGTATCTGATGCCTAAATTTAAAAGTAGGCTTATAACATTTTTCCTATCAAAAAATGTTTTCTGAAGGATTTTGATAGATACTGTTTTAGATTGATAATGTGCACTTGTTTGCATCCTGAAATTTTTTAAAATCATGATTTAATATTAACATACCTAGTGTTTTTTCTGTTTCTATTAACATGATTTTAATTTGTTTAACAAGTTAATGATGTTTATATATTTAGTACTTTTAAAAGACCCTTGCATTTTTATTTGGTGATGATGTTTTATTATTTTTATATATAACTGGGTATCATTTGTTATGATTTTGTACAGGCTAATTGTTTCTACATTGATGAAAGAAATTGGCTTATAATTTCCTTTCTTTTTCTCTTACAGCTATTGTGTTTTGTTGTCAAAGCTATATTGGCTTCACAGAATGAGTTGGTTAGTAATTCATTCCTTGGTATAATTTGACAGATATGGTACAAAACTGAAAAGACTGTGAAGACTTTGTAGATTTTGACTGTTAAAAGCATTTGGGCTCAGTGCTGTTAAAGAACTTTTTTCTTTCTTTCTTTCTTTTTTTTTTTTTTGACACTGATTAGGGAAGTCTATGGGTATTGTAGGTCTCCCTTAGTCAGTTTTGTTAAGAAAAGCTCTTAGAAATTTGTCAATTTCATCAAAGTTCTCAAATTTTTTGGCATGATTACTTTTCTATTCTCTTGGAACTTTTGCTATGTCCCATTTTTATTTCAAATATTTTTTGTGTCTTCTCACCTTTTCAATTGCTTCAGAAGTTTATTTGTTTTGGAAAAGACCAACTTTTGGCTTTGTTGATGTTCTTTCTTTTATTTTCTTAAGATTTTATTTTTAAGTAATTTCTATACCCAACCTGTGGCTCAAACTCAAGATCAAGAGTTGCATGCTCTACTGAGCCAGTCAGGTGTCCAATATTTTATCTTTTAATAATTTTATGAATTTGTTCTTTTCTAATTCTGAACTCTTCTCAATGTTTTTTAGTTTGTGCATGTAGCTCATGACTTTTTACCTTTTATTCTTTTTAAAATATAAGCTATTTTTGTTTTTCAAAGTACCACTTCTGCTGTATTCCACAACACATTTCTATTCTGAGCATTTAAAAAATGTTTATTCTGATTTCACCTTTGAGAAATGAGTTACTCAATAGTGTGTTTTAAATTTACCATCAGGTTATTTTCCCATATCTTTTGTTAGTGACATCTAATTAATTTGCATTGTCTAAAGAGAATGAGATATTAATATGAACCAAATTTTGAAAAATTTCTGAGATATTATTTTTGGTCAATAATGCAGTTAATTTCGCATTGTGTATGAGAAAAATACTTGTTTCCCAATTTGGGGATGTAGGGTTGGTTAACTGTGTTATGCAGTCTTTTATATCTTAATTTCTTTTTTCTTGACCCATCAATAATTGAAAGAAGTATGTTGAAATCTTCCATATGATGATAGTATTATCCATTTCATCCTACAGTTTTATTAAATTTCACTTTATAGATTTTGAGGCTATATTATTAGATGCATATAAATTTATAATTATGATTCTAGATGAATCTTTTCTATCCCTAATGATTGCTTTTTATCTTAATCTATTTTTTTCCAATAATAATTTTAGGCTTCTATGTAGTCCAGAATTTATATGGTGCAACTTTTTCTTCATTTTTTAAGATTTATTTATTTTTTGAGGAAGAGAGAGAGTGCATGAGCAAGAGGGAGAGAGAACCTCAAACCGACTCCACACTGAGTGAGGAGCCCCAAAGGGGCTCTACCTCAGGACCTCAAGTCCACGACCTGAGCAAAACCAAGAGTCGGGTGCTTAACCGACTCCACCACCCAGGTACCTCATGTAATGAAACTTTTTCTTCCAGTATTTATAAACTTTACCTGTTACTAGGTTTTAGGTATGTTTATTCCAGCAATCTGGCAATCTCTTAACTGCTCTGTTAAATTTATTTACATTCATTTTCAATATATGTGCTGATGAGGAGGGCACTACATTCATTTTCATGATTGATGTTTTAAAGTTGCTTTACTCTGTTTTTAGGATTTCTAAATATCTTACTTCTTCTCTATTTCTTGTTTGTTAAATCAGTTAACTGAATTAAATATTTCTATTATTTCATAATTACCTCTGAAGTATTGCCATGCATAATAAAATAATCTCCTTCTTAGATAGAACTAGGATCTTAGAACAATTTACCTCAGATTACCCATTGCAACTTTTGTTCTATTTTGTCAAAATTTTAATTCTCTTTTTAAAACTTCATAAATTCATAATTTTTTAAAAGATTTTTATTTATTTATTTGAGAGAGAGAGAGACAGTGAGAGAGAGCATGAGCAAGGAGAAGGTCAGAGAGAGAAGCAGACTCACTGTGGAGCTGGGAGCCCGAAGTGGGGACTCGATCCTGGGACTCCAGGATCATGACCTGAGCTGAAGGCAGTCGCCCAACCAACTGAGACACACAGGCACCCCTTGTAATATTATTTTATAGAGACATTATCTACTTATATTTATTCATCTATCTCCTTATTTTTTACTTTCCATTACTTCTTTGATCTAAGACCAGTCTTTCGGAATACTTTTTCTTTTTCTTCAACTATGTCTCTTTCTTCTTTCTTTTTCAGTATAGATCTGTTTGTAGTTTTAAAAAAACTTCATTTTTGGAGGCACCTGGGTGGCTCAGTGGGTTAAGCCTCTGCCTTCGGCTCAGGTCATGATCCCAGGGTCCTGGGATCAAGCCCTGCATTGGGCTCTCTGCTCAGCAGGGAGCCTGCTTCCCTTCCTCTCTCTCTGCCTGCCTCTCTGCCTACTTGTGATCTCTGTCAAATAAATAAATAAAATCTTAAAAAAAGAAAACAAAAACCATCATTTTTTAAAATCTAAAAATGTTTTCATTTCACCCATGTTACTTAAAACATCTCCTGATGCATAATTCCTATGTATGTAGGTATATAAATCATATATACAGCTAAGTAAATTTTGCATATAAATATATATTATAATGTCTATATAAATATATTCACATTTTGGGGCACCTGGGTGGCTCAGTGGGTTAAAGCCTCTGCCTTCAACTCAGGTCATGATCCCAGGGTCCTGGGATCAAGCCCCACATCGGGCTCTCTGCTCAGTGGGGAGCCTGCTTCCTCCTCTCTCTCTGCCTGCCTCTCCATCTACTTGTGATCTCTGTCTGTCAAATAAAATATTAAAATATATATATATAATTATTCACATTTTGCATTTACACACAAACACGCTCACATTTTTAGCCACCCTGCAAATCAAGAGATAGAATATTTCCAACAACCTAGCAGGTTCCTTCTTCCTGTTTCCATTTGGTATACTCCAAAAGTACTGTTTTGACATCCATCACTATAAATTATTTTTAAAACTTCACATTTAGACAAGCTTACAATATATACTCTTTTTAAAGTATGACTTATTTTACTCATCATTTTATCTATGAGATTCATTCTTATTGTTCCACATAGCTATAACTCATTCTTTTTCATTGTTGCACAGTAATGCATTATATGCATATGTCAGACCTTACTCATTCTATTGTTGGTTGGTATTTGAGCTGTCTGAACTTTTTTGGCTATTATGAATAAAGCTGCTGAGAACTTTTTCTATACATCTTTGAGAGGTCATAAGCCCTCATTTATTTAGGAATGGAATTGCTCGTCAATAGAATTGCTGGTTAATAATAATATATAATAGGAATTAATAGGAATGGAATTGCTGGTTAATATATTTAAATACATATAAATATTATGTATTTGTTTACTTTTAGTAGATATTGCCACAGGGTGTCCTAAAATGGTTATACTAATTCATATTATAGAAGCAATAATAGAGTTTAAGTTGCCTTCGTATTCTTGTCAACACTTGGCACTGTTTATCTTTTTAATCTGTCATTCTAATATGGATGTGGTAAAATCCCCGTGTCATTTCTGATTTGTATTCCCCTAACGGCTAAAGATTGATGTACATCTTTTGTATTCTCCATGGTCATTTGGGAATTCTCTTTTGTGAACTGTACGCTCACATCTTTTGCTCACGTTTCTTTGTTTTCTTATTACTAACTTATAAGTTCTTTGTATATCACACTTGTTCTTCTTCTTCTTTTTTTTTTTTAAAGATTTATTCATTTCAGAGAGAGAGACTGAGAGAGCAGGTATGTCAGCAGGGGGAGGTGTAGAGGGAGAGCGAAAAAGGGAATCCTAAGTAGACCCACTGCTGAGCACGTAGCCCACAACAGGGCTTGATCTCAAGACCCTGAGATCATGATCTGAGCTGAAATCAAAAGCTGGGGGTTTAACAGACTAAACTACCCAGGGGCCCCTTCCCTTTGTTCTCAAAAAGTAATTTTGTTGGGTAAACAATTTTCACTTTAAATTTTTCATCTTTTTATACTTGATGTTCCATAGTCTCTAGATGCTGTTTTCTTTTTTATTTACCTTGGTAGGCAAACACTGTGTTTTACAAACTATAGATTTCCCTGATATTCATCTTTCGTATGGTTCTCTTCCATTCACTAGTTCTTTTATATCTTTCATCTCTGTGACTCGCTTGTTTGCATTCTTCTTATTCATAAGCTTTTTTCACCCCAGTCCACTGATTTCAATTCATCTATCTTTGCTCTTTAAACTATCAACTGAACTGTTGACTTTTTTTTTTTTTTTTTTAATTTCTGAAATTCCTTTTGGAGCTCTTTTCCAGTGTGCTTAGTAATTTTGGTCTTACTCAGTCTTGTAACTCAAAACAATTTAAAAAAATTCTATCTCTGTAACAGCTCCAAGCCTAAAGCCTCTAAAGATCTAAACTGGCTATTTCTGCTGACTTCAAGACATTCCCCCCCCCCCCCATGTGTGTATGTTGAGCTTTCATTGTAAATTTACATTGTTGATTTTAATCCAGGGTAAACTGGGAGTTTAGAGAATGTAACTGAGAGCTGAACTTCTTGTAAGAAACAGGGAGAAGCTTGTTACAATTACAGAGCAAGCTCTTTTGCAAGATCTGAAATTTACTAACAGGTCATGTAACTTCTTTGGGTGCATTTTAGAAAACAGCCCACGTGCCAGATGCATTATCTCAAGTTCCTCCAGGGAGGATTTGCATTTGCTCTTGCTAAGATTCAGTGGGCACTATACATTCTGACTTTTCTAGAAAACGCAATTCTAAAAATGTGTAAGAGACACGTTTCTCTCTCTCTTTTTTCCTCAGTCAAGTATTAACTAGACCCCGCCAGCTTCCATCATTTCTTCCGTCTATGATTCAGCTTTTCTTACCTTGCTGCCGTGCCAGCCTGAGGCTCAGCATTCTGGCCACAGAGATGAACCTGGCTGTTCCCGGCACATCACCACTGCTTCTCTCTTCGTCCACACTGGTAGTTGCCCTTTGCTTTGAAGGGCGTGGGGAACCTTGTGGAGACTTCTCTTACTTCTTGTGAGCTCAGCAATTAATTACTCTTCATGCAGAATTCTTCTTGCTGCCAGAAAATAGAAATCCTCTTTTTTCCAGGCAGATTGTAAAGAGACCATTTTCACAGTGTTCCACGTTTTGAACATCTCTCTTGGAACCCTCTGGGCCACCTTGGTGGTGACACTGGTCGTGTTGACGGTGATGGAGATGAGTATGATTGGAGTGGGACCAGAGAGAGAAGGCCCCAGGCCCTTTATCCCAGCTTTATATAACATTTTTCATGTGGTCTGCATATGGGATTTTAATGACAGAAGCATTCCAAATCTTTAACGTTTATCCAAATCAAATGAATGATTCCATTATTCCCAGTGGAGTTTATCCATTCTGCTCAGCCCTAAAAGATTTTGTGATGATTTAATGTCCTTCTAGAAGTACGGGTTTTTAACAAAATAGTGTAAACACACAGAAGCAGGAAAAGAAAAATCCAGCAAGGGAAGAAAGAAGTCACTGCCTCAAAGAGGGAAGAATGGACAGAGAATTGATTGGAGGGGGTGGAGGGTTTTAGGTGAAAGACTGTGCTATTTTAAGAGACAACAGTAACAATAATAACTTCAAACATCTCATAAACTGTGGTGCTTCTCTGTTTAATTTTGATTCATAGGAAACTATTCATGCCATCAGATTCATTTACTCATGATTTCACAAATATATATTAAGAATTCCAGTTTGTTCAAACATAGTCTTCTTGGAGATCTGCCTACAGGTAAATTGTTTTGCCTGATTTTCATTCAATCCATTTTTATGAGTCTGTACCCAGTCAAAACATATACCGGAAAGACAATTATATTAAAGATTTGTATCAAAATAGCACCCTGTCTCTGAAAGTTAAGCTTGCTCTAAGACATGTGGAGAACTTGCTACAATTATAGCACAAGCTCTTTTGCAAGATCTGAAACTTACTAACATATAAGGTTACTTTTTTTTTTTTTGGTGTGTTTAGGAAAACAACATGTTTACTGGGTGCCAGACATATTATCTAAAGTGTCTCCTCCAGGTGTATTTAACCCTCACAACAACTGAGTGATTTTTGTACACTTCATTTTAAAAATATGGGGCTGAAAGAAGTTCCACAGCTTGATTCAAATCTTATAGATTGTAAACGGGGGAACTGAGTTTGAAGCTCATGTCTGTCTGGTTCCAAAGCTGGTGTGTATGTATACGTATATGTGCATAAACATTTATGTGTATATATGTGAGTGGGTACACATACATCTTATTCTGGAAAACCTATTCTCAAAATATAGAGGATGAATGTTTCTTGGGTTTTCTTAGTTCAATACAGTGTCTTTTTTTTATTTGGTTATCATCACCCATAAATGTAGTTGTCACAGTGGTCATGATTCAAATTTCACAGTTAAATAGGATTCCTCTGCATCTTATTTTATAAAGAGTTCTGCTATCCTAATATTTTTTGTGCATAGAAATCTTACGAGATTAGTTAACTTTGCTCTCTAAATAAAGAAAGCGGAATACAATAGTTTGTGTGAAGTCACAATAGAGACCAGGTTGAAATGACAATCTTCAAGGTTCTAATCACATTAACACCCTTGGAAAACTTCAGGGCTCTCTTTTCTTCTCACTGTGAGTATTTACATTAAATTGTCAAGGCGAACCCACTTCTGAAATTATTTATGTAAGGTAAACCTAGCCTTTTAGATAGAAGAGTGGGATCTCTAATCCTTTTTTGGTGCTATCCTTAACAGCTCCAAAAAACCTTCTTAAGTGCATACCATAAATACTTTTGGAGTACTTGCCCTTTTTTAGGACTGTCAAATATATTTTATTAACTGACTCGAGGAGCATATGGATAAACTCTGCATAATGGCCAAAGAAGCACAGTAAATTGTTTTGAAAAGTAGAATGAAACCTTGCTATTTTTGCATATCATTTTCCTTTGTCCTGTATTTTACAGTTTTCAAATCCATTAAATGAGTAAAGTGCATTGTAATTTTGGTGAGGTCAACACTAGGATACATAAAAATGCCTTTTTATAATGGTTCATGTTGATCGTTTTAGGTGCTCAAGGAAAGTGACCAAGAGCCTTCTGGTTATGTCATAAAACTAAAACAGTCTCTATTTATAATTATGATTATAAATTAAATTCTTAAATATTTAAATATAGAACATAAATTTACAAAAACTAAAATTAAAGTAATTGTAAATTTAAAAAACTGTAATGATCATGTATTTTATGAACAAGTAGGAAGAATGCAAGATGAAAGTAGGGTGAGTAAGGCAGTTACTTGCCCAGGAGACAGGACACCAATGCCTTGGGTAAATTAATTAAGCCATTTGGCATTTTTTAAATCTTTTCAGAACAATGAGGAGATTTTACCCCAATAATTGGAACTTTTATGCTGATGGTTTCAGCTGGCAAACCATTTATACCGATGTTAAAGGTAAAAATCCAATAGCAGTAGACTACAGGAGTGTGTGTGTGAAATGTATGTGTTGAGGATCTATAGAGTCTGAGTCCTTCTCTCCAGTGAAACCTCTGCAGAATTCCTTGTACTTTCAGGACTATAATTTGAAAATTATTATCTAGAGAATTTCTAAAATCCAGCTCTGTCTATTGTTTTATGAATCTTCTTGGCTAGTTAAAGAAGACTCAGACACTTGTAGAGAGGGAAAATAAATCTAGAGTTACCTACCATATTTTGCTTAGAAACTAGCCATTGTGATTTCTCAAGTATAATGTTAGGTGGTTTTCGATATTCATGTGTACAATATATTCAACTGTAAATCAAAGAAAACACTAAAGAATTTTACATTTTCTTATGGGAAGTAACTTTAAAATCATAGTAGGAAGGTCAGGAAAACATGAACTGCTTCAAGAGTATAAATTAGGCATACAGTCATTATCACAATCAATTACACAGTTTATGTAACTAAGGAAAAGCATGTGGGGAAAGAATACATCCTATGTGGAAAAAAATACATATTTCCCAAGGAGAGAGAGAGGAACAATAATAAGTGGATTGGGAAGGTTATTTGTTATAGAATCAAGACTAATATGCCAAGAAAGTGAAACCACAAAGATTATGCTTGAAAGTAGTATCTAACAAGCTGGCCTGGCCACTCTGTGGGAAGGCTACTGTGGTTGAACATCTGCTTTCAACAAAAAATGGCAAATATCATGGTACCAACAATTCTAGGCATTCTACCAAGGGGTCTCTTTGCTCACGCTAATTCATGTTAGATGTGTATTTCTAGTTTCTGCTGGAATTCTAGACAGTTTGTTGGTTTGGTCAACAAGCTGATGGCATGACAGATCAGATGTAATCAGATATAATCAAATGGATATCTATCCTCCCTGGGTGCTTAGGAAAGCAGGCTACTCTGGAGGCCTAAAGGGATGCTCCTGGATACATTTCAGAAGGACCCATGACAGAAGGAACGGCTGCAAGACTGAGCCCAGATCTTGCAGGTCTGAACACCAGAGATGGTTTAGATATTTTAAAAGGACACTAAAGGCTTTTTCAGTCTATTCCGCTTCCATTACGCAAGGATGCAATTAGAAAGCTGACAGCCGATTTCAGACTAGACTTCTACTACTGGGAGAAACTCTTCTCACACACAGCAGCCTTTTCCAACATTCTCAACAGTCACTCACGTGGCAGGCTGGGCCACATTTAGACGCTATGGAAACACATTTAGAAAACTATGTGAGAGAAACTGTGTCATTTTGCAAAGTTAACACAGTGCGGAGACATGAATAGCAGATAAAATCTTCACCACATTTAAGATTTTTGTTGCTAATACACTTGTCTCAATTCTGCTGCCTGATAACGAATGCTCCAGTAGTCTACCAAAAAACTGTAATGACGATATTAATAATAACTGCGCAACTATCAAGATTCTCTTGGACACTGAATAGCAGCACAGTCAACTTGCCACCAAGTCTACAAATCCATCTACAGATATTTGACCTAAAACTGACAATAAGCAGTCAGACCCCCATGTGTGAGGATCCCAAAATTCAAAAACGCTTTATTAATATCACCAACAAGCCACTCTCAGGATGAAACAGAAAGACACGCTAACCAATAACGAGCTGTGAGCTGGGTAGAGTCATCAATATTGACACTGAAATCAGATTCCTGTGGTTTAACTCTCTTAAGAGGTCCTGGCAGGTAAGAAAAGAGATGAAAGAACATTCTCCAACCAGATCTGGAGCTGTGGGCTGACACTCAGGCAGGGAATTAACTATATTTCCATGCAACATCCATGAGTATAGGTTGTGAAATGCAAAGAAACAATAGCAGAGGAACCAACAGGCCGCATGATAGCAACAAATATTGGGAAAGAATTTTCAAGTAACCTCTGATAGAGAAAACAGGCTAGTTGTTTTTTACTTATAAAATTTGAGAAAAATGTGGCATTTGTTTGAGTCAAGAGAGATGCTTTACTTTTTATTCTAGTTCTAGGGAACTTATAACTGATGCCCTAAGGCCCCACTCACCCTTTCTCCCACCAGTATAAACACCTTTATTACCCCTGGATGTTCCTGGGGCTACTGGTTATCAGGCGCTCCCACACACACCCAGAATACCTTTATCTCCTGCTAATCTGTCTATTGTCAGTTAATTAACAGGCCTCCCCCTACCGCCCACTGCCCACCAGTCAGACCTAAACTGGTGGGGATGTTTTCGGTCCCAACACTGAGAATCTCACAACCACCTCTGCTGGGCACTGTGGCTTGTCCATCACAGGTCACCCTACGGAGCTGCTGCCTTCAAAAATAGGTGTAGCTGCCGCCTCAGACTGCCCCTCGCCGCCTCAGACTGCCCCTCACCGCCTCACCCCCTTCTACGGGGCTCTCTCTCTTCCATGTGGTCAGCTTGAGAGGGAGGGGAGGGGTTGATGAGTGGGGTCCCCATCGTGTGGCTGACCACTGTGTGCCTACCCCCCCAGCGGCCAAGTCAACAGTTGGGCATTTTCAGTTTCAATAGTAGTAACTGGGCACTTTTTCTCAAAAGGTTCTGGATACTTCTTCAAAGAAGAGATTTATTTTATTTTATTTTATTTATTTATTTATGTAAAAGAATAAAATGACCCTCCAAAAATCACTGTAGGAGGCTTTGAAATCTACCAGACTCCTTTACCTGGCTGCAAGGGAAGAGCAATTTTTTTCCTTTTTTTTGGGGGGGGGGGTGGACACTTAGAAGCACTCATTCCGGCTCACAGACCGGAGGCAGTTCAAGGTATTCAATCTGCAACGGGGCATTCAGCCCTACACGGAATTTACGTATTAAAGACCCTGCATATTAAGGGTAAAGTTTACAAGTCACAACAAGATTGCTCTAACTGCCAAATTAGGAGCTCAGGGTGCTATGCTCAAACCATTTTTGCTTTAAACATCATTACCAATAATAATCTGCGGGATCTGAGTTGGGCTGGATGTTTGGCGGCTGATGTGTGAGGAGGGAAAGAAAGCAGCCGCCGGCTTGTCAGCTCTATGAGCTAAGCATCGGTAAGCAGCAGAGACTTGCTTTTATGAGCTTGTCCAGTATAGGTCTATATAATTTTATTTAGCCATTTATGAGTCAGGAGACACATAGGCTGTCTAATTAAAAATGCCTTTCTGTACAGGCTCTTTTCAGACCCAAACCACACTTTCATACAAAGGAATGCATAAATATACATGATAATTGACTCTAATGACAGGAAAAGAATGTGATGAAACATTTCCTGATAAAATCTAGTCTCAGGCATGCAAAGGGGATCAAGACTCCTCTTCAGTCACTGTGATTTACAACATAAAGGGAGAAATTCTAAAGGGTGAAGTAATTTTCTTCTAAAGGCAGAATATATGTATGAAGAAAAGCAGAGGGCCTTTGTGTGATCTGGACAAGGAAAAATTATGAATGTTCTCTAGATGGAAGAGGAAAATCCCATTTGACAAGCCAGTCTTCCTTTATGGCCTTTTTAGTTTCTAGGTATCGAGTCCATTTTTCAATTCCTCTCGCAAGTTTGCTGTGCTTCTGATTACAGAGCAGTTAGGCTTAGTAAGCAACATGAAAAGGACATTGTTTCTGGGCTTTCTTCCATTGTTTTTTTAGAGCACGCCTCTAGACACACTTCCCCCTCTTCTATTATGAAGCATTCTTCAGAGATATGGAATGCAATTATAATGATTAAGGATCTTAGTGTTTGAAAATGAATCTTTAAAACTGGACACAGTTGTTAGAACACAATTGCAAGGCCTTCAATAAACATTCCACGCATCTTGGAGGTACTGGAATTTACAGAGACCTCTTTGCACGCAATGCTATGTATTAATAAAGCCGAATGTGATAGTTATCAGATGGATCGTTTATCTGATTTCTTATCTTAAAGTCATTCAGTGTTGAGCTTCTCCCAGAAATAGCTTTAGGTCTCTTAAGAACAGAAAATGAAAAAATACAGGAACAAATAAAACTCGAGAGCAAGAAACAAATATTTCATCGGATTCAAAAGAAAAGATTTTGGCAATCGAAAGGATTGTCAACAGAATAGCTTGGTTATTTACTGAGTTAAATAGCAAGCACCTGACAGACTTAGCATTTACAATGCTTATTATGTAAGAAAAATAGGCAAAATCACGTTTTGCACACGAGTGTGCTTCCTTTGCAAGAATTAAAATAGTTTCAGTAATGGTTATGGAAATACTCTTAGCCAATCTAAAGGATATGTTTTCAAAGAGCCCAAATTATTTACTGAAACAGTTCGTTAAAACAACAACAACAACAACAAACCGTGTATTTATTTTAGAGAAAGAGAGAACAGGTGTGTGCAAGTGAGCAGGGGGTGGGGGCAGAGAGAAAATCTCAAGTAGACTCTGTGCTGAGTGCAGAGAGAGCCTGACGCAGGGCTTGATCCCACGACCCTGAGATCATGACCTCAGCCAAAATCAAGTCGGACGTTTCACTGACGGAGCCACGCAGGTGCTCCTGAAACAGAGGTCTTAAACCAAGTGCCAGGACCAGTAGCTTACTACTCTATCAAAATGATGGATAATCTTTTATGAATATGCATGCACACTGAATTTTCATTCTCTTACCAATTTAAGGACCAGACAGATAGGACTTTTAAAATGGCTATCTGTGGCCCCAGGGACTCCCTGTCTTACCCCTTTAACCTGCTTTCCCCACCTTTTCCCCTTTTTTCCCCACCTTTTTCATGCTAACAACTCTGGCAAAGGAACCCTTGGCCTCCTGGTTGACAGAACAGACTCTTGCAAGGTGGCAAACAAGGCTCACGAGCTCAGAGCGTGAGCACAAGAGACAGAGGCGGTGGGGGAGAGAAAGAGGTTCCTGTTGCCTCACAGAATTCTAATGGGAAGCTGGAAATAGAGACTGTCTCTAACCTCAGCACCGCATCCTTACCTCACTTTCTCCCCTACTCTATTGCTCTGTCTTTAGATTTCCATTGATTCCTCCTCCCCTTCCCTTGACTTGAGGAAAGCCTACCAGCCAGAACACCCTCTGTGCATCTTCCTGCATCAGCCTTGTGGAGGAGAGCTTGCTTCTAAGTAAGATTTTAGGGAGGGAAACTTCAACAGAATGCTTCACTAAAGCTGTCTTTTGCCCCCTTGCTCTTCGCAACACATTTCTTTCCTTGTTCTCATTCATTCACTGAATGGGGCTTCCTCCGTCACCCTTTGGGGCTCCTCTGCCCCAAACATGTTACAGTTTGTCCCCCCCCCCCCCCCCCGCATGGTTCTTTCACTTCCTACTGCTCTTCTCCTTCCAACGCTCTCACTCGTGACCCTATCCATGCTCATGGCTCCAAACACTCACCCTACCTCTGGCCAACACCATTTTCTGAGCTTCAGATTCATCTCCAGCTCCATTCTGGAAGTCTTCGCGCAATGAATTGAATGTTTCTATCTCTTTAAAATTCAGATGTTGAAATCTTAATTCCCAGGGTAATGATATTAGAAGGTAGAGCCTTTGAGAGGATAAACCATCATGAATGGAATTAGTGCCTTTATGTAGAAGAGGCCCTAGAGAGATCCCTTCTCTGCTATGGGAGGTTAGAGTGAAAAGACATGGTCTACAGACCCGGAAGCGGGCTCTCACCAGACACTGAATCTGCCAACATCTCGATTTTAGATTTCCTAACCTCTGGAAATATGAGAAATAAATTTCTCTTGTTTATAGTCCACCCAGTTTATGGCATTTTGTTAGAGTGGCCCCAACAGACTCAGATCCTTCATCCTTAAATCATCCTGCTATCCTTAAATCATCTTAAACACAACTTTCTCTGAACAGAATGCTTTGGGGGCACCTGTGTGGCTCAGTTGGTTAAGTGTCTGCCTTTGGCTCAGGTCATGATCCCAGGGTCCTGGGATCGGGTCCTGTATCGGTTTCCTCCTCAGTGGAGAGTCTGCTTCTCCCTGTGCTTCTCGCTCTGGCTTGTGCTCTCTCTTACTCTCTCTCAAATAAATTAAATAATTAAATAAATTATTAAAAATTAATAAAATTAATAAAAATTAAATAAATAAAATCTTAAAAAAAAAAAAAAAGCCCAGCAAATGGAATGCTTTGTTTGCTGCACACCCTTGCTCTCCTTCTGGTGTTAGTTGGTGGCATCTACATGGTCACAGGAGAGAGAAAACTGATGGAGAAGAACTTAAACCCAATTTCCAACTGGGAGAACTTAAACCCAATTTTCCTGGGCAAAGTGAGACATAGGAGGGCCGAGAGGGCGCAGGGAAAGCTCTTTGTTTTTGAATTTGGGTTTTTGGTTCAAAGTTCTGCTTGACTGCCATGGATGATGGCCCTTAACCCAACTGGCTCCCGAAAATGAAAGACTAGAGACCAGGAGTGGTAGAGAGAATGGGAGCTCAGTTTCTGCAGTGAGAGGAGCCATACCAGTTAGTGGCAGTTAGTTTGCTGGTAAGAGAAATCTGAAATGATAATAGCCTCACTAAGAAAGAGGTTCATTTTCTCTCAAGGAAGAGGTACAATTAGGCAGTCCAAGGCTGTTGTGACGGTGCCATGATGACTTCAATGTTCCCGGCTGTTCCATTTTTAACTTTTCCATCCTTAGCAACTCGTGCTCATCCTCAGGGTTACTGCAGATCTACAGAAAACGCTGGTGAAGCTCCAGCCATCAGACCCATGTTCTGCTCAGGAAAGAAGGGAGAGGACCAAAGGAACCTCCAAGCATCTATATCCAATGCACTCTATTAGCTTCTCCTTGGCTACCTTGAGAGGGAAAAGTGGCTGAATTTTTTTCCGCCCCTAATAATGTGCACGTTCTATCTGGTAAGATGACTTAACGGAAATTAGCCAGCAGAAGCTGGTACTGGGGGTTCTAAAAAAAAAAAAAAGCTTGAAGTTTTGTGTTTTTTTAATATTTTATTTATTTGAGAGAGTGTGTGTGAGAGTGCACATGAGTGTGTGCATGGTGGGGGAGGGGCAGAGGGAGAAGCAGACTCCCTCCTCAGCAGGGAGTCCTACACTAGCTCAATCCCAGCATCTTGAGATCATGACCCCAGCCAAAGGCAGTCACTTAACCAACTGGGCCACCCAGCGCCCCCAAAACTTGAGCTTTTAAAAACATTCAAATGCTTGGGCCCTCTAGGTTCATGTCACTGGCCGAAGCCCCTCTAGAGTTCTCTGGCTGTCCTCACCCACCACACTGAATCAGTTGCCAAGACCTGCCAATTTTAATTCCCTGCATCTAACTTGAAGCCATAGCCTCATCTTCCCTCTTGCCACCACTCCCCTAGTCCCGCCCTGACCCTTCCCAGATTGATTTACTGCAACTGCCTCCTGGGAGATTTGATAACACAGTCTCTGGAAAGCACTTGCACAGTATCTGGCTCACGGTAAGCACTCAATGCATGTTAACAATTGTTACTATTGTGCTTTAAAACATTTCAGTTTGTATGCTGTACCAGAGCAATTTGTTTAAATAGCTGACTCTTTTACTATTGGGTGGCTAAGGGCAGGGCCCGCTCTAGCTCATCTTTACTTCTCCAGCACCTAACACAATCACTAGTGCACAGTAGGTTCTAGAATGCATGAGCACTGATATTTCTGAGGACTGATACCCTGCAGACAGCAGAGCAGATTCATGGAACTCCACAGATCACGCATGCAGATGGATCTCTTATTTCTACTTATTAGTCTGCTGTCAGCAGCAGATCAAGTGTCTCTAGTTCTCCTATCTTTTTCTCCAAGCTTAGACTTTATTCCCATTTCAGGCTCCTGATACGTCCCCTTTGAATTTTTTTCTAATCCTATAGGAGTCTATCTTTCTTCCTATCTAGGAAGCTATAGTTTTATATATATATATATATATATATATATATATATATATATACACACACACACACACATATATATATATATGATATTCTGTGATGTATATTACATATTTTCCAGGAGTGGTATTTTTATATAAGAACATCTATAAATGATAGGATATATATATATTCCTCTTCATCTTCATATTCCCTTATTTTTCCATATTTCCTTCATATTTCCATATTTATACAAAAACAACCTACCTGACAATAATAGTAATAATGATGATAATAGTTAATATTTTTAGGCCTTGAGTTGCACCAGAGACTTCTCACAGCTCTGTGAGGCAGTCAAGTTTTCCATCTCCATGTTCCAGAAGCACAGAGATGTCTGATACTCTGCCTAAGGTCTCTGGCTTGTACATGGGAAAGTAGATGTTGACTTGGATATTGTTTGAATCTCAGTCTCACAATGTTTCCCGCTTCAGACTTTGATTCCTCCACCCCCCTGCATTTCCAAGTATGCCAAACTTTCCATCATACAGTGTGTCTTAATTTATAAATCACTGGCACATACATTATTTTACTTATCTTCATAACAACTCCCAGAGGTGAGTTAGGAAGATTTTGTGACTTGCACTTGACAAATGGGCAAAATGATGTTCATAGACATCGCTATTTAGATGTAGAGGGTATTAATTCTGGCCACATATAGTAAAGAATATCTAGTCCAACCCAGTGGAGAGAAAGACATGGAGCCTCAGAGAAGTAACTCGCTTTCCCTTGTTCCCCCAGCTCGTTGCTGTACCTATAGCCTGTCTTTGAATTCACTGTCAGCCCCATGATGTGGAAGATACATGGACTTCGGAGCCAGCGATTGAATTTCTCTGAACTACAGTTTACTCATTTATAAAACAGGGGATTTTATGAAGACTGTTGTGAAAAATAAATGCAATTAATATGGAATGGTCCTAACACAACCAGGTACCTGGAAAGTATTTACCAGACACCAGCGACTGGGCTTCCTCCTTTCTTTCTAAGGTTGTTGTGAGGCTGTAGTAGAGAAACTTCCTTTTCCACGTCACGGACTGTCTCCCATACCACCGAGCTATGAAACCGGAACCCCCCGACCTCTCCTCTCCCACGGCGGGTCTCGACTCGGGCACCCTGCCCTCTGGGTCACCGCGTCCCTTCCTCGCCTGCAATCTTCTGGGGACACAGGCAGACCTCTAGGCTCCATCAGGTCACTTTTGCTTTGCCAGGTTCCATTTCCAGCCCAACTCTCTGGTCCATCACTTCCAATCACTCTCTCGCCACTATTTTTTTTTTTTTTTAACTCCCTTGCCGGCTTTGCTCCTGCGGGCCCTCATCCCAAACGCTGCCGGAGAGCCCCAGCTCCCCGCCCTGTTGCCTCAGACCTTCCTGGGCCCGCCGCAGCACCCCTGGCCCCCCATTCCACGAGGAGGGGCTGCCATTCTAGCCCAGGGACCTCGTGTTCACCTCCTTCCTCCAACCCCTCCCCTGCACTCTCACCTGCCCCTTTCCGCAGAACACAGTGCGCTCCGTTCTGCAGAGAAAACCAAACTTGTCCGGATGCCTCATGGCGAACTCCGCTGAGAGCTGACTGTGTGCCAGGCACTGTGCGAGGCTTTGATTCTCGTCTCCTCTCACCTTCCGTGAGACGAGCTTCCTGCCGTAGACGCGGTTATGACCGCCCCACTTTGCAGCAGAAGCTCCCCCCTCCCCGACCCCCAAACCGGAAGCCGAGAGAAGTTGGCTGATTTCCCCGGGGGCGGGGGAGGGGGGTGGCAGCTGGGGGCCCCCAGCGGGACGCAGACCCCTGACCTGACCTTTAAAGCATCAGACAACAAACTCTCCAAGTTTCTGGCTCTGTAGACCACAGACTTAATCTTCATTAATTTTTAAAAACTGGGTTTAACATGTTTCTTCCCAGAGCTGTTCATGCACATAATTTAGAAAGAAAAACAGGTATGTAAAACAAACACCCAAAACCGCCCCCAAAACAAAAACTACGCAGCAGCCCCTGACCTTGCATCCTTCATTTCCTCTTCTCTCCAGAAACAACCACTTTTAGTTAACCCTCGGGGCACTTCTATGCCTATTTCTAAATATCATGCCTATGTTGCTACTTACTGAGCTGTCCGTGTTAGCCACATTCTGTTGAGTGCCCACATCGAAGCACGAGGAATTAGCTATTATTTCCCAGAGCAGCACCTGGGCCCCCTGAGCCCGTGCGCTGTGTTGTCCTACCCCATTCAGCTACAGGTTATGTTCATTTATATATAATAAAATGTAAATGCCAATCACGACTAGGCCACAGGTGGCTTACAAATACTCTCCCTTTCCTGAATGCTGGGCTGTAAGGTCTATCATTAAAGCCTAGTATTATGTGCTGCCTTGACATCTGGGGAAACCAGGAGGCGTCAGATGGCTTCACGGCATGCTCCCCCCTTCCCTACTTGGCTCTCCTGCCTAAGGTCCCCCGGCTAAACAACTCTCCTTATCGAGGGGACCAGGTGCCGCTCCTGCTTATCCTTGAGTAATGAAATTCAGTGCCCTGCTAGCCTTTGGAATTATTAAAAAAAGCCGAACACATCATCTTGTGGGGGAAGGAGGGGTCACTTTGCTCTCTTGATACTGCAAAGAAGGCCTCCCACAGTGCCTGCTGATTCAATTCCATCCCAGAGCGTGGCCTCTGTGTGGGCCTGCCTGGCAGGGCGGACCTCCTCCCCCAGGGTGTATTTGATATTAATAAACTGCTGTCAGTCTCCCTGCCCAGTGTCCGGGGTGGTGTGTTCAGCCATCCCATAACCCTAGGATGGGAACTCATCCTCACCCAAGAGATTAATGGGAGGCAATTAAAACACACATCTCTTTGTGTTTTTAGGACTGTTAACCTTCTGGGTTTTCTCCAGGCCCTTCCCAGTGATGTAAATTTCCTCTCCATCCCTTCAAGTCTTCATGTTCATTTCCTCTGCTTGCCATAGTCTTTTCATGAGCCCCTGCCCTGTTCCAGTCTGGCTGGATTCATTACTCTGTGGGCTCAGCAACCATCATCTTTTTGAGATTTTGCACGTCTGAGAATGTTGTTATTCTCACATGTACTTGATAGGTTAGCCAGGTTTCGAATTCTTGGCTGGAAATGATTTTTCCCTCGAATTTGGAAGCCACTTTCCCTGTCTTTCGGTTTCCAACATTGCTGTTGAAAAGTCCAAAACCACTCAAAACCCTAATCCTTCTTATGTGACCTGTTTTTCCTTTGCATCGTGGGGGGAAAAAATCCTTTCTCTTCCTTATCTCCCCCTCCTTCTTTGAATTTACCAATGAAATGTACTGGTGTAGTTCTATTTTCATTCACTGAACTTGGCACTTGCTGGGTCTTTCTAATCTGGAAACTCATATCCTTCAGCTCTGGGGAAATTTTCTTGTTTTATTCATTTGGTTTTCTCCATTCCATTTGCTTTCTTTATTCTCCCTTTCTGGAACTCTTTTTATATAGATATTGGCTCTTTTAAATTGTTCTCATTTTTTCTTTCATGTTTTCTCTGTTCTTCTAAGATTTCTTCGGATTTCTAGATTTCTTCACCTTCTCTTCCAATGCTTCTATTGAGTTTTCCATTCTGATTGGTATAATTTAAATTTTAAGTTTGTTTTCCAGTGTTCTTTTTGGGCATCTCTGTGCTGCTGGTTGGATTTTATTGATAGTGGGCTTCACTGTCTGGTGATTTGGCTGGTTGTTTTCTTGCAGAATCCCCCGTGTCAGTATTTCTGTTTTGTTTTTTTTTTTTTTAAGATTTATTTATTTATTTGACAGAGAGAGATTACAAGTAGGCAGAGAGGCAGGCAGAGAGAGAGAAGAGGAAGCAGGCTCCCTGCTGAGCAGAGAGCCCGATGCGGGACTCGATCCCAGGACCCTGAGATCATGACCTGAGCCGAAGGCAGCGGCTTAACCCACTGAGCCACCCAGGCGCCCAGTATTTCTGTTTTTTTTTCTTGTGGGTGGGCCAGGTTTCCCAGGGAAATCTCTTCCAGACTCTTGCCTGGAGGAATGCCCTGTGCCGCCAGCATTCTGCAAGAGGGTTCCTCCAATTCTTGAGTCTTCTGCAGTAAGGGAGATGTACATTGGGTTACTTTCTAGCTTTCTCTAGTTTCCCAGGTCTGCTAAGCCAGTTACCACTCACCCATCCCCTTTTCAATTTTTAAAACTACACTGCTGATGTTTACATTCCTTTTGCATTTTTATACTTTCCATGTATTAATTAGCTTTACTGCTATCTAAATAGGATTTGGGAAAGAATTTGAGGCTAAAGCATGTGTTTAATTCTTGTCCCTTTATTTCTATTTCTACCATCCTTTCCTCATTTCCTCTTATTTTGGCTAAAGTCTTTTTGAGTCTAAGGCTCTTCACTGAGATTTGAGTTCAATGTCTTACTGTCTCTCTAGAGTTAGTGCTTCAATAGTCATCCGGTCCCTGTCTTGTATTTTTGAATCTGTATTGGCTTTTTCTGTCAGCTGTAAACACAATGACATAAGTCCATCTCTAGTCATTCTTTTGAACTGATATCTTCATCATATGTTTCCAACCATAGTTCTGCTTCCTTTTAGAGTCAAGCTTTTTGAAAGCAGCCTCTGTGCTTTTTTCCTTTTTTTTTTTTTTTAAAGATTTATTTATTTAATTTTAGAGAGCAAGAGAGAGTGTGTAAGTGGTTGGGGGAGGACCAGGCAAAGGCGGAGAGAATCCTCAAGCAGACTCCCTGCTGAGCCTGAAGTGGGGCTCGATCCCAGGGCCTTGAGATCAAGATCTCAAGAGCTGGAAATCAAGAGCTGGATGACTAACTGAGCCACTCAGACACCCCTCCTCCATGCTTTCTATTTCTATTTCCTCTGAGCCCATATACAACTCTATCCATGGAAGAAGACTTCTGGTAAAATCATCAAATGACTTCCATATTGCCGAACTAATAGATACTTCCTTGCTATGAGTTTAAGGCTCTGTAGTACTCTTGGCTACGTTGACCTTTTTCCCCCCTCTATCTCTCTTTGAGAAGATTTTATTTACTTATTTGAGAAAGAGAGAGCAAGAGTGGGGGTGGGAGTGGGGGAGGGAAAAGAAGACTTCTGCTGAGCAGGGAGCCCAGCATAGGGCTGGAGATCACAGAACCCCGAGATCACAACCTGAGCCAAATGCAGACACCCAACCTACTGAGCCCCCCAGGTGTCCCTTGACCTTTCTTTTTTTCTTTTTTTTATTTTAGTATTAAAAGTAATACATATTCATTACATAAAACTTAGAAAATAGGCAAAACATAGGAAGGAAAAAGGAAATCCAATCCCTAAAACTACCAAATAGAGATAACTCCTATTCAACTTAGGATGTAGTCTCCCAACTTTTGCTCAGAATATGTTATTTGCCTAACTCTGTGTGTGTGTGTGTGTGTTTGTGTGTGTGTGTGTATGCCACAAACTTAACATTTTCAAGGAGTTCTTCAGAAAATTGGTTAATTTTACATTTTCTATCTCAGTCAACGATACAGCCAAAAGCCCATGTGACGTCCTCACCTTCTCCCTCTCCCTCACCTCCTGCAGTGAGCGAGTCACACAGGGTTTGGAATTCCACCTCGAAGAGTTTAGCCACCTTCCTCTTCCATCTTAACGTCCTCACTTTAGGTTAGGATCTCACCCTGTGTGCCTGAATGATTGCATTAACCGCCTAATTAATATCCTTGCCTGTCTTTTAAACTATTATCCAGAATGCTGTCAGAACGACTGCTATAAAATGCTTGCCCTATCCTATCATTCATGTGCATAAACATCCTTTGACAGTTCTCCATAGCCCGATGAATAAAGTTCAAATTCCTTAGTCTAGGAATCATGGCTTTTGTGTGTCTTTCAGAAGTGTCCTGTCTCTTTCCCGAGCTTTATTTGTTCCTTTCCCCCAATTTTCTCTGGTATGGAAACAGGGGGTCACGCTGTTTCTTTCTGTTCAAGCTTTCTTCATTCTCTTCTCTTTTTCCCTTCTTGTCTAACTTCTACAACATGGTTCAAACATAGGAGCATCACTTCTTCAAAGAAATCCGCTTTTATCTCTCAACCTTGTTTAGAAATTTCTTCTCTGTGCTTCTGTTTTATCACCCGGAGACAGCTATCCCACACTGAAATGATTTGCTTTGCTGCTGTTCCTACTAAAATATATACATCTTCAGAGTTAAGACTATACATTGTTTGACTTTCTTTTCCTAATGCCTTATCTAGTGCTTGACAAAAGATGAGAAGACAATGTTAAAGGAGTAGTTTTCCATTCTGATTTTCATATGGGTAGTCTGTTTTCAAGGACAGCATTTTTTACTTTACAATGCCCTTAGGAATCTGTGAGGAGAGACTGTTACGCGGGTAGGTGGGAAGAAAAAAAGGGATATAGAATTTACAGATTATCACAAAGGATAATTCTAAATTATCCTTAGGTTGGCCATCCCGGTTTTTAGGATAGACCTAGCATGCAACCACAGTGTAGAAGTAGGAAGAGATGGGACATTACCTCATTTGAAAGTCTAATGCAGGCGCCTGGGTGGCTCAGTGGGTTAAGCCTCTGCCTTCAGCTCAGGTCATGATCCCAGGGTCCTGGGATTGAGTCCCGCATCGGGCTCGCTGCTCAGCAGGGAGCCTGCTTCCCTCTCTTTCTCTCTGCCTGCTGCTCTGCTTACTTATGATCTCTGTCCATCAAATAAATAAATAAAATCTTAAAAAAAAAAAGAAAGTCTAATGCAATGTCTTGAATGTTTCCAACAGGAAATCATTGCAGAATAATATCATTAAAATACTTTAATAGATAATTGTTTGTTAGTGTTTGTGTGTGTGTTTACTTGCCAAATTACATGGTAGGATAATGAGAAAAACCCTATCATTTAAAATTACACACTCAAAAAATATTGAATTCTAAAAAAATCACGTACGAATTGTCTTACTAATAGTTGAGTTGTCATTAATTTTCCAGGTAAACGTCTTTTCATTACAAGTAAGACTCCCTCCTTTCCTTCCCATGGTGTTTCTTTCTCAGTTCACTTGGATAATAAAGCATTTCACATTCAGACTACATTTTCTTCAATCGTGTTACCTCAAGATGAAAGGTACTTGACTTCAGAAGCAAGACTTCACATTGGTCCTGAACATGAGACCCTATTTATTTCCTTGGCTTTATTTTTTAGAGCAGTTTTAGGTTCATGGGAAAATTAAGTGAAAGGTACAGACATTTTTTATATGCCCCTTGGTCCCACACATGCATGGCCCCCATTATCAACATCCTCCTCCAGGGTGTGCATTTTTTACAACTGAAGCTACATTGACACATCGTGATCACCCCAGGTCCACAGTTCATGTTAGGGTTTACTCCTTGTGTTGTGCATTCAATGGGTTTGAACAAATGTATGATGACATGTATCTCTCGTTATAGCATCATACAGAGTAGTTTCACCTTCCTAATAATCCTGTCTTCCATATATTTATGCCTCCCTTACAAATCCTTGCAACCAATGATCATTTTACTGTCTACATAGTTTTGCCTTTTCCAGAATGTTATATAGTTAGAACCATACAGTATGAACCCTTTTCAGATCTGTGTCTCTCACTTAGTAACATGTATTTAAGGTTCCTTCATCTGTTTTCATGGCTTGTAACTCGTTCCCTTCTAGTGCTGAATAATATTACGTTGTCTGGACGTGCCACGGTTTACTTACCACTCACTTACCGAAGGACGTCTTCACTGTTTCCATGTTTTAGCAATTATGAATAAAGTTGCTAGCCATGTGCAGATTTTTGTGTGGACATAGGTTTTCATTTACTCTGGGTAAATATCAAGGAGCATGATTTCTGGATCACATGGTAACAGTACATTCAGTTTTGTAAGAAACGGCCCAATTGTCTTCAAAGCATTGGTACCATTTTACACTCCTATCAGCAGTGAATGAGAGTTCTTGTTTCTCCATGTCCTTGCCGGCATTTGGTGTTGTTGGGGTTTTAGATTTTGGCCTCTCTAATAGGTGTGTACTGGTATCATTGTTGCCTTAGTTTACATTTCCATAATTTTTTGTTGTTGTTGTCTTTCGAGTAAGTCATTTAATGTCAGAGACAAAAGAGATCCTAGATATGAATCTAATCCAGAGAGTATCAGGAAGTGGTGGGAATGAAGTTGGGCATGATTTCTATCAAAAGCATCTCCAGAACTTTAAAAAAATATATCTACTCCAGTTTCTTGGTTTCCTCCTTCCTAAACTCTTAACATTCCTAGAAGCTTGGTGTCAGGCACGAGTGTTAAACCCATATACTTAGCCTTCCAAGTGGTCATAATATCTTCCATCCCTCTGAGGTGACAACTATTGATTTAATGTAGCTTTTATTTTCTAGGAAACTGAAGCTCAGATGGTTCAAGTTTCAGTGTCTTTCCTGAATCATGGAGCTAGTTAATGGCAAAAGCAACACTAGAACCTCTGTCTCTTGCTCTTTGCAGAGGACATCTGTTCGGTTTCTTGCCAGCTTCTTGATCTAGTTTCAGAACTACCCCCTCAAGAGGAAGCCGGTGTCCAACCTGTCAGTAGCCAGCAGGGCTTCCCCGGAGGACAGCCCAGCTCTTCTTCTGAGCTGTCCTCGGGGGCCTGGGGTGGGGGTGATGGGGAAGGGGCGGCAGCCAGGCAGGTCTCTCCTGGCCGCCCAAGGGTGTGGCTCCATGAAGCTGTTAGGTCTCAGCATCCTGCGCAAAGAGAAGCCCAATGCAGTGCTGCTCAACATGTCCTCCTTCAGCTTCTTCCAGAGGTTCAATGTTCAGGAGACTATCTGTGCCCTCTATGTGTGGCACGCCAGTCTTGCAGAAATGGTTGTAATGAACAGTGACTATCCATTCCATGGGGCTGTGGCCTTGCCAGAGAAGGTACTAGATGAATTCTCCAAGCAGGTCGACAAGACAGAGTGGCCAGTTGGATCCCTTGCTACCGTCCTAAATGGCTACCTCAGGAGATCCCAGAACCTTGGAGAAACTGACCCCATGTCCAAGGCATGGGCTGAGCTGGAGGCAACCAAAGTCGTTCTGCACAACACCACGAAGCCTCTGTTAGAGCAAGGGGAGAAGCTAGATGAACTGGTGTCCAAATCCGAAGTGTTGGAAACAGTCTAAAGCCCAGAAACAGCCTGGAAACAGGACTTGTGCTGTGCAACCACATGAAGGCAGCCGGCGGAGGCCACTGTGTTGAAAAGCCACGGTCATTCCTGTCAGAACCACAGCCTCTGGGGAAGCGGAACCACATGGAGAGACCCTGCGTGGGCTCACTCTCATCTTCCACTTTGGAGCTCCCTGGAGGAACTGAGCAGCCGTGGAAGGGCCCTGGGGCCAGGGCACCGGCAAATCTACATGTCCAGTAATTTTTGAAAAGATCATTCGGGGTCCTCAAAGGTGTAGTATTGGGCCCAACGAAACCATAAGATATGAGTGACTCACATTAAACAAAAACAACCTCTTTAGATCTGAAGAATCTAGAGGAACCCTGACCCTGACAGTTGCGACGAAGCAGTTCTAAGGAAAACCACAATATCCTTCTGCTGGGCGAACTGTCCAGCATCTCCTCCCCAGCAGTGGGCGTGGTAAGTGCCATTGGGATCACAGGCTGTGTAGCCTTCGTTTCTCCCAGGAAGCGAGGGGCACAGAACTGCAGAGAGAGAGAGCCGGGGAGATCACACCCTTGTAAAAGGAGAAGATGTTAGGGATGTGGCCACGTGGAAGCTAAGTGGCCAGACTACATTCAGCCTGGGATAAAAGGCATTTAGGAATGGCTTCGTCAAGTGCTGCAAATAAAAGACAACTGTAGTCGGTAGGGAGGGTGGGGAGGGCGGGCTGGGCTGGAGACAGCAGCTGCGCTTTGTACCAGGACCCAGGAAAGCAGACTTGAAACCTCACCCTAGACGCATCCTCCTCACCCCGCAGCCCAGATTCACTAATCCAGATACACACACCATAGAACATGTCTTTACTCTGGGCTAAAAATTAATAAAGCAATAAGTGACTGCACAGGGAGTAAGTTCTAGAGTCGGCTCTAGCCAGCTAGGAAAACAACAGATGGTTGAAAGTTTGCTTATCCTGCTTACAAACCGCGCGAAGGAAGGCGGCGGCGAAGCTGTCATTTGATTTTTAGGAGTTTGTTTTTGAACAACTTGGATTCAATTCAAATGGAGTTTCAAGTTGTGTGGATTTGCAAGTATATTACTGGACTTTTCCTCATTATTCGAGCATCAAGACAGGCAGCTCTTGAATTCCTTGGAATGGTCACATCTGAAATTAGGCGGCAGGACAGACTCTGAGGCGACACAGGACGGCCCTTCTTGCCGTCCTTCTCCACCTCCCCGGTTTAATCGAGTCCCATTGGGTTTTTTTCGTGGTAACTCCATAGATTTTCTCCTTCCCCATCACTCTTCCAGAATACCATTTCCTAAACTTGCTGCCTAAACAGAAGAATGACCAGGGACCAGCTCTTTTCCCTGCAATTAAACCTTCCATTCAGATCATTCTGAGCTTCTCAGGGAGCAAATCTTTCCTGCACTCAAAAGCCTTCAAGACTCCCCTTTCTTTGTATCATAAAATCACCTCACCCCTGTCAGAATGGCTAACATGAACACCCCAAGAAGCAGAACGTGTTGGCGAGGATGTGGCGGGAAAGGAACCCTCTTGCCCTACTGGTGGGAATGGAAACTGGGGCAGCCGCTGTGGAAAACAGTATGGAAATTCCTCAAAAAGTTAAAAATAGAACTACCTTATGATCTAGTAATCATTCTACTGGGTACACAAGAACACTAATCCAGAGGGATACGGGCCTCCTCCCCCATCCCCCGACACTGCTTATTGCAACATTATTTATGGAAGCATTATT
Organism: Mustela erminea; assembly: GCF_009829155.1. Classification (NCBI taxonomy): domain Eukaryota; kingdom Metazoa; phylum Chordata; class Mammalia; order Carnivora; family Mustelidae; genus Mustela; species Mustela erminea. Next base: position 13,687,707 of record NC_045634.1, read on the forward strand.
TATGGAAGCATCCTGAGTGCTCATCGATTGATGAATGGATAAAGATGATGTGGTGTATATATACAATGCAATACCATTCAGCCATAACAGAAGAATGAAATCTTGCCATTTGCAACAACATGGATAGAACTAGAGAGTATAATGTTAAGCAAAATAAGTCAGTCAGAGAAAGACAAATATCGTATGATCTCCTATGTGACATTTAAGAAACTAAACAAATGAGCAAAAGAAAAAAAAAAGTGAGTGTGAAAGAAACAGGCTCCGGACTATAGAAAACAAAATGATAGTTACCAGAGGGAAGATGGGGTGGGGGTTGGGGAAAATAAGGGAGAGGGATAAAGGAGATATTTATCACGATGAAATAAAATAAAATTAAAAAAAAAAATCCAAATCTGACCCAGCATCTGCTTGTCCCTCTACATTGTGAGCTCCTTGAAAAGGGCAGCGAGCGAAGGATAATATGAAAGGACAATGGAGAAAAATAGGATTAAGACTAGGAGCAGACAAGATTATAATAGAGCCAAGAGAGCGTCAAATGTCACCGCATTCGTATCTACCAGTGATCACAATTCATTTTACATACAAAATCCAGTATTTATAGGGCTTATACATGTTCGCGAACACTAAGGTTATATCTGTAACCAAATGTTCCATAACCCACGTAAATATGTCATGCTCAGTTGTAAGTAGGTTATGTCCAGGAAAAATAGTCAGATGTTATCCTAAATAGGGGTATAAAAATATTAAATCTGTTAAAAATACCCAGAAAACCATCCAAAGGATTCTATGTAATCACTGACTTTTAATCCTTGGAGAAAGAGCAGAAGAATAAAATCAGACCAGATTTAGTACAATGGGGCTTCACTTCCAGATGAAATGTCTTGTCATCTGTTTAAGTTCCTTATTTAAAAAGAAAGAGAAATTTTTACTTACCACTTCTCAATATTTATTTATGCAGATGAGACATGAGTCACAAGGATGTAGAGATGAGCCCTGATTTATGACAACATCAGGAAAATGGCTAAAAATAAGTGTGTCTTAGGATGATTCAAAATGCAATAAGGGAATTTCCAATGATTTGGTAACAAATGTAGCAGCCCAACTCCATTTATTTTTCCAGCAAATAGTCCCAAGTAGCATGAAAAATGACAGCTGCATAATCGGAAAAGCTAATTTTTTCATGTTAGTTGATTCAACCTTTTGTGTCACGAAAAAAAAAAAAGAGAGAAAAGGAAAATAAAGAGAGGGTGTGAGTAATAGATCAAGTTTGTCTTTTTACAACTTGGGAAATACAATTTCCAATCATCTATCAGTAGCCTAATGTTAATGTTCTAGCCATTAAGTCTAATGGCATAGAAATGATACAGTAAGCAACAGAATGAGGCCATGATTTTGGTGGGCTAGTAGCTAGCTGAAAGTCACAAGTGCAGAACCCTAGAATTGAAAACAACATGAGATATCATCGAACTCAGCCTCCTGCCCTGAGCAAGGATTGTCTCCAGAACATTGCTCTCAGAAGCAGAATCCAGCCTGTTAAATACTTGTAGCAATGGGAAGCTCACCACCTGTGTTTTAATTTCCTAGAGCTGCTGTAACAAATTTCCATACATTTAGTGACTTAAAAACCACTAATTTATTATCTCATAGTTCTGGAGGCCAGAAACGTGCAGGTCTTCAGCAAGACTGTGCTCTCTACAGACTCTAGGGGAGAAGCCATTCCTTGCCTCTGCTAGTTTTTGGTGGATGCTGGCTTCGTTGGCTTGTGGCCACATCACCCCAATCTCTGCCTCTGTCTCATATCATCATTCCCTCTCTGTGTCTCTTAAAAGGACACTTGTGATTATATTCAGGCCAGATATTTCAGAACAAACTCCTTGTCTCAAGATCTCTAACTTAAGGACATCTTCAAAGACCCTTTTTCCAAAGAAGGGGACAAATTCACAGATTCTGGTGGTTAGGACATGGCCCTATCTTTTGGAGGACCATCATTCAGCCTACTATACAACCTCCAAAAACAATTCCTTTATTTTTGGTCAGTTCTTATTAGAGTGGACTTCTCTTGTTTTGAACAGTATCTACATACCTTTACTACGGGGAAGTAATTCCAAGGTAGATGTGAGGTAAGGCTCTGTCTCCTACTATTGAGCTGAAATGGGGAAATTCTTCTCTTCTTAGACCCCGGACTCCAGGGCAAGAGTGCGTGCATAAGCAGAGCCAGTCAGATGCCTATGTACTATTCCTGCCAAGCTCCTCCTTCCGCCTTCAGCCGTGACCCCAACCTTCACTCACACCCTGGTTACTCTCCCTTCCAGGTCTCTACTCTTTTGAGAACGGTCTCAAGAATACCTTTTTCTCTTCTTCTTGTCCTCCTCCTTCCTCTTCAAGTAGGCTCCATGCCCTGTGGGACCCAACTTGGGGCTTGAACTCATGACTCTGAGATTAAGACTCGAGCTGAGGTCAAGAGTCAATGCTTAACTGACTGAGCCACCCAGGCACCCTGTCTTCTCTCTTCTTTAGACCTATAAATTAGACCTGTATTACTACCCCATCCACTGCTTTTCAAGTACTGATCATGCCTTTCAGACAACTGCCACTTTTTGCATTTGGACCACATGCATATGATTACAGTGAACCTGGAACTTTAGAGTAGGCTGTCTAGGATTTTTTTTCCCTAAATTGATTTATTTGTAAGCCTTACCTCCCCAACAACATTGTAGACTTCCTAGAGGGTAGGCTTTCTTATTTCTTTAGTATAATGGCTCAGAGGTGGTTAGTGGGCACAATAGACATTTAGTTTTTCCTGTTTATGAGAGACCTGAGAGACTTTAAGACATTTGTAATTTTCCTAAGCAGGACTTTTATAATTATAAAAGTTATATAAGCTCTTGAAAAATAAATTTCCTTGAATTAGTCCATCTTTCAATCCTGCTTAATTTAAGATTTAAAAAACTGTATTTATTTGTTAGAGAGACAGAGAGAGAGCGAGAGCACAGAAGCAAGGGGAGTGGCAGGCAGAGGGAGAAGCAGACTCCAGGCTGAGCAGGGAGCCCAACGCAAGACTCTATTCCAGGACTCTGGGGTCATGACCTGACCCAAAGGCAGACGTTTAACCCACTGAGCCACCCAGGTGTCCGCTACTTGATTTTAATTTTACCAAAATTAAGGGTTTCATTTATAATCTTTCAGAAAATTGATTTCTGGAAAAAAAAAAGCACAGTGGCTTTTTAAATAAATACAAAAAAATTATATGCATTCAAAATATTCTTTTACAAGTACTGCCAAATTATGTCTTGAAAAGTTTGTAGGAACTAAGAATTTGAGTTTTTAAGACAGTAAGTTTGGTGGGCAGGGATGAGTCACTTAACCAATGACAAGAACCAGCCTCACTTTCACATTCCAGGGAGGCTGGGGACTCTGCACCCATACAATTATAGACCATGAAGTATGCATTTATTTTTGGGAGAGTTTCTCAGAAAAGAGGATAATGCTGTTGCTGATGATAGCAATGGAGGAAAAAATAAATACGTCTTAAAAAGTGCTGGTTTGGGTCAGAAAGTAAAAGTTTTTTTTGTTTTTGTTTTTGTGAGAAAGATAAATAGAATGTGATATTCTGTTTACAAATCTCAAAAGCTTACTGATGGGGATGTTAAGGGTCTTCTGTCTTCAAGTGAATGGAATTTAACTCAGTGACAAGGGAGAAATGTGAATATAGCATGTAGTTCCATGAATCACTAATAAACTATTGACTACTAAGATTAAATAAATGTATATATACATATAAAGTATACTCTTTCCCATAATTCATCTGTGCTGGAAGTACAAAATTTATGACTAAATTGCACAGCTTCTAATATTCATCCTGAACCCATTTATCATTTTTAAATGTATCTATTATTTGCATGATATTTGTTATTAAAAGTTAAACAAAACTGAAATATATAACAAATAACTGTAAGGTCCTCTGATATTTCGCCCATCTGAGAAAATGGATACTAATATTCTGGTGTCTCTAGAGTTTGTGACATGCTTTTCATGTCATAGACTATTTACTTAGTGGTTAAATCCATAACTTTTATAAATTACTTTTATGGGTTTAAAATTCTGATGAATCGGGAAATCACGTTTATTTTAGAATGAGGAAAGAAACGGTTACTAAGTTAAATTTCTTTTAAATGGATAATCAAATACACTATTTGCTGAATAATACTTTTTTTCCCTATTATTTTGCAATGTCACCATTACCACAAACTAAATTCCATATATGATCAGTATAACTTTGGACTTTACTTTTCTATTCCTGAGCTGGGAATAAGTTTTACAACAGTAACTTTCATTTATTTATTTATTTATTTATTTATTTTAATTTTATTTTTTTAAAAAGATTTTATTTATTCATTTGACAGAGAGAGATCACAAGTAGGCAGAGAGGCAGGCAGAGAGAGAGAGGAGGAAGCAGGCCCTCCGCAGAGCAGAGAGCCCGATGCGGGGCTCGATCCCAGGATCCTGGGATCGTGATCCGAGCCGAAGGCAGAGGCTTTAACCCACTGAGCCACCCAGGTGCCCCACGACAGTAACTTTTAATATCAAAAAATACTTGCCAATTTATGAAAAAATGACATTAAAGTGAATAAAGCAGAAAGTGAAAGTCTTCCATATAATCCTACTTCCCAAAGATTGATGCTGTTCACAGCTGCATATTCTGAAATTTTTTCCACACAATATGCATAATGTAAATGTAATAATTTTATATCCTGATGTATAACTTTTTCCCCTTAGCAATCTATTGTGGGTATTTTTCAAGTCAGTATAGACAGGTACATCATATACTTTTAACTGAATATGTCATTGTATAGCTATGGCATCATTTACTTATTCAATTTTTTTTTATGATCTTATTTATTTATTTGAGATAGTGAAAGAGCGACAGAGATAGCGAGAGAGCATGAGCAGGGAAGAGAGGGAGAAGCAGGTTCCCTGTTGAGTAGGGAGACTGATATGGGGTTCATTCCCAGGACCCTGGGATCATGACCTGAGCGAAGGCAAATGCTTAACAGACTGAGCCACCAAGGCATCTCTACATATCTAATTTCTTATTGAAAGCATTTATGTTTTTTCCCCTAATTCCTAGCTGTTTTTACTATTACCAAGGATACTCAAAGCTTTTCTATCATGTATTGTGTGCTCGATTTACAATAAATTTCTAGAAGTAAGGTTTTGTGGTACAATTTTTAGTATTAGCAGGTATTTCCATATTGTTTTCCCCAAACTTTAGTTTTTGTTTGGCAGAGCTCACGTACCTCTCCAATGCCCTGGGCATTTTTAGGGGACAAAGGGATGCAAAAGAGAGGTCAAGAAGATATAAAGACCGGGGTACCTGTATGGCTCAGTTGGTTGAGCATCTGCCTTTGGCACAGGTCATGATCCCTTGGTCTAGGAATGGGCCCAAGCCCAGCTCAGCGGGGAGCCTGCTTCACATCTCCCTCTGCCTCTCCACCCTGCTCCTGCTGTCTCTCTCTCTCAATCAGTCAATCAATCAATAAATCTTAAAAAAGAAAAAGAAGATACAGAGACTAAGAGCAGAACTGAGAAGGTGGGTTGAAAGTTATAGCTTTCTCTCAGACTGCATAAAAAGAAAGATGGCGTTGGGAATAAAGGTATGTTAGATAAGAGAAGTAACCAATTTAACTCTCTCTCTCCATAGAGCCCCCATTTTGGAGTCTTTCAAGTGAGTGAAGCAGGAGAGTTACAATATTTATTGAGGGAGAACTTCTTTGAAAAACATCCACATAATAACTGTCGGTTAAGAATCTCTTGATTTTTTCCCCATAACGGTGGAGGTTTTGGTATCTTTAAGAAAGGAATAATAGAAATCAAAACAATAGTGATAAACACACAAAAGGAAAAAATGACCACTTTTCTCAATGCAGAGGTAAAATGTCTTTCTAGCGTGTTTAAATGAAAAGAGTGTTCAGCATCAGGAAATGTTAGACTTCACTGCGTAAAATCTTATTATATAAATAAATGAGTACAACAGAATTATTATTTTAATTTTTTGGTAAGCCAATGACCATTCAACATTGTGAAATTATTTGATAGAAACATTTGAATTAAGACCCCATCATTCAAAGTTGTATTCAGCAACAAGAGATTTTCATCTTCTTCCTTCCTTTCTTTCTTTTCCCCTTCTGGAGGTTCAGGGGGAGGGGGGAGGGGGAGCCGTGGGGGCTGTTGTAATGTGTGCTATCTCCAAGGAACCCTAATCCAGATGTCCGTAATGTTACGATGGCACTTCCTACAAACAAAAAGATTGTGAGGGACTCTGGAGCTTATTTTGTAAATTGTTCCATGTAGAGATTTGCCTGTCCTGGCATCAAGCCCTGGATGGAAGCCAGAGAGAGGGTTACAGAAAGAGATTAAGGTGTCAGTGCCAGAGGCAGGAAAAGAATATTGGGCAATGCATTTGCCTGGTTCTACCACACACCTCATTTCCAGCCTGATTGTGAATATCTTACAGTGGGTAAAATGCCAATAGCTGCTCTATTATGGTAGTAGGTTTTTGAGTGATTTAATCCCTACATTTTTCAAATTTTATGTAATGTCTTATTGTTTTTGTAACAAATATTTCTGAAACATTTTCTGGAAGATGTCTGGAGGCGCCAATAGCATAAAATACATGAAGTATGTAATACATAAAGTAAGATATAATTTTATGCATATTGAAACAGATTAGTGTTTTTTGAGATTAAATACTAACACAGTATTACCAATGATGGCTGGAAATTATTTTAACAATGTGAATATTTAAAAATTAATCCAAATCCAAATATATGGCATAATCAATATATTCTAAATAATATTTATAGTAGAATTAATTTTATTGGAAGGATGGATTCAGTTATTTAGGCTTAGGTTATTTTGAATGCCCTACACCTTATACAATGCTAGGTAAAAAGGAAGAATTTTCTAGCTAAGAGTATTATTTAAGTATAAAATTATTCTCACATAAGGCACACTTTCCCTTCAAGTTTATTTTAATTTTATGATTTATATCATTTAATGATATAAATGATAAATTTAATGATTTAATCATTTTATGGATTTTTAGCAAAATTATTAAAAAAATAAGATTTAAAATCTTTCAATGTTACATATTTTAACTCTTAGAAAAATTTTTTTTGGTTTGTTTAGGATTAAAATTCATCTTTAGAAAGTAATAAATATTTTAAGTAAATCTTGACCAATTAAGGAAGACTAAATGAGAAAGTGAAGGCATTCTAAGTGTAGGCTTTGTAGATTACGAGGATATGAATTTCTGGTTGCAGGAAAACAAAACAGTGAAAATACGGTCTCCATTTTGCTGCTTTGTAACTATGTGGTCCTAGAGTGTTCCCCCTCCTCTCTCATTCCTCCTTTCTCCTTTTCCTTCTCCCTCTTTTCTCTCTCCCTCCTGCCTTTCTTCCTTCCTTCCCTCTTCTTCTGTGACATTCTCCTCCATCAGCCCATCCAACCCTTCATTGACTCATGGGGCGTTACTGCTATTCCTCGTTCAGACTACATTTAAAAGTCTGTACCTCTAGCAAGAATTTCCTGGTAGCACATGTCTGGTTTCCTGGGTTGCTTCCCATCATGTGTGCTCCCCCAAAGGAGGCCTATGACATCATGCTATAATTGCCTTTTGTCTTATCTGTCCTTCTGCAATGCCTTTGTCTGCCGGGTTCACTTCGTATGGTCCAGTATGATATTCATGACTAGTGGGAGTTGAACACTCCTTTCCAAATAAACACCAAGCAAATAATAAAGAAGGACTCAAACATGATTTTTTAACTTAAGAAGGCAACGTAAGGCATTTGTTCACCTGTTTACACATGGAATGTTTATTAAGTGTGTGATGGTTATCTGAATATTTACATCAGGAATTGGGTAAAATTCTATTGAAAAGAATGAAACCATGCATTTAGATTTTTTCTTATTTTTTTCACGATCACAACTTCATCCACTTTCCCTCCCTCAAACCATTACTATAAAAGGTACAGAATATTTCAAATTATTCTGTTAAGCTTTTAGAAAAAGACACTATTTCCTTTATTCTATGACATAATATTTTTGTTTGACCACTGAGAACAGGTGGTGGCTGGTATTGTTAAAGAGCTCATGGCCTTATCTAAGCTGAGTGTATCCTGAGGTGAGCAGTTATAAATCACATGTCTAAAGAGAAGTGACTCATATTTACATGGGTGGCAACTTGGGGTAAGAAATGTGGGAGGTAGGCAGAAAGGAAAACAATGCTGTAGGTATTTTCTCCTTAACGTGTGAGTATGAAAGCTTTTACTGCCAAGATCCTGATGATTAGTGAGTTTAAAAGGAAATGTACAAAGTTGTAAAAACACTGTGCTAAAAAAAGTGAGTGGTTTTTCTTACTGTCTTCACTCAGCTTCATCACATCTGAACCCTCCGTAGCTGGTAAAGTATAGCATTTTCATATTAAGAAGAAGTTTGTAGGCAATAAATACATTCAATGCTGAGAACAAAAACATTAAAGACTTTCCTCTTTCGTTAGTAAGTCAAACCAGGAGTGGGTCCTGGATCCTCTGTTTTACTACTCAGATTTCTCTCACAATTTATAGCCTAGTTAGCATGACTAAAAGCAATTTACAAGTGGTTTTCTATGGAGTGCTCAACCCAGAGAGAGGCACGTGAGACCCTTTGAAATGAATCAGTGCTTCTATCTTAAATGGTGGATGACTTCAGGAACAGATACCTGAGGGAGAGTCGGAAATAGCAGTTCCACGAAATGTCTGCAGAGCCCTTATCTCTGAGATTAAGGCAATCAAGGACAAGGTACACATTCCTCTCAAAAAATGGTATCGTGCATTACCGGGCTTAGAGTTCTATGTAACCTCAACTAGATTAGACCAAACAAAATCTCTGAATCAAACTATCACCAAGTTACTCATCTGATATATTCTCCCAAAGTCAATAAAACGAAATGATAAAATAGTGTGCTCTTACCTCTGGAAGAAGGATGGGAAAGCACAAGTGCTTGTCTAAAAATCAGCCCTCGAAACTACTTTTTAGCGGAAATACTTATATGTTAGAGAACTGTCCTAGGAAAGTCCATCAGCTATGAAGTTCAAGTGCTCTGTGCAAGACCTCGTACAGAGAGCACCGTGTGGAAGGAAACAGACTGGGGCTTGCTGTGAGAACAGATGGATGGTACCGCCATGGGACAGCCCCCCCCCCCACGATGCACTGCTTACCTCTCCTGGTCTTTTTCTTCTTACTTTCTCCATCCGTGCTCTTCCAGCAATGCTGCTGTGACATCCCATGGGCTTCCTGAGAAGTCCGTCTTCATCTTGTGTAAAAGTGCTGTTGAGTTATTCCCTTAAAGGTTTTTCATTATCTTTTCCCTATTATAGACCCTAAATATGTGCGCATGTGTTTTCATACAGTGGAGACACTGGAGGGCTTTTTTTTTTTTTCTGTCCTGTGTGGAGGAAAATGTGGGTACAGAAAAATAAGACAGAAAGAGCAATAAAGGACAGGGGGTACTTCCCACATCATAGAGCAAATATTGTGAGTTGGGAGGGGGAGGACTGACGTAAAGGGTTTGAATTTAATGGGCACGTGATAGAATTTATGGTTATAAATTAAGACATCTGCTCTTAATTTATGGATAGTGTAGCATAGACTGCATAGCACAATAGTTTAGTATCTGCTAGGATCAGGGGACACTGACATGCTAACTGAATCTAAGACTTAATCTCTCAGTTTATTCATCCGCAAACTGGGAGTAACAACAGTAACCTCATAGCATCATTGTGAGACTTTAATGAGACTATCAGACATAAAAATCTGTTAATCAGGTAATGGTTTGTATTTCCTGAATATTTATTTACTAATTTGAGAGAGAGAGTGTGTGCATGCATTGAAGCAGGGGGAGGCACTGAGGGAGAAGGAGAGAGAGACTCTCAAGCAGACTCCCTTCCCTGTTGAACTCAAGGCTCCATCCCAGGACGCTGAAGTCATGACCTGAGCTGAAATCAAGAGTCGGGAGCACAACCGACTGAGTCACCCAGGTACCCCTACTTTGTACTTTCTAAATGACAGCTATTACAAAAATAAAAAAATTTTTTAAAGCACATTCTTCTCTTGTTTCTTTTTTTTTAAAAATTATTTATTTATTTATTTATTTGTTTGTTTGACAGACAGATCACAAGTAGGCAGAGAAGCAGGCAGAGAGAGAGAGGAAGGGAAGCAGGCTCCCCACTGAGCGGAGAGCCCAATGCGGTGCTGGATCCCAGGACCCTGAGATCATGACCTGAGCCAAAGGCAGAGTCTTTAATCCACTGAGCCACCCAGGCGCCCCACTAAAATAAATATTTTTATCAAGCTCTCTAAATTAAACTATATATTGGCTCCTCAGGCTCATTTCCTTGATAGCAAAGGTATTCGAAAAGTTGCTCAAAAGTTAGGCTCTCAGTTTTGGAAGATTGACAAGATAAGGTTTTGAGGCCCATTATATTCACACCACTTGTCTGAGGCAGATCTGGGGTCCTCTTGGTAGATGGAACGTGTTACCAGGATTTTCTTCTGCAAATACTCGGCCCACCTGCCTTTAGTTCTGCTGGTAGAAACTGGTGCTTACTCATTGGTGCTTATTCATTGTCATATTGACCACTAGAAGAGCCTTTGCTCTGGACCTTAGGACAGGGATGACTCCATGTGATTCTGCTTTGGGCTTACATATCTGGGCATCCTCAGGCCAGTTGAACTTCATTGTTGTATGACCTGTTGCTGCAGGTGACTTTGATCTGTCTTGTTCCCTGCATTAACTCAGGAAAATCTGGCATTTTTATTTAGTTCCTGTGCTTGTAGCAATGACCATAAATGATCATCTGCCTGTGGATTTAAAGATTTCAGTAGGTCTCTAGGAACCGAAGAAAGTGTCCAACCCTTTCTCTAACTCAGTGGTTCTCAAAATGGGATTTCTAGATCTTTCTCAGATGTGTTTTTTGGGATCTGTGAGTTCTCCACAAGAACTGTTTTTAAACAGTGTTGATTCATTTGCTCTGTTCTGCTTTGTTTCAAATGATAGGCTAAAAAATTAATCAACTGAAGCGTGTTCTGCACTATCTTGATGCCCTCTTTATAATTAAATCTCATTTCCATCCCTGCTTCTGGCTTTGTTTATTAGCCTGCTAGAGCTGCTGTCATAACAAAGTACCATAGCCTGGAGACTTAAACAACAGAAATTTACTGCCTCACCATTCTGGAGGCTAGAGGTCCAAAATTCAGGTGTTGGCAGGACTGGTTCCTTCCGAGAGCTCTGAGGGACGGAGGTTGTTACATCAAATTAAAGCCCAATAAATATCAGAGGGCATGAGGTTTTTCCAAGTTGAAGACAAAGTGTAAGCAATGGGAAGAAAACTTGACTCGTGCTCAAGTGATTTACATTGATACGAATGAGTGATACCTAGCATTTCATTTCCATCACTGGTTTGGTGGTAAGGTTTATGCTGAAACTAGAGATTCTTTTCACTATCTGCGAGAACTGAAAACTAATTCCAGACATTATTTTCCTGATTGATTGCAACAATAATTGGATTGGGTTCACATTTCATGCTGATTTCAACAATTTCACCATGGTTTTCTTTTTAAAAAAGAAAGTTTAAATTAATCCCGAGAATCTTTTTTTTTTTTTTTTTTTGCTTTGGAAGTTTCTAGCACACTATTTACGTTTGTGAACCACTACTTGATAGGAATAAGGCAGTTATTCAAGGGGACCTTTCTGTCCCTTACCTAATTTTGTGATCCTAAGACAGTTGGACCCTTGAAAAGCACTCGGTATGTCATATCTCTATGGCACTGAATCATTTCTGCGATATAAATTTGCTTTCTTAAAATAAAGACTTCCTCACTGGGGAAGAGTTAGAGGATAGTTCATATGCTTTGGAAGAGGGATTTAGAGGATTAAACTCAGACATTTGGGGATAAATCAGATGTCAGACCTCAGACTTGAGACCTATTTCCTAACAACTGTGAGGAACTGGGAAGCAACCCACCAGAGATCTTCTCACCTCCTGAAATAGCCGATGATCAGAGACACCCACCTGTGGCTTTATATCATAATATAATAACCTGCTGATTGCAAAGCTTGAATTAGGCCTGTCTGCGATTTACTCATAGCTATCAGATTTTTCTCCAAGTACCAATATCGTTAATTTTATTGTTATCTTGTGTTTGTAAGCTAGTCCAGAAGTAGCTTATGTATGATAGCATAATTTTATTTATTTTAACTTTAATTTTTTGAGTACTAACATAATTTTAATGTAATTAAATGCGTGGGAATTTTTGAATGCATAGCAAAGCAATTTATGGTCATTTTAACAACCTATGACAATGTTAATGCTGTTCTCTACATATAGTAAATCAAATATTACACATATATCTATGAACATATACAATATGTTTATGAGGAAAATGGCCTTTTACTTTATGTCATGGTAGAATTCTTAAAAGCTTTGTTTATACAAAAAATTGAGAACCATATTATAGTAGATACCCACGATTTGGTCGGATCATAGTTCCCTAAGTTTTAAACTTAGAATCTTAATCTTGCTAATGATTAAGATTCTAAGTGATGGTGAAGACTTGCCTAGGAAGAAGAAAGTAACTTTATGTCATAACAAGTTATGTTTGTTGATAAAGCATGGCCGAGCTCAAAGGAAAGGCTTTTATGGAATTCTGGCTGTAGCACTTTTTGTCAAAATAAATCAACTAACACAGAAAAGTTGAAGGGTCTCTGAGTGCAGTACACTTTGCCGAATCATTTCATTTGCTTTCCCTCTTTTCTCTTTTCTTTTTCTTCAGACTTTCTGTGGATTTTGCAGTCTCTCGGTGCCATGTTTTAGCTACATTTTAGACTAACTCAGCCTCTTTCTGTAGAAGTTAGAAGACTCTCGTGCATTCAGAATGTATTTGTTAAGGACCTATTACATGACATCTGCATGTTTGAGGATAGAGACATCAAGTAGAGAATCCATTGTTCATAATCTCTGCATTCAAGAAACACAGTGCACGGTGAGCAAGGGAACATAAACAGATTCAGTACATAGGTCAGTTCAAGTGGCAACTCAGAGCCCTGTCCACGTTATTATGGGGACACCAAGGATCCTACTTCTCACTGTGCCTTGGGAAAGCAGGCAAAGCTTAACAGCGGATAGTGCATTTGACCAAGCTTTCTGGGAAAGGTAGGAATTTAGCAAACAACAACAAAAAAGGGGAGGGAGTGAAATTCTACCCAGGTAGAGGCCAGCACTTAAGCAACATCCTGGAATTCTGAAAGCCTATGCAGCGTCCAAAGACTCCCAATAGCCCAAGACTTGTCCTTTCTCTGCCATGTGAGAAAGAGAGATGAAACCAAAAAGGAAGATAAGAATAAACGTGGAGGTATAGAATGCATTTTTAAAAATAATTCAGGGGAAAAAGGAGGAGATTAAGTGTTCAAAAACAAGAGAAATATCGCATCCCAAGTAACAGTAAGTTTTAGCTTGTATTGACATACAGAAAAAGTTAAAAAAAAAAATCACATTTAGGGAGGTAATATAAATAGAAGGAGCCAAAGTAAAGAAACAGATGACTGATGTTTGGGTATAGTGGGAACAGACAAGCAAAAGTCTTTTATGATTGCATGGTAGTAATTACTAACATTTATTGAATACTTACCATGTAGCACATTCTGGGCAAGCACTTTATTATCTTATTGAATCCTCACCAGCTTTTAGTAAGTACCACTCAATTAATAGGCATTGTTAATATATCCACTTTATGGAAAGACAATTGAGGATCAAGGAGATTAAGTAACCTCCCCAAGTTCATTTCTGTATAAAGAGGCAGACGCGGCTATGAACCAGTCCGTCTCACTCCAGAGTCCTGAGGGTATAACCACTACATAAACTGCCTCTCCCAGGAAGTGAGATAACCCCATGAGTGGCAGACTCAGATTTTCTGTGGCCATGTGGATGCCACAAGGAGGCAAATCTTGATGCACAGAATAAATACAAAATAAAACAGAGGAAACAATAGCAACAATAACATTTCTTAGCAGAATTTGGACATGTTGGCTCAAAGGAAACTTGGTTGAAGTGGTCATAAAGTAAAATGATGAGGTCAAAATACAAGATTTTGGTCAGAGTGGAATAAAAACATCCAAGCTTTACAGTAACATATGCTCAATGGAAAACTTCTGGGATTGGGGGATGGGGGATGATATGATGTGAATTATGACCTGTGATAAGGATCCCTGGAGGAAATAAAAGGAAATATGCATATAAGTCCATGAATTGTCCTCCTCTGGATGTTGCTAGGTTTTCTCTTACTTTCAGCAAGTTTATCCTAAAAAATGATTAGTTCTTTCAATCATGTCTAGATCTCCTTGTTATTCTCTCTGTAGGCCATCTTTCCTTTTTTATATTTTTCCTAAGTAAGCAATGCATATTAATAAGGAGGCATTCCTTCAGCCACACATCTAAGATTTGTAGCTTTATAGAATGTGGTGGGGGGTCATATGTAGGATAGTAAGAATGTTCCCACTACTGGATGATGGTGTTGGACAGAGAAGGAATGGGAGGTGAGTGCTTTGTTCTCTGCCAGAGAGGAGAACAGAGAGGTGGCCAGAGGATCTGAAACCTTGGGAACTTATATCTTATTAAGACTTATATTCTATTTCCTTCATACAAAATACATTTCCTGTAAATTTAGACAGGAAGTGTATTGCCTCTCGTGTTGGTCAGAAAGCTCAAATATCATTCCAGTTACAGGTTTGGGGATACAACTCAACACCCAAAAACAAATAATCCAATTAAAATCGGGCAGAAGGCTGAACAGACATTTTCCCAAAGAGGACATAGAGATGGCCAACAGACACATGAAAAGAAAAGATGCTCATCCTCACTTATCATGAGGGAAATGGAAGTCAAAATGATAATGAGATATCACCTCATACTAGTCAGAATGGCTTAGATCAAAAAACACAAGAAGCAGGGCACCTGGGGGGCTCATTTCATTGAGCATCTGCCTTTGGTTCTGGTCATGATCCCAGGGTCCTGGGATCAAAACCCATGTTGGGCTTCTTGTTCCTTGGCAGGGGGTCTGCTTCTCCCTCTGCCTGTTGCTCCCCTTACTTGTGCTCTTTTGCTCTGACAAAATCTTAAAAAACAAAACAAAACACAAGAAGAAGCAAGTGTTGGTGAAAAAAGTACACTTGTACACTGTTGGTAGGAATACAAACTGGTCTAGCCACTGTGGAAATTCTGAAAGGCAAATTCTGGAAGCAGTCCAAATGTTCATCGATAGATGAATGGATAAAGAAGATGTGGAGTATATGCACCACAGAATATTATTCAACCATAAAAAAGAATGAAATCTTGTCATTTGCAATGACATAGACAGAGCTTGAGAGTGTCATGCTAAGTGAAATAAGTCAGTCAAAGAAAGACAAATACGATATAATTTCATTCATGGGTGGAGTTTAAGAAACAAAAGAAATGAGCAAAGGAAAAAGAAAGAAGAGACAAACCAAGAAACAGACTCTTACATACAGAGAACAAACTGATGGTTCCCAGGGGGGAGGTGGGTGGGGGATGGGTGAAACAGGTGAAGGGGACTGAGTTCACTTATCATGATGAGCACTGAGTAATGCACAGAACTGTTGAGTCATGATACTGTACTCCGGAAATTAATATCACACTGTATGCTAACAAGACTGGGATTAAAATACCCAGAGGGTCTGATTGTGAACAAGGCCTTTGTGGGCACATAGTGTGCAGCTTTCAAGACTCAGAACTTCTAGAGAGTCAGGGAGAGGGTATGCCTGTGGGAAATGCTCTGCCTGGCCTCATCCCATTTAGATGCGATCTAAATCGCATCTGATTTAGAGTGGATTGGGGCGACACAGAGGGTAGAAGCAACACAGAAACTGATCCTAATAACAAATAATAACTCTTTCCAAAAAAATGCCATGTATAGACATCATAATGGGGCTTTGGCCATCGGGCAGGGGGTCATGGGGATGGTGGGGAGAGGAAAAGAGGGATGAACATATACAAAAGAGAAAGTTCAGTTCCCTTGAAAGAATATCGCGAGAGTGTAGCCTAGCAGGCCACAGGACGTGATGCGACAGATCTTCATGCCCTGGGAATCCCAGACATTATCCGTAAAGGCGACCTGTAACTTCTCCGATTCCTGGTGATCCAAACAAAAAGGTTGAGCAGACAATTTACATGATTTTTACTAATTATAAGGGGGAAACACACGAGGATGTCAAGTGTTAAAAACCACTTTTCATCACAGTTCAAAGGAAACAAAGCGGGGAGGGAGCAGAAATTGCTCAGAGGAAAATTAATTAGCATAGGACCTTAATGATACCCTTCGTTTACTGGTGTTTCAGAAAGAAATCCTCAAAAGTTATTTTTCTCAGAGTTTAAAAACATATTCCCATGAGTTCTAATAAATCAACCTGAAAAATTTTCATACATGTGTAAAGGTGTCCTAACAACTGTATTCTGTATATACAATCAAGTCTGATTTTACAAGACTTTGACATTTTGGTTACAGAAAAGATTCATCCACAATGAAAATATACTGTAGATAATAGATTTAAAAGCACGTGGTTTCTATTTGTTAGTATTAGTGGATTGAACAAGTGCAGAACAGAAAGAAAATATACATTTGTCAGGGGAGAATTCTTTTCACAAGGCTTGTCACATTCTGACACGGAATGTAGTTAATTTCTCTCCTTAGTTCAGCGAGTTTGTTTTCTTAAAATCTATTCTCTGAGTTAGTTTAAGGAACTAGTTTCAATTAAGTGCCATATCGGAAGTAGCTCAATAAATAGCCAAGTCTAAACTCAGGAAAAATGATATCCATAGATGAAATTCAAGTCAGAGAACTGGAAAGAAGAAGAACAATAAAGAGCTGTGTATCACTGAGAAAATGTGGATTCATTATTGTTTAATAATTAAATGAACTAATGGACAAAGAGTGCTCACAGGGCATGCCTGGGCAAAGGGCTTTTGCTTTTATCATTCACACAGAAAGAGCTATCATGAGATCCTCAAAGGCAGCTCCGGTTTCTGGACCAAAATGCAGTGAATGCTGTTATTATATTGCTCTTTGTAGTGAAATGCAAAAATAAAAGGAATATTTTATTGGTCTTTAAAAACAGTTTTCACATGGATGTTCACGGACTGGAAGGTTTCAAAACCTAGAAGACTGAAATGCTTCTCTTTTTGATATATAATAGAAATCTGATAGTACAATCACCCAGATTTGTGTCGATTTACTTCAACCCATCAAGTAGTCACAGAGATTATTTATTTTGAAATTGGAAATAATAGAAAGAGACAAAATAACGTATCTGTTTTTATTGTTCAGTATGACTTGACTACATAAGAGTCAACGCCTTGAAATATCGATCAATCTGGAAATTATTATTTTTTTTAATGCGCTGCAGTACGGGTTGTCAGACACTGCAGACTTTCTGAGCAAAAAACAGGAAACAAGATCAGGTGCGTTATATAAGCCATTGATTTGTCCATGATGAATTCATGTAAAATGGCATAATTAAAATCACACAAACTCCTTTTCAACCATTTTAAAAAAGCTAATCTGCCTGGGTTTATTGTTTCAAAGTATCCACTTCCGTGTGCTGGTACTCAGATAAAGCAGGTTAAATGCCTTACTACTGCTAGGAACTTGATAAGAATACCACCAAACTTCCTAAGCCCTGGTTTTCCTACACTGGAAGAAATCATAAAATGTCAGGTCGATGTAAACATAAGGGTTCATCTATTAAGAAAGATTCATGCTCCGTTTATTTTCTTTGATTATGAAATCGAGGAAGATGGCAGGCATCACAAATGTTGCCAGCAAGAGACACATTTTGGGGTTAAATGGAATAAATACCTTTATTTGAAAAAGAACTAGCATTTTCATTGTTTTACAGATTTTAAATCTTGGGTTTTTTTTTTAATTGGTAAAACTCTATATAATTTGATTCCAAGGTATGTTTGTAGGCTAACAGGACTGACCATTAATATGGAAAATTTCTCTTGCCAGATTTTTGTACACTTGCAAAAAAACTGAACAGAAAGTAATAGAACATCCTAGGAGTTTCAGATAAATATGAACTTTTCTTGCATATGTGTTTATGCTTTAGTATCATAATGATTTCTGGTCCCATTGTTAGTTTTTCTTTATTTTTACAAAATGGCTTTTGGGACAAAACTTTGAAGACCCTAAATTCATTCATACTAAGTCAACTTTTTTCCCCCATGGAGTGTAGTTTTTATATATATTTCACTGTTCAGTGTGGATGTTCAGGAGAAGTGGCAAGCTCTAATGAAATTTCCAGTTTCATTTCCTGTCTTACCCCGCGTCACATTTTACATTGTGCGGCCAGCCTCAGCAGGCATGACACATCCTGATGGGCCAACCGCTCCTTTCCACAGAGCACAGGACAAGCAACTTTGCTGTCCCGAGGAGGGAACTCATTCAGATATCATTCATTCCCCGAGGGGCTGCCAGAGAAAACAATCTTGCATCTGCCAAGTCTGAGGGTGAAGTACAAAGCTGCAGAGAGTAGGACAAATCAAGATGTCCCTCCTTTCACATTTACTTAAGTCCTCACTAGTATCAACCCCCGCTAGTATCGACCCTCACTAGTATCAACAGTTACTGATCCCAAGAGCAGGGAAAAACATTCAAACTACCCCATGCCTATTCTAAAGAGTGTGAAGGGAAAGTTCCCTTCTGATTTCAAATTTTGGCAGACTGTTAAATGTAGGAACATGATTCACCAGGATCAAGCATATAATACCATTTATAGTCTGAAATCTCAAGTGGGTAATAAAGGAAGCCACATATTTGAAAATTATGTCCTATTATTTCCTGCTAGTGAGGTGGTAGACTTCAGAATGAAAAATCTGTTTTAAGAATCAATTACTTAATATTTTACCCTATGCTATACTTCTAGACTTGATGGTACCACATAATACACTCTAGGAATTCTTTATTTTACCTTGCTTTCCAAGTACAATATAAGAAATAATGTCTTTGGAGGCAAGATACTGGTTTTATGAACAAGACCTTTAAAGTTCTGTATAAAAACATCCTATAGTCTGTTGAGATTTTTTTTTTTTTAAAGATTTTATTTATTTATTTGACAGACAGAGATCGCAAGTGGGCAGAGAGGCAGAGAGAGAGGAAGGGAAGCAGGCTCCCTGCTGAGCAGAGAGCCCGATGAGGGACTCCATCCCAGGACCCTGGGATCATGACCTGAGCCAAAGGCAGAGACTTTAACCTACTGAGCCACCCAGGCGCCACAGGCTGTTTAGTTTTTATATATCTTTAGGATCGTTGGCATATAATATATGTAGACAATGTGATTCTTATTTGTCTTAAATACACCAAAGTGTATGTGGAAAGTGTATAGAATATAGTCAGTCAATTAATATTCTATAATGAAGAACATTCTTATTAAGATTATCCCTTGGTTCCATTAGGACGATATATTATATTACTAGACACAATAAGTATTTTACACTATTCAGTTCGAAGTGTTAAGTCCATTGTATTTATCAATGATGCTGAAGACAGAGATAAGGAGGAAGATGAAGAATGGAAGGAATTCAAGTCCTCACATACCTTTACTTCAATATGTGGATGGTTTTGGCAAATTTCTACTTCCTCTATCATTGTTTCAATTATCTGCTTTAAACTGTCAATCAGTTTAACAAGTTAAATAAGTCTGAGTTCAAATTAATGTTGGTTTCTTATAAATCACTGAGGTAAATAAAAGTTTTTTAAAAGTTGTATTTATTTTTAGAGAGAAAGAGAGCGTGGATGCGAACATGAGCGAGGGAGGAGCAGTGGGAGAGGGAGAAATAGGCTCCCCACTGAGCAGGGAGCCCAAGGGGGGGCCTCGATCCAAGGACCCTAGGATCATGACCTGAGCTGAAGGCAGAGGCTTAACTGACTGAGCCACCCACATGCCCTGTAAATAAACCTTTTTACTATAATCCATGTTTTTTACCCAGTTAATGCTATGTAAAAATTTAAGTGTGTAGTCCAAAACTCTGAAATTCACCATTGTTTCACTCTCAAAAATTATTACATTTATCAATTAAAAGTGTTTATTTGCAGTTTGTATTTGTAAATTTGGGCTTATGAAATGCAATGAGAAATGCAATAGGCTAATTTTTCTGTTTTTGAGAAAAACATTATTAGTACATTTTATCTGACATAAATTGCAGAAAGCAAAATGGTTTCATGAATAGAGTACTATCATTTCATAGATGCTGATCTCTCTTTATATTTAACATTATCCTTTGTTTGAGTTTGTGGCTTGGCAGATAGTTATCCCAGGACATAGATTAGACAATAGATTCCACCTGAACAACTTTCCTTTCAGTCTACAAACATTCCATAAGGCTTTTTTCATACGTGCTTATTTTGTTTTCATGAAACTTTTAATAAAGGCAAAAGAAGTTCAATGCCATCATTACAAAGAATTTCAATTTCTTTTCAAGAAATTTTAAGAGTATACTTTTATTAAAAGAAAGCTATACAGGTAAGTTAGAATCAACTTCGGCGTGAATTTTTTATTGAGATGATTGAGAATATGATGTTTAACTTCCTAAAGGACGTTGAGCTGTATCATCCATATTCTTTTCAGAGTATCATTTGAACAGAAAAAAAGATTGGTCTTGGCTGATCCATTATTGAAAAAAATGTGTGTATGGGTGTGTGTGTATTTTATGTGTGTGTAAGCTTCTAGACTCCAGAACTGGAAAATTCGCTTTCCCTATTCTAATTGAGTGATTTAGTCCCTATCCATAGGGGTGCAATATGATCTGCGTATTTGTTTTTTGAAAGGAAATACTATGAACTGTAGAAGATGGAATTTTTGGATATAACTCAAATCTAGTATTCAGACTGAAAAGGGACTATAGCCAGCAGAATCCCATGTGTTTTTTGAATAAGAATAGATTTAACTGTTTGTCTTCAGTAGTCTGTTATAGTATATACTAACTCATGCATTTATGAATTATGTTTATTTCAAGGAATAAAATAGGTCTCTGTTATTTCTCAATTCTATGAGGAGTTACCACACTAACTAAGGTTTTAATTTTAGGAGAAAACCATGTCTGGCATAATAAAACCAGTTTCGAAGCTGATTCTTTCCACATTATGCAACTCAAAGAAGAGGCTTTATTTAATAGTATTTTAGTTCATTACAGGCAAGTGATTCAGTTACTGAAGTCTGATGAAGATTGGATTCTCAGTCTCTCGAGAACTGAATTCCTTCTCCGTTCTCTACAAGAAGATATTTACCTATTTATTGGATGAAGAAATGAGCAAAGTGGAGTTTAGAGAAAGTTACCAGAAATTAGGTGAGACTGAAAACAAAACAGAACAAGACCAAACATTTCTTGAGTTAAAACACTATTATTCAGCTTTTTTAAAATAAAAATTGAAAAGTAGAAAAAAAAATCTGAAGATGGGGCACCCAGGTGGCTCCGTTGGTTAAGTGTCTGCCGTCCGAAACAATGAATATGTACCATTTGCATCGACATGGATGGAACTGGAGGGGATTATGCTAAGTGAAATAAGTCAGGCAGAGAAAGACAATTATCACATGGTTTTACTCCTATGTGGAACATAAGGAATAGCATGGAGGACTATGGGGGAACGGAGAGAAAACTGAATGGGAAGAAATCAGAGAGGGAGACAAATCAAGAGAGACTCTAGACTCCGGGGAACCAAATGAAGGGTTACAGAAGGGAAGGGGGTGGGGGGATGAGATTACCGGGTGATGGGTATTAAGGAGGGCATGAGTTGTGACAAGCATCGTGTGTTAAACATAACTAATGAATCATTGAACACTACATCAAAAACTAATGATGTACTGTATGTTGGTTAATTGAACATAATAATAATAATTTTTTTAAAAAGTGCCTTGGGCTCAGGTCATGATCCTATGGTCCCGGGATCCAGCCTCTTATTGAGCTCCCTGCTCCATGGGGAGCCTGCTTCTCCCTCTCTTTCCTGCTCATGCTCTCTCTATCTCTCTCTTAAATAAATAAATAAAATCCTAAAAAGAGATCTGAAGACAGTAAGAAAGCTTATCTTTTAGTATGTATTTTAATAAAAAGTGCTGATATTTAAAAAAAAAAAAAAAAAGCTTTGACTTTTAGGTAATCTCTATTCCCAATGTGGGACTTGAACTCGCAACCCTGTGATCAAGAGTTGCATGCTCTACCGATTGAGCCAGCCAGTGACCTCAAAAGTATTGAGAATTTTAAAATCCTATTCCAAGTCTCAAGTTTACCTTTTGTATTCTTTTTTTCAGATGTATCCTAAATTATCACTATTAGTAATACTATTATCAGTAGTCGTGTTTTGTGCCATGACATTACACCTGGAAGAACAGGACGTCTTCTAAATAATATCACTTACTTGTGGCTCCACCTGTAGTAGTTGCCACCATCTGCACCTGTGCTGGGGTATGGGGTTCCTGGGAGCTCATGGGGACGGGTAATGTCTTACTTAGTTGTTGTGTAGTTAGTGAGAAGAAACAGAATCGTGGTTGGGAAGGGAAACGAAAGTTTGAAGCAGCACCAAGCCTTGATGGAAAGGCTAAAGAGAGCCTAAAATTTGACTCATGAGGTCAGAAGATAGGATGATTTGAAACAGGACAGAAAGAAAGAATAAAAATGAGTCAAGAGGGTGGTTCAGTACTCAAGCCATGAAGGTGTCAAAGGTCTAAATGTTGCAGAAAGAGATGGACAAGACGAAGCCATCTGTAAGTGTGGAAGGTAGCCTTGCCCCGAAATAGTTTCCCTGCCAGGGTAAATAACAGCCCTAATGTGAGAGAGTATTACATAGTGTGGGAACCCATTTCACATGAAACACAGTCCTCACTTTTTTTAATAAAAGGAATGAAATTTATGTTTGTCAAAAAACCAGTTATATCATTATTCTCATGTTTTCAAGGTCAATTATAATCTGTGCTGGTATTGTTAGTGTGGTTAATATAAATAACCAGTATTTTCCAAGCACCACAGTCAAAGGAGTATGTGGGGTAGGAAGAGTTGACACGGTGAGAAAGAAGGTTTTGAATTGCTTTGCGCAACATACGGATGTAACTTCGGGCCTTTAAGATAGAGTAAAAAATAAGAGCATGGAAAGAGAGGGCTAGAACATTTTAGTGAGGGAGACACGGAGTGAAGGGCCAGAGGTGGTGGCACCATCTTAGGACTCTATTCTAATCGTAGAGGAAGAGGTAGGATGAACTGGTGAGTAAGCTTGGCTTATCTGTTGGACTCATTTCCAACTTCCAAGTTGGAATAATTTAGTGTCTCCCCAGCTGGACCTGGAGGCTGAGTTCAACCCAGGTTCTGGCACCATGCTGGCTCCCAGAATGGAGGACATTTAATTAGAATTCGACCACAATAAATCAGGTGCAAGCCTGTTTCACTGCTGGTTCCAGTAGTTCCTTACTCTGTTTCATGGAGTGTCCAGTCTGTGACTTCTATGGGGTAAGTACATATCTGTGTTGTTCCCAGGTCTGTGACCTCTTGCTCCCTATCTAAGCCCTACCTTGCTTTCTGCAGCCATGGGCTGGGCCTAAGTACCTCCAGTCTGAGGTTTTGATACTAGTTTTATAGGGAGAGATGATAACCACAGGCTGTTGGCTGAACACCGAGGGTACTTTGACCCAGATACAAGAAAGACGCTGGTGGAACTTGTTGAGTCATCTCCTGGAATAGTTCAAAAGTTTCAGCAATGCTGCATAGTGAAGATAAGGCTTTAAATAAGTGAATGCCCTGTTAGAATTCTTAGCCAACAACACTCTATAAATAAAATCATAATAATTATAGCTAGAAAATATCTCCCACTGTCCCACTATCTTAATAGGTTAACTTTATGCATTTTCCAGTCTCCTTTTTAGTTTGTACACATAAGAACAGATGATTTTTCCTTAGTTACCACCACAGCAGAGATCCAAATGAGTATGCCAAGTCTAGTCCACAGAGAAAATACAAAGATTTGTCTTTTATTACCTGCTATGGTCTGAGTAACTGTGTCTTCCTAAAATTCACATGTTGTATTCACATGGTATTAGGGGGTACAGCCTTCAAGAAGCACTTACAGCATGACTGTGGAACCTTCATAAATAGGATTAATGCCCTTAAAAGAGGTTCCAGGGAGAGCCCCCTTCTGCCTTTAAGGATACAATGATGAATCTGTGACCTGGAAGAAAGCCCTCACCCAAATACAATGGTCCTCTGATCTCAGACTTCCCATCCCTAGAATGGTTAGTTACGGAGGATCTCCATCATTTACAAGCTACCCAGTCTATAGCGTTTTGCCAAGCTACCCAGTCTATAGAGCGGCCCAAATGAGTGGATTAAGATACCACCCAAGACACTGAAACAAAACTTATCAAAGAATATATCAACACCTGCAGCACAAGCTGGTGGGTATTGTAGCTCCTGGAATGCCTACTTTGGTAAGTGGAAAGGACTTCCTTTGTGAGAAAAAGATGATTTCACCACCACTGGTAGGAAAATCCTTGAGAAGTTTCGAAAACTTTTGTTCCATGCATTTCAGACATTCCCAATTTTATCTGCTGGTTTGGCCCTAAACTTTACTTAAGCTCACCTTAAAATTTGACTCCCCAGCATTTTATTTACTATCGTGCTCTCCTTCCAGACAGGATTTTGAGAGACTAGGAAACATCTTTCAGTGAGGAAAGTGCAGCAACGATAAACATGGTCTGGGCTGTTAGGAAAGGGAGACTAAGCCAGGGAGAGAGGCACAGTTGCTGTTGTCATTTTTCAGGGTGTTTCTAGATGACACTGCATAACTTGAACTTTTAAAAAATTTTTACTTACATTCCAGGTAGTTACCACCCAGTGTAATATTAGATTCAGGTGTACAGTATAGCAACTCAACATGTCCATACAACACCCTGTGCTCATCACAGGTGCACTCCTTAATCCCCATCACCTATTTCACCCATCCCCCCACTCTCCTCCCCTCTGCTAACCATCAGTTTGTTCTCTATAGTTCAGAGTGTATCTTGTTTTGCTTCCCCCTCTCTTTTCCTTTGCTTGTTTGTTTTGGTTCTTAAATTCAACGTATGAGTGAAATCAGATGGTATCTGTCTTTATCTGATTGACTTATTTCACTTAGCATCACACTGTCTTGCTCCATCCATGTCATGGAAATGTCGAGATTTCATTCTTTTTGATGGTTGAGTAATATTCCATTGTACATGTATGCATATGTTCTTTATCCATTCGTCAGTTGACGGACACACTTGGGCTGCTTCCATAATTTGGCTATCGTAGATAATGCTGCTATGAATATCAGGGTGTGTGTGCGTTATTTGATTTTGATGAATTAACACAACATTCAAAGGTACACACAACAAACTGAGGGTTGAGGAAGGGGAGATGGGTGAGGAGTTGGGGTAACTGGGTGATGGGCATTAAGGTGGTGAACGTGATTTGATGAGCACTGGGTGTTACACACAATTGATGAATCATTGAACACTACATCTGAAACTAATAATGTACTACATGTTGGCTAATTGCATTTAAATAAAAAAAAAGCCACAGGCTGTTAACTTTAAAAGAATTGTTCTAAAATATGGAAGAAAAATACAATTTTGTGGATGGAGATCACAGTCTGAGGATAGGAAATGGAGTTAGTTTTACGCAAACTGGTTAATTTGGTTAAGTCTGTCTTTGAATTAGAATTAATTGTCTTTGAATTAGAATTGTCTTCTTTTTCTACTCTTTCTCCTTCTTGTTCTACTCACTGCCATGTACTCCCAAACTATGCAGAGTCCTTCTCGGTGGATTAATTAACACAGAGGTTTTAATTACCAGCCGTCTGGAAGGATATAAATTTTGTAAGGAGAACCTCAGGGGACAATATTTAACCAAGTGAGTTGTTCTCCAATAGTGGAATTTCAAGAGTTGCATTCCTGGAAGGGGAAGTGTTTGCTGGACTTCTTGACCTGCAATTCGACCATATGAGAGTAGAACTACACAGTGTATATAAAGACACCTTGAAAATACTCAAGATCTTTGGAAAGGCAGTAGGGTAGATAATCTCAAGACTTAGAGAAAAATGGGGAACAGGAAATTGCAAATCATCTTTACTGAAAGGGTAGTTGTGTCTGCTGTGTGATTGCTCTAATCCTATCACCTTTCCTCAAGAATGACAAGGTTAAAAAAAAAAAAAAAAAGAATGACAAGGTAAATTCATTGATTATCAGAATCCATGAAGGCAAATATTTCCCTCTGGGGATTTAGTAAACAATTAAGTGAAATCACTTTTTCGAACACTCCTGTAATATCAGACTTACTGGTCTTAACATTATATTTTTCTTTAGCAACTGGTTCAGGTCTCCAAAAGATCCCTCTCTTCGGACACATTCAAAATTTTGTTCTGGTCACTAAGGCCAAGATTAGATGAACTCTTCGGCAATATCGTTCAGAAGTACCAAACTCTGCTGGGGTGTGGGAGCATGGCTAGGCTGGTTCTTTGTCCTCTGGGGTCTTTGGGTCGTGGGACATGTTTAGAGACATGGTGATTTGGGGCATATAAAGAAACAAAAATCTGCAGTTGGTTTCTTGATCACTTGGTAGTTGCTAAAATAGTATGTATCTATTTAAATCAAATTCAGAGATAGTGAAAGAAAAACAATAAAAATAGTAATATTTATTTACTTTTATAAATACATTTACCAGTCTACGTTCATTGGAATTATATATAAACATCATGGACCCCTTAAGCCAATATGTGAATGTTTTATTCATTTCCTTTTCCAAGAAATATATTGACATAAATAAAACTATACTGTTTAGAAAAGTTACTTATGGATTCAATTAATTAGGACCTTTTTCTCACACTAATTTTGTTTCAAGAAGGCAGCTCATTTATGTGTTACTGTAGCAGTTCATGTCACAAATTAAAATATGAAATGTCCACTTTTAGAAATTTTTCTCTTATGGTCTGAAACTGCCATAACCACCATATAGTGAAATATTACTATATAAATTCATACCATTGCATTTGTCCAAATACAAAAATTTGTTATATTAAGGGTCTAATAGTTGGCAAAACTTCTATCTGTCAGTATCTAATGCTTCACGGTTAAACGCATCGGCTTTATTTGGCCTCAAAAGTCAAGTACTTTGTTCTTTCTAAGATTTTCAAACACAGAAAAATCAGCTATTAGCTTTTTGTCAGCTAAGTTGGTAGCAAACTGATGAGATTTACAGCATGTCATTCTTGACCAGAATTTGCATTTGTTCATCACTCGATCAAATGATTTTTCTTTCTATGTTCCGCAATTATCCTCTTGCCCAAAGACGTCTTTTTCTCTGCTTGAGAGATAATCAATAATTTATTTATTTTCAAGGGTTAGAAATCCACAAAATTATAATTAAAGATGTGGAAATCGGGGCACCTGGGTGGCTCAGTGGGTTAAGGCTCTGCCTTCGGCTTAGGTCATGACCTCAGGGTCCTGGGATCGAGCCCCGCATCGGGCTCTCTGCTCATCAGGGAGGCTGCTTCCCCCTGTCTCTCTGCCTGCTCTGCCTGCTTGTGATCTCTCTGTGTCAAATAAATAAAATCTTAAAAAAAAAAAGCCAGATGTGGAAATCAAGTACACATACCAGGTAATGCTGCCTTTTGCATGACATCTCATGGCGAAGGCATGTCTGTATGCTCTTCTTCAGACAGTTGTGTCAGCTGTGACGTATCAATGTGTGGTGACTTGATGACAATTGCCTGACCCACGTGAGTGGTCTAGTTTGGACTTCTTTGTTCTCTGGGGCTCTGTCCTGTGACACTCTGCTACTTCCTTTAAAGTGGAGGTTGGCATAATGGACTGTAGAGAGATGGCCTGATACAACCTGACCTACACAAACACATTGGCCTTTATTCATTGGCCCCTTTGACATGTCTTTCTAGAGGTTACTATATTAGTATTATTTTGGAATGGAAGTATTCGATTGCTTTCAGTAATCAATATTTACTCTGGACATTTTGAGACATGTTAAGCAAGATAAACTTGCTACTTTTTCCTCCCTCCGTTTTCAGACACATGACTCTTTTAGGGAAATTTAATCCGTATGTTTCTGATTCCTTTACACTTAACTCATCAAAATGTTGTTTTGTAAGAGCCTTTGAAGTCAAGGAAGCCTTTTAAGTCATTTTTTATGAGACTTTTTCAAGCCTCTTTTCTTAGGAACAGGAAGTGGCATTTAGCCAACAGTTAACAAACTCAAACACCAAAAGGTTCAACTTGGGTTTGAATCCCTGAACCCACAAGTGTTTGGATGGACTTGTGACATGACCCATCTTTGCTGTATATGTAGTGCCAACAGACATCATAACAGTTTTAATTACCGAGAGGGCTCCAGGATCCTAACTGCCTGCCAACGTGCAAGTGTTTCTCTAATCAATCTAGTTCATGCTAAATTATGACTCATTTAACTTTAAAGGCACCACTTTATTACCCAATCGGCCTCGCGTTTTTGTGACTTCTGTGAGAGCTATTTAAATTGTCATTCTCACAAAGGAGCGAGCGACTGAGAACTTTCAAGTCTGGTCACCAGGAAAATCACGTAAGAGTTCAAGTTCACAGGACAACTGAGTGTTGATTGACCATGAAGGCTTCCATCCGACACAGAGATTATTTCGGCCACTCAGTTTCTGAGTGAAGAAGATAACGTGGAGGCCGCAGCCCCTCAGAAAATACAATGTGCATTAAAATAACAAATGAAGCATCTGGCTTCAGAAGTTCCCGCTTGATTTATACTCAACAGTTGTTGTAAGTATAAACTAGCCTCCATTTCCCGGGAAATTTATAGCCCCAACAAGCACACGACTGACTGCCGTGGTAGTTCCCACTGCCTCGTGCATTTCAAGTGATTCTGTCCAGGAGGCTTTGAAATCATCCTGCTAAGTACTCATTCTGCAACTTGCAAATTATGCAGCAATGAACATGCCAAATAGCAACAGAGGATCTACGTGGTTAAAAGCTTTAAAGTAGTCTCAAGGATAGCTCAGAAAGGAGTAGTGAGAATTCATTCTAGAAACAAGTGACTTTCAGTAATTAACATTAATGTCAAGAGAGCTCAAGCAGAAGACTATGCCTCTTTTTTTTTTTAAAGGGTGCTGTGACTCAGTGCTCTTTCGACTGCGTTTATTATCCAGGCTTCGGGGTCTGGAATATGGTCCAGACTACCGTCGTACAGATGTATCAGGAGGGCATAGTAGCTAGACGCCCAGGGGCTCAGGGTTCAGGCTGTCTGGTTCAAAACCTGACACCATCTATCACTGGAACTGTGACCTTAGAAAAGGGAGATAATAATAGGACCTATCTCACTGGGCTGTTCTGAGGATTCCTAACTTGATTCAGGTGCACTACCTGGTAGGTGTTCAGTAAGCTGTGATGTTGAGGCTACGTGGATGACGACGATGGGGATGATGATGATGGGGATGATGATGATGGGGATGATGACGGTGATGATGATGACGATGTTGCATAGGACCCGGAAACAGGATGAGAGAAAAATATCACTCAGGTGTAGAGTCACACACTAGGAGTTATGAGTTCTTAGTGTACTTCAGTTTTCCTAGGAATTCTCATCCACGTCCATGGCTTTCACTGACACCTGTTTGTTGAGGATTCTCAAATCAGTGTTCTTCCTCTAGGCTTCTCTCAGAGCAAGGCTTACAAGGCTGCTGATAACTTCATCTTCAGCTCGTCTTGCTGGATTACAGGCTTTTTCTCCAACTAGCTTGTGCTTTTCATACTCTAAAACTTGGTGCAAGGTTCTCCCTCTGTCTTTAATGCCCCCACTCCTTGACCATCTGGCAAATTTCTGTTCATTCATCAGTGTTCAAGCACCATGTCCTTCGTAAAAGCCTTGAACTCCTTTTTGCTGATTTCGGTGTCCACCCTCTTTCCCTCCTTAATGCAGTGTTGCATCTCACTCATATTTTATTGTATTATTCATCCCATTGTGCTGGAAATCACTTGCATATTTATCTGCACACTTCCCTGTGTGTGCTGTGAAGGCAGGAACTGCATCCTACGTCTTTGGGTACCAGCACCCAACATAGCACCTTGCATGTGGTAGACATTCAATAGACCCTTGGTGAGGGAATGAAATGTATCCGGAGAAATAACAAAAAGGCAAGGTGAGTTGAAAATAGTTTTGGTTTTATCATCTCTGTAATAGACTCTTGACTCTGCATCTCAATTCTCCTTGTGGTCACATCAAGCGAATTTGAATGTTTTAGAAGCAGTCTATGTGTATGGCGGAGTTTTATCTTCCTCTATGAAAGCTATGCAAAGTGCTCTATGGAGGAAGAGACCATATTGTATTTACCATATTAGATATTAAATACAATAACTCAGATTCCAAAGCACCTTGACTGTGACAGGGGTTTCCCTTGCTGTTGGGTTAGTGCCTGTCATACAGGAGACATATGGTAATTGCTGAATGTATGCCTGAAAGCAGAGGAATAATAGTATCTGAAAAATTAGGATAACCCCCCCCAGTATTCTTTGCTTTTATTCAGGTAGTTGCTTCAGTTCCTTAGTGTGATGTTTCAGTCTTTAGTGACTTGCTGTGTTTAACATCAGTCTTATCAAATGCCGCTGTCAAAATATCTTCTCTCTCTATCCGTGTTGCTAATGATACCGTCACAAGGTCCTCACCAGTGTGGTACTTCTGGAGAAACTTGTATACAACTTTCAAAACCCAGTAACATATGCCCTCTGAAAGTTGCGAGTCACTGACTGTGAATTATTGATGCACATGACCAAGAGGTGGCTTAAAGCCTAGAGATGCCCTATTGGCAAGAACTGCGACTGCCTGACTGCCCTCAGGGCTATTAGGTGAATTCTGAACCCACCTGGAGATAGTCCAGCAATTTTTTTTTTTTTTTTTAGCCTAGAAACGGAAAGTTGAGATACTAGTTAATTGCTAAAAGCAGCATGACAGCCTGTGCCCTCAGAGATCCTCTGCACAAGAGATGTGACGAGACCTAAGCTGTTCTCTTTCACCATTTCACAACCCTCATGCTTATGTAGGGTGGTTCTAAAGGTTTTTATAGAAACCAGAAATCATAAGTTATTAATTGCTTATGAAATTCATTAAAAAAACAAAAAGAATAGAACATAGCAGTCTATTTTACATAGGAAGAGTAAGTGTTGTTCTGTAACAATGTTGTGTTGTGTCATTTTAAAGATTATGCCCGTGTGTGTGTGTGTTGTGGGGGATGGATGGGTGGGTGTGATGTGTGGTGTGTGCGCGGGGTCTTGATGTGATATTTATTTCTTACTCTGGGTTGCCCTAAAAACAACTTGAAAGCTGCTGTCTTAGAAACTCTGAAGCAATCTGGGGCTTGGATGCTGATCAAGGAATCAGAACCAGCCTGTAACACCAAACAGCTAAACTGGAACAGGGCTTGGTGTGAACTTGGGTAGGTCATGTGACTTTTACCCACGTCTACTGTTGGTTATTCACAGAAGTGGAAGACAGGATACCTTAGAAAATTTACAAATTTCAGGTTTCTCGGGTATAATTTTACCCATCTTTCCCCTTACTTTGAGAAATACCTATTGTGTGTTAACAGTGTCAAGAACTATTCTAGATGCTAGGGCGATAACAGTGGAAAAACCAGTCACTGAATTTATGAACTCAGGACACTTCTAAACAAAATGTCTTATGATTCTAAGCTACAAATTTTATTGCTTTTTAGATCTCCTCCTTTTCTCCAGCAGTGAGCTTTTTCTGAAAAAAAAAAAAAAAAGAAAGGAAAAAAAAAGGGCTAATGACTAGTCAAAAAGGTGAACAAATGAAAGAAAAGAAATTGGGAAAAAGTTGAGCCTGAAAACCCTATTATTAGCCCCTTGGTACTCATGGTAATAAAGGAAGTAATAATGCCATCATAAGTTTGACTTCTAAAGTCGACAAAACCCCCTGAATCTTCAGTTCTATGAATCTAGACTCTCACAGTATTGTTGTGGCTGTTGTCACAGATACCCTGGATTTTTTGGAGAAGACCCACCATTTAATTCTGATGGAGACTTCGAATTCTGGGGGACTAAAGCTAATGTTAGAGCAAGTTCATTTCCCCCTGGCAATTGTTTTTCTCTGTTTCTCGTTGCTCCATAATGCTGGACTGTTAACATTTAAAGATCACTGCGTAAAATCCCTTCAGTATAGCCAGTCATAAACATTCCATGTTTTGTTAACTATTAAAGTAAGGAAACAACATCTTGTTTTCTAACTGGGAAAAATAGTACATGCCACGGCCTCTAAAGGCCTCCAAAACAGCTTTTCCATGTTTTGTTTGCATTGGAATCTCAAAAGTTGACAATATCTTTCCTTCCTTCCTGCTCCTTGATGTCATGAAAAGCTTCCCATGTAAGTCTGATCTTTCCAGTTGAACGGATTTATACAGTCTCTCATGGACACAAACACTCTTGTGCAAAAGAATTCTACAGTGTGAGGGCTGGAGCTCACTGTTATTCCTAAACTGTTATTTTTTCTCTCTCAATAAACTTAACTTGTCTTAACTATCATATAATTTAACTTTATGGTCCATTCCACATTCCTGCAGGAAATCTTCTTTTAAACATGATTATATACTTTGAGAATGGAGCTGCTAATTTTTCCCTGAGTTGCATTTTTTTATGGTTGCTCCTCTACTTCCTGGTAGCATATTTTGGATGACACATCCATAGCAACAGTAGATTTGTTTATAAGTAAACTGAAGAAGAAACATGGACTTTGGTTTGCCTGGGCATACAAAGCGCATCTAGACTGCAATTGTAATTATGTCCACTGGTGATGATGTGGGCCAGAGTTTATCAGGATTTCCAAAGAAACCTGCTCTCTGGGAGGAAATCTATCAGCCACGGCAACACAAAATGAAACACGTTGGCGTGGAAATTTCCATTCTTTTAAAATATATTTTAAATTGAGCGTTTAAAAATAAGTTTAAGTCGAAATGGCATCCATGTGGCTAAAAAGAAGCTAAGTTGTCACTATTTGCAGACAACATGATAGCATCCTTAGAAAATCCTAAAGACCATCAAAAAACCCTAAAAAAATGATTAGAAATAATAAGCAAATTCAATAATGTGGCAGGATACAAAATTAATACCCAGAAATTGGTAGCCTTTCTGTACACTAACAATGAAATCACAGAAAGAGAAAATTTTTAAAAAATCATTTATAAAAAAAAAATCATTTATAATTACTCTAAAAACAATAATATATCTAGGAGTAAACTTAACCAAAGAGGTGAAAGACCTATACTCTGAAAACTATAAAACACTGGTGAAAGGAACTGAAGATGACACAAAAAAATGGAAGGTTATCTTATGCTCATGGATTAGAAGAACACATGTTGCTAAAACATCCATATAACCCAAAGCAACCTATATATCAGTGCAACCCCTATGAAAATACCAACAGCATTTTTCACAGAGCTAGAACAAATAGTGCTAAAATTTGTTAGAAATCATGGAAAAGCCCAAATAACTAAAGCAATCCTGAAAAAGAACAGAGCTAGAGGCATCAGAATTCCAGATTACAAGATGTACTACAAAACTATAGTAATCAAAATAATATGGTACTGGCACAAAAAACAGACACATAGATCAATGAGACAGAAGAGAAAACCCAGAAATAAATCCATATTTATACAGACAATTAATCTATTGCAAAGGAGGCAAGACAATGCAATGGGGAAAAGACAGTCTTTTCAATAAATGGTGTTGGGAAAACAGAACAGCTATATGCAAAAGAATGAAACTGGACCACTTTCTTATATCATATACAAAAATAAACTCAGAATGGATTAAAGACTTAAATAGGGGTCCCTGGGTGGTGCAGTTGGTTGAGCATCTGACTCTTGCTCTCGGCTAAGGGTGTGATCTCAGGGTTGTGGAATTGAGCCCCACATCAGGCTCTGTGTTTAGCACAGAGTCTGCTTAAGAGACTCTCTCTCCCTCTGCCTTTCCCCACCCCTGCTCTCTCTCTCTTTTTCAAATAAATAAATAAATCTTAAAAAAAAAGATGTAAGTGGTGAGACCTGAAATCGTAAAAATTCTAGAAGAGAACACATGCAGCAATTTCTCTGACACTGACCACTAAGGCAATGAAAACAAAAAAATAAACTACTGGGACTATATCAAAATCAAAAGTTTCTGCACAGCAAAGGACACAATCAACAAAACAAAAAGACAACATACTGAATGGGAGAAGATATTTGCAAATGATATATCCGGTAAGAAGTAAGTATCTAAAATATACAAAGAACTTATAGAAGTCAATACTTTTTTTAAAAAGCCAAGGAATCCAATTAAAAAAAAGAGCAGAGAACCTGAGTAGACAGTTTTCCAAAGGAGACATACAGATGGTCAACAAACACATGAAAAGATATTCAACATCATTAATCATCAAGGAAATGAAAGTCAAAACTACAATGAGACATCATCTCATATCTTCCAGAATAACTAAAATCAAAAATATAAGAAACAACAAGTGTTAGTGAGGATGTAGAGAAAAAGCGACCCTCATGCACTGCTGATGAGAAGGCAAACTGGTAGAGCCACTGTGGAAAACAATATGGAGTTTCTTCAAAAAAAAAAGAATAGAAATAACCATATTATCCAATAATTCCATTACTGGATATTTATCCAAAGATTTACCCATATATTTATTGTAACATTATTGTAGCTATATATATAATAGACAACAGATGGAAGCAACCCAAGTGTCTAACAGATGAATAGATAAGGAGAATGTGATACACACACACACACACACACACACACACACATATATATAAATATTACACAGCCTCAAAAAGGATGAAATCGTGCCATTTGAGCCAACATAGATGGATGTAGAGGGTGTTAAGCTAAGTGAAATAAGTCCAGCTGAGTAAGACAAATACTATATGATTACACTCACAAATGCAATCTTAAAAAATAAATAAAAAGCAAGATCATATCTAAAATACAGAGAACAAACTGATGGTTGTCAGAGTGGAGGGTTGGGCAAGTGACTGATAGGAAAAGGGAGATACAGGCCTCCACTTATGGAATGAATCAGTCATGAGAATAAAAAGCAGAGCATAAGGAATACAGTGTATGATATCATAATAGCGATATAATGGGACAGATGGTAGCTACACTGTGGTGAGCACGATGTAATGTATACACTTGTCAAATCACTAAGTTGTACACTTAAAACTGACATGTGTGTCAACTATACTCCATGTATAATATATATTATAATAAATAGTGTATATATCAGTATAATATATAGTATATATTATAATAAATAGACAAATAATAAAAATATTATATCATAATGTATATAATAAAAACTACTACCTGTTGAAGGAAAAACAATATGTGCAGGTTAGCAATAGGGGTGAACTAATGAACAATCTGAGCCTGCTCAATCATTCGTTCAACAAACATATTGAGGACTTATTATATTAGACCTTGTGGGGACTACAGAGATAAGTAGAATGTCATTTTCACCTTGAGGATCTGGTCCTGTGGACTAGAGATACCTGCACGGAGAGCACAGTGTGAGGCGATCCATGTTAAAACCAGGGACAAGCTGCATCAAGTTCAAATGGGCTCAGAGGAATGAGAAGTGCCTCCTTCTTGACTCCAGTGCTGGAGAGTTTATGACAGGGAAGGGGAAGCCTTGAAGGAGAAGCAGGATTTCAACAGTTGCGATGGGAGCAGGAAGAGAATTCCATACTGAGTGAGCAGACGAGTAAACGCCAGCTTCCGTTTTGACTTGAGAACAGAGAGAGAATATCCAACAGGCAGGTTGGGGCTGGATTTTGTTTGGATGGTCTTGAATGTTACCCTATAGAGTTCACGCTTCATATCCTGTAGCAAAGGAAAGTTCATGAAGACTTTAAAAGGAACTTGACATACCTTTGTTATTTTGGGTTTTTTGTTAGTTTGTTTGTTTAAGAATGGTGAGCAGTAAGCAGCTGAGATTGGGTGGAAATGCATTACAGGAAAGGAGAGAGGGAGGGTTTCCAATTTGGATGTGACCCTAACCATCTAGGGGAGCAGGAGACCCCGTGCGGTAAGCAGGGGGACAAGGCAGGAAGAAGGACAGATCTTGGTCGTCAAATGGACCAGACTTGGCAACTAATGGACTGGTAGTTGAGAGCGGTAAGGGAGAAGTACGAGCAGAGAATGATGCCAAGGATTTTGGCTTTTTTCACCCAGTAGATTCGTAAAATCATAATGGATTCCTGGAAAGGAAGAGTGTGTTCTGTGGTAGTTGTGGGGAAGAGTTGCAGGGCGGGGAATGATTATTTCTGTTTTGGTAAGGTAGATGGAAATACATATTTAGAGCAGTAATTTTCAGATTTTCACACACATGCAGATCAGCGGGAGGCTTGTAAAAATGCAGATTCTGATTCAGTAGGTCTGAATGGAGCCTGCAATTCTGTTTTCCCTCTCAGCTCCCAGGAGATGTCAATTCCGCTGGCTGGTTCATGAAACACAAATCTAGAGCCTGGGAAAGAAATGAGTTTCGGATGACTTGGAGCCATTTTAATAGAGGTCACAATTAAAGTCATGGGACCAGGAGGCATGAACATTATAGAACATAGACTAAAAAGAGAAGTGGGAGGGGGACAGACAGCAGATGTGCCCAAACAAGAAGGTCAGGTGGGAAAGGTGAGCCAGTGAAACTATTGGGAAGGAACAGCCAGAGGTGGTTTTTAATTTTTTTATTATTTTTTTATTTTTTATAAACATATATTTTTATCCCCAGGGGTACAGGTCTGTGAATCACCAGGTTTACACACTTCACAGCACTCACCAAAGCACATACCCTCCCCAATGTCCATAATCCCACCCCCTTCTCCCAAACCCCCTCCCCCCAGCAACCCTCAGTTTGTTTTGTGAGATTAAGAGTCACTTATGGTTTGTTTCCCTCCCAATTCCATCTTGTTTCATTGATTCTTCTCCTACCCACTTAAGCCCCCATGGAGACAGCCAGAGGTGTTTTAAAGGAACATGGGATCCTTACAATCCTGGAAGCCGATGGAAGAGTTTGAGAAAAATACAGTGTTGATCAGTCAAATGCTAAATTGTTCCACATGCCGGAGGAATGGCACCAGGGCTCTGGATTAGCAAATTTTAACTGACTTTTCAAGATGCTGCTTTCTGTGGGAAGACAAGGGCATAGACTGGGAAACAGAAATGAATGGAAGGTAGAGATGAAGCAAAGATGTATGTTTTACGGTATTTTTTCGAAAATTGCTTGTGTGCGGACGCATACACACTGACAGTTTCTTGGGCGTGTTATTGTTACAAAAGGGTCCCCCGCCCCCCACCCTGGGTGCTAAGGCCATAAGATGGCAGTACATCACGAGACAAGTGACA
Source organism: Mustela erminea (assembly GCF_009829155.1). Lineage (NCBI taxonomy): Eukaryota > Metazoa > Chordata > Mammalia > Carnivora > Mustelidae > Mustela > Mustela erminea. The sequence goes on from NC_045634.1 coordinate 13,725,256, forward strand.
GGAGGCCTTAGGGAGACAAGGTGTCGACTTCTCAGAAAGATGAAGCGAGGTCTCCACAGACCAGAAGTTAGCTTTCGAAAAGAAGAGGGCTGTTGATACGTGTGTCAGTTATGCACGGCCGCGTAACAAACCTCCTCAAAGCTGGGGGAGAAGCACCAGGCAACATCGGTTTATGACTTGCCACCCGAAATGGCTCCTTTACAGTCCAGGCGTCTCAGCTGGGCCCACCTGAAGCAGCCCCAGTTTGCACGCGGGTCCAAATGATCAGAGCCCTTTGGCCTCCCCTGATCTGGCTTGGATGCAGAAATGCTGAGGAGGGCCTCAGCCTGGACTTTTCTATATGGTGTCTCAGGAAAGGGGATGCTGGTACTAAGACCTTTGATGGTCCAGGCACTGAGGTTCACGTGGCATCACTGTTGTCATATTCCTCAGGTCAGAGCCAAGGATGCTAGAGGTCCCAGGCAGCTGAGGCCCAGTGTGGGGGTGGGGTGGGGAGGATGGCTCAGGGACATAAACACAGACTGACAATAGCTTCGGGCCATTTTATAACTTGCTTCTAAGACAAGAGGAAAAGAGAGAGGATCGGTGAAGGTAAGGAACATTTTTGAAGTGAAGAGGGAAACTGAGGTAGTTCGGGTTGAAAGGCTTTGTTCAGCGGAGACAGAAGGAAGCTCATCTTTATTTTTCTTTCTCTCTTTTTTTTTTTTAAAGGTTTTACTTATTTATTTGACCAACAGAGATCACAAGTAGGTAGAGAGGCAGGCAGAGAGAGAGGAGGAAGCAGGCTCTCTGCCAAGCAGAGAGACCGATGCAGGGGTCAATCCCAGGACCCTGAGATCATGACCTGAGCCAAAGGCAGAGGCTTAACCCACTGAGCCACCCAGGCGCCCCAGAAACTCATCTTTTAAAAGAGAAGCAGTCACAAAACCATTTCTATGAGTCAGGGAGTGATTCCTTTTTTTCTTATACGGTTCCTTATGAACTCTGGGATTCTGAATTAAAGCTGCTACTACGGGACGCCACATGATAAAAAACTTAGTTTTAACAGAAATTTTTTTTTTTTTGAGTCAGGTATTTTGGAAATGCATGCCATTTGTACCTTCACATACAATATGATACTAAGTGAAAATAATGGCAAAAACGGTGAAGAGTATGAGATTTTACCAAAATTGCAAGCTAAGGAGTTCGCGTGCCACACTTTCATGGGTGCCGGCAAAGACTCGAGTCTCCAGGGTCAGAGATAAAGGACTTTCTTATTGACAGCAACAGCAGTATCCAGAACATCTCCATGGTCTCCACTGCTCCCCTTAGCCCTAAGCCTCACCGGTCAATGTGAAGAAGCCTGGGTGACATCTGAACATGTACTTAGGAAGCCTGATTCTTTTGTAACTGGCAGTAGGCAGGTTTGCTCTTTTTCAGAGGGAAATACCATTTTCATTATACTGTACAGTCTGTCCTTCACTAGGATGGGAGATACTCTTTTCATCTTCCCAGGCTGTAGGTAAGCCTCCTCTGCTCCGGAGAGAGATGTTACCTCTAGCTTCCAACACTATTTGTTACGTAAGGCATCCCTGAAAAGATAGTCCAGAGCAAAGATGGCCAGGGCCCCTGTTTGTAAGACAGGCAGAAATGCAGATGGAGACACACAGAGCATTGTCCGCCAACAATTAATTTTGAGATATTACTTTACTGTGCAAGAAATGGTCAAATTTGATGCAAATAAATTTTTACCGTGAAAAAATATTTCACGATAACCCTCAGTATACCATTACTTAACAATACTCTTTATTTTACAATTATGGCATGTTGTTTTATGTATCAAATTTTATACCAACAAATTTTTCATGGAGTCAGAGTAAGTACAAATAAGGCTTTCTTATTATGATTCATGCTGGAGCCTGGGTGATCTATTGGGATTTTTTTAAATGAAAGTTTTAAACTGTCATCAGATGTTCATCAATTATCACTATGGTAGGCTTTCTGCAGAACATATAAATAGAAAACATGGAATTATCTTTCACTATTTGAAGCTACGTTGTATTGAAGACTGAATAAATGAATTCATCATGCATATTTAAATAAAAGGTAAGGTCCAGAGTGTCATAATAGAAGTTGTAAGCAATTTAGGAAACCGATTTCATTGTTTAGCAGCTTGATGGAGTCTTTGGGGAAATCACAATCATCAGAGCATTGGTGGGGCTATGGGACATCAGTCACAAATGGCCCCCACTACGAGGGTCCTATACAGGGATTCCTGGCTTTATTGCCTGGGTTCCAGCTCATCTCATGGGTTTCCCTACACCTTTTATGGAACAGTGGGAGCCAGTTAGGATCTAGGGTTGGTCTAGGTCTACAAATGCTCCAAGAGATTTGTTCCAGCCCAATGTATGGTGTGAACACATAGGGATGTGATGTGGATATACATTTCAAATCTACCATGGCATGGTATGGGTGTGATGCAGTCCCAGGAGTACTGGAACCCAGAGATCTTTCTGCTTTATCTTATTTTTTTTTAAGTGTTTTTTTAGATTTATTAGAGAGAGAGAGAATAAGCAGGGGAAGTGACAAGGAGAGGGAGAGGGAGAAGCAGACTGCCCGTTGAGCAGGGAGCCCAATGTGGGCTTGATCCCAGGACCAGGGATCATGATCTGAGATGAAGGCAGATGCGTAACTGACTGAGCCATCCAGGTGCACCCCCTAGACCCCTGAGATCTTTTTAATGCAAGGGTCTGAAGTTTAGAGTGCCTGTGGAATGCTCTCACTTACTGGCGAAGTTTGAGGACAATATTTGTTAATCACTATGTAGTTCTATTTTTCTAACAGCTTGAAAGACACCAAATCTATTTTATTTGTAAGTATCCTTATCCTTTTGCATATTCAGTTCTACTCAAGAGGTCATTATGGGGGAGGGCTGTGAATTCTGAATCTCAGGTAGAAAACTGTCATAGAAAGAAGGGACACTTAGCAAGGAAGGGGGGACATGAAATGGAATCCAAAATGTTCAATTTCTTACTTCAGGCTTGCAACACAAATAATAATCAAATTTCCTGTTGTTGTTTTCTCCTAAATTTATGCTTGCATTTCTTCTCATTGGTTCAGTTGAGTTGAAAATACAATTTTATATTAAGGGGCAACACTAAATCAATTATTTATCTTCTTAATGTTCCAGTAGTGTCTGGTAAGTTGATGAAACACTGAAGTGGTTTGGAATATTGCATTAGTCAATATAGCTACAAAGAAAAAGGAAAGAAATCAGTGGAAAGAATACATACATTAATATCCACTTTTTCCCCAGCATGCAACTTGCTAACTTTTTCTTCTGTGACCACATTAACCCCTTGCTGAATACTGGCTATCTGGCCATACTACTCTTTTCATATTACTTTCTTATTGAACACTTATTTCCTTATTATTTATTACCTTTGCTTTTCTATCTATTATAATTCTTTTTACTCTCTCCCCCCCCCTCATTTAATGTTTTTTGAATACCTATTTTTACCACTGGGTAGTTTTAACCTTTCCCAGAATCGAAGCCTTGCTACTCGAATGATAAGGAAACAGGTTTTGAGAAATTAATGAATACATGAGTTATTTAGTTCTGTGAAAAACATTAGTTCCCTGGGAAGTAATAAATGTCAGTTCTGTGGAGAATCGTCATACTTCATGTATGGGATTTTGGTTTCCAGATGGGAATCTTTGTCATCTGCACTACTCTTCAGCTCTCCTTGCTAACTTTTAAGATTGAGTACACGGTCCGGATAGCAGAAGATGATCACTGAAAAGGACGTTGTTGACCGACCCAAACTATCACACCACAAACACTGGTTTGTGTTATCAAACTAACACACACACCGAACTATCACATTTGTCATGAACAAATGACAGTGATGACATAAAAGTGAGAAATAAGACCCTCCTTGACAAAACTTCAGGTTTCTTACCCACTGTTATCAGGCTTTTCTGAAAAAATAGGAATTCCTCACGAAGAGTACTTGGCATTGGACCCCCCTGACGAACATCGGAGGGATGCTTTCCTCTGGGCGAGCTTGGCAAGGATGAGGAACAGGGAGTGTCAGTAGAGGGAGCTGGAATAGTTGGACTATGAGCAGAGGAAAAGCTTTAGGAAAGAACAAAACAATTCAGATGTTGCTACTTTACAGTGAACTGGGGGAAAATGGGCTTCGTGAGAGGCTATCCCAAGAGTCTAAAAATCAGACGGGGCTTTTTGAACCAGGAGGACCTCCTGATTGCTAGTGTTACTATGTAACTATTCCAAATAGTTATCATTAATGTTACCTTTTTCTCAGGTTGAAAGGAGTTTAGGTCATGCAATCATCTTTCCTTGAACACATGTGACTGTGGACCCCTTGGTAGAGACGGAAGACAGTAATGTGGTTGCAAACAGTGGCTAGGAATGCAGGAAGAAGGCACAGAATCTTATGGTTTGGGTGAAACTGGGCAAGCCATTTATCGATTGGCTGCAAAGGGCCGGGCTCAGGGCTAGGATGTGGAGAACTTAGTCCAGGTGAATTGAATCTCTGCCCTCAAGTTTAGAGTCTGATGCACATTAGCCAGAAAGCAGGGAATTTATAGGCACTGATGGTGAATGCAGAGCCTCAAGATGCTAGACAAGACAAGAAAAAAATGTCAGAAATACAAGCAACAGATGCTTTACTCTGGAGATCTTGAAAAAAAACAAAAAACAAAAAACAACCAACAACAACGCGGTTTCTTCTTCAGCCAAGAAGTCTTCTTCCATATGTACAGGGGCAGAAATCTGTCAAAGGATGGAACGAACCATGGTCTTGCAGAAGGGAGCAAGGAGCACATGGAAGGGCCAGGAAATGGGCTGAGCCGGCTAGCGCAGAGAGGGCAGAATGCATGGCAAGGATAGAACTGACACGCAGGTCATAATCTCCCCACCGGTCAGACGTGTGCTTCTGATGGACATCCCCACCCCCCAAAGAGGGCCATGACGCAAACACAAAGCGAGGCTTTGCTCCTGAAAACAGGGGGAGAAAGTTTAGCTCTGGCCTTGGATAGGGCCAGCTCATCGTTCCCAATCTGGCTGCAGGTGTGAGTCAAGTTAACACGTTTGTCTCTGGCTGTCCCTGGCCACAGCTGATTGGACAGAACGTAGTTACATGACCCCAGAAGAACCAAATCATTGAGTAGACTGAACCCATTAAATGACTTCTTGTCCAAGATATGAGCTAAGAGTCATATTGTCCTGTGATGGATATGTGAGCCGAGGTCACCGGATCCGGGTTGAGAAGCCCTTCTCCAAGGCATGCCTCCCGAAGTCAAGCTTAGGTGTCTACGAGAGAAATCAGCTGATAGAAAAGGCACGGGGAGAAGCAGAGACCTGACACCATGGGACACGGCGGAGGGATTCTTGAGGTGACTACCCGCCTCTGTGTGTCATGAGATACCCTTGTCACTTTTAATAAATACCCCTTTGGGGGGAAGTCAGTTTGTGTTCTTTGCAAACAAACAGCCTTAAAATGCATGCTTTTCTAAGGAGTTTGGGTTTATCTTGTAGGTATGGAGAAACTAAACTAAGTATTAAGCAAGGGGTCCCACAATCAGGATTTATTTTGTTGTCATAAAATAACTTGGCTGCAACATGGAGGGTGGTTCAGAGAGGATTCAAATCAGAAGAAGAGAAAAATCCCAGGAATCCATGGGAATATTCTGGGCAAGAACTGAGGAATTCCTGAACCAAGGGAAGGATGCAAGGAAGATAATATAGAGCTAAGAGGTATTTAGAAAGCCCAGACAAAAGGACCCAGTGAATGATTGTTGCCAAGGATTAAGGATAGAAGGACGGTGATGAATTAGCTTGGGTGACTAGCAAATTGGTAATCATGGTAAGGACTTTAGAAGGTGTTAGATTTGCAAATGAAAAAAAAAAATGAGATTAGTTTCAGAGGCTTTGAGGAATGCATCACAGGACACTCCCAAGGAGTGAGAGCTCCCGGGAAAGTTCTTGGCTTCCACAGACAGGTGGAAGTTGAAACAATAGGAAGTAAGTGGAATGAGGAGTCTAAAGGCATAAAAGGGAACTCAGAAGAACATCGGTGTTCAAGGCACAAGTGGAGAAACAAACCGAGAAAAAGACTGAGAAGGAATCGAATAAGAGGTAGAAGAAAAGCCAGGAGAGCAATGGTAAGAGAAAAAAAAAAAAAAAAAAAAGAATTAAAATAAAAAGGTATGCAGGTACCTGGCTGGTTTAGTTGGAAGAGCATGTGACTCTTGGTCTCAGGGTCATGAGTTTGAGTCCCATGTTGGGTATAGAGATTATTTAAATAAATAAAACTAAAAAAAGGAAGGAAGGAAAGAGGGAAGGAACCAAAGGATTATGTGAAGTCAGTGGGTTTAAGACTTAAATATAGACATTTCCAGGGCCATGGTAGATACCTGAGATCAAAGGAACAGGCCGATGGGCAAAGGCTGGTTTGGGGGACCACTGGGCAGAGGTTCACTCTAAGGTAAGCAGGTGCCCATAGGCCTGGGTTAGATATAGGCTTGGTGTCCAGGAAAGGCTGTTAAGAATTTGTTGAACCCTATACAAATTCACAAATCTAGAGGGTTTTTTTTGTGTTTTTTTTGTTTTTTTTAAAAAAAAAAACCATAACCTTTCTTTATTCTGAATTTTAACAACCTAACTATCTAAGAGCAGTTAAAGAACTGCATTTTTCCCAGGCTTATGAAATGCAAAAGGGCAAAGCTCCCATTTCGCTAATGAGAGAATACAATTACTGTCTAACGAAAATAATTTAAGGGCTAAGTAAGATAATTTAAAGAATCTGGAAGAGTCATAAATGCAAATGAATAATTTTATATAATGTTTATCTACCCCTCCCAGCTGAAGTCACTAATCCCAGGAGCTACACATCTAGCTCTATTTGGCTCTGATGGGACTAAGCCCAGGTGACCTGCTGGGGACACTTTGCAGCCCTAGCTCCCAGGCTCAGTTGGGCTCTGGGGTGAGTCTTGGGTACTCTGCAGCCTCCTGCAGGTGCGTCCTGGGTTTTTCTGTATCTCCTTTTCTCTCTAGACTTGAGAGCACTTGCCACCTGGCTCTTAAACCGTCTTCCTATGTGGTCTGATAAGAACTCCATGCACCCTGACATTGACCTGAACCGGGCGCCACTTAAACCAGTTTCCCGCATCACTCCAGGACCTCAGCATTGAACCAGCCGAGCATGGTTCCCACAGCTTCTCTCCAGCTGCCTCCACCTCTCCGTCTGGCTCTGTTCCTGAGGGCTCAGCCTGCTGGCCCCCATTCATGAAAGGGCATGATTTTTAATCACAGATAAATGGCTACTTTAAGAGAAAAAGCATTCCATTTGTTTCTGTATTTTCCCAGAGACAAACTGAAGTGAAATAAAAGGAATGGAGGAAAGCATTCAATCCAAAGTAGGCTCTTCACTCGAAAACATTGCCCCAATGTCCCCATTTTGTCAGAGACAGGAATAAATGGAAAGAGAGGATGTGATCATTTTTCAGCAGAGTTTGGCTGCTTTCGCAGTGAACAAAGAACTATGAGGGATGTTTATGAAATTCTTGCTTCAGGGTTAAGAGTCCAAACTAGTGTTTTAAGAAAACTGTTAAGGGAAATCTCAGATGTGATTGATAGCCTGTTGTAATTTGGTTGGCAAATAACCCTGTCTATACATTTTCTTTTCTTAAAACAAAATTTGGCATTTTTCCTCTTGTAAAAACTGATAATCTCAAATTAAAGAAAGATTTTATTATTTGGTGAAGCTATTTTTACATTTGCGATTAGAGCTATCAGAGGAAAATATATTACGGCTAAAACGATATGTGAATTTAAAAAATGTGGTTCCACTGAGATATCCTTGCAATACAACTGATTCTCTCTGGGAAGAATCCGTTCTGTCACCTTCTCCATTCTGAAGGAAAAAAAAAATCTAAATTTTCCATAGTTTAATTGACCCTGGGAATATTTGTGGCATTAATATTAAAGGTTAGGGTTTTGATTTTAAAAAAAGAAAATAATTTGATTTTAAAAAAAGAAAATAATGATCATTGATCACTTCCAATATGGAAATGTTTTAAGATTTTTTTGAACATTTTTTAGTATGCCTTTTAAAACTCCCTGTGGCCCCAATGTTTTAAGATTCCAGGTATTGCTCTGATGAAATATTGGGGTGGTTTCTGATGAAATATTGGGATGGTTTCTGGCCAGGGGAGAGCGATAGAATAAGGCTGTCAATATATATTTATCAATATTATTGAGATACTTTTTATTCCCAGACCACAAACGTAAGGGTGGGGTGTGGGAAGCATTGCTCTTAAGAGGAGAGTACTTAATCACTAAAAATAGCTCATAGAATGTGAAGTCACGAAAAAGACACCACGAACTTCTCGTGGGAAAACGAGAGCCCTGTGATTGGCCTTCTGTGATAAGAAAATTTCAAAGTACATTAGGGACAGGCCGGGACATCAGATTGGCTCTCATTCCTTTCCCAGAGGCATTATTTTGGGAATGCTTACAGATGACAGAAACATGTTTGCACACGAAATACTCAGAGAGAAAATACACTCTACCGGCTATGTTAGTACCAGTCAAGGCAGCCTTCCCCTCCGAGCAAAGTCAGGGCTCCATGTGTGGAGAAATCAGAGGGACCTCATCAGCCTCTCAGACACTCAGAGGCCTGGCCAAGTGAGGGGAAGAGAGGCCAGACAGAAAACCAGCCGCCGAGGCCGGAATTAGTGTAAATCATGTGGCCTGTGTCTTGTGGGTGACCCGAGCAGTTGGAAAGGCCTCAGAACATCCTTCCTCCTTTGCCTGTCTCCCGAGAATCCCTGGATTTGCCTGTGTCCCACCTTATCCCACAACGGAAGTCTCTGCATGGAAATGATTTTCAGGTTCATTGCTCTTAGGGGATATTTGGCTATTGTTGTGTTTCTGTAGCCTTCTCCTCCAAAGGCATATGGTCCCTTCCAGTGGAATCTGGAAGTCCGTGCTCCCTCTAGACAGAGAGCCTGAGGTCAGGCCTGCAGCCCTGAGGGATGGCACACTCAGAACCAGGAAGGGCTTGCTTGGGGCAACCTCCCTGTCTTCCCGCCTCAGGCCACAGGTTGGCAGTGGTGCCCAGTGTTCAGTGGGGAGAGATGGGTTGGGGCAGGAGGAGCCGGGGCTTCCTCAGCCTTGGGCCCTGTGTGCCTCAGGATGTCCTTCACAACACTGGCTTCCCTGCCCTAAGCGGAAGTGGACCTGTGGCAGGAACTCCGAGCTCTGGGCACGGAAAGGTCTGAGCATTGCTGGACTCCCCTCTTCACCACAGAATCTGACGTCTGTGATTCCCAGGAATGGAAGACAGACTGCCAGCCCTGCTCAGGGGACAACCAGAAACTCCATCTGAAGTCATTTTGGGGAGAGCTAGAGATGAGTCAACATTAATGTCGACTTTTATGTAAACAGCCTGTCTGTTCTGGGTCTGGTGTAGTTGGAGCCTATAGAAAGTCAGAGCATGGCTCGGTCAGTGATGACAGCTCCCGAGGGAAGCAGCCATAGTGAGGGGAGACTTCCCTGCCACATCCCAGAGCTTTTATGCACCAATTCTACCTTGTGGCCCCTTAGGACATACATAAATAAAAACAAAGCCTTGTTTCATCCCTAAAAGCAACCCTATGATCTGATGGCTCCCATCTTTATAGGAAGAGGAGTTCAGCCTTGGTTTGAGATCCTGCCTCTCCTACATGTATCTATATACGTCTGTGGGCAGTCCAGCTCTGAACCTTACTGTGCCCGCTGTACAAACAGGGCTCGTCACACTCTTCAGGAATTTTATTAGAAATAATAAAATGTGTTTATTGTATCTGCCATGTAGCAGGTATTTAAGAAGTCAGTAGTATGTATAATTAATATTAATCAAAATCTCAGGTACTCCTGAACTTTTACTCCTGGTAATCATGATAGAGGCAGTTTGCATGGCCCAAATTCCCAATCTTTTTACATTCTCTCTCCAGCGACCTCATAGACAACTGAATTTTCATCTCTCACCTTGTGGGTTTTAATCTTTTTCCATGGCAGAATTGCTGGGGAAATTTGTTGAAATGCAGGTTCCCTGGCCCCACGCACAGAGGTTCTAATTCTGTAGGTTTGCAATGAGGCCCACAGTTGCATTGTTAAAAGCACCCCTGGGGTTTGGGCCTGGTAATCAGACTGGCCACTGTTTGAAAAATAGGACCCTGTGTTTGAAATGCACTGTACCCATTGAGCCTTTACTATTCCATGGGGCTCCTAGTTGACTATAGTTTACTGGGCAGCCAGCTATGGTCAAGGTATCATGCTAGGTTCTTACACACATCACGCTATTTTATCTTGATAATAATCCTATGCTACAGTAATGAGTGCCCTGGCTTTATGCTGAGGAGACTGAACTGGAATGTTCCACAGAGGTCCTTCTGTCACACCTCTGGCCCCTGGTCTGAGATGACTGGAGATGGTGTCTATTGCTCACTCTTTATTTTGTGTCAGTTGTTCCTTCACTCACACACACACACACACACACACACACACACACACACAACCACATCAGCTCTGTACTCACATACACATATATACATATACGTATGTATTCCTTAGCAATACAGTGTATGTATTGGATATACATATGTAAGGTAGATTCCTATTGGCATATGTTCTACAGTTCATTCACTTACACTGCTATGTAATATGAAATTGAATGAATATAATACACATTGAAGACGAAGGGCCAAGAGTAGTATGTGCTGAGTGTGAATTCAAGTTTTTAGAGCAGCACTATTTTCCACATGAGTTCAGTGAGTCTTTCTGAAAGCTCCTTTCAAAAAAGGTAGGATTCTGAAAGGCACTTTTTGATTGAATATGGGAGGGAATTGAGAAACCTCCCTGGGCATGGGTCATTATCATGACCCGATGGCTTCAGGGCAGACAAGAGATCTGGGTCCATTCTCCACAGGGTCTGTGATGAGTCAGAGAAGACTCATGTAGGCTTAGGGTCAGGCAGCCATCAAGTATGTCAGTGCCTGTGCACGACTGGGCAGAGATTTCTGTTAACACGTGTTTCTGCTGTTCTCAGGTTGGTTGGTTGGTTTGTCTTCTATGAAAAATAATGCGGCTGTGAACATTTTGGACGTGTGTCCTGGTGCAGATGGGGAACTTTCTCAAGGAAATTCACCCTGGAGTGGAAGATGGGGGTTACAGTATTTATGCATCTTCAGGTTTCTTAGATAATGCTAAATTGTTCTGCAAGGCGTTTGTGCTAGTTCACACTCCCACAGCAGCGTAGAAGACCTGCTGCTGTACATTCTCATAACACTTCGTTCCTTCTGGCTCATGATGAATGAACAACTACCTCGAGAGTCAATTTGGGAAGGGATAAGAGAGTTGAATAAGCGCAACGTTATGAAACCTACCCAGAATTAGCATTAGAGATCTTTAGGAAAGAGCTTGGTTCATCTTTTTTTTTTTTTTTTTTTAATCCAAATGCGATGCAGAGTGCTGGCACTTACAGGTTTAACAAATTCACATTGACTTGGTTGTAAAATTCTAGCCCCTGAATTGCCTTTCTACCTGGTTTGTCAGATTAAAAATCCTTAAAAGGCTTGTATGTGCATTCTATCTACTCTGAAATAGGCATAATTCCAATCTATCATGTAGAATTTTCATGTGGGTTTATAAAAATGGGCTTAATGGCTAAAAAGCCTATGTAACATTTATGTAAATAATGAGGTTGGTGCATCAAAACAAAAGGGGAGGGATGCTCACAGGCCAAGTTAACGAGAGAAGATATAACACGCACGCAAAATCTTCGAATGCCTTTAGGAACAGTAAAATTTCAGATATGTCATTATTTAGGGTGGTCCTGGATGCAGAACAGCTGTGTCTGCCTAGCTTAGCAGGTGCCAGGTCCTCAGCCAATCTCTACAGTGGTAGCAAATTAAGGTCACTGGGAAAGGCAGCTCTTGCTGTTCCTGTCACTTTCTAACCATCTGAAAAATGATGCAACGTTGTTTTGCAGGAAGGCTAATAAGCCTTCAAGGAATTGTAGAAGGATACGGAGAACTCTCAATATCCAAGGGGCATTGGATCACAAGGAAAGAAAATGTGGAATTTACCCTGTTTGCCATTAAACTTCCAGAATGAACCCTCCTCAGGCTGATCACCACTCCGAGTTAACATCTCAGTGCCCGGCAGCAGTCTGTGAAATGATGTGGTGACTCAGCTCTGTCTTTGAGAGACAGGTGTCCACTTTAAAAAAACCACCAACCCACTCAGCAGCCCTCACGACAAAGGCAATCAGTGGCTGACTAGTCAGCATCTGAGTCGATTGCAGGAAGGCATCTCTGGAAGCGGGAGAACAGAAGCAGCCAGCCTTCCGTTAAAAATAAAATTCGGTTCAATCCAAGAAATTCGTATTGCATTTCTGTTATGTTCACGGCAGTGAATTGGGCATTGCAGGGGAGACAGGGAAGAAGGGAGACAGGGCATCCGCTTGAAGGAGCTTGCAATCAGACATGTTCTTCCCTTAAAGGTAGAAGAGAGGCAAGAAAAGGAAGTCACAGTTGTGAGCAAACTCAAATAAGCCTTCGCTCTATCTTGCTGGCAAAATGATAATTTACAACCTTCACATCAGTGATGTTCAGAAAAAGATGGGCAGCATCAATAAAGAAACTGGAGCTCTCTTCGATGTGTTTCACCAGTGACGGAGGGAAATAGGTATGACAGAAGTCCTCTCTGAAAGTGGACAGCTGGGGAGAAGTAAGGAGTCTCCTATCAAAGAGATAACGATCTCTGGAAACGTGTTGCTTGCTTCTGTGGGCTTGACACTCCAGTGGGGGGGAACTGGACCAGTGTCAACCCAGAAAAATTGGAACAGCCTGGAATATCTGGAAGCAAATACTCCACAGATGGAGAGAGAAGTGGGAGGTTAGCTCAGACCACTTGATTTTAATTAAACAGCTTTCAATTTTGTGAACTTGGAAAAGAAAAGGCAAGCAGAACGGATAAGGTCCGTGTGACATTGACTCTGTTTCTTTAATACTTCAATAAAAAACAAGAGCAGCGTGCTAACTGTTGCAGTGCCCCTTTCCAAGAAGGGTAGCGTCCGGGTTACTGGGACTAAGTATGAAGGATCTGAGAACCAGAGGATCATAGATGGAGGCTTTAATCATCGTTGGCACATATCTGAAGGACGGATGGACATAGCGGTGATATTTGCTATTTAGGGATGTTTGACAGAACACCTTTGAGGGAGGGAACACGGTTTTCTGGTTTCATGGTTAGTAGAACAGATGGACCGAAGGGCAGGTCCAGCCCTGCTTCAAAAATGGACTCCAGCACTCTTGGGTACAATTTAGAACACAGCCTTTCAGATAGATGGTGAGGCCAGATGCAGGAAGCTTGCCAGAGTCCAGGTGCACAAAGGTGGGGGCTGAACTAGTTTTTTGCTTAGAACTTAAGCTGACTTGGGTTCTCTTGATGCTGAAGGCTTTATAAGAGCCCAGGGGAGAAGGCAGAAGGAGGCACAGTCTCTAGTAGACTGTCACCTTCATTCCCACCCCTAATCTTATTAATGCCAACCTTCTCCTCATCATCCATATTATTCTTTCTTTCTTTCTTTCTTTCTTTCTTTCTTTCTTTCTTTCTTTCTTTCTTTCTTTCTTTCTTTCTTTCTTCCTTTCTTTCTTTTTTTTTTTTTAAGATTTTATTTGAGAAAGAATGAAAGAGAGAGAGAGAGAGAGCATATGAGCGGGACAGGAGGGTCAGAGGGAGAGGGAGAAGTAGGCTCCTTGCTGAGCTCAGATTTTTTTCCCCCACATGGGGCTTGATCCTGAGACTCCATGATCATGACCTGAGCCAAAGGTAGACACTTAACTGACTGAGCCACGCAGACACGCCCCCCCGCCCATATTTTTCTTATTCAGAAATCACTAGCCAGAATAAACAGCCATTATAAACATTCAACATACAAGGTTTGGGGTGACTGCCCTCAACTAGGAGTGATTCACTCCCTCCAACCCCATGGGGACCTTGGGCAATATCTGGAGATGTTTTGGGGTTGCCACAGCTGGGAAGAGCACGCTACTGGCATGTAGTATATGGAGGCCGGTGATGCAGCTAAATATCCTACAATGCACAGGACGGGCCCTCACAGTCAAGGATTACTGGGCCCCATGTGTCAATAGCACCAAGGTTGAGAAACCATGGGCTAGGTTAAGATATGATTTTTTGCTGAAAAAAATCTTAGAAAGGTTGACTGGGGCTGGATGAAGTTGTGCTGGCTGACCTAATTTTATAAGGTTGATCTTAGGCTTTATTTTATTGGCCAGGTAGTTTTCATGATTTTTTTTTTCACAAGGTAGCCTTGATCATTAATCTTCTTGAGAAATGTTGCAGATCACAATTGTGAATTTCACCTCAGTTCTGTTGATGGCTGACTTTGATGGAGAAGTGAGATTTTCCACCTATTCTTTGAATCCAGATTCTCTTGTTTCAGGGAAGTGGGAAGAATCTCCCTGTCAATGGTTTTTTTTTTTTTTTTTTTTTGCTCCTGAGAAAATGATATACTCAGGAAGAATCAACATCATATTTTGGATGGCCATTGCTTGAATACTTACCCTCTTTTATTTTATTGAAATTTAATGGAAATGATTTTTATTTATAGCTCCATTATTAATATTGCAAATATATTTGTTCAGTAAAGTGAATCAAATGAAAGATTTTCCTGGGAAGCCTGCAGAAAGGTCGTACACCTGACTGTGTTTACTCTTCCTTCGTGATCACTCAGAGTAACTGCAGCTTCTAGGGCAGATGGCAAGAGAGCTCGTTTGCTGGGCTCAACTCCATAACTTGGTATATGACAGAGATTAGGAGATTTACTGCAGATGCCCAAATATTTGTTGCTCTTGAATGCAAAGCATTCTTAATGAGAAAATTCTTGATTTTAAAAAATAATCAACTATCTAACTAAAAATGTTTAATAAATTTAGTTCTCACCACACATTTAAAATCCATTATTACCTAATATAATAATTGAGCAGTATTTTTTTTCCACCTCTAACTTCTGTAAAATAATTTCATTCAGCTTGTCACATGGATCTTTAAATGGTAGATTTTCATCATCACTAGAGAACTTTTGAGTTCTCTCCTCTCACATTTTCTCTGTCATATTCCTTCCATTTCTGAGAAGTGGTATTTTTAAATTACATATGATGCTATCATTGGAAATTTTATTCCATGCTATAGGTGCCCATTCATAGACCATTAAGAATTATTATTATTATTTTCCATTAATGCTGCAACAAACATAGGGGTGCCTATATCTTTTTGAATTAGCGGTTTGGTTTTTCTCTTGCCTTTTGCCATAATGTGGATAGATCCAGAAGAGATAATACTAAGTGAAATGATTTAGACAAAGAAAAATACCATATGATTTCACTCGTATGTGGAATTTAAGAAACAAAACAAAATGAACAAAGAAAAAGAAGAAACAAAAAAACCCCACAGACTTTTAGCTATAGAGAACAAACTGGTGGTTACCAGAGGGCAGGTGGGTGGGGGGGCAGGGTGGAACAGGTGAGGGAGATTAAGAGTACACTTATGATGAGCACAGGTGATGTGCAAACGTGCTCAATCACTATATTGGACACCTGAAACTAATATAACACCGTATGTTAACTATACTGGAATTAAAAAAAGAATTTTTTTTCATTCATCTTTTAAAGTGTATATTTACAGTGTTCACTTGTAATTGGTCATATATCTCCAGGACTAAGGGTTGTATGCATTCAAAAAGATCTCTTCAGGAAATTCTGCAAATTGACTTCCCTAAACTCAAAAACTAGCAATGATACAGGTCATTTCAGCAGAATGAGCCATATATCTTATTTTGTTGTTCATAATAAAGTAATTGAAATACCATCCTCTAAGTTAAGTGATTTTCTCTTTTCTGGGTACATTTTTCGTAGGGAAAAATCTCTGACTCTAATGTTTGGGTGTACAAAGTATATAACTATGAATTTATTTAATTTGGCTCATTAGGTGTTATTTCGAGACATACTTGGTTTATACCTGGCTATAACTTGGATACCCTGAGAGGAATCTAGTATTACAGTTAGAAACTGGCTTAAGAATATACATATATAATTTTAAATATATATTTTACATATTTTTACACATTTTACATGTTTTTAAATATATGTTTTCATTGGCACCTGGGTGGCTCAATCAGTTGAGAATCCAACTCCTGATTTCTGCTCAGGTCATGATCTCAGGGTCCAGCAATCGAGCCCTCAATTGGGCTCCATACTCGCTGGGGAGTCTGCTTGAGAATTTCTCTCTCCCTACGCCCCTCTCCCCCCTCCTCTCTCACTCTCTCAAATAATGATACATCTTTAAAAAACATATACGTATATTTTAAAATTCTGAACTCAGTCAAATTTTACTTACAAAATTTTTTGAAAAGCTACTACTTGGCTTCATCCTAGACCCCATTCCCATCCCTAAACTGAGAGAAGACTCTTACTTATTGCTTAAATAAGAGCTCCCTGAATAATACCCACATGGGGGAAATCACAGAGCCCAGGTGCTGCATCCGTATGACATCATCCTGAAACTACCACATGTTCGCCCCCAGAGAGGTAGCAATATATTTCTAAAAATAATATGCAGATTAAAAGAAAGCTTTATGGGAAAAATGAATAAAATATCAAGCCAAAGTACATGGGTTCCAGGTGTGCCTCCAAGATGGCTTTTTGACAGATGTAAATATTTCTGAGAAATTGCCCTTGTTATGATATGTATCTTAAGGTCATTTGCACAACATCAATGCCAGTAAGTAAGGCAGTAAAAAAGAGAATTCCACCTGAATTTTAACTGCAGCTCCATTTAGTACCTGGATGACTTTGGACAAGTCACAACATCTGTTCAACTTTCTTTATCTCTACGAACGCTTCTCGAGGTGGTGGTCAAAAATATATGGGATAATATACTGGAAAAAGCCTGGCACATAAATATCAGTTAAAATCTCATTAGTAAAAATATAAAATTGGTTGATAATTTAGTGATTGTTCATTGTATCTTTGATTGTCAATAATTTATTTCTACCAGTTTGACTGTAAAGGTATGGAATTTTTTTCAGGGGCCACATCAGTATTCTGTATTGATAATTTGGGGAAAATTATAAATAGTTTTGCTTTCAAAATGTGAAATAATGGAAACTAAGAATTTTTAGGTCATTCCAGGCTTTTTCCAAGTGGAGCTCTTCCTGTCCAGTTTTCAAGTGAATGGGGGATATACATATTTCCTCCCAATTTGCAAAATGTTTTATTTCCTGGAAACTTTTCACATTCAGGTATCACTTGTTCCATGTTTACTTTTGCCTGTTGTGTCTGAATCTGGTTGGAGTATCAACTTTGACCAACATGCTGAGACTCCTGGACAAGACAGCAAACTATTACGGTGCTAGTTCTTCCCTAAGCTCAACCAGGAAACTTAACATAAGCAACCAGAGAAGAATGATTGAAAACAGAATCAATACAGCTCTAGTGGTAATGAAGGACATCACGGTCTTCTTCTGAGATGGGAATAGTAGTCCAGACCTGAAGAGCTGCCATTACCCAGGGGCTGCTGAGAAGAAGCTTTCTAAACTCATCTCATCTCTTTATTCTGCATTGCCCCAGATACATCATTGTTTTCCCTAATGCCCTGTAAGGAGGGACACAGCAGCCCTGTGCCAGCACCAGCAGATGAGGCTGGTAACAGGAAAGTGGGGGAAGGATCCCTGATAGCTTCCATCCCCAGTGGAGAGGCTGGTTCTTTCTTCTTGCTTAATGGACAAGATAATTGCAACAGAGGGAAGCAGAATCCAGAAAAAAATCAAGTGTGCACGCAGACGAAATGGGGAATTCGGTGATGGACAGGATTTGATCCTATGTGGAAATAAAGGCTTCCAGATTTGCAGTGGTAGAGGCTCTTCTCTCTAAGTCATTTCTGTGCATCCTAAATGTACCTGGAGGTGAGCACATGCTAGGTCTAAGGTTTCATCTGGACTCCCATCACTACGAGTTATGGAAACCATTAGTCCTAAAAGAATCCGAGCACATGGGAAGAGAGCAAAAAGATACCTGAGGAGGAGTACTAGCTCTTTAAAAGAAAAATTGGTGTTGAAGGACCTTATCAGAGGGAGTTGAATTAATGGCCCAGATAAAACAAGAATTTAAAATCAATAAGATAAATGTCTTCAGAGAGGAGGGGGAGATACTGCAAATATGAAACAGAAACAATCAGTGAAGAAGAAGGATCAAATGGATATAATAATAACACATAATAGCAGAACAGATAGAGCCAAAGACTAAGCCCGTGACATCAATGATCTAGTAACAGAATTTTGCTGGACATTCAATAAAAGGACAGGGAGATGGAAAATTAGAGAGGATAGAAATAGAAAGGTCAACTTTGACCTATTAGTTAAAACTAAATGGAGCAGAGACTTCTTATTGTTGTTATTCAAATAATGACCAAGAATTAAAGAAATATAGGTGTTAGATAAAAAAAAAACCCAAAAAGCAATAGACAACATAGATGAGAAAAACCGTAAACCTTGACCCATTATATTATTTAAAAATATAAAAGACAAATTTCTAAAAGCATTAGGAAAAAATAACATTTTGCTATACATTAGTTGTCATCAAAACTCTCAATGGCCACTGTAGAATATTAAAGTAACATTTCAAAAATATTGAAGGGAAATAACCTCAAACCTAGAATTTCATATATGATTCAACTATTATTTATACATGAACTTGAATAAAATGAAGACATTCTGAGATACACATACACATACAAAGATACATAAGATGTTATAGAAAACATTCTACAGAAGGTTCTCTTTATTTTTTATTATTAATATTTTTAAAGATTCATTTCTGTATTTGAAAGAGAGAGAAAGAGCTTGAAAACAGTGAGTGGGCACATCAAATCTCGGAGATGCTCAGGGAAAAGAAGATGCCACAAAACAAAGTCAACAAGAGATAAGTAAAACAGAAAGAAACAGGAAGATTAAAAACCATTAGTTAAAAATGTATGACATTATCATCAATTTTAGTAATGGAGATAATGCAATTTGAGCTGTTAAGCTCTATAAATAAAAGATGAAATTATTTATATTAGAACAAGAAAGAGTAGGACAAAAAGAAATTAATGGGAAAATACATACATCTATGGGTATTATGAAGAAAGATACATTATGAGGGAAAAAGAGCAAAATCAACAATTGCAGTTGGAGTTGGTAACACCTTTCAGAAGACAAAAAATAAAAAGAGAGAGGACTTCAAAGAGCTAGAAAAACTCTATGGTTAAAAAACCTAAATGAACAGATGTGTACGGAATTTTATATCCCCAAACCAGAGAATGTACATTCTTGCTGCAGGTACATGAATATTTATAAGTGAAGTCTTGAATTCTATAGAAGCAAAAATCATAAAATTAGGGATCAATAACCAAAAGATAACTTTAAAACACCTACAGATAACCTTATATAATATAAAAATCAAAGTATGACAAAAGTGGATCATGAACAACAGAATGACTAAAGATTGGAAAACTATGGTGAGACAGATGCATTTCTCAAATTCTGTATAAAACCAAGAGTATTACAGGATTAAATAAAAACTTGAGTAAGACAAAAATTAAAATGTGGCCAAATAACTCTCCCCCTGAAAAGAGCTCCGAGACCAAATAGTTTGAAATGGACATTCTGAGAAGAAGTTAAGTAACTCTCAAGGAACAGATCTCTATTTCATACAATGAAAAGCTTCCAAACTCAATTAAATCTAATAACATATTAAAATACATAATAAATGAATATATTTTCCCAAAGAATATAATGATATTTCAATATCAGACATCCTATTGAAGTAAATAACTTTCAGCAATGATCATATCTATTGGAAAACCTTTAGTTGCAGAGCTTCTAAAAATGGAAAAAGGAAAAAAAAAGATTTCCCCTACTGTAGCAAATGTTTAATCTAAAATTGGAGGTAAGGGAATGCAAGGAAATTAGAAAAACAAATAAGATGTGTAAGAGTCAGAAGGAAAGCAACAACATTCTCATGTATTTGCAGATGATTAGGACTCTCTAAATAGAAAACCAAGCAAAAGCAACAGAGAAATTTGGAAGTGATAAAACAACAAAATCATTATAACACAGGACAGACATCTTGAATCAACAGCATTTTTTAAATGCCAAACTTGAAAATATAATTAAAAAATAAGATTATTCACAGTCACATTTCTATAAGTTTTCAGGAGTTAGCATAATAAAGGACCCAATCTTTCCTATAGTTCAGAAATTGGAGCAAGGACTAGAGTGAATCTAGTTAGTAGCGTTTCAAAGAATTTTTTGAGTAAAATCTAACTGAGCTTTGGATTTAGGAAAATATTTTCTTAAATCAGCTTCCAATGAGAATACCAGATTCTTCACATTTCATCCAAGTTATAATCTGAGTTGCTCAGAGTAGTGCCCAAGTCAAAGTGTCATAAAACACCCAGTTGGTCGCCAAGTTATACAGGCAATGCGGTAGGCAACCTCCAAGATGGCTCTCCAAGAAACCCTGCCTCCTGGTATTCATGCCTTCACATAACTCTTTCCTGGTGGGTGTGCACTGAACCTAGCATCTGTCTTCTAATGCACAGAATACGGCACAGGTTATGGGATATCACTCTAAGAGGGGATTACAAAGAAACTGTGGTTTTTATCATGCATCCCTTCTCTTTTAGCCTCTTGCTGGCTTCCTCTGAGGGGAACCAGGTGTTAGGCTGAGAGCAGCAAGATGGAAAGGCCCATGTGGCAAGGAACCAAAGGAGGCCTTTGGCAACATCCAGAGAGAAACAGAATTCTGCCAGCAAAGATGTGAGTGAGCCTGAAAGCTAATCCTCCCCGAGTGGAGCTGAATCTTTAGACAAGACTGTGGTGCTGCTGACAAAGGCTGACCGGCACCTTGTGAGAGAGACCTTGAGGAAGAGAGTCAACTGAGCCCCACACCTGGATTCCTGATTCACAGAAACCCTGGGCTAGTAAGTGTTTGCTGTTTTGAGAGGCTAACTTTGGTGCAATTCACTATGTAACAATAGATAGCTAAAGCAGACAATTATCTAAAATAAAACAAGCAATTTGCTAAAGAAGAATGTCGATGATTATGTGTTTCAAAATGAAAACTATGATTTACTTTGTGTCTTTATAGGCTAAAGAAATAATAACAAACACAAACCAAAACTATGGTCACATTTCCATTAAGGCCTTGGAATCATTGGGTCCATATGGCAGAAAACTGTGTCACAAGACGTGGAAGACACTATAGATTGACTCATTTAACACTCACTTGAACCCCTTCATTTCTTGTCTTTCAGCACCCTGGTGCTGGCAGCAAATTTTGAATTTCCAGCTTTCCTTACAGCTAAATGTGATCATGAACATAGTTCTCAACAATAACAGAAAGAGAAGTTCCCTAGGAGAGTTTCATTTTTCATATTAAAAAACAAATTTTTCCCAGGAAGTGGCTTTTGTCTTGCCCCCCCACCCCCCGCTCTGCATGTTCTTCCTCCTTTGACTATAATAGTGATATTTAGAAGTGTGGGGAGTCTTGCAACCATGGCCATAGGGAGAAAGACCCACATACTAAGAATGGGAAGCAGGAACCTGGCAGGCTCCTGGTTCCTAATGGCATTGTTGAGGTGAGTGGACGAGTCTAGACTCTTTGTTGGTGTATCTAATATTCGACTTGTTATTTAAGCCATGGTGGTTTGGTTTTCTGCTACCCATAACTGAGTGTATTATTAACTGAAGCAGGAGAATCATTTTAGACTTTTGTATCAAAATTTCCTTTTTTTTTTTTTTAAAGATTTTTTTATTTATTCCTGGACAGAGAGAGATCACAAGTAGGCAGAGAACCAGGCAGAGAGAGAGAGAGAAGAGGGGGAAGCAGGCTCCCTACTGAGCAGAGAGCCCAATGCGGGATTTGATCCCAGAATCCTGAGATCATGACTTGAGCTGAAGGCAGAGGCTTAACCCACTGAGCCACCCAGGCATCCCTGTATCAAAATTTTCTTAATTTAAATGGGATACTTTGAGAGACGCCTAAGTTTCCCCAGTTCATGTCAGTCCGTACTGGGCAAAATAAGAATGTCATGAGCGTTCATTCCAGGTACCATTTTTGTTTTAGCAGAAATTTAAGAAAAATCAAGCTATGAAAAACTAGTCAGAGTACCAAAGACCTCAATCTTCCTTTGATACTGGTTTGCTTGTAGAAGATCTACTGAATCTGGACTGAACTATACCCAATTCCAAGAAGTTTCCAACTCAACCCAGGTATATAATAGCCCCAAAGGGGTCCTTGTTTATTACTGGGTTTAAGTTCAGGGATTATTCCAGGTATATTAAATGGAATTCCTATGACAACCTGAAATCTGGTGTTAGAATGAGACCAATCTATTCAATCTAATGAATCTAGCCCCATTTTACCAGTTTCTTTGGGTTCCGAAGAAACATATATAAGTTATAAATTTAGTGGACCATCCAGGAAATAGTACACTCATGGTCTAAGAGCCCAATAAATCTCCCTGTTTTATGCTGGTTACTTTGTGGCTAGAAATAGAAACTAACTTTGGCTGGTTTAAACAGAAAGTATTTTATTAAAAGGATGTTGGGTAATTCATAGAATTGCCAGAATAGCCGGAGAGTCAGACATGAGGAATGGGCGGGTGACAACCACAGCCAAACTTCCATCCGGGAGGGGCTGGCAGGAATATTTCTCTTGTTGTGAAAGGACAATAGAGGTCAATGCTAATCCTGGATAGTGCCGCAAACACCAACTCTTGTCACCACCCCTGCTTCTCCTGTCTTGGAAAGAGAATAGTGCTCCTCGTGCCTCTGGATCAGAATTCTTTTGGACCTGGCTTCTTTGCTCACTTACTCCAAGCTTGTGGGTATTAGTGTGCGTCTGAATTTAGCAATGGATTAAATACAAATTTAAAGAAATGAAAGCTGGACAAACCTTTGTACTTACTAGGTTCCAAAGGATTGATTTCTAACTCATTATTTCTAACTGATTATTTTAAATAAGAGATGATGTTAGAATGGGGCAAACAAAGTGTTTTTTAAAAATTATGACAAATGAGTGGTTGTTGAATAATTAAATGAGATTATCAAAGATTGCCAGAGACCTTCGTATATTACACACAGATAGCAAGAATCTAAAATGAGACTCTGGTGCATATGTTGGAGTGATTTGGTTTTAGGTGTAGGGCTGACTCAGAAAAAGTAATTAAATAAGTATATTAACTTTCTCCTCTATCCTGTTTCAGGCAACTTAATCAGATGAGTCTTTTTTTTAAATGTATTTTTGTAAAAATTATTTATTTATTTATTTGACAGACAGAGATCACAAGTAGGCAGAGAGGCAGGCAGAGTGAGAGGGAAGCAGGCTCCCTGCTGAGCAGAGAGCCCAATGCGGGGCTCAATTCCGGGACCCTGAGATCATGACCTGAGCCAAAGGCAGAGGCTTTAACCCACTGAGCCACCCAGGCACCTCCACATGAGTCTTAAAAATCCCATGGTGATTGGGCATCTAGACCTTATGTTTTTAAAATACAATTTGGATTACCCAACACCATTGCATTGATCATTAATACAATTCAGTGTCTCTGGCAAATTACTTGCACTTTAAGCTTTACTTCCTTTTTTATTAATTTTTAAACAATTTTTGTTAATTTTGCTTTTTCCTTTTTTGTTAATTTTGATTTATTTTTTTCAGTTTCCATCACCTCTTCACATGATATTCTGAGTAATTAACTCACTGTTGTAATTGTCAGCTGGGATTAATCCTGTTTGTGCTAGAGAGTTCCAAAAGTACCTACCAGAGGAGATGTTTTACCAAGTTTGCATTATTCATGCGTAAAGCAAACACACAAATGTTAAGAGTTGGAAAGAAAGAAAACCAAGAAGTTGGTCTAAAGGTCTTTCTGTAGAGTTGCGGGAGACAGATAGCCGGAAAGGTTTTTGGTGTCAGATCTGAGCTCTAATCTGTCAAGGAGAGATATTTGCCGAACTGGGTGGTCAACATGGCATCTCAAGAATTTTCAGACTTCATTCTTGAATAAGAGAGCCTAAAAGTCAGTTCAAAGAAATGCTCCCCCTCGAGTATTTTTATGCAAAATGATGAACTTTAGGGGAAAATTAGAAACAGCCAGATTCTGAGAACTATACACAATGAACTAACTATGGTGTGATCATTATTTGTGTTGGTACAGCTAAATATTTGGGGAAATTTTGTTTGACTAAAACCAGGATTCTTTCTTTTCCCAAATGACTAGATCAGGTGCTGTTGATTCACGTTTCTGTGGTGCTCCTTTACTGTGCCTGTAACATTTATAATTTCTTTACTGCTCATCCTCCCCACTAATTTGTAAGTTTCAGAGAACAGGAATTGGGTCTACTTTGTTACATCTGTGTTCCTGTCCTGTAGTAAACATATGCTTGGCACATAGTAAGTCTTTCATCATTTGTTGATTGATTGGCCAACAGGAACATGGAGGCAAATGAATTATATTCAGAAATTTCACCCTGAAGATATCCACTGAGAGTAGAAGGCAGAGGGGTAAATATTCAAGCTGACTGTCTCATTTCTTGACTCCTTAATGCTCTTGTTAGCCTTGACTCAGTTCCAAGATTCTATGTCTGGCTTGTGAGTGTCCACTGCAAGTCCATGGAAAGGACCCATGCTTGTGTTCAACAGATTTTCTATAAATATTTATTTTTAGATATTGTTTATTGCTGACTGAGCTGACAGTTTTGGTTGCAAAGTATTTTTTTTTTTTTAAGATTTTATTTATTTATTTGTGTGTGTGAAAGAAAGAAAGCGAGCTGGGAGAGGAGCACAGGAAGAGGGACAAACAGACTCTGTTCGAGACAGAGGCCAATGCCGGGCTCGATATTGTGATTCTGAGACCATGGCCTGAGCTGAAATCAAGTCGGGCACTTAACCACCTGAGGCTCCTAGGCACCTCATGGTTACAAAGTCTTAAGTAGAATTTGTTATGAATTTAATTGACTATGGAATTTAGAGTTATCTTAAGCAGCTGTTAAACCTAGGATGGTGTTAACATATATAATATATAATTATATGTAATTGATTCTAACATATTTATATATATCTGTTACATACCTAATTGGAATCCACTAGACTTGAGATAATCTGTCTGAAACTGGAGCAAAACCTAATTGTTGCATGTACATTACCCTTTTCCATTGGGTTTTTTTTTTTGCTTAGTGATTTGCAGCTTTTATTTTTTGACATTTATTATTGTCTGTTAGACACATTCTAAAGAGTTTTTGATCTCTCACTTATGAGTTAATATTTTTTGAATGGTGTCATTTTTCTTACATAACTTTTAAGTTTTTACTGTACAATTTATTAGTGATTTTTGTTTTTCATCATGATTTCTTAGTTTTGGTTGTAACTTTAAAAGACCTTCTTTATCTCAAGATTATAAATATACTTTTCTGTGTCTTTTTCTTATACTATTATAGTTTTGCTGTAGGATATTTAACTTCTAAAATAACTGGACTTTCATTTGAGTATGGTTGAAGTAAACGTATTATTTCTCAAATGAAATGTTAATTACCTCATTACAATTTGTTAATGTAGTCCATACTTTTTTCTACTCACTTGCTACCTTTATCATCATCTAATCCTTACATTCACCTTGGTTTATTGTTTATCTGTCAATTCATTTTTTAATTGTTTAATTCTTGGAGCTTTATTTAGATATGTGGTAGGTCATGTCCTCACTCACTGTACTTACTTGCAACATTTTTTTACTATATTTATTTGTTCATCTAATTACAGATACACCTAAAATTATTTGCCAAGCAAGCAGCTTAGAAAAATTCTGATTGGGATTTAAGATTGCATAAAACTCATGAATTAAGTTGGGAGAAGTGACTTTTGTCTCATATTTAGTTTTCTCAGCCATAATATTTGTACCCACTTCTATTCCTCATATCTTTTCTAGATGTATACAAGAAAATTTTATAACCTTTTGTGTCTTGGACTCCTTTTCTCATTAGGATTATTTCTCATTTTCTGTTTTTTATTGCTTTGCAAATAGGGTTTCCCCCCTTCCATTATATTTTCTAATTGATAATTAGTAGATTTTTGGAAAATTTCTAATTTTTATATGATGACACTGAATCTGGCCACTTTAAAGAATGCTTGTACCTTTTCATAAAAATTTACTTTCTGGGGCGTGTGGGTGGCTCTGTAGGTTAAGCTGCTGCCTTTTGCTCAGGTCATGATTCCTGGTCCTGGGATTGAGCCCCATATGAGCTTCCCTGCTTATCAAGGAGTCTGCTTCTCCCTCTCCAGCTTCCCCATGCCTGTGTTCCCTCTCTTGCTATTCCTCTCTATCATAAATAAATAAAAGCCTAAAAAAAATTACTTTCTTGTACTGAGTATTTAGACAAATAATGAAATGAAACAAATAGTAAAATAATATCTACAAATAATGAAAATGTTATCTCTTTTATGTATGTGTGTGTAGGGGGTGGGTTTATGTGTCACATGGTCTCAAACAACAAAATAGTCTTAGATTAAAAACAAAAGAACAAAAAAATAGTGTAAAGGTAGGTCACTTTAGTACTAATTGGAACTTAAAAGACAAAATTGAAAACAAATGTATGGCTTCCAGATTTTGAATATAAAAACATAATGTGCTTTACCAATATCTAAAAAAAGCCTTAAATAATAATAAAATAATAATATATGCCAAAAGACACTGTTTGATAATCTCTCCAATTATTCATTATGCTGACAACATCGCTAAAGGAATTTTGAATATAGACTCTTCTTCCAGAAATATGTAGCAATGAAATGTGTTAGTCACTGGGCATAAACAGCCTAGTCCAGGAAAAGACAATGAATAGACAAATATGTATTGAGAATACAAGTCAAGAGTGCCAGGGCAAACCACATTAGTTTAAATTAAATAAAACATTTTAAAAATTCAGAAAGAATAGATGTGAACTTAAGTAAGTACACCGGTTTCTGCTTGGCTGGATGTTTTGGGTAGAGAAAAATTAAATGATGTGATTTTCATGGGCCTCTAAGGGTATCACTCAGGTGAAGGACTCATCCTTTTGACTCTTAAGATGAAGTTGTGTCCTATGTAAACTATTTGTTGTTAAACGATCTGTGGTTACGATCTTCTTCTTTCTTCCATTGTAACTCTTTGGGACAATATTTTAATTTTAGTTTATTAAACGATATTTTAATTATATTGTGTAATTAGGGTCAAGTTGGTTATTCTGTTAATGTCCTCCAGAATATTGTTACATGATATTTATATCACTCCACTTAATATCTCTGATTGAATCAGGTCTCTCAGCTTTGGACACAGCAGTGAAGGGTGTTGTACTTGGATTACAGATAATTCATTTACTTTTGGGAGCTTACTTAGGGAGCCTTGGGGCAGGGACATGCATCCTTAATCCACTGGTTTTTAAGGCAAGCTCTTTTTGATGATAGCATGAAGTGATCTTAATAAAGCAAAAATTTGGGAATTAGGTCACATTTCATTTAGAAATTATTAAGTTGAAATTGCTGATTTGGCAACCAGTTGAATGTTGGAATACCATAATTTATAGTTGTTGATATGACTTCACTTACTAGATTTTGATAGCACAGAGGAACAGAGATGGGCAAACGTTGTCTTCTGTGTTCTCTGCTTGTGACAAGATATAACCAAGGGAATATTGATCTACTAGGAGAAATAGTATTTTATCAACTTTACTAAGCTATATAGAGTCGAGAAATAAAATAAAGGTCATTAATATCCCTTACTAAAAGGATTTATATTTCTTGAACTGCTAACTCGGTTATTTTAATAATATAATGGTTAACTCAGTTGAGGTTCTTCCCTCTAAATTATATTCATAGGGAATGGTTAAGATATATTGCACCCTCTTAGGAAAACGAGAGGCTTTTGGGAACTATCTGTAGGTTCTTTTAGAAGCATACTCTAGATGCTACTGTGACCAGCCATCTACAAACTTGTGATAGTCCTTGTTGAATCAATTTCAGTGAGATCTTTAGAGAACAGCTGAAGAATTGTTCCGTTAGGATAAAGATTTAATTCCACAAAGAGAGATCATAAAGAAACACAAAATCAAAAGATTCAAGAAAGACAGTTTGCGTCTAACAGAATTGGAATAATAGTGTCAAGTATAAAGAAAAAAATGCAACAGAGCTTGATATGTTATGTATACATACATATATGTATATATCTTTTTTCTACTTAATATGTTAAATATATATGTTTAATGGTAAACATATATTAAGTTACTTTTCATTCTCAAATTGTATTGTAAGGTAGAAAGAAGACATTTATGAATAATTTTAGTATCAAAATTTTTTCCTGAAATGGATAACTCCTTTAAGAAAAACTAATCTTTATTTGAATCAATTGAAAAGTGACACTGTTTTCCCACTTAATATATCTATGAGCACAAACAAAACAAGACAAAACACCCAAAAAGCAAAAAAATCCCTTAAATTAAGGTGAACTTTCCCTGCACTTATCTGTTAGATAAACATGAATTCTGGGGATTAAAAGTTAAGGATTATTTAACAGTATTTATTAAGGAACTTTTTCTATTAAGTTCTTCAGTAAGTTGCTGTCTAGATCACAAGAGATTATTTAACATCAGAAAGCATAACCCTTAAATCTCAAGACTTCTGCTTCAACTTGGCTATGCGAAATATTCTTCTTCACCAATGTTGCAATATTGTCTGTATATAAGTAGTAAACAATTTAGCACATTATCATAAAATTTAGCATTCTTCAATTTAATTTTATATAGAATTTATTACTTATAGATTCATGAGTCCTCCTTATTATTTGCTTCACATGAAGCAACCCAATATGATGCTTTGCCTGCAAAACCACTTTAAGACATAACCCACGGCACAAATGCTACAAATCCTGGTATAGTAGTTTGCCCAAGATTCTGCACACATTTCTCCAGTGTGCAATGGGGCAAAGATAACTAAAATACTACACAGTGGATGGATTTGGCATGAAGATCAAGTGAAAGACCCCCTAAAGTATAGCAAAGCATCAGACTAGGTCAAATAGGAATTCACAATATTTCAAAAAGATAAACTCCACGCAGACTGTTCTCCCCACCTCCCATCCCAGTAAAGGTTTAATGAAAATCTCTGGAATGGTTGTACTGGCATGGCAGTGCACAGTATCAACTAGTCTACTGAGGATTAATTGTCCCTAAATGTGATATGAAGGAACTTCCTTAAAGCTCGTTCTGTTTGCTATAGATAGCTGTAATATGTGCTATGCTTGATTAAAAGGATGCAAAATGACTTTTCCATATTCAACTGTTTTGTAGGCACTACTCAGATTTTAGCCAGTAATGAACTCCCAGTGATGGGAAAGGTAATTGTCTATGAACTGGACCGCAGTCCATGTTTCCATTCCTTATAATCAGGGAGTCATAGAAGGGGGAAGTGACCACAGAAGTAATTTCATTGCTTAATCAATTTTTTACTTAATCAAGTTACTTGAGATATTTAATAAAAAGCTTTGCACAGTAACTCCTAACTTCAGCATCTCTAAATCCCGGATAAATCCCTTCTAGGTATTCTGTTTCTCATCTCTCTTCTCATCCAGGGTTTGGATTTGGACCATTTGGAATCAGTTTTCCATAAACATGTCTGAGATTAAGAGGAAAAGATAAAAAAAGAAGAGATTCCTGAGATGGTGGTCCTGATGGTTTGAGATAACACTGTCACCAGTGTGAGTGTTCCTCAGCTTTATTGTCCAACTCCTTTTTAGAGTGGCCCTTAGGCAGAAAGCCAATATATGAGGGGAATCACACAAGGGAATTACAGAAAAATATCACTTATTTATTTTTTTTTAAGATTTAATCTATTTATTTGAGACAGAGAACAGAAGTGAAGGGGAGGAAGGGGCAGAGGCAGAGGAAGAAGCAGACTCCCCACCGAGGAAGGAGCCTGATGTAGGGCTTGATCCCAGGACCCTGGGACGATGACCTGAGCCAAAGGCAGACATTTAACGACTGAGCCACCCAGGTGCCCCGGCTTGGTCATCTCTTATAGTGGTTCTGAGAAAGGGACTTAAGGTCCCTTTGAGGGTTTCTGTGAGTAGCTTTCAGGGGATGTGTGAGTCAAAACTATTTTCATGGTAATACTACGATACTATTTGGCTCTTTCACTAATATTTATACTAGTTGTACAAAAACAAGGCTGGGTGAAACTACTGGGACCTTAGCACAGATGAAGGTAGTGGCACCAAACTGTTATGGTTAATACACTTGCATTACGCCCCACCCCCGACACACACACACACACACACACACACACACACACACACACTAGTTTGGCTTAAGAATACTCATGATGAAAAGTAAAAATTACTAATTTTATTAATTTCAGTCTCTGAATCATGTCTTTTTAAACATTTTTGTGGGAGAAAATGGGAAGTACACATGAACATGCACTTCCACTGCTTACTGAATTATAATGGCTGTTCTACATTGCATGGAGAGTCTGTTCTGCCAGTCTTTGGGATGTCTTCTTCATTATTTACATTAAGGTGGGTGTTACCCAGGTATATCTGTCAGACAAGGTGAATTTAGGATCCCCATACTCCACCATCTTCCCTAGAAGTCCCTTAATGAGTATCATCACGGATCTTATTGGAAAATCTATAAGTAGAAGAAGCAGTCAGGCACAGGGGCAGACACAAATTGTCCAAAATTCTAATTTTCATCGGTAACAAACGTTATTATTTTTCTTCCTTGAGGTGACATACCTCAAGCAGTTATTTGAGGTACAGTCTGAACAGTCACTTATTTTGTGGAACACCATTTCTACTTGAAAGAATGACCAAAAAACTACAGCTAATCAGCCTTGTGTATTTGGTAGATGTTTCTTTCTTTTTTAAAGATTTTATTTATTTATTTGAGAGAGTGAGTGACTGAGAGAGAGAGCAAGAGCTAGCACAAGCCAGGGAAGGGAGAGGAAGAAACACACACCCCACTGAACAGGGACCCTGATGCAGGCTTGATCCCAGGACTGTGGGATCATGACCTGAGCCAAAGGCAAATGCTTAACTGGTTGAGCCACCCAGGTACTCCTTGGTAGATGTTTCTTAAAAATGAATGAAGTGAGTGTGTCACCTCAAGGAAGAAAAATAATAACGTTTGTTACCGATGAAAATTAGAATTTTGGACAATTTGTGTCTGCCCCTGTGCCTGACTGCTTCTTCTACTTACAGATTTTCCAATAAGATCCGTGATGATACTCATTAAGGGACTTCTAGGGAAGATGGTGGAGTATGGGGATCCTAAATTCACCTTGTCTGACAGATATACCTGGGTAACACCCACCTTAATGTAAATAATGAAGAAGACATCCCAAAGACTGGCAGAACAGACTCTCCATGCAATGTAGGGTAGAGGCCACAATGAAAAGCGTAAGAAGGGTGGAGACACAGTCGGGAATCAAGCTGACCCATGAGATTGTCCACAGGAGGGAGGGAGCCTGCAAGCAGGGAAAGTGAGAGGAGCAGATCCTTTGCCAGGCACCCCAGGCAAAAAGACCCACACTGGAGAGACAAATCTCCACCACATTCGGCTTTGAAAACCAGATGGGTTTAACTTTGCAATCAGTAGGGCTTAAACCTGGAACTTTAAAAATCAGTGACTGGGCTCTGGGAGAGCCAAAAGGCAATAGGAAACTGAGACCCTGCCCTTAAAAAGAGAGTGTAACATAGAGTCCCACTGAAATACAGCATAGAAGCAGCAGTTTGAAAAGTGCCTGGGGTATACAGGAAGATTTATTTACTGATCTCAGAGTATATGATGGAGGGGCAGAGATCTTAGGAGACTCCTCCAAGAAAAAAAGAGCTGGCAAGTGTCATTTCCCTTCCCCCATCCCCAGCCTGGATACACTAACATCTGTGGGAATGAACTAAGCACATGGAAAGTATTGCTTTTCATCTGGCTTGCTAACAGTGCACCCTGCCCCTGCACAATCCATTGTACACACCTCTCTAACTTACCCACCTCAGTTTTCTTTCTAGTTTTTAAAAATTTTAAAAGATTTTATTTATTTATTTGACAGAGAGAGAGCACAAGTAGGCAGAGCGGCAGGCAGAGGGAGAGGGATAAGCAGACTCCCTGCAGAGCAGGGATCCCAGTGCAGGAATTGATCCCAGGATCCTGGGATCATGTCTTGAGCTGAAGGCAGCAGCTTAACTGACTGAGTCACCCAGGTGCCCCCTCCTCAGTTTTCCAAAGCAGCTACAGGTCACTTCCTACAGACCCCTGCAAACCTTGCTAACACTATGCCCTATTCCCATTTTCTCTTATGGACATGTCCCATCCAACACAACCTTTGTAGGAGTATATCCAAAACAGCACTACAAGCATGGCAGTATGCAAGCAGCCTCAACAAGGCCTCCAGAGTAACTCCTGCACTGAAGTGAGGAAAAGAAAAGCACACACAGTAGTCCCACTGGGGCCCCAGCATGGAGCTGTAGGCAAACATCTGGTCTGAATGCAGGACCCGTCCAGCAAATAAAGCTTGATGACACAGGGAGAACATCCTGCAGTTACTTGAGTTGCAGCTCTGGAAAATGCCTCGTCTTACCCAAACAAGCTCAAGACAGCCCCAGCTTGGCCCGTTAATAGCATGGGAACCCAAACTTACCCACGATAGGCAAAGAGAGTGATTGCAGACAACTAGACTGAAAGCAAACAAGACTTATCCACAACAGTAGGGCACATGCAACACACAAAAGAGATACACTGAAGTTCCACTTCCTGGTGAACAGGGGAGACTATGCTGTAGGGCACTACAGGAACTCTTCTTAATAAGGACACTTCTTTCAAGAGTAGGAGATATGGCTGACTTTCTAAACACATAGACACAAACACAGAGAGTTAGATAAAATGAGAATACAGAGGACTAGGTTCTACATAAGAGAATAAAACAAGATTACACCAAGAGGGCTAAATGAAATGAAAAGTAATAAGCCTGATAGAGAATTTAAATTAATGATCATAATGACACTCACTGGACATGAGAAAAGGATGGAAGACCTTAGGGACACCCTTAACAAAGAGATAGAAAACAAAACAAAACAAAAAAGAACCAACAAAAAAATGAAGAACTCAATAGCTGAAATTAAAAATATAGTAGAGGGAATAAATTGTAGATTAGAGGAAGCAGAAAAATGGATTAGTGACCTGAAGGACAGAGGAATGGAAGGTAATAAAGCTGAACCAGAAAAAGAAAAAAAATAATAAAAATAAGATTAGGTTAATGGAACTCAATGATACCCTCAAGCATAAAAAAAATTCACATTATAGGTATCCCAGAACGAGAAGAAAGAGACTAGGGGGCAGAAAATTTATTTGAAAAAATAATAGCTGATAAATTTCTAAATCTGGGGAAGGAACAGAAATCTATATCCAGGAGGCACAGAAAGCCCCCAACAAAATCAACCCAGTGATTGATTTGGATGTGCATAGCAAGACACATAGTAATGAAAATTGTAAAAAGTGATAAAAAGAAAATTTTAAAAGCACAAGAGAAAAGAACAGTTACATACAAGGGAAACCCCATAAGGCTATGCCATTTTTCAACAGAAACTTTGCAGGCCTGAAGGAAGTGGTATAAGACATTCAAAATGCTGAAAGGAAAAATATGCGACCAAGTATGCTCTATCCAACAAGGTTATAATTCAAAATTGAAGGAGACATAAGCAGTTTCCCAGACAAGCAAAAGTTAAAGGAACTTGACACTGTGAAACCGGCCTTGTAAGAAATGCTAAAGGGGATTATTTGGGTGGAAAGGAAAAACCGTACACAGAAGTGAGCAAAGTAGGAAGCACAAAAGCAGTAAAATTAAGTACGTCTAAAAAAGAAAAAAACTGGAGGTATCACAACCCCAGGTTTCAAGATATACTATAAAGCTATAGCAATCAAAATAGTGGACTGGTACGAAAATAGACACATATAACAATGGGATAGACTACAGAGCCCAGAAATAAATTGATGATTATATGGTCAATTAATCTTTGACAAAGGAGGCAAGATTATACAATGGGAAAAAAGAGTCTCTCTGACCAACGGTGTTGAGAAAACTGGATAGCAACATGCAAAAGAATAAAACTAGACTACTTCCTTATACCGTACATAAAGATCGACTCAAAATGGATTAAAGTCCTAAATGTGTGATATGAATCTATAAAAATTCTAGAGGAGAACATAGGCAGTAATCTCTTTGACACTGACTGTAGCAACTTCTCCCTAGATCTGTCTCCTGAGGCAAGGGGTTCAAAAGCAAAAATAAACTATTGGGATTTCATAAAACTAAAAAGCTTCTGCACAGCAAAAGAAACAATTAACAAAATAAAAAAGACAATGCACCGAATGGAAAAAAGATATTTGCAAATGACATATCTGATAAGGATTTAGTATCCAAAATATATAAAGAAAACTTATAAAACTCAACATCAAAAAAGAAATAATTAATTAAAAATGGGCAGAAGACATGAACAGAAGGCCAACAGTCATATAAAAAGATACTCAACATCACCAATGATCAGGGAAACGCAAATTAAAACTACAATATGATCTTGTGTCACCCTTGTCAGAATGGCTAAAATAAAAAACACAAGAAACATCCACAGTTGGTAAGACTGTGGAGAAAAAGCTTTCTTGGACTGTTGATAGGAATGCAAACTACTGCAGGCTCTATGGAAAATAGTACAGAATTTTTTCTAAAAATTAAAATAGAGTTACCATATGATTTAGTAATTAGTGAGTATTTGCCTAAAGAATACAAAAACATGTGGGGTGCCTGGGTGGCTCAGTGGGTTAAAGCCTCTGCCTTCGGCTCAGGTCATGATCCCAGGGTCCTGGGATCGAGCCCCACATTGGGCTCTCTGCTCAGCAGGGAGCCTGCTTCCTCCTCTCTCTGACTGCCCCTCTGCCTACTTGTAATCTCTGTCTGTCAAATAAATAAATAAAATCTTAAAAAAAATACAAAAACACTAATTTTAAAAGATATATGCACTCCTCTATTTATTGCAGCTTTATTTATAATAGCCATGTTATCAGGGCCCCTGGGTGGCTCAGTCATTAAGCATCTGCTTTCCGCCCAGGTTATGATCCCAGGGTCCTGGGATTGAGCCCTGCATCTGGCTCCCTAGTCAACGGGAAGCCTGTTTCTCCCTCTCCCACTCCCTCTGCTTGTGTTCCCTCTCTCGCTGTTGCTCTCTCTGTGTCAAGTAAATAAATAAAATCTTAAAAAAAAAAAAACAAAACCAAACCAATAGCCATGTTATCAAAGCAGCCCAGGTGTCTGTTGATAAATGAATGGATAAATAAGTGAGATATATATATATCTCACTTATTTATGTGTGTGTGTGTGTGTAAGTGTATATATATATATATATATATATATATATATATATATATAATGGAATATTACTTAGCCATAAAAAAGAATGACATCTTGCCATTTGCAACAACATGAATAAATCTAGAGGGTAAAATACTAAGTGATATGTCAGTCAGAGAAAGATAAATACCATATGATCTCAATCATATGTGGAATTTAAGAATCAAATGAATGAACAAAGAAAATAAAGAGTCAAGCAAAAAAAGACTCTTAACTATAGAGAACAAACTGAAGGTTACCAGAGGGGAGGTGGGGGGATGGGTGAAATAGGTGAAGTGGATTAAGAATACATGTAATGTGATGAGCACTGAGTAATGATCAGAACCACTGAATCACTATGTTGTACATCTGAAACTGATACAATACTGTACATTAATTATACTGGAACTAAAATAAATAAATGAAAAAAGTGCAAGCCAAACGCTTTAAAAAAAAAAGGATCAGTTATATTAAACAGGAGATTTTTTTTCTTGACTCATAGAATGTGTCAATATTTGGATAATCTACATCTCTTAATAAGTCAGTAAGTCAGTATTTTCCACATAGAAATGAATAATATTACAAAATCAGGCCTAACATTAAAAAAAGATCCATTCAAATTGTTAAATAGAAAAAGGGATTTTAGTATGAGTATGCAAAGTTCATTGAGAATGGTTCCAGATTTTACATTGTAACTGCTCTTTAAAAACTACTAGTTGTCAATTTTTGATGTATTAATAAAGAAGACTACTCACTATTATCTTGAAAGGCAATTAAAATCTCTTTTCCTTCCCTCATGCATAAATGTGTGAGGATGACTTTGTTGATAAGCTTTTAACCAAGCCAACATTTGAGCTCCTCTATTAGGTCAGACACTTAAAGAAATTTGCAAAATGGAAACCAATGTCATTCTTCTCACTAACTGTTTTGGAAAAATATGGATATTTTGAAAAAGAATGTATTATATATGTTAACATGTGGTAGGTTGCTACTGTGGTCTCTAAATAAATAAATGATAAATATTTAACATTTTCTCGGTATTAATCTCTAACACAGAAAATATTGTTACATAACAATCTGCATAAACAAAAGCTTTTGTGGTCCTCAGTATTTTTTAAAAATGTAAAGAGCTCCTGAAATTTCAAAATTTAATAATTGTTGCTTTATTCAAATACTTAGAGAAAACATTCTAAAGAAATTAAAGGGAAAAAATCTCATTATGGTATTCAGCAAGGTATCAAATATAATGAAATAGCAAAAAATAACATTTTGGCATGTTTGTTGCTTTTTGCATAAACAAAATTTTGTAAGTTATTTGTCACAAAAATGAAGATATACATTTTCTTGTTTAGTTCCAAAGGGTTCCTATAATGATCATCGTGAGGGATAATATATAGTTATGGAAATTATAATGAGAAAAATATTATCATAATCAGAGGACTAATCAAATTGTCTTTTCTTAAAATTTCTCATTCAGTGTGTAGTGTCTATCATTTCTCTTTTATAAACACACAGCCTCTGCCCTCCAAGCAGGGTGTACTCGAGGCAGAAACTTCTCTGTGGTGCAATTTTTAAGTTTCAGAGCTTTCCATGGATCAGGCTGAAGCTACATCCCAACTAAAACCACTTCCTAGGGTGTCTGGGTGGCTCAGTTTGTTAAGTGTCAGACTCCTGGTTTTGGCTCAGGTCACGATTTCAGGTCATGAGCTCGAGCCCCACAGAGGGCTCCACGCTCAGCTTAAGAGTCTCTTCTCCCTCTGCGCCCCTCCCCTCAAACAAACAAACAAACAAACAAATAAATCCATTTCTTAGTTGACTCTCTCTCTTCTCTATTCTGGTTGCCCACTTTCTTTCAGGTTACTCTTGGGAGCAATCCCTCAGTTATAACCCATCGGGGTCTGAGGGAGAATCCGTGTCTTAGACATCCCACCTTAGACAGAATTCCATTGGTTCTTCAGGGTGAGGGAGTCGGAAGAGCAGAGGAGGCATTTTGGGTACATGAGTTGGGGTCAGTGGAGTGAGGACACGCCCAACACACCACTGTTCCTTCATTTTTTCCCCTTTAATTACAACTACAATGTTAGAACTCTAAATTTCCTTTGCCATTTAGATGATAAGCATAAGGGATTTGTTATCGATGAAGTGTCACTACATGATCTGTGTTAAGGTGCCAACAGATTTACCCATCATTGCTTTTGCATATTCATACAAATATTGGTGAAAAACAATGGCTTTCAACTGGGATGATTTTGTCCCACAGGAGACGTGTAGCAATTTTAGTGGTCACAAACTGGGAAGGGTACTGCTGCCTGTATGAGGTAGAAGCCCCCAACAAGGGGGGATACAAGGCATAGAACACCCCGAAACAAAGCATGACCTGCCCCACAGTGTCCACACCGCTGAAGCCGAAGAACCTTATTAAAAGTGAAAATTTTCTAACACAGTGTTCATTAGTGGAGTATGTCCTTTCCTAAAAGCTATTTGTGTGACTCAAATTGCAGATGTAGAGATTTACTTTGTATTTATCCTCCTTAGGAGAAGCTATGATTATGTCTGTTTATTTTTTCTTGGCACAGCTTATAGGAAGTCATGGGAGAAAATAATCAATTTCATTGATTTTCTCCCAGAAATTAACAAAAATAATGAAGGGAGAAATTCTATTTGTTAGTTTCAGAGTTCTGGTTTGTGTCAAATTAATTTGACTGAAATGACTAGACCAAAAACTTTAAACAGGTTTTCCTACCATATCCCATGTTTATATTTACAACACAGTCCTGAAGAAAATCTTGAACAGGCCAAAGTTTCTACTCCCTGAATTTTATGGAGCTGCTCTCAGCACTGAGAATATTTGCACCTTTTAACACAAAGCCACTGTGTTTCCGAGTAGTTCATAAGATAATTGCGTTAGAGATCTTTCTGTTCCGGTTCAAATGAAAACTAATACTTTGAAGTGTTATGTTACACTTAATTTTCAAAGAATTAAGCATTAATGTAAATCAGCTAATTAATTAGCTTTTGCCTTTGACCTTGACTGACTCGTACTGACTGCCATGTATTCATCACAGAAATCAGGGAGTTTTCATTTCTTTTAAGTGTTAGTAGGGCTACTGGTTGGGTCTAGATGTTTTTTCCTGAGTTGTTCTTGTTGTAGTGATAGGCCCGTGACGTGTTACCCTCCTTTGATTTCAAGGCATTTTCAAATTCTTTTTTGAAGACGTTTCTTTCTCCTCCCACCCCCATTAAGTTCTACTTTTTTCCCCTAGGATTTTTATTTATTTCTTTTTGTGAGCGTGCATGCAAGGGAAAGATACAGAGAGAGAGAGAGAAAAGGAGAGGGAGTGTGCAACATGCCCAAGTGGAGGAGGGGCAGGAGGAGAAGCAGACTCCTCACTGAGCAGGGATTCCCAAGGCAGGACTTGATCCCAGGACCCTGGGGTCATGACCTGAGCCAAAGGCAGATACTTAACCGACGGAGCCAACCAGGTGCCCAAAGTTCTTCTAATTATTTCTCTTCACTCCATTCTATCCCCAATTCTGGGAGCAAAAATCCATTTGGGTTTTCTTGTTCACGAATGTGCTTATATATGAAATGTCTCACTTTTAAGATACAAGATTAATTGGTAATAGGCCTTTTGGCTCATGAGCTTGTCTTTTATTCTCTGGCTCTATTATCTCTCCTGGCCCAAGTTCAAGCATCTCCTTTAGCATCTAGTTCTGTGATGTGTCCTGTCTTTGCAGGTAAGAACTCTAGGTGTCTGGTCTTAAGCCAAATATTCTCACCGTAAGTAGGAATGGCCCCATAAATTCCTTTGATTCTGTCCTTAAAGAAGCCCATCTTCAGCTTCCCTGGCTTAGGTGGGTTACATAGTGCAAGGGTTTGGGCAAAAGATGAAGCATGAATATGTTCCAGGTATTTTGAAGGGAAATATACTCTAAGAATTGAATGACGGGTACATTTTTTTTTTTTTTTTCCTGCAGAAATCACAAGAAATTTCCAAGTCATGTCCTTTCGGTGAGTTTGAAAAGTGAATCCAATAAATACAAATGGAGTCATGGTCTATTTCATTACTTTGAAATATCTTTTTTTTTAAACACAGATTTGCAGCTTGAAGTGTTGACAATCTAATATTTCCTCCCTTAATCTATAAATGTAATGGGTTTTCGTAGCTCTCTTCTAGTTCACAACTCAGAAATGGCTTAAACCTGGATTACAGACCATTACATTTTCTGTATTATTTAAAATGTGCATTCGTGATACAAATTTTACCTATAATGGCCCCACTTCTAACTATGGTTTGTGTAGTAATATATCCATTACAGGTGTTTGCTAGAGTTAGAATGAGATTTCTGAGATTAGAAAACTTTCGTTGCTCAAGCAGTGTGTCATTATGGGGATCATTAATAAGCTGTGTTAGAAATGAAGGATGTTTCACAGTGATGATTAGCTAATGACATTTGAGGCAAAGACTCTGTCTTCTGTATAGTGTGCATTCCTTTGTCTTTCATAATCCCTCATGAAAAATAAAATTTACTGTGTAAAGACTGGTTGACGTTTTCTACTTTGTTTTTTTAAGGAAATCTTCCCCTCTCCCCCAGCAGCTTATTGCTTTGGATATAGCTTATCTTGAAGTTTCTTCCCCCACCCCCCCCACCTGCCCCCCAACCCCAGTCTGAAGTAGTTGTTACCTAAGTGTCAGAGACATATGATGGATGGTTGCTCAACTTCTTATAAATGCAAAATGTTTTAGTGC
This sequence comes from Mustela erminea, assembly GCF_009829155.1. NCBI lineage: Eukaryota > Metazoa > Chordata > Mammalia > Carnivora > Mustelidae > Mustela > Mustela erminea. The sequence goes on from NC_045634.1 coordinate 13,765,569, forward strand.
CTTTTCATACTTGACTTTCATGCTAGTGTTGATTGATGATACGTTATTTACCAGACATTGAAGGGCTACTAGTTTGTAACATTCAAGGTAAAATGTTCAAAGCAGTATGCAATGCAGACATTTCCTTCCACTGGGGCAGGTTAATGGCCTATCAAAAGGGGAAAGATCTGTCTGTGCTGGGAATGGTTCATGTCTTCTGAAGCCAAGATCTACTTGTGGGGTATCCTTTTGATGACTGGGTTAGCAGATTTTCATCTTTTAATTGCCCTCGATTTCTTCAGAAGGGAAATTCGGGATGATTGGCCATTAATGGTCTACTTGCTGAAAATACCTATACAAAACTTGCTTTTAGGAACCAGATATCTGGCGGTGTTGTTGCACATAACACCTAATCAGTGTTTGCACAGGAGATAAATCTGACTGCTTGCACGACGGAGGCACAGACATGTTTCACCTTACTCCCCAGACTATTTAATACAATATGGGTTAAGTGGTAGAGAGGACAATGCTTACATGTTTGTGGCTCAGTGAATAACAATGAATGACCTGACTTCTTTTTTTTCTAATTTTTAATTTTTAATTGACATATAATGTATTATTAGCCCCAGGGGTACAGGTCTGTGAATCACCAGGTTTACACACTTCACAGCACTCACCATAGCACATACCCTCCCCAATATCCATAACCCAACCACCCTCTCCCTACCCCCACTTCCCCAGCAACCCTCAGTTTGTTTTGTGAGATTAAGACTCTCCTATGGTTTGTCACCCTCCCGACCCCATTGAATGACCTAACTTCTAAGATGTCATTTATGATTTACCTTTCTATTTTGAGAAAATTAAAAAAAAAAAAGCATCAAGTATCTTGTTAAAATATGACTTTTGGACTACGGATTGAGCTTTATAAATTGTTTGGTTTTGGTTATATCATGGTTATACAACAGATGACAGAGAGATGATTGTGAATCAAAGCAGGGAGAAGGAGAAAATATATGTATGTAGGTTGAAGTGATATGCATCTTTTCATGGGCTAAATGTGAATAACAGCTTGAATGGGCTCTAGTTTGCTAATCTAGCATTTTGAATTTCTTTAGAATTCATTTTCAGGTCATGTTTTAGTTCTATGTTTCTTACAAGAACAAATTAATTGAGCATTAAAAAACATCAAACATTTTTGGATAATACAACACTTCAAATAATCCAGTTTAGATTTTTGAAAGCAAAACAGCACAAATAAACCAGAATTTGCATAACCTTGACATAAAGGAATGAAATATTGTTTGTTGACTTTTCAGCAAACTACAGATTGAATTGTTTTGGGGGAGAAGACCCTTTTCTGTAGTTGAAAGGGGCATTTACTGGCACTTCTAAGAGTTTTCCTCTAAATGGGATTAATATTTAATGTGCCACTTAACATACACAGATTAGAAGTTGGAAAAATACTTACACAATACAATATGAAGCTGTCATCAATTTCATGAAATGAAAATGAAGAAACAAGTTTTTGCTCTGTTTTAAGGAAATCCAATCATAACATAATGATACAACATTAAAGCAACATTTTGGAAATAAATTGTCAGGTATGTAGGTTACAGGTTCAAAGGATGACTAAAGACTGAGAAACTTGCATATAGCATATAAGAATTCATAACAAGTTTCAACAGCATTGTTAACTGATTAAAAATTCCTAATAAGTTTGCTGGAATCATTAATGGGTTCTTTTAAAGAAAAATTGGCAATAAAACAATAGTATTTGTTTAAACAGAAAAAAAATCCCCTGCATTCTTTCTTTCTGAAAAGAAACAGCCACATTATGGGTGTTCTCATAGTTTTATGTTGAAACAAGGCACCTTTTCAAAACTGTCAAGTTCGGTGTTTCAAAGACATGTTGAAGAATTAAGACAGCGGGTGTGTAAATAAATGTGCTGATTGCGAAAAAACTGTTCCTAGTTTTGTTCAAGTGATTTTAGAGCATCTGAAGGGGTATGGTTTTAAAGTAAATCTCTAAGTCAATAATTTTCCTTCACTTATAATGTATATACAAAGTGACCTTAAAATGTTCCTTTGCCTAAGTAAGAATTCTGGTCAATTCAGGACATGGTACTGTAGTTCAATCCCTACACTATAATTCTCCGAACAGAAGTTTAAAAACATTCCAGAAATTTTTCCATTGATGTTAGAGGTTCCAGCTTAAGTTTAATTACATTCAAAATAGGTGAAAATGAGGCCATCAACCAAGGATGGTGGTTAAAACACAGCTAGGGGCATCTGGCTGGCTCAGTTGATGGAGCATGTGAATTTGATCTTAGGGTTGTAGGTTTGAGTCTCATGTTGGGTGTAGAGATTACTCAAAAATAAAATCTTAGGGGGTCCTGGGTGGCTTGGTTGTTAAGCGTCTGCCTTTGGCTCAGGTCATGATCCCAGGTCCTGGGATCAAGTCCCATCAGGCTCCCTGCTTGGCCGGAAGCCTGCTTCTCCGTCTCTCACTCCCCCTGCTTGTGTTCCCTCTCTTGCTCAATCTCTCTGTCAAGTAAATAAATAAAAATCTTAAAAAACAAAACAAAAACAAAAACTTAAACAAACAAACATACACCAGGGGCACCTGGGTAGCTCAGCTGGTTGAGTATCTGACTTGGTTTCAGCTCAGATCGTGATCTGAGGGTTGTAAGATGGAGCTCCACATTGGACACTGCACTCAACGCGGTGTCTGTCTGAGATTCTCTCTCTCCCTCTGCTCCTCTCCCCACTCATGTGTGATTTCTCTCTTACTCTCATATAAATAAATAAATAAATAAGTCACTAACTCTACTTCCAACATGATGTAAGTGAACTGAATAGAAAGAAGTAAAATTTCTGGTGACTTCTCTTTAACTTGCAATTTAATTGGTAAATTTATATCATTATACAAAACCATTAGACAAGCAAATGCATAAATAGTCAAGTGGCAGTTAAATTTTTGAAGAATAAATGTCAGATATTCTATTTTGTGGTATAGCCTCTAGGAAGCTCAGACTTTATGTTTGGTCAATTCATTACACTGTTGAATTTTGGCTTGACTTAATAGTTAAACAAAAACAAATAAAACAAACAAACAAAAAAACTGTAAAAGACCCAAGGAGGACAAATTTCCTGCCACCAACTATTAAAAAAAAAAAAACCCAAGAACCTCACAACAGTAACACTGAAAAACAAAGTACTCAAGTAATCCAGGAACATTTTTTGAAATTGAGAGTTTCTGGACATGTAATTAAATTAAACTTAATTTTTAAAAATATGCTTAAAAAGTAATCTCAGTAGGTAGATTTTTTTAAATTAAGGTGAAGTTCACATAATATAAAATGGACCATTTTAATGTATACGAGTCAGTGGCATTGAGTTCATTCACAATGTCGTGCTGCCACTCCTTCTATCCAGTTCTAAAACACCTATATCAAACCCAAGGGAGACCCCATACGCATTAAGCATCCCTCTGAATGTTACCCTTCTTGTAGCCTGACAACCACTAATCTGTGCTCTGTCTCTACTCATTTACCTCATCCAGATGTTTCCTATAATTAGAATCCTACTTTGTGTGAACTTTTGTGCCTGGCTCCTTTCACTTAGCATAATGCTTTCAAGGTTCATTGATGGAATAGCAGGTATCAATACTTCATTCTTTTTTATGGCTGAATAGTGTTCCATTGTATAGATAAGCCACAATGTGTTTACCCATTTGCCATTGATAACTTCTGGGTTTTCCCCACTTTTTAGTTACTCTGAATAGTGATGCTATGAAGATTCACGTACAGATACTTCTTTGGATGTCTATTTTCAAGACCCAGGACACATAGCTTGGATATGTTTCCTGACATACCCGGGAGTAGAATTTCCAGGTAATCTGGTAATTCTGTTTAATTTCTCAGGGAAAAGTCAAGCTATTTTTTTTTTTTTAACAGCAGCTACACCATCTTACACACCAGTATTGTATGAGGGATCCAATTTTTCAACATTCTCACCAATACTTGTTATTTCAGTGTGTGTGGTTTTTTTTTTAATTATATGGTGTGGATATGAAGTGGTGTCTTTTTTTTTTTTTAAGATTTTATTTATTTGTCAGAGAGAGAGAGAGTGATCACAGGCAGACAGAATGGCAGGCAGAGGCAGAGGGAGAAGCAGGCTCCCTGCTGAGCAAGGAGCCCGATGTGGCACTCGATCCCAGGATGCTGGGATCATGACCTGAGCCGAAGGCAGCCACCCAACCAACTGAGCCACCCAGGTGTCCCTGAAGTGGTGTCTTATTGTGGTTTTGATTTGTATTTCCCTGATAACTAATGATTTTGACCATCTTTTCATGTGTTGTTGACTACTGTGTCACCTTCTTTGGAGAAATGCCTATTCAGGTCCCTTTTCCATTTTTAAATTGCATTGTCTTTTTTTTTTTATTGTTGGGTTGTAAACAGTTTCCTTTTTTTAAAAATAGACAGATCTTTGTCAGACAGATAACTATTCTATTCTATTCTATACATGGTCTTTTTTACTTTCTTGATAGTGTTTTTTAATGCATGAAAGTTTAAATTTTGATAAAGTCCTGTTTATTTATTTTTTTTTTTTTGGTAGTTCCTTTTGTTGTTAGTATCACAAATAAGAATCCATTACCAAATTTAAGGTCATCAATATCTTTATGTTTTCTTCTAAGAGTCTTAGAGTTTTAGGTCTTACATTTAGGTCTTTGATTCATTTGAGTTACCTTATGCATACAGTGCAATGTAAGGGTCCAAGTTCCTACTTTTCACATATGATATCCAGGCATCTCAGCACTCTTTGTTGAAAAGATTATTCTTTCTCCATTGAATGGTCTTCATACCCTTGTCAAAAACCATTTGACTGTATATGCAAGGGTTTATTTCTGGGGTCTCTATTTTATTTCATTGTTTATATGTCTATTCTTAAATCAGTACCCCACTGTTTTAATTACTATAAATTTGTAGTAAGTTTTGAAGCCAGAGCCCATGAGTCCTACTATTTTGCTTTGCTTCAGCAAGATTATTTTGGCCATTCGGGGTTCCTTGCAATACCATATGAATTTTAGGATCCTTTCTTCTATTCCTGCAAAAAAAAGGTCATCGGCATTTTGACAGGAATTTCATTAAATCTATAGATCATGTTTGGAGTGTTGCCATCTTAATAATATTTCCTCCAATTCATGAGCACAGGATGTCTTTCCATTGATTTAAGTCTTTCTCTTGTTTCTTTCTTATTTTGTAGCTTTCAGCATACAAATATTTTACCTTCTTGGTTAAATTTATTCCTACATATTTTATGATTTTTTATGTTATTGTAAATTGAACTTTTTTAAAAATTTCATTTTTAATTTGTTCATTGCTAGTCTACAGAAACACAACTTTTTAAAAATTTTTTTATGTGAGTTTATCTTCTAGCCTGTAACTTTGCCAAATTTACTAGTTCTAATAGATTTCTAGGGAGAATTCTTTAGGATTATCTACATAGGAGATTATGTCATTTGTGAGTAGAAATAGTTTTACTTCTTCTTTTCCCATAAGGATCTCTTTTATTTCCTTTTTTTATCTAACTGACCTGGCTAGAGCTTCGGGTATAATGCTGACTGGAACTGGTAAAGGCAGGATCTTGTTACTGATCTTAGGGGAGAGTTTTCAGTCTTTTATCACTTGGTATGATGTTAGCCGTGCGTTCTTCATAAATACTCTTTATCGGGTCAAGGAAGCTTCCTTCTATTCTTGGTTGAATATGTTAACACAAAAGGATATTGGATTTTTTCAAATGCTCTGCCTGCATCAGTTGAAATGATCACGTGTTTTTTTTGCCCCTTATTCAATTAATGTATGTGTATTAGTTTGATTTTCTCCTTGTATACTGAACCACCCTCACATTCAGAGTATAAATTCTACTTGGTCATGATAATATAATCCTTTTAAATATGCTGCTGGAGGGGCGCCTGGGTGGCTCAGTGGGTTAAGCTGCTGCCTTTGGCTCGGGTCATGATCCCGGGGTCCTGGGATCGAGCCCCGCGTCGGGCGCTCTGCTCAGCGGGGAGCCTGCTTCCTCCTCTCTCTCTGCCTGCCTCTCTGCCTGCTTGTCATCTCTCTCTGTCAAATAAATAAAAAAAAAAAATATGCTGCTGGATATCAGTTTGCTAATATTCTGTTGTGGATTTTGCATCTATATTCATGAGGCATATTAGTCTGTTATTTTCTTTCTTTGGGATACCTGTGGCTTTAGTATCAGGGTAATTTTGACCTCATAGACTGATTTAGGATATGTTCTTTCCTCTTCTACTTTTTGGAAGAATTTGAGGAAAATGTGCTAGTTCTTCTTTAAATGTCTGGTAAAGAAGAACTAGCACATTTTTTAAAAGTAAAATTCTAAAGATGACTTCACTTCACCAGTGAAGTCATCTTTAGAATTTTACTTTTAAAAATGGGTACATACTGACAATTAAACCTAAAGCATCAAAATTTAGATGGAAATATTTAGATTTAGCAATAAAAAAAATTATAAACACAAAACAAGTTTGCTAAAATAAGGATCCATACCACTTCCAAAATGATATATTTAGAAAAATTTAAAGGGGGGGGATAAAATGATTTTTATACCATATCCAAAATATGGATAAAACTTAACTTCAGTGGTGCCTGGGTGGCTCAGTAAGTTAAAGCCTCTGCCTTCAGCTCAGGTCATGATCCCAGGGTCCTGGGATCGAGCCCTGCATCGGGCTCTCTGCTCAGCAGGGAGCCTGCTTCCTCCCCTCTCTCTCTCTGCCTGCTTCTCTGCCTACTTGTGATCTCTCTCTCTCTGTGTCAAATAAATAAAATCTTTAAAAAAACAAAAACAAAAATAAAAAAACAACTTTAATTAGGTAAATTCTACACGTATAAAATATGTTGAAAGGCAATTACTCAAACAAATAGGAATATAGCTGAAAAATGAGTGTTATAATGTACTAAGACTCTCACTTGGATTCTTCATTTTACTTATCCATACACAAATAATCAGAATTACTCTTTGTTGGAGATTCATTTAAACCAGAAAGAGAAGAATATCTCTAAATATTTTTGCAATTTTATTTTCTTTTCAGGTTCATTATTTTTTAAGTTAATCTTTAAAAAAACTTTTAAAAATGTACACTAATATAGATATTAGCAATACTTATAATAGTTGTCCATTCAGATATACAACTAACTGGATTTGAAAATATGAAGCCATGGTTTATACTTCACTCTCTCCTGGATACCTGAATTGACATTGTCATTATCATAAATATTAGTGCCAGAAAGTGTAGATCAGAGAATGTGCTTGGAAAGACACATAGAAAGTAATGTCTTTCAAATTTTTGAGTGATGATGATGAACAGCCAGGAGAATAACAAAATTGAATATCAATTTGTTTTTGAGTGAGTGGAAATGATGTTAATGTTTAGCTAGTTCCTGTCAGCATTAAAGAGATAGATAAGCATAGATCAAACTTCAGAGGTAGGAAGTTGGTAATTTTGCTACCTCTTGAAATAAGTAGACCATACAAAAAGCATTATTTGCCTACCTGAAGTTTCAGAAACATAAACATTTTGATTTCGCATAATGTTTGGGTTATAGGCAAACCTCTCAGTAGAATAAGTTTATAAATAACTTCTTGGTGAATCATACCATCTTGTCTCAAGATAAAGGACTTGTATCAGAAGTCTTGACTCACTCTGACATTTTATGTGGTTTTCTATTATTAAGACAACTCTAAAGTTCTTCTGTGCATTCTCTTCAGGGTGTCACTTAATATTATCAGATGTCAGGTCCTGGACTTTGAGTGGCTTATAGCTGAGTTCACATATTATTTTGAATGGCTGGCAAAAATACAGTAAGTGTTCGACAAATATTTATTGAATGAATAATCTTATTGTGAAGAAGCATAACGAACTGGAAAGCACATGGTCTTCTAGTTCTCAAAGTTTAGGAACATACTACAAAGCATGACTATTTAGATCTGCAATCTTAACTTACTTAGACTTCAGTTTTCCTGCATTAAGGTGTTGGGGTGGTGTATTTTTAATTCCCTTTTACCTCCTAAGTGTCATGATATCGGTCCCAGACTAAACTTGTGAGTACCTTTTCAACTGAACTCCATTTTCAATGTCTAACAGTAAGTCTTGTAAGAGGAGCCACTGGGTGGTCTTATGACATCACTTGGATTTTCTTTTTCTCTACCTGAATTGCTATAAATGTAATTGGAATTGGCAACTACAAATGCAGGGATTATACACAGACATTTTTCTAAGTATAATTCATGGCCTCCACTACAAAGGAGCTGGTAATTTAGGATGGAAAACAGAAATATGTAGAAAATGATGGAATAGACACAAGGAAACCTGGGGTGAGATGGACAATCTTTTATAATGACTTTGCTGGGAATGTAGATTTAGTTGAAACTTGAAATAAGTACATGCCGTGATGAAGAAGGGAACAGCAGAAGCTAGAAAAAAAGAAACACATGTGAAAAGGAATTTTAAAACCCTGTATTTTATTTTACTATTAAAAAAAAATGTATTTGTGTGAGAGAGAGAACATGCAGAGGGAGGGACAGAGGATGAGAGAATCTGAAGCAGATTCCTTACCGAGCAGGAAGCCTACGTGGGGCTGACACGGGGTAACATGGGGTGACATAGGTCTCGATCTCATGATCTGGAGATCGTGATCTGAGGCGAAACCGAGAGTCAGATGCTCAACTAACTGAGTTATCAAGGTGCCCCAAGACCCTATATTTTAAAGTGCATACCATTATTCTCAGAATCTATTCTAAACTTTTTACCCTCATGTACGTAATGTTTTCCTATGTACTTTTCCATGTAGTGAAGGTTTTTCCTTCATTTACTATTTTTACATAAGCAAATGAGCTTTAGTAGTTTGGATAGAAACCCAAATCATTACATGTGGATGGCATTATTAAAACAGTTTCAATGAGAATAAAATGCTATTTAGTTCTTTCTGTGTACTGTTGTCTTCGTGAAACTTCTGCACTTGAGTCTTGCTTTTCTCTTTTTAAAATGGAAACTTAGCGCAAAGTTAAAGAGTTTGGTAAAAATGTACTATCTCCAAGTAGAGACTTCCTCCTTGAAGAATTCAGAAGCAGTGAGAAGAGTCGAAAAGAATGGAAAAAGAGTTAACTGCCACAGTCTTAGGATCAGGTGGCTTTGTTTATGCATATTCCTTCTGAAAGGAAGACATTGTGGTTAACTGCTGGGACACTTGAGGAAACATTGTTAATAACGTTTCCATAACTTCTGTCAGATGTTAAACGTGAAGAGATATTCTGTGGGCTTAGGGATTCACAGACTGAAAATAGGCATTAAAACAACTAGCAGTCAGGTTTTCCAAGTTGTTGAGTTATGATTACAATGGATTCTCTGCCTGAGGCTGAATAAAATAGGAAAATACACTGTTTAAATTCTTTTTCTTTTTCTCTTGTCACCTGTGGTGAATTTTTCTAATGATAAAATCAATTGACTTTCCTTTATAACAGTCCCAGAGGTCAGGCAATATGGAACCAGGAACTGAATGTGATGTATAATACTTGGAGTTCACAGAGAACAGTGATAGAAATTTGGGAATTTAAAAAATATAATTTAAAAAAATTCTTAGTTTTTTCAAGGAAAAATTATACATGCTGGCAGGTTATAAATGAAATATTTCAAGTACACATACTAGCCCCTGATGAGTGAGACTCTTTGCTTAGAGGCAGTTATTATTCTTATTTAACACTAAGAATCACCAACCTGAACTTGAATTCAAATTCAAGCTCAATGGTATAACTAATATCATTAATGTTATAGAATATCCTAAAATATTATCTTATTTCTGGAGTTTGCCATTCAGTTGAGTCAATATTTGAGTATTGTGTACAAACAAAGAATTTTGCCAAATGACAACAGGGAATTAAAGATGTGTGGGACACAATTCCTGTCTTCTAGAAGTTTATGATCTACAACCGTAGTAAACTATAGCAGAGAAGGACAAGCGTAATGAGGGCAAAGTCATGCAGGGATAGAAAATAAGAAAGGAGCACACTGATAAATCAGTGGCTTCATGGAGAAGGATGGGCTGTGAAGAAAGAGTGGGTTTTGGCAGAGAATGAGAGAGAATGTAGGGCATTTATTTAGTGGGTATCTGTGACAGGGACACAAAACAGTAACACCAGTGGGAAAGCTTAAGGTACATTTAGCGATTAGTGACAAGTCCGTGTTTATTGGAATAACGCGGAACAGCGAGATTGAAAATGAGAAGAATAGGGGCACCTGGGTGGGCCAGTCAATTGGCGTAGGTCATGATCCCAGAGTCCTGGGATCGAGTCCTGCATTGGGCTCCCTGCTCAACGGGGAGTCTGCTTCTCCTCCTCCTTCCTGCTTTCTCTCACTATCTCTGTCTCTCTCAAATAAGTAAATAATTAAGAAAAAAAAAGAAAGAAAATGAGAAGAATAAGCTGTGATAAAGAGAAATAAGCAAACACAGATTCATGACTAAGATAGAACATAGCCATTCACAGTATTCGGTTTGGCTCTAATGTCAAGGGCAGACCCAAGTGCTGCGTCCTTCCGCCCCCACAGGAAGGGCTCATAGGTAGTCAACTGAAGTAATAATTATTGCTTGTCCAATGCATATTCAGTGCTAGGCATGATACCAGGGGCCTCCCGTATATTAAAAGGTCGAATTGTTCCTATAATTCTGTGACATAGATACACCTTTCTTTTTACAGCCAAGAAAACAGAGCCTCTTAAAAGGCTTAAAGTTAAGAAGAAACAATTTGTTTCAGTCTAGTAAGACACTTACTTTAGGTTATTACCTGGGTATCTTTGAGAAAGAGTGGGCTCATAAACGTTATGTAGTTACTTGTCCAGTCACAGAACATCTCCCATATGAGATACCTAAGCGCTTCTTCCATTCTATAATGTTTGGTAATAAAATGTAAATGAAGGTAGTGACAACAACAATAAAAAGGCCCCAGGCCACTTAATAAGCATTGTTAATAACAAATTACAAGTGTTTTCCAAAGAAAGCAGCTTATTAAGAATTGCAGTCACACTTGATACGGTCATCAGCCATTTTTCAAAATGCCACATTTCAAGCAGAGCTATTAATAATCCCATTTCTTGGATATTTCAATCTCATTTCACAGTGTGGAATTGCTAAGAGACATACATTTATCAAACATGTTCCATCATATTCCTAGTTTGGCATTACTTCCCTCAGTACACGGTATTTTTGTTAGACGACCAATGTGAGAGTCTTCTCCCTTTAGAAGACAACTAATCCCCTTGCCTCATTTGAAGTGGGAGGCTTACAAAAATCTCTCTGGTTACTTTGCTTTCCCCATCCTTCTTCCTTATCCTCAGACCCTTTTATAAGTAAACTTGTTTCCTCAAGCCCGTGGCCTCAAAACCTAAGTGCTTATTGGAACATCAGATTTTGTTAGTAGCTGTTTCTATTAATGAACAAGGTGACCTTGGTTTGGTCTGGACTCAGAAATTATTTTGAACCTGAGCTGAGGAGAGACTGGAAAACTGCTCATTAAAAATTACAAAAAATGGTTTACCTTCTAAGACGAGTATTACTCAGGGTTCTCCAGAGATACAGAACCAATAGGCTGTGTGTGTGTGTGTGTGTGTGTGTGTGTGTGTGTCTATACACATGTAATTTATTTTAAAGAATTGGCTCTTGTGATTGTGGAAGTTTGGCAAGTCCAAAATCTGATGGGGGTGACTAGCAGGCTGAAGAGTTTCAGTTCATGTCCAAAGGGTGACTAGCAGAGAAGAGTTTCATTTCATGTCCAAAGGCAGTCTGCTGGAGAATTCTCCCTTGCTCAGAGGAGGTCAAACTTTTGTTTTATTCAGGCCTTCAACTGATTTGATGACATCTACGTGCATTACGGATAGCCAACTCCTTTACTCAAAGTCTGCTGATTTAAATCAAAATCTCCTTTAAAAACCCCCACTCACGGGTGCATTTGGAATAATGTTTGACACAGTATTAGGGCACTGTGGTCCAACCAAACTGACACAAAAGATCAACCATCACAAGGAGGCATCTGTCTTGGAGGAATATTTTCCTCTTATCCTAGAAAACCATTTTATAGTTATAACTAGAGAAAATTCTGGTCTGGAATGAAGAGGTCTGAAGTTCTGGCTCTAGAAAACTAAACGGCTCTGAACTCTTTTGCTAAAGGTCACCTCTACAGCTTTTGCTTCCTTCTGAGACCTGTTTTCAAAATCTAGATTTAGATAGTCATATGTATTTTCATTATTGCTTGTTCTCAGAAGGTCTCTGCGTGGGTTATCTGTCCAGATAAGGTCCTTGTTGATAGTCTAGGAGCTGTGCAGGAGAGGGAATGAATGATGGGATGGGCCTGGGCAGTCTCCATAAATCATCCTTTGGGTTACTTTCCCCTGTTATTGTGGAAACTTCAGCAGATCCCCTTACACAAAACAGCCCCTCGTCTGTTGTGCTCTGTGTGATTAAGAGGGAATGGCCACAACAGAGTGGGAAGAGTCTATGTGAAAGCCATTCTCCCATGAAAGTGTAATGGGTACATGTTATGGGTTGAATGTCTGTGTTTCTCCAAAATTCGTATGTCAGAATTCTAAGTCCCAACATGATGGCACTAGGAGATGAGGCCTTTGGGAGGTAGTGCCTTAATAAGTGCCTGTCCTGATGGAGGTTCAGGGAGAGAACAGGCTGGGATGCCCTTAGTATTAGGACCAGACTCAAGAGAATTGCTGAATCAGGCTCCCCAAGAGCTGCAGCTGTGATCACTTTTCCCAGAGGAAGCCTGATCCCCTAGGAGTCCTACAGGTGGCAGGGAAGTCTTGGGATTACAAATACTCAGATGGCCTGGGGGCTAGAGGACCCTTATCCCAGACTCATCCACTTACCACACAAATACCGATGATCATGGATGCTTTACCTCTTCCCTGCCTAGCCATCTCCACCCTGAGGCCAGGCTGGGTGTGAAAGAATTAGCTTTGGCCTAAAAGTTACTCAGGCGAGGGACTTCAGAGTCCAGAACAAGGAGGGAAATACTGATGAACAGGAACTAGTCTATAACCTTCCAGGAGCCAGTAGGACCTGGTCACAAAGCTTTCAGGCGTCCAGTGCAGAATCCTAGGGCCAATCTAATATCTGCCATAGTCTAAGCCTGTAGCAATTCTAAGGTCTTGTTGCATTATCCTCAGGGCCACTTGTTGATTTTTGCTTTTCTTATTTGTACTTTTGGTATATCTACAAAATCATTGCCAAGATTGATGTCAAGGGGATTTTTCCCTATGTTTTCTTCTAGAAGTTCTGTGGTTTCAGAAGTTCTTCTTTAATCCATTCGGAGTTAATTTTTGTGAATGATGTAAGTTAGGGGTCCAGTTTCATGTTTTGTATGTTGATATCCAGTTTTCCCAACGTCATTTACTGAAGAGACTGTCCTTTTCCCAATGTGTGTTCTTGGCTCCCTTGTCATGCATTAGTTATCCTATATGCATGGATTTATTTCTGGGTTCTTGATTCTGATCCTTTGGTCCATGTGCCTACTTTTATGCCAGTACTATATGATTTTGATCATTATGGGTTTGTCATATAGTTTGAAATGAGGTCAACTTGTTTTTGTTAAAGTCACAAGTTTGAGAAATGGTTAATCTGAATCAGCCTCTCATTTTGGGAAGATCAAGTGAAGAACACATGGTTGAGAGTAGAATGAACCCTTTGGTGTTGGTCTTTGTGAATCCCAGCCCCACAGAGTACACCCAGTTGAGCCGCCATATTCTTTTAAACTTGTTTTCACAGCACTGACATCAGAGTATCCTTAAGTTAATGAACACATCTGATTCATCAGCTTCTGGGTTTAATTCTCTGATGTTGGATAAACTGTAGATTTTACTGGGAAATCTGCTATGCACAAACAAATGAGAAAATAGGCACCCCGATATCAGTAACAGCCTATCCTCTGAAAGTACATGCTTGTCTACCAAAGCAAAGCTCCATTTCTCAGGGATACTGTTAGTCCAGAAGGAAATCCTGTTGGGACTGAGAGATATGGCCATTTTGTGTGTGCACATATACGTGTGCATCTCTCATCGGAACATGAGAGGCAGTGTTTTCTTAAGGAATAAGACAAATGGTGGCCTAAAAAAAAATGATTTAATGTCACCCCCCCACCAATTCCCTGGTGCATTTCCTGCATCTAAAAATCACAAACACCCTTTCTTAAAACTTTTGGCTTGCTACCCCAATAAGAACCAAAAGGTCTGGGATGTCATTATTTTCAATTTGGAGGCAAATGTCAGCCTCTTTTCTCTTATGAGAAAAAATGTGTAACATGGAAAGGAATTTCACTTTGGCGTTCAGTTTATCTTAACTTAAATTGAAGGGCTTTTGTGAAGATTACTGAATTGATGTTTTCAAATTCTTTGGCATCCTCAGATGAAAGAACAAAGGGTTATTTTTACTATTATGGTGGTGTCATCGTAAACAAAGTGCTTAGGTGTTTTCAAGTTTCAATCCTTCCTGCATCTACTAGAGCAGTTGCGGTTCAAATGACAAGTGTTCTGCTCAGTTGTGGGGTTGTGAGAATATTTGAAACATATAAGATTTTAAATGTTAATTATACCTGTATATAATGTCTACTTAAGTTTTGAATGTATTTCATACTTCGGAAGGAGAAGTAAAGTAAATATTCTAGGATTCAACAGAGCATCTTTTTGGCCATTGCTCTAACTGAATCTAAAATGAGATGTTCTGTAACATTGAACTTACTATAACTCTGAAATGAGAATTGCAATAGTGTGGAATTGTTCCATTCTATGATGCCTCCAACACTCCAAGTTTTCTTCATGTATCAAGCTCACGACAGGAAGAAAAAAAATTACCAAATTCATGTATCAAGCTCACGACAGGAAGAAAAAAAAATACCAAACACTCAGAAAACCATAAGGTAGCTTTGAGAAAATTATATGCATTTCATCTTTTAAAGCCTTTAACATTTGGAGTTGAGGAAACTCATGTTTCTTGACTTTTAAAGACAGGTTAAATAGTCACCTTGACTCATTCAAGTGACTTTGAGCATATTAGTTAAGTGAGATAAATCAGACAGAGAAAGACACAAACTGTATGATATTATATGTGGAATCTAAAAAAAGCCAAACTCTTAAAACAGAAAACAAAATGGTGGTTATCAAAGGCTGAGGGATGGGGGGATAGGAAAGATGTCTGAGAGTACAAACTTGCGCTGAGTAGTAAATAAGCACTAGAGATTGGATGTACAGTAAAGTGAATATAGACAACAGTATTGTGTTATAATCCTCACACCAGCTAAGAGACTAAACTTACTGCTTCGAACCATTAAAAAGAAAGGATCATTATGTAATGTACTAGATAGTGGTGCTAATTATTACTATAATGACAATCATATTACAATATAGATCAGATTAACATGTACCTCTTAAATTTGTTCAATGTTATATCTTAAATATATTTCAATAAAATATTTAAAGTAGAGCAATAAAAAAAGCTTAGCAACATGTCCTTCATGTAAGAGATACAGTAGAGACTTCAAAGGGTAAAATAATAAATGCCCAGTATGACCATCTAAACTGAGATGTAGGTTTTTTTTTTTTTTTGCCAACAATGGACCAAAATTGTTTCTGCTGACATTATATCATGGCCCAGCGCAAGATATGAAATAATTTTGTTGGGAAAAAAAAGTCACATATTTTTGCTCTGAATTGGCCTTGATATGGGTATGCTTCTGTGAGGAATCTGGCATACTACAAACTTTGTAGGGTTTATGAATTCGCTGTCAAGAAAATAGTTACATACATAAAATAATTATTAAATATTAAAATTCCATATAATTTAGGATCAGCAATCTTCATATTATTCCAACCTTTTTACACTAAATGTGATACGATTTCAGAGAAAAATCTAGTCAAAGAAAGACTTCTTGGTTGATAGTTCATGACCCAAGTTTCAAAAGTGATGCAGAAACATTAGGATACAGCATCCAGGATGCCATGAACTGAAAATATTCAACAATATCAATTTCAGATTTTATCTCAGAAGAAAGACCTGACTTTTTCAATGGAGAAAAATACTTTTTTATCAAAATAGTTTTTGAAGGTTATAGATGTTTCATAAAATAAGAAACTGGCCAAATCATTCTGCTGATTCAGTTGACAAAAGTCTGATGAGTTGCTGTTAGGTACAGGGCAGAGTTAGATCATTGGAGTATACAAAAATGCACCTGCTGGTAAAAGTGGATAATCTGGAGACGAATAAAGGTAGCTAATGATGTTACAAATTAACTTATGATACATGCATATGAGAGGCCACTGAATCATAAAAGACATGATAGAAATTCCAATGGAGATATTTGTCAAGATTCAACAAAGGTTCTGAGATCTGCAGTACATAGGAAACTGACTTATTCTGAAAATCTACTACCTTGACTATTTCCATGAAATTTAAAAGCTATGTTTATAAATGCATATATAGACCTGGGCCTAAAAACTAAGTACATTAAGACACCCCTGGTAATGGCAGGAATCATCTAAGTCCTTAGGATAATGTGCTTGATTCTCACTAACTACAAAATTGTTTATGGTCTCAAGTCCTCTCTCAGGTGAGGACAAAGACAAAAGATGAAATGGTTTTTAGATGAAAACCATTGTTTCCTGCTGGATTCAGCCAACTCTTAGGTAGCCAGTCTTATAAAAGATAACTGCTTGCTGTGATAGGCTCAGAGCCTCACCAGTTACTAATGCTAGACAGATGTGGACTAGTGGAACTTCTTCCAAAGACAGGTGATAATGGCAATTTGGTGGTTTGTGGGTGACACTGTGTTTTGAAAAATACTACACTGCATGCAATCCCACTGCTTCCTGTTTACACCCCTGCAGAGCCCTGACTTATGAGAGGTTTCTGCCAGGCAGAGAATTAGATGAAGAGCCAGCAGAAATCCATTGTTTTGGTGGGAAATAGATACATGACTGACCTTAAGTAATAAACAAAGTGATCTTGGGGTGCCTGAGTAGCTCAGTTGGCCAAGCCTCATGTTTGGCTCAGGTCATGATCTCAGGGTCCTGGGATCGAGCCCCTCATCAAGCCCCACATTGGGCCTCACCACTCAGTGGGGAGTCTGCTCCCTCTTCCTGTCTCCCCTCCTCCCTGCTTGTGCTCTCTGTTCTCTCTCTCAAGAAAATAAATAAAATCTTTAAAAAAAAAAAATAAAGGAAATGACCTCAAAAACAGAATCAAATCTAACAGGAAATTTTTTTAAAATCAGGTAAAAAAAAAAGTTCACAGTTAAACTAATTTTTGAAAGATTTCAATTTAATAAGAAACCAATTAGAAACATCTCAGCATTTCTCCCACTCATGTCTAAAACTTGATTATTCACTGAAATCTCTCTCTCTCTTTTAAAAAGAGTTTATTTATTTATTTGCAAGACAGAGAGTGAGTGACAACAGAGAGAGAGAGAGTACAAACTGAAGGAAGCACATAGGGAGAGGGAGAAACAGGCTCCCGCTGAGCAGAAAGCCCGATGTGGGACTCAACCCCAGGCCCTGGGACCATGACTTGAGCTGAAGGCAAACACTTAACTGACTGAGCCACCCAGGCATCCCTGAAATTTTTTTTTTTTTAGATAATTTTATTATATAGAGAACAGGCATAAAAAGCTCTGTTGCATGTTAGATCTCACTTTTTGTAGATAGGTAAAAGTTAGTTTTAGAAGAAATATAATAATTAAATATAGAATCAAGTACATAGGATTACACAATGCAAAAATTTTGCTTATGGTAATGCTTCTTGCATTTGATCAGTCTAAGGTAATGTGACATTGAGCCTGGTCCATTCTCTGTAAAGGTTTGACTATGGAATATATGAATCAGTAAATTTTCTTTCTCTTTATGGTATGTATTTGAATACACTGATTGGCCATATTTTCTTCTTACTGCCTAAATCCTTTCCCCGTTGTGATTTAGCTGCTTGAATATTTGTGTCTAGTTCATCTTTCACCTTACCCAAGCAATGCTTTCCAGCAGTAAGAAAAAAAAAAAAAAAAAAAAAAAAAAAAAAAAGGAATGAATCCCTGGAAAGAATTAGTGTATGACCAGATGGAAGTTTCGAAAGTTTGAGTTCAACATCTAGTTTTGGCATATTTAGGGGTAGGAGCTGAAACGTAGGTCCTAAATAGTAAGCCTACTACTGTGTACTGTGCCTTCTTTTTGTCCCTTCACTCACCCTTCTTTACCCTGCTCTGGGCTCTGGAGATTGACCTCTAGGCTTCACAGCAATGGGCCTTTCTCATCTTCAGACTATGTGCAACCTACAGGGACACTGGAAGGAATGCAGTTAGCCGTGTGCATTTCTTCTATGAAGCTCTCTCTCTTATGTCGAGAGTGCTTGTTCACTGTCTCTCTGTCTCTTGGTCTTTCCCTCTCTCTCTCAAGGTTCTGCTCCTTCTTGTCCCCCTAGAGTGGTAAATGTACTCCACCATTCCTGTCTCTGGAATAGTGCTCTCCTACAGTGTCCTATAAACCTGCCCTCACCTTATAAATAATCCCTTTATGATACTTTTGGCAAATTTCTTGCCTTCACCACTATCTGAGACAGTCTTCAACCACAAAACTCACTCTTCGTGGCCAGTGAGTTACTGATATTTCTCATGGATCCATTGACCTTCAGGTATTGGTGCACTACTTATTTGCAAGATAATCTGAAAATGTGTCCCCATCATGGGATTGGGGAAGAAAAACATTTATTGTTCGAAAGAATGTAATTCTGGTGTGGTTTTTAAAACTAAATTATTTGAGGTGCCTGGGTGGCTCAATTGGTTAAGTGTCTGCCTTTGGCTCGGGTCATGATCCCAGGGTCCTGGGATCAAGCCCTCCATTGGGCTCCCTCCTCACTGGGGGTCTGCTTCTCCCTCTCCCACTCCAGCTTCCCCTGCTTGTGCTTGCTCTCTCACTCTGTCAAATTAAAAAAAAATCTTTAAAATAAACTAAATTAAGGTTTTTGATAGCAACATAGTCATATGGTCTCACGTACTATTTATCTCCAATTTTAAAAGCACTTTGAATACACCCATATTTTGTGGTTTGGTTGAATTCAAGAAAAGCAAATACTTGTATGAGAAAAATGACTTGAATCAAAGTAGCTGTGGGTAGTTGTGATTAAAGGAAAATTAATCTCTTTCCCCAAATATAAATATTTGCAGCTTATCTCCAATATATAATTATGATTTAGAGATATTGAACACATGGTCAAAGTAATTCTACACAAAATGACTATGAGGATATTCTTCATTTAGCCATTAGTCTAGGAAAGACTTTGGAAAGTAGGACACACTTAAGCATTCCAGACACATTTATGGAATTTTAGTTTGCTAAGAACCTAGAGAACATTATACACTCTGTTGGTCTGATATGATATTATATCCAAGGTAATTAGGTTTGTTATGTTAGAAACAAGAAAGACATTCTGATGCTACTCAACCAAAACTCTTGAATTTTCACTGAATGCCCGTTTAATTCGATGACACTGAAATGTGGATTTATTTATCACATATATAACGTATTTCTTATTCTGAATAGGAACATGGATTTAATCTAGTTCTCATCATACTTTTGTTGTAGAAAAAAGTTGACACCACTCTCTCTTCACAGCACTGCTCCTTCTCAGCAAATGCAAATTTACCTTCTTCATGTCCTCTTTTTAGAGGGAATTCAGCTGCAGTTTTCTATTGAACATGGGACTGTCATGGAAACAAAATATTTTTCTTCTACCATATATCAAAATGAGGGCTGATGTTGTCTACAACTAAAGCAAGTGGTAATGATTTCTCTTTGGCGTCTGGAACTTTACACATTCTTCAATTTTCTTTCTTCTGTGGTATGGAAACAGAGAATATGTATATCTTGTCAATGCCCATTCTTTGGTAAGTATTATACCTAGATCCATTACTGCACCAGCCCGTGAAACTATTCTTCCCTTGCCTGGATGATTTCCCCAGCCCCTCCCACCGCGGCACAACCAGCTCCCCTATCACAGTCAGGCAAACCCAGCCTGATGTTCTTGCACACAGAATTTGTCATTTACTGCCTTGCTTCTGTATATGCACCGTATTTTCTTAGGACATGTTTCATACCACGTTTTTTTATACGTCTGTTTCTGGACCATACTGTGTTCTTTGTGGGATCCATCTTTGTCTTCGATAATCAGGAAACTCCTTAGAAAGTCAGGAGTAGGCATGAAAGCTAAGCCATTCAACACTCTACTGTTTCTTATTTATTTGCAAAGACAATGGAATAAAATAACTTTTCCTGGGTGTGGGAGAACCAGCAAGGTACCTTGAATATGGTTCTTTTCTACAGTGTGAGCTGACAGAAAGAAACTATGCCCTGCTTGTGATTGTGGCCTCAGACAAATGTACGTCTATTAAGGATCAGAGAATATTTGTTAACTATATTAAGAAGAAACAAAAACCTGCAAACCATGTATCTTGCTTCATGATATAAAATCCACCATATTTTCCACGGAAGAACCCAGTTTTTAGCCATTTGCTGACTTGTTATTTCATTCAAGCTTGTAAGCCTTTCCCCCAGGGACAAGTTCACTTTCCTTTCAATAAATTTCTCATTTCATACTGAATAAAAAGGAAAGGTATGTGTGTGTGTGTGTGTGTGTGTGGTGTATATACACAGTTTTTCAGAAAGGAGAAGCACTCCTCCCTTGATCACACTTGAGATCGTGCAGAGCCCCCAACAGTAACAGAAAACAGTGACAGGTGTTTCTTGGAAACAGGGGCACAGGTAGGACTGTCCCCTGCCTTCTGCAGCTCCTCTCTTTGCCTTACATAGAGCATCCTAGTGCGCCTGCTGCCCTTCTGGCTGGCGAGCTGCCTTTTACTCCTGCTTGAAATGCTCCTGCATGCCTCTGGGTTGGAAGGCTGGGCTGGGGACCCAGAGTCTGTTCTTGAATTTATGAACTGTGCATGGGAGACACGGAAGCACTCCGTTTCTTCCATTGCCCTTATCGATATGGGCAAAGTCACCATCCTTTTCATCATCCTGCAGTCCATAAAATGAATACCTTTTAATGGTGTGGGCATAATTAAAGGAAATATTATGTTAATTGGACAGACACAGAGGTAAGGTCTCAGCAGTGACTGGCTGTGGCTCAGGGCATCGCTTACACTCTAGATTGTATTTCAAATGACTATTGGAGGGAACTCCCAAATATATTCTTGGCAAATACGGTTTTTTCTTTCATTTCTTTCTCTCTCTCTCTTTTTTTCTTTTTTTAAGTTCACTGCTCTACTGGGTCTCAGCAATTACATTGAAAATGTTATTTTGAGCTTCCTCATAATTTTTCCTATGGCCTCCCTGATAAATGTTTGCTTTTTGCAAGGTTGCGATGCTTGGAGTGAGGACTAAGGATGATGGCTAGTAAATTCCATCTTCCAAGTCTTCTCTTACATGTTTGCTTCAAAGCAGGCTTGTGTTTTCTTAGTATCTTTTATTAGCGGATCAGTCACCAATAAAATAGAAGAGGATCATTCTGACCAAATTCATAGTCACTTTTCATGGCATATCTGATAACATCCTTTATAGATAAAATGTAATAGGCGCTTAAAATAATCTTTTGAAACTCTTTCTTCAAAAATAGTGGTGGTTTTTTTTTTTTTTTTTGGTCAAGTCTTACACTATCTTTCCTTTTTAAGTGTCTGGATCAGTATCATAGAGAACATTAATTCCCTTTCCAGTGACTGCTACATTCCTGCTTCTCATTTTATTTTATTCATTCTATTTTATGGATTTTGCAAAGCTGACTTTCAGTTAACCTTATGCTCCCTGAGGCTAAACTTTTGATTGAAAATTATCTGATGCTTTGAACTCTGGATACTCTCGCGCATAGAGACCCGTCTAAGGTTTTAGGTGACTCGGAGCTGAAAACGCGGCTTTCAGAGTTGATGCCTGTGACCAGCTGAGGGCCCCGCTGGGAGCGCTAGGCGGCTGAGAATGTAACAGTATTTCCTGAAGCTAAGAGATGGTGCTAAGAATGCCTCGTCCCCAGCCAAGGTTATACTAGAGACATGGCTCTAGCAGCACGTGGTCCATTTCAACTTTTTCAGCATTCGACTGAGCAATTCATGGAAGAACTCACACCAAACCCCAAAGACTTCCTTTTCTCTTAAGCTTCAGTTGTGATCATTGAGCCAATCCTGGAATAGCCACGTCACACCACTCCCACACCCCCCATCAATCCTCTTTGTTCTTACACCAGGTTTAAAAGCTTGAGAGAGTTCCAGACCTATGAGGATTGATTGGAGCCAGTAACTCCAGCTTCCGCCCTCGGTAAGTAATCGGTAATCCGATCTCACCGCAAAGATGGGTGTCACCTCTGGAAATGCTACTTTCCTAATTTCCCCTGAAATGTATATCGCTGGGTCTTACCATTATTCTGAGTTTTATCCCTGCGACTGAATAAATGATGCTCTGTTGTCACTTCAAACTCAAACCCGTGTGCAAATTCAAGTTTATCTCCCATTTTAACACAATGTATATGACATAATATATAGGTAGAGGAGCCCATAATTTGCAGTTGGAACATTTGAGTTTGAGACCTGGTTCAATTTCTTGTAAATTTAGGTGATAAATTTGAAATGTGACTAGCATTACTAGTATTACATGTGTTATAATATTTTTGTAAGTTTTTCCTCTTCCTTTTTATTCTCCCTGTCAGTGTCTAGGTCATCTATTCATGGAAATCCCAGACACGGCATTGCAAAGCATGGCTTTCACAAACTACTGCCCCCAAGTCAAGCTCCTTGGTGTGATGCCTAAGACCTACCTTATATTGACTCAAAGGTATGTTTTCACAGATTTTCACTTTTCCTTTAAATTCTCTGCTTCTAGATCTACTACCTCCTAAACCCAATAAAGGACTCTGATAACTGCCCAATTACACACCACTCTCCTTCCCTCTGTCTTGCTTACTCCAATCTATTCCTCAAGCACCAACTGACCATGATTTCCTGTATATCAACCCATTAATTTCATTTAATACCTATTTGAAACAATCACACTAGAAGTTTGCCTTGCTCTTTGTCTACAGCTTTGAATTTCATTGTTATTAATCATTATTCAGTATTTTCATTATTATTATTATTTTGTAGCTCCCTGCTTAACAATTCATGTCAAAGAAAGACTTTCTTTCCTCTGCTTTGGTTTTCTGATACATAAAATGAGGAACATTGTATTTTTTCTCTTCATAGGTCTTTAAGGGACTTTATAGGCTAATGAAAGCATTCTGAAAAACTTGAGTAAAATTAATAAAGATCTATATTTTTATATTAGCCTGTCAGTTTTATTCCTCTGTTTATTACTATTATTTATATCAAACTACTTTTGAGAAATTTATTATTTTTTTCAAGATTATATTTATTTATTTGACATACAGAGATCACAAGTAGGCAGAGAGGCAGGCAGAGAGAGAGAGGGGAGGAAGCAGGTTCCCTGCTGAGCAGAGAGCCCGATGTGGGGCTTGATTCTAGGACCCTGGGATCATGACCTGAGCGGAAGGCAGAGGCTTTAACCCACTGAGCCACCCAGGTGCCCTGAGAAATTTATTTTTAAACATCAGTTTAAGTATCAGTTCATAAATGAAAGGTAAAACTGTGACCAGTTGCCATTGTGGGTATAGAAAGAATAAAACAAACACACATATACGTTTGTGTGCATTTCTTAAATACACTAAAGAAGAAAGAAAGTAAGGAAGAAAGGAAAAAAGGAAAGGAAAAAGGAAAGAACTAAAACAAGAAAAGGAAGGGGAAAAAAGAAGAACTTCGATAAGGCCAAAGACAAGAATTTGCTACCAAGTTTTCATTGAGCTCATTTACTTAAACTTTGATTTAAGACAGAATATTTTTATAATAGAATCATATATGATCCAGAGAACAAATTGCGTCTTCACTACAGTGAAGCTAGTGGATACAGAAATCCCCCTTTGGATACAGGAAGTTAGTGGATACAGAAATCCCCCTTTGTCTATGGTCTTGCTTTCCACAGTTTCTGTTACAAGAGGTCAGTCTCAGCCCAGAGGCAGATGACCCTTCTGATGAATCGACAGAAGGTCAATGGTTGCGCAACACTATGTCACAGCACCTACGCCATTCACCTCACCTCATGTCATCATGTAGCCATTTCATCACCTCACCTCATGAGGAAAAGAGGGCTGAGTCCAGTACAAGAAGAAGTCTCTCTTAAGGGAGAGAGACTCCTTGTTCACATAACTTTTGTTACAGTTTGTTATAATAGTTTTATTTTATTATGAGTTTTTATCCTTAATCTCTGACTGTGCCTCATTTGTAAGTTGAATTTGACCCCAGGTATGTATACATAAGAAAAAGCATACTCTCCATATGGTTCAGAACTCTTGGCAGTTTCGGGCATCCACTGGGCATCTTGGAATGTATCTCCCACGGATAAGGGGGGACTGCTGTGAGGTGGTGTCTGTCTAACATGGTCTTGGAAGAAAGAAAGAGTAACTTACAGGCGAGTAACAATATCCAGTTTTTAAAAACCTTACTTTCTCCCCCGACCCAAGATGAAGACCTTTTCTGTGTCTGCCAACAAGTTTTCTTTATCTGGTGACCAGTGAAGGAACTTGACAGTTTTCATAAACTGAAAAGTAATTGGAAGATATAAATTTCCAATTGAAAAATCTATAAATACGATTCAATTTGTTTGAGCAAAAACAGCTTCACTTTTTTGAGTCCCTACACTCTAGCCCCTGTGCTGATCTTGCTGGTGAGTGGCATGTGTGATCTCTTCTTCATCTCTTTGGGTCTCTAGTTCCTTCTGGAGGTAAATCATTCCTTCTATGACTCTGTACGATGTAGTGATTCTTAGCCTGTTTGGAAAATCAATACTTATAAGAATTTGATAAAAGCTATGACTTGTCTTCCCAATAGGTTCCCCCCCCCCCCCCCCCCCCACCTTTTCCTTCCTTCCTTCCTTCTAGATGTTCAGTATCTTTGACTGGATAAGTCAAGTCCCATCATAGCATGGAACGCAGAATCTGCAAAGTCCCAATGCATTCTCTGAGCCTCCATAGATAGAATGCTGGCTTTCATCCTAAGCTCTGCCAGTTGAATCATCTTACCTAACTCTGGGACTTTGTATCGAGAGCTAGTGATACAAAGAGACTGGGATAAGTTCCCATTTATTCTAGAGGCACAAGTGGGTGGAGCATTTAACATTCCAGACCAGTGGGAAAGTGTTTTGTGTACTAGAGATCCTAATCACTGCCTTCCTTTAGTGTGACTTTTCACTATTGTTTTGGATGCTTAGTTTCCCTTGTTTTTATAAATGATTTCTAGACTCTACATCATGCTAGAAAATTCATTGAATTATCCAATATCCTTCCAGTAAATTCCTTTTCTACGTAAGTTCACCAGAACTGGTTTCTATTGTTTACAAACAGGAGCCTTAATATACATAAAGATAAGAAAAAAGAAATCAGGCTATAGTTTCAGTGCTTTAATGAGTCTCCTAAGCCTATCCACAGATTCTGCCTCTCTCTCTCAATCTAGTGGTGTTGGGGGTTTGAGGGAGCTGTGGCAATGGGGGATTGGGTAAGGATGCCTGCTCTAATCCAGTTAATTGATAAAAAAAAAATTAGGGGTCAGAAAGTTTCAATTTTCTCAGTGCATTAATATAAGGTGACAAGTCTTGGACTTGTACATATCAATTCCAGAAAGCCAAATTTATTTATGAAGTATACACTTTTAATCCCAATTATGTACTTTAGATCTAGTTCTTATTATTTTTGAGCTGAGGAACAGGGCAAATCTCTGTTCACTGAAAAAGTTAATCAAGAAGTGTCTTTCATAAGTTCTTCCATATTACGTACTGAAGAGCTTTTATTAGTGAAAGAAATAAAACACCAGCACTTACATACGGGTTATCAGTGGGCTCAGATACACCTTACCCAACACTTCTCCCACATGAGTCTTTTCATAAAGAATTTCAGGATGTTTTACTCATGTAAGATAATCTATCTAATATATTCTATAAAGACAAGTTATAAAAGTCAACCTGAGACTGTTTACAGAGAACAGATGGCCTGCTGTTGAATATCTAAGTTAACATATAACCAACCAGCCTATTGCTTATCTGAATGACCCGCAATGCACAAACATTGCATAGCTTTTGTATAGTATTTGTATATAAATGACATTTGGGCTAAGAAGATGAATAAGCAGTGGTATGTGTGTGTGTGTGTGTGTGTGTGTGAGAAAACTTTTCTCCAAAGTCATCAAGGTCTCCTAGCAGAACTTATAGTTGCACTTGTGAGGCCGTTATTATCATTAAAATTGCAAACATAAAAAAACTAGGGAGTATGGGATCCAGAGGGTCAGTGACCTGGGCAGGTGACATGACTTCAGAAAACGGAGACAGAAGGAAAGCAAACCTCAATGTTCTTGAACCCTTTTTGTGCTTTCTCTTGTTTTGATTATGTAATTTCTTTCTTTCTTTCTTTTTTTTTTTTTTTACTTTATAAAATTTTTTTTTATTATGTTCAGTTGGCCAACATATAGTACTTTCTAGATGGTGAAAAAAAAAAAAGTTCAAAAGTAGGGTTTCCTTTCCTCCTTTAGAAGCCGATTTCTTTGGAAACACAGAGTCAAAAAGTTCACTGTGTTGTTTGCTTATTAAAATTGATTGTTTCCCCTCCCCTTGTAGGAAAGCTACTTGCGGCTAAGGCTAGCATCATCTTTGCCCCGTGAAGCCGGCACGTCTTCCTTGCTGCTGGGAGCAAAGGAACTTCAGCAGAGGCAGCCCGAGGGTACGTCTTGTGTTCATTGGAGACAGAATTTATCTTTCATGCTTATGGAAGTCTCCAAAGGAAAGTTTATTCCCCAGGCAGGCATTACATACGGGAAAGCAGACCTTTCCCAGACAGGCTGGGACTGAATGATCGTCTCCACGATGGAGTGGTTCTCCATAAGAACCGAGTCTTCAGCTTCTCCGCCAACAGGGGAGTTGTTTATGGCCATTTACACTTTTTGTATAATGAGAACACCTGTTTGCTAATAACTGTACTGAGGCTAGCACAACACAGGGCATTAAAAAATAACATGGGACAACATCACAGATCACATACAGAGACAGATAGATCTTTGCTCTTGGTAGCTTAACGGACCATAGCTTTCCTAAGTTGCTAAATTGTCTTACAGATTTTCTAGTATTTATTGCGTTTCATTTTAATAA